>NC_050468.1:10145995-11346495 GCF_013373865.1 Monomorium pharaonis | reverse complement strand
ATGTTTCTGAGCATCAATATTTAGCTTTGTAACTATAGTTTAAGATTAATGAAAGTGTCGGTACGCAATTTATATGAGCTAGAATATTAAATTAATATAAAAATTGTTCAACATCAAGATTCACTACACACCGTATAGGCAATTCAACTTTTTGAATTTGATTAAAATATTTTAATAATAATAAAATAGTTATTAATTTTCTAAATTTTTAAAATAATGATTTAAGTAATTAAAGTTTACCGAATAAAAAATCTATTAAATTATATACTTACATTCTTATTAAATAAATCATTAATTTTTAAATAAATCAAATAACAATTAATAAGCTATATATTACTTTTTAATTAAAATTATTTTATTTTACATGAAATAAAGTCTTTTCAACAAATTTCTATGAATTTTTTATTTTTAAATAAAATGTGTAAATTAAGTTATTAATTTTATAGTATAATTTTCCTAATAATATAAAGATTTTTTAAAAATTATTTTATATATAATATATATATTATTTTTTCCTGATTTAGTTGTGAAAATTTATTTATTTATTTATCCATTTATTTCATTCATTATTTTAAAAAATTATTTTTCATTAAAAAATTTTTTTAAACATTAATTATTTTTTTAACTCTCCTATTTTTTATAAAATTTTTTAATGCTTTGTGAATTTTTTAAATGTAATTAAACTAGTTCTATTAAACTAATATTTAAAATATCTTCTCTTTATTTTCTCTTTTACTCTTATCACCTATTTATTTATTACTATTAGCCTTACTATTTTTAAAAACTTTTTTTTAATACATAAAATTTAATTTAATTCTAAATAAGTAAGCTAAAGCTATTAGATTCATACACAAAAAATAAAAATATTTTCTTGTTTAAACTTTTTTTATTTAAATCAACTAATTTAATAATGTGCCTAAATAAAGGATTATTTTAATAAAATAATTTATGTATAATGTTTAGACTTTCATTAATTTCCTAATTAAATGTATCAATAGAGAATAAAAATATTTATTTTTTATTTTCTTATTTAAATTAATCCATTCTTTATTATTATTTACACAATTATTTTAAATAATCTCCTTATTTCTAATAATTTATCTTATATTTCTTTCATTTTAGCACTAACAATAAAATTAAAAGTTCTATCCATTTATTTATAATTATCCTTATTTTCTAAATATGCAGGGTGTTTCTAAACTGGCGCGAAATATTTTTAATAACAAATTTGGGAAGAAAATTTTAATACGAAAATGTTAAAGTTATAATAAATTTTAATCTTTAAAGCGCATACGTACCTCGGAATATTATAAGGTGCATATGGGGTTTTTAGAGTTTCCATAAAAAAAATACATATAACAGTAAGTGCGGTTTAAAATTTCTACTTAGAAAAATTCTGGAATACTATTTTAGAGTCATTTTTTGAAATACAATTGTTAGATTGGCTAAAAATTAGCTTTCTTGATTTAGAAGAAATCATGAAGTTTGAATAACGAGAAAAATCATTATTTTTACATAAAGCATCATAACTTTTTTAATTTTTAATATTTTAAGTTAAAATTTCGTCCTGATACTCTTGAATGTTATTCTTTAAAGAAAAAAAAGTATTACAGTACATGTTTCAAAAAAAGGTATTTATTTTGAAATCGAATGTGTGTAATATTATAAAAAAATGTATGTTTATAACAAACGCTTTTTACACACATTTTCTTAATTTATTCAATTGAAAATTGAAATTTTTTGATATTAAGGATACAAATAAATTAATAAGGTAGTATAAAGTAAATAACAAATAATGAAATAAGTACAAAAAAGTTTAGAGAAAATAAAAATATATTATTCAATGACGGCACAATCAGGACTGTACGCACGATGTTTCAAACAGATCGGACGATCACATATAAAACTAATATCTTTTGTTTTATTGTCTCTCAAACACAAAAAAAAATATTTTTTCAATAAAATCAACGTTTAGTGCATACGGAGTCTCCTAAGCCCCCAACTTAATTTCGGCGTAGCTTTCACGAAAGCCGGAGCTTAATCGACGCTTATTAACCGCTCCTATCCACTGTAAAGAAGGTACATCCAACTAATACTGCGTGGCGTTATAGGCATCTATTTCGCCTATAGGGACGTGGTATACTTCTTCAAAAAAATGCTTGGGGTATCAAGAGCTGCTTTAAAAGTTAAATAAGAAGAGTTTAAAGATAGAGCTAGAATTTCACGCGTTTCAGGAATGGTAGTGATAAAAGTGTTTTTAAATGTGTTTAACAATAACATCTTTATTCAATAAATTATTGAACAAATATGCAGGGTTAAGTAGTAACTAGTTAAAGAGTTGAAAGTTAATAATAATAATAATAATAATAAAGTTAAAAAGTTAATAACTTTTAATTTAACTTAATTAATTTTAAATTATTTAATTTTTAACTTAACTAGTTATTTTTGCAATAAAACTTTAACTTATTAACTTTTTACTTAAATTAAAAATTTTATTCGGGCAAAAAAAAATTATAAAATAAAAATACATTTTTACATGAAAACAATATTTTTTAATTATTTTATATAATTAATATTTTATTATTACAAAGAAAATATTAAATATATTTGATGATTAATACTGTAATTATGTTGGTAATCTCACTTAAATAAATTATATAGGTTTTTAATTTAATATAAATAAAACTTCTCAAAATTAACTTTTATTTTAACTTGAGTTAAATTAATTTTAACGTAACTTTAACTGAGTTAGCTTTTTATTTATGTAACTTATAACTAAACTGTATTAATTTTACAATACATTAACTTTAATTTAATTTAGATAACAAAATATATTAATTTACACAACCCTGCAAATATGCCATAAGAATTGCATTAGGAAACCAGTTCTATTCATTTATAATAAATTTGTTATAAAAACAATTCAAATTGTTTTTATTAAAACTTTAATATGTATGTATTATGAGCCGACATCAACATTTTTTTCTTATAAAAATATTATTAAACTTGCAAAAAACAGTTAGAAATTTAAAAATTTATTTGAATTTGATTGTACACAATCAGTTTTAATGTTTTCTTTGCGTAATTAGTAATATTTTTTTAGAAAGTTAACTGTTATTATATTGTCAGATATTCTGTTGGATTTATCTATATATTTTATTTTATCAATATTAAAAAATGTAAGTAACGGATTTAGTTTGAACAAGATAAAAAGAAATGACGGCAATAATTTGCAAAATGATAGAATTATATTATTATATTGCTACGTTTATGTTGTTAATTATTATGTTAATATTATTAAATTGTATGTTTGTTTATGTAAATAAATTATTTTCAATATTGATAAAGTTTAACAACATTTGCAAAAAATGTATGAAATAGTTAAAATGTTTTTTTAATCTTTACAAATTTAAAAACAGTACATTTATTTTGATTTATTTCATATTATTTTCTTCTATTTTTATAGTAATTTCTTCCTGACAGGTAACTTTCTGGAAAAATATTATTAATTATGCGAAGAAAACGTTAAAACTAATTGTGTACAATATTAAATTTAAATAAATTTTTTAATTTTTAATAGTTTTCACAAGTTTAATAATATTTTTATAAGAAAAACATATATTAATGTCGCTACATCGTACATATCTACCTAATAAAGTTTTAAAAAAAATATTTTAAATTTTTATTAAAAAATGTTTATGAATAAACATAACTGCACTTCTTAACAAAACTCTTATGGCATATTTGTTCAATAATTTATTGAATAAAGATATTATTGTCAAACTCATTTGAAAGCATCTTTATCACTACCATCCTTCAGTACAAAATTCTAGCCTTGTCATTCTTGATCTTTACACTCTTCCCATTTGAAAATTATTATAGCTTTAATATTTTCGTATTAGAATCTTCTTTTCAAAATGTTACAAAAAATTTTTTATTAAATAATTTTGCGCCAGTTCAGAAACATCCTATATAACCTGACAAACATTACTTATTTTACTAACTCTTATAAAAATCATACCTTTTATCTTATTTTTTTTATTTACATTAATGCCTTACTAATTTACTTAATCTTAATATCCCATGCTTGATTATTCCCCCCCCCCCCTATATATTTCTTAATTTAAATAATCTTAAAGTAATCCTATCCTACTCTTCTGTCAATCACACTGGATAAATAATCTTCTTAATTTCCTTAAAATATTATTTGATTAAATTTTAGTAAATTTGTTAAACGTATGGTAAAATTCTTCAAGGTTTACGTTGTCTCACAATTACTACAATTTTTAGGGTAATTTTTAAGAGAAAATTCTCTCCGTGTAGATCATTCCTTATACTCTTTATCTATACAAATATACTAATTCACACATTATTTTTATTTAAATGTAAATCTAAAGTATTATATCTACATATATCTATATTAAATAATATAATCCCCACACACTCTTATATCTAAGATTATTTTTATTTTCTATTCTATTATAGAAATTCTATTCATTATTATTTAAGAATTTAAGCTACACCCCAAACTTTAAACCTTTAAAATGTTTAAGAGATAAAATTATTTATAAATACTCTACACATTTATTCTACTGTTAAAAAATTTTCTTCTTTTCCCTAAAAAAATTTTTGCTTTCTCTTATTTTTAATTTCTTCCTATATGCTATAGAACCTTATTATTATCATTATTGCAATTTACTATTTTTATGATTAAACTAGAACATAAATTTAATTTTTAATTTTTAATTAATTATTTTAATTAATATTGGAAAATTTTATATTTCTTAAATAAATTTACAATTTATTACTTAAATCAGACATAAAATTTCCATTATTATAAATAAATAATTATATTTATCGGATCACAAAAATATTGGTATTTTATACTTTATCCCATTTGATCAAGCACAATTAAAATAAAAGTTTTTTTATTTTTTTACAGATGTTTACACTATTTTAGTTCCGAGGAAAAATTGAATGCCCACGACGTAAACTGCAAAACATTGAACAACTGCATCATACGATTGCCGGACGAGGACGACAAGTTACTTCGATTCCAGAATTACCGCAACAAGGAACAACTTCCCTTTGTCGTCTACGCAGACTTAGAATGCGTACTGCAGAAAACGGAACCGGATACAAATAACACGTCGTACACATACCAGCATCATCAGGTATTTAGCATTGGATATTACGTGCGATGTTCGTACGATACGTCATTGTCTATGTATCGGTTTCGCCGCGGCAACGATTGCGTCACGTGGTTCGCCGAACAGCTTAAAGATATAGCACATAATGTAAGTTACATATTATCCGCCAATGTCCCCATGGCAGATTTAACGCGAGACCAGTGGGTCAAATTCCATAACGCAAGGAATTGTTATATGTGTGAAAAACCGTTTATGCAAGACGATGTGCGGGTTCGAGATCATTGCCACATAACGGGTAGATATCGAGGTCCCGCGCATTCAATTTGCAATTTAAATTATAAACAATTATTTTACATTCCGATAGTATTTCACAATTTATCCGGCTATGATGCGCATTTTATTATTAAGGAGATGGCAACAGCGTTCAAAGGGAAAATCGACTTACTTCCAATTACTAAAGAAAAATACATTTCGTTTACTAAATATGTTCAAAATACAAAAGACAAAAATATTTCGAAAATTTGCGTAAAATTACGTTTTATCGATTCATACAAATTTCTTAATACTAGTCTCGACAAACTGGCATTGTTTTTAAATAAGGACAGACTCCAAATTTTACAATCTGAATTTAAAGACGTATCGAGTGAAAATTTAGATTTATTAACACGGAAGGGGGTATTCCCATACGAATATGTTGATTGCGTCGAAAAGTTGGAGGAAACGTGTCTACCGCCGCGCGAAGCGTTTTACAGCTCTATGACCGGTGACACGGTATCTGAGAACGATTACGCCCACGCCGTTAACGTATGGCAACGGTTCTCCGTTCGAACGCTAGGTGAATATAGCGACATGTATCTGAAAACCGATGTCTTGTTGTTAGCCGACATTTTTGAAAATTTCCGCGGTAAATGTATCGAAAGTTACGGACTCGATCCCGCGCATTATTACACTCTCCCCGGATACACGTGGGACGCTATGTTAAAGTATACCAAAATTACTTTTGAACTGCTTACGGACATTGACATGGTCATGTTTATCGAACGCGGTATACGCGGTGGCCTTAGTCAATGTTCCGGTAGATATTCAAAGGCTAATAACAAATACATGCAGTCGTATGACCCAACAAAACCATCGTCGTACCTGATGTACTTTGATGTGAATAATTTGTACGGATGGG
This sequence comes from Monomorium pharaonis, assembly GCF_013373865.1. Classification (NCBI taxonomy): domain Eukaryota; kingdom Metazoa; phylum Arthropoda; class Insecta; order Hymenoptera; family Formicidae; genus Monomorium; species Monomorium pharaonis. Next base: position 11,340,168 of record NC_050468.1, on the reverse strand, counting down.
CAATGTGTCAACCGCTACCCTACGGCGATTTTCAGTGGGTCAACGACATATCGAATTTTGACGTATCATCAATCGCGCTCGATTCACCAATAGGCTATATCCTCGAAGTCGACCTCGAGTATCCGCAACACCTTCACGACGCGCACGCCGATTTACCCTTCTGCCCGACGCGCGATAAGCCACCCGGCAAGCGTCAGGAGAAACTGCTTGCAACTGTTTACGATAAGAAGCGATACGTCATACATTACCGCAACCTGCAGCAGTGCATGCGTCACGGTCTTCGTATCGCGAAGATACATCGCGTGTTAAAATTCGCGCAATCCCCATGGCTCTGTAAATATATTGAATTAAACACACAATTTCGAACTAATGCAGAAAATGATTTTGAAAAAAATTTATATAAACTAATGAATAACGCCATATTTGGCAAAACTATAGAAAACGTGCGCAATCACGTCGATGTGAAATTGGTGACAAAGTGGGAAGGTAGATACGGGGCAGAGGCCATGATCGCGAAACCGAATTTTCATAGTCGAAGTATTTTTGCAAAAAATTTGATCGCTATCGAATTAAAAAAACTCGAGGTAAAATTCTATAAGCCGATATACGTAGGCATGTGTATACTCGATATTTCTAAAACATGTCTATATGAATTTCATCACGAGTATATGCTGCCTTTTTATCGAGATAAATGTAGAGTTATGTATACTGACACCGACAGCCTAATTTACCATATCGAGTGTGAAGATGTGTACCAAAACATGAAGCGTGACATTCATAGATTTGATACGAGCGATTACGGTGTGAACAATGCATATAATATGCCCCTGGAGAATAAAAAAGTACCAGGTTTGATGAAGGACGAAAACAACGGCGCTATCATGACCGAGTTCGTAGGGCTTAGAGCAAAGATGTACGCCTTGCGCGTCGACGGTAAAGAAGACACCAAAAAGATTAAAGGTGTAAAGAGTAACGTCGTAGCGCGTACTATTACATTCGACGATTACACACGGTGTTTGCGAGACGAAATCGAGATGACGCGACAGCAGACTTGTGTACGGTCCAAGCTGCACGAGGTGTATACAATATCGGAAACAAAAATTGCTCTAAGTCCGTACGACGACAAGCGATATATCGTGCCCAATTCCACAGACACATTGCCGTGGGGACATTACCAGATACCATTGTAATATAGTGTAAGTTAGGGTATGATGGTCAATGGCTATAATTTTTTTAATAGTTACTAAATAATGTGTTCTCCTAATTATTTTCAAAGATAATCGATATTTACTGTAGTTTATGTGCGTATACTATTCAAAACGATATTCTGAATGTCATATCACGTTTTTAAATTTGATTGCCTGCAAAGTTTTTTATGTGTATTTATTAGAAATTGTCACAATGTCGAATAAATTAGAGTTGTGCTGTTGCAATAAACGTTACACACCTAATAAAAGTATGTAAATTGTAATGTGTAATTATATTTTTTATTTTCTTTTCTATTTTTTAAATAAATACTATGATTATCTTTTTCTCGCAATTTGGGCAAGATGGCCCATGACTTTTCGGGGTAAATATTTATGTATATATTTTATAAAAAAAGATAAGAATTGAGTTGTGCACCTAATATTTTAAATTTGATATTTCATATATATATTTTTTTAGTAGTAACAATGAGTTAAATTGATCCTAAATTTATATAAACATTTAATATTAAAAATGTTTAAAAATAAAATTAAATATGTGATAATATGTGACAATAAAATTGAATATGTAAAATTATTCGTTTTTTTATTATTTTATAAATTTTAAGTACATAAAATATGTATAGTCAACTGTTTTGTAATACTATGACCATCTTTTCCCTAAAAATTATGAAAGGTGGCCAATGTTCATGTTTTAATATTTTGATAATAAAAAATTTTTATTAAGTATTTTCTTTTTAATGTTGATAGTTTTACATAGTTTAAGCTTCAGCAAAGTAATATACCAAATTTTATTATTAAAAAATAATAAAAATAAAAGTACGTACGTCTCTTTGCATTTTTAAAAACAATGGCCATCCTACTCAAGTTTACCCTATTACATATATGTAATTGAGAATGTTTTTATAATTTTATATCTTATACATCGTATGATTAAGATTTTATATACAGAAAAGAGGTGTAAGATGACGATCTTAAAGTTTGCCGATTTTTCTTAATTTCTGTGATGGTATAAAAATAATAATTTACTTTTCTTAGATTGACTAAAGCCTTTTGTATCTATCATAAAAATTAAAAGCTGTTAAATAAAATATAATTTTAAGAAATTTTGATTTTCTAAGAACGTGTCTCCAATTTCGTCATTTTATTTCTTTATGTGAGTAAGACTTTCAATAACCAAAAGTGTCAAATTAAGTGACGTTGTCACTTAATTTGACTTTATTGTTTATCTGTATGAACACCTATTGTTTATCTGTATAAACATCAATTTTCTTATTTATTTAACAACATATTATATGAACAGTACAACTACTTTATTTTTTAAGAATAACGAAATCAAGAAATTGCATATAATGAGATTTACGTACAGATTACTAATATAATCCGTATCACAAATTTAATTTGCATAGTATTAACCCAACATTACGTTCGTTGCAAAACGTAATCTGCAAGTACAAATGCGTCATCTGGTTTTATCCGTCATCTTACCCGCAATCATAATATTCACTTATTTATTCACTCCATTTTTTTTGTAAAAAAGAGATGTTGCCATTGTATTCTTGCCGATTTTCCGCGATGCCGATTGGTTTTCTAGCTGCGTTTACTTTGTGTTGCGAAAGTAACCGTAATTGCGATAGTATTTTAACAGCGATCCCATTTGTATAGATGGTTATTTATACAATTATTGTTGTAGTTTATTATTAAGAAGTAAAAAATAAAAAGTCAAATAGCGCGCGCGAAGCGCACGTCTATGGTGTCTGGTTTAATAAAAATGTTGCATTGTGGGAAAAAAATATAAATGCATTAGTATGTGCGTTTTTAACTATACTATATCATGATTTTATTTAAAAACCAAAAGTATTTATAATTATAAAAGTATCTATAATTACGTTATTCCCTATGAATAAGTGCCGAGGAGTTACGCATGTGTATACCTAAAACACATTTCTTATTATACTCACTTTTATGGATTAATTGAAACTAAACGACAGATAATCTATTATCTATTATCTATTATCTAAATTCTTCAATGAGTTCAACACCAGATCAAAATCTGTTATTAATTTAGAAAAATTAGCGATTCTTTAGCTTACCCCTCTTTTCCATATAATTATTAATAAAGAGTTTTTTATATTATCCGTTTTATATTTTATGCATTATGCGATTAAGATTTTTAATATTTGATTAATTGAGATTTATTTAACGTATTATGCTATTGAAAGAAATTTAAAAAATTACTTAATGTATTAATAAAAATTTTATATATTTTATGTATGTATTTCATATATTGCATACATTTGTACATGTATTATACACATATATTTCACATATTATTATATATGTATTAAATATAATTTGAGATGAATAAAATAATATTGCCTTTGTGTATTTATGAATTGTGCGATCCATCAAATTCTAGCATTTCCAGCCACTTTACGAAAACCTTGTCAGCCTTCCCGCGCATTTCTACCACGAGATGACGTCCGGATAAGTTCCGCGATTATTTTCGAGTAGATAAGTTACGAGATTGATATGCTGCAGTTTAATGATTTTAAACACCTCGATGATCCAATTTGCCGTACAATTCTTTCGAAAATCGTTTTGTACTTGTTCGAAAGCATGACGTACTAATTTAATTAATAATATATTAAAGTTAATAAAATAAATTTTAACAACATTGATATTATTGATTTGACATTGTTTTTCCTTTGTAATATATATATATATATATATATATATATATATATATACTATAAATTTTTTAGAATTCACAAAATTAATTATAATCACACACTAATATTGTACATACATTAATTTTCATAAAACGTCAAGAAAATGTTTTCCTATTTTTTTATGTATTATAAATGTTTAATTTATAATATATAAAAAATTAATTTATAAATATTTAATTTGTGTGCAATAAATAATTATTTAGTGGCCTTTTAGATTTCCTCAAAATATTGCAAATTTGTTTTATTATTGAATCGTTGTAATAAATATTATATTCAGATTGACATTGTTTAGCGCTAGATGCACTTGACAATTACACTTTTACGATGAATAATGACCGCATAATTAATTTAAATTGGCTTCATCCTTGGAAGACAGATGGTCATCTTGGATCTTTTCGCATTCAAATACAAGAAATCTTCCCAAATTTGAAAAAGTCTTTTTTGGTCAGAAACAAAGTACTCAAATTTCCAGTGACACAATATATGCGTAACTACAGTCAGCGATTATATTTGTTGACATTAACACAATACATCATCTATTTTCAAGCTGTAACAGTTGCGAATGAGTCTAGCAATACAAAGTTCGTAAACATTTATACGCTTTCAACCACAGTTTTTGACGGCGTTCTTGATGTTATGATAGACAACTGAAATTTTACGATATTATTAAACATACCTTCTGTTTAAAACTCAAGACAATATAATGCACATTATTGTAAAAGGTCCTAATCTTTGTGAACAATATTCAAAAGTGTTAGAGGATTTACGAGAACGAGCAGGCGTAAAAATGTATGACAATGCTTGGCGAACTGCTGAAGTTTTAGTAAGTATACAAAATAAATGGACAAATTTTATGTGTAGTAGCAAAATAATAGCAAGATAGCATTTACGTATATCTGTAGAATTTAACTTTTTACTTTTTATTGTGACAGACTAGTGAGCTAACTGGTAAACAAAATCGGCGATAATAGAATTTATGACAATGCAACTAATTGTTAATTAAAATCTAAAGGATTATACAAAATTGTAGTTATTGTAATCCAACAGAGTTCAATCATTCATTCAAAATTTAAACTTATTATACTTACAAAATTGATCCATGTTGGTGATGTTTCAGTTTTATCAATGTATTGTGAAGTGTGGCTGGTGCCCATTATATTATTATTTATTGTATTAGAAGTAGTTTTTTATTGGTATCGAAGGTAATGCAACTTTTTGTTATCTTTTGCTTTAACTTTTTTTAAATTTAAGCATAATTCTTTTATTAATTAAAATTATTTATTTGCTTTGGTTACTCATGATCATGTAAAATCAATCCTAACGGACTTGTTACAATTTGATATGTATTTATTACAATATTATATGTGATTGATTTAATTATATACATAATTCGTTTATGCATAATATAAATTTTAATAAATAACAAATGAATTGCATGTATTATTTATGTGGTTAGCAGCTTGTAACTACACCGTTTAATTGAAACAAGTCACTTCTTTATTGACTTTGGACCATTTTTTTCTGTGTAGCCATTGTGTAATATAATTTTATTATCAAAATAAAGTTATATTTACACATGTAAATATTTTATAAATAATAAATTTTTATTATACTGATAAAAATGTTCAAAAAATGACAATTAATTTATCTTTGAAAAATAATATACAAATATTTATTGTGATTTTGGGAAAAAAATTAACTTACGTGATTTATTGGGAATGAAATCATTCGAATATAAAATATATTTGTATCAAACATCATTCAAGTTTTTCTAATATAAAAAAATTATATCTAAACATCCTGTAAAGTTATCATTTCCTGCGTCGAGCGTGTTTAATAGATATGGAATCTAGTCTCATAAATTAACTAAAAGGAAGTCCAGTTCCTTTATGTTAGTTATTGTCCATTGTGCAGTCTAAAACAGACATAGTGAAAAACATTTCAATAAAAATTTAATTTTTTTGTTATTTTATCATTTTATTCTATTATGATGTTTTATACATTCCGATTAGAGTAATCATTAGTCTTACAAACGGCACGTTTTTGTTAACAAAAAAAAGTGACAATGGATATGTTAATGATCTTTATTTTTGCGAATCAAATATTATATATTTTTGGAAAAGTAATCGTATTGCGCGGATTGATATCTAATACGTACGGTTCCAAGAAAGTAAAATTGATATGTCTCTCAAAGGACGATGGCAGCGCTCTTGTGTGGAACTACAATTTAATTTGGAAATATAAATATTATTCCGTACATGGAAACAATTATGGTGAATTAAATATAAAAACTGAAATGATTATCTTTGTATTTTCCTCTCTCTCTTCTTCTCTCTCTCTCTCTCTCTCTCTCTCTCTCTTTCTTTCTCTTTCTTGCAAGATATTTTTTTTTATATATATAAATATATACATATACATATTAAAAACCTTTATCAAAATTTAGTTAACAACTAAACTTATTTGTGCAATAGATTTATAAATAAACTTATTCATTTAATATTATAACTTAATATTATAACTTACTCATCATAGTCAGATACATTATTCCAGAATTTCACGATTTAAATAAATTCAACAATAGTGAAATAAATTGCAAAATGAATGCAAATGAAGACTGTTTGGAATCATGGATTAAACATGAATGGAACATTACAAATTCTATCAAAACACCTATGGGTCCGGTATTTGATCAACGTTGGGAAGGTAAGAGTTTACAATTTAATAAAAAATTGTGCAGTATATAAAATTTATTACGATATTCTACACAAATTATATATTTGTGTAACTTTAAGTAATATACATTTAAATATACATTTCAGAATTTAAACAATACGAAAATCTTCAAAATACTGATTATTATTTTAAAGATGAACTTATTAAAAGGGAGATAAAGCTTGCTTTTTCAGTTCGTACATCCCACAGTATGCACATGTTGATTTGCAACGGTGAGGATTATAACAAAGATTCTTGCTATTGGATTCTTATAGGCGGTTGGAATAATACATTGTCTGTTATACGAAAGTGTGTGATGGGAATACCTGAACTCGGAAAAGAGCCCCCGGAACATTCAGAATGCAGAAATGCACAAAGTTCTTTTAAGGTAAATAGATATACATTGTGCTTTTTTTGCTTAAAGTTGTAGGATTTTTACATTTACGTAATCTCTCTATATTTTCTCAAAATCAGTATCTATTGAAAGACAATCCAGTAAGTCAGTTAGAAAATATTTAAATTATAACAGAATGTTAATAGATTGGTAACAGATTTGATCGGAAAATGTAGCAAACTGAACTTATCTGAGCACGCATTCTGCTAACGTTTTATTGATAAAACGTTTGACTGGCGATCTGTATTAACAAAAATCGAGAAGTCTCTGTTGTTTAGTAAATATTTTAATTGTAACATTGTTATAGAAAAATCTTTAAAATTGACGTTTCTACTCTTTTTATTTTATTTTTAAAAAAAGATTGTAAATTATTTTATCAGTAAAAATTAATATACACCTTTAATATATTTATGTATTTTAATTTATTACTTTAAATATATATATAAAATACAAATATGTATAAATAAAACATATACAGTGCAATAAAAATGTTTATCATTTTTTATGCTCTCTGTATCACTAGATTTTATTTTATAAGTAATATGTTCGTTAACTTTTTAGTGCAAAAAGACAATCATATTTTATGCTAAGTGCACAAATAAATATTAAAAATAATTAAATTTTTACTACGTAAACTTTAGTTATATAGAGAGGTGGACATCAGTCACTCCGACGCTTTTAACGGATCTTAGTGATGTTATTAAATTTAATTTTAATTTTTCTTAGCTTTTTTATTTATTTAAACTGCGCGCCGATAAAGTTCGTCAGACTTAAGACGCAGTAACCAAATTACTAAATTTTGATGCTCGAGAGCATCTTAAAATCCCCCCTTCCCACCTGTCTTGGTGGTCAAATTGGCTAGGACGCTCGCACGGAATAAGAGATCCGGGTTCGAACCCCAGCTGAAGTATTGTTTTTCGCAATAAATTAATATACAGTTTTTTGGGACAGGTGGAAAGGGGAGATTTTAAGATACTCTCAAGCATCAAAATTTAGCTTGGTTACTGCGTCTTAAGTCTGACGAACCTTATCGGCGCGCAGTTTAAATAAATAAAAAAGCTAAGAAAAATGAAAATTAAATTTAATAACATCACTAAGATCCGACATAGACCGTGAGGCGATTTAAAATTTATTAATAATTAATTAATAATTATTATAGCATACACCACTGTCAGAAAGTGAATGGCGAACGTTTATTATTACATGGAATGCTGAGATGCGGAAAATAATTATTTATGATACTGATAAAATTATTTTGACGTATACAGACGAGAAAGGACATTCAAGCAATAATTACTACTTATTTATTAGAAGCGACACGGCGATGTTGATACGACTTCATTTATGTAGGTGTAAATTTTTAACAAATTTTTATCAATCAAATATTACTTCATTGAATATTAATTATATTGGTAATAAGGAAAACATTTTATGTATGAATATGTTTCAGATTATTTTCTACATACAACTGTGGAAAATGCAGTTTTAACAAGTCCCATCTTTCAACTTAATAACGAAATGATATGCGTACAATTATTAATTGGCCTCTGCGCCGAATGTGATGCCCACGTAACATTGCTTGATTCCACGAATAATGAAGAATTGGTAAAAGTAATAGTAAAAGGCTCAACAAAATCTGCGGTTCATGGCTTACCTATGTGGCAATCTGTCGAAATCAAGAAAAATTCTTCAATCATAGATTCTAATACTTATAGTAAAATAATTATTAAATTAATTCCTAAACTTAATAATCATAGCTCAAATCCATTGTGGGCGATAGCGAACGTTCGTCAGTGCCCGCAAAATGGTGCAAATTATTTAATATTCTTACTTTCTCATTACATTTAGAATTTCTTCTTAATGTCATTTACAAATTATTTACTTAGCATGTTCATCAAATGGTGTCAAAAGTTTTCAATTTTTTTTGTATATATTTGTAACTTATCTTATTATTTTTAGAAGCTTTGAGGAAAGGTGTTATATTTTCTAGTTACGACTGGGATGTAGAGTTTGGCTATTTTTGGCCGGAAGTGACATGCCAAAAATTATCTTATGATAAACATGTTGTCGTGAATACTATATCGCCTGTAGATTTAAATATAAATCTGGGTAATTACATTACTTATTATAATTAAATTTTGAAAACGTTAACTATTTTTTTTAATGAACACTTTAGAAAAAGTATACTAAAATATAAATATAAGTACATATTTTTTAAGAAGACGCAAACTGTCCTCAAGGAAGGATTGGACCGCAATGCTTGGTTTCTTGCGAATCTGATCTGGGCAGTGACGTTAATTGTAAAGAAACCGAAATTTGTTACGAAAATGGTTGCACGTGTGCTCCAGGTTTTATAGGAGATACATGTTCTACGCGTAAATAATTCTTAATGTTGCTAATATTATTTTTTTTATAAGATGTAAAACTTTTAAAAATAATACTTGGTCTTTCAGCTTGTGATTCAACTAAATATGGTCATGGCTGCAAAAAGACATGTGGTACATGTTTCTACATAAGAGCCAATGAAGAGTGCAATAAAGCAACTGGAATGTGTATTGATGAAATGTGTTATAAAGGCGACAGTACTAAAATATACATACCACCTTTATGTCAAATAAGTAATAATCTTTTACGTGCTACACACATGTTGTTTTTACATTGTATTTATTAAATATTTATTATTAAATGCAAGTGTAGAAATACATCGATCATTTTACAGGCATAAACAAACCCAATGCACCTACGGTCTCAACAAGCGAGACAAGTATTTGGGCCGTGGTTCCTATAACATGGAAGGATGAATACGAAGAAAAATCAATTCTTTATTCATTCGTCATTCAAGTAACATTAATTTAACTTTTTTTTTATTATTTAAAAGTAATAAGAATTTGTATAAGCGTGTATGAAAATTATAAAAAATTTCCAATTAATATAAATACTAGATATCGTTTAATATTTAATCATACATAAAATCAAGAAATTAATTTCATAATTTTTTTTACAGGAACACATCAAATACAAGCAACCATCATGGAAGAAATTATTTCGAAATATGACACACTTGACAGAGCATTTTGAGAATGTAGAACCTGGTGCTACTTATCATATCGGTTTAAGCTTGGACATTTCTGGCACGCAAGTACAAAGCGAGTGGCGAGTAGCTGAGACTAAGTGTAACCGTGAGTTGATGTATTAATTAAGTTTGCACAATGTTTATATTATTTATTGTTAACAATTTACTAATTTATTAATAATATTAATAACAGCTACCTCATAATTTACAATTTTTAATTTTATTATTTTTAATGAAATATGTACGTTAAAAGTATTATTCAAGATGATTATTATTTTATTGTGCAGAAAAACTTTACTTTTACATGCGTTTATATATAAAATAATAAAAAAATAAAATAATTGTAAAATACATTTCTGTGCGGAAAGAAGCTATTACTGTATTGTTGTCAATTAATAATTATTAGAAATATTTTAGTATTTTATGTAATCTAAAGCACGTTACATTTTTCATAATAATTTTTTATATTGTAGCAGCTGAAAATTTTGATGTGATTCCCGAAGAAAATGGCATGGTAATTGAGTGGCAAATCCATGTATGTACACATTTTATGTTAAATTTGCTTTAAATTTTTTTAATTTATTGCACATAACTTATTTATATGTATATTTAATAGTATTTTAAGATAAAAATGCTTATATTTTATATGTCTTACTACAGCAATTATATTCATGTCCGCCAAGTTGGTATAATCTGATAATTCGTAAAGTAAATACAAATGAGGAAGTCGTTTCTATATCAGCTCCATCTTTTCCATATAAAGTGCAAGAGTTGCCGTCGTACACTTTTTTTGATGTAATCATATTTCACAAAGATAACATGCTATTTCATCAAAAAATTCGTACGCTTGAAGACAGTAAGTTTAATTGCAGCTTAAAGATGTAAAAAAAATTGTTTGCATATAAGATTGGATAATATTGTATTTGGGTTAATTATATTTTACAAATATCTACAGTCCCATCAACTAAGATGTCACAAGTCACTTTAATTTGGAACCCTTCAAATCAACCAAACGGAGAAATAGTGCGATATGAAGTAATATTAGAGGTATAATAATGTTATACGTATATAAGAAAATTGATTACTGTTTAAAATTAATTAATATTATTTAATTTAAAATTAATTAATTCTAGTACAATTATTATTTGTTAGAGAATCCCATAAAAATATTAAAAATTAAACGGAAATGTTAAGATTACATGCATACACTTAATTATAGATTTTTTGTTTTAACATACATTAAATATATTTAATATAATATAAATAAATAATTTGTTTTAATTTCAGATTAATAAATACTATGGGTGTACAGATCTAAAATTATCTACTCTAGATAAGCACATTATTACAAAATTTACAACAGAGACAACGATCACAATTTCGGATTTACATCCATATGCATCTTATAGTGCGAAAGTCATAGCTCATAATTCACAACATTTCAGCTTATTTGCAGAGGCAATCTTTAAAACAGCAGAATCCGGTAAATCTATATTATATTATTTACTAGAATAATTGTTAAGGCTGCAGACATAAAAAACGTTAATTAATTAAATTAATAATTTATTAATTAAATTAATTAAATTAATAATTTATTAATTTTAAAAACTTTTGGTAATATATCGGTATTTTATGTAATAAGCAAACATGAATAATTACATTCATAAGTATAATATTATTCTTTAAAATGTATGTTTTTAAAAATATGTTTTTGTTTAAAAGACAAAACAAATAAAAATCAATAATTTTATAGAGATACCGTCAGAAGTATTCAGTCAATTGAGACTAGAAGGCTGGAAATTGTTATGGAGTCCGCCCGCAGATTGCACCACAATTTTGGGACCTCTTAAAGCCAGAATAAAAATACAAGGCATTAGTAACGCTGTTAAATATTATAATGTAACAAAAATGACTGCTTTCACCTATTTCAATTTGGATTATTTGTATCCAAAATTAAACGGTCTTGAACGATACTTAGTAAAACTGTACGTAATAAGAAATTACAAGAGTAAAGAAAATACTACCGCTTATCAAAAATTTGAGTTTAAAACTCCTCCAACAGGTAAAACTTAAAATTGCTATGTAGCAGAAAATATTTCAACACAATATTTCAACAATGTTGCAGCAAGTTTGCAAATTTTTTACAATATTGCTGGAATATTTTGTATTGTATGTGGATTGCTTCATAATTTTTTTTTCTATGACTATAACTATAATTATAATATAATTAAAACAGCTCCACCTAAAGTAACTAATTTGGAGATTGTTGAGATTGACACTCGTCAAATGATATATCTCAGATGGCAAAGCCCTCGTCCACCTCTCAACGGAATATTACGTGATTATAATATTGAGTTATGTAACAAATATAATATACTTTGTTCGAATATTAAAGTTCAACTCAACGAATCTTGTGATTTGTGGAACGATTACATCTGCAAAGTTGTGCAAAACACAAATTCTCCTACGAATCTACTCTCTCAAACAATTAAGGTAAAATAATAAAGAAAGTTCTCTAATATTGATATAAGTCTTCTAAAGCAGTACAACCTTATTTTTCGTACGTAAACGTTTCACTTTATTAATATTAATAAAAAAATAAGTTACTTAAATTGTTGATCTACATAATTGTTGTTTGAAAAAAAAGAAATAGTGTCTCAGCTTTAACGTGCTAAAAGGGCCCTGCACATTTTAAAACCGGCTTTGGTCAAATTGGCTGAAATTTAAATACGTTGTAGTCTAGATAGTATTGATAAAAAATTTACAGGCATATGGTCAAAAGTTAAAAGTCTCAAAAATACGACGACTTAAAGTCAGTAAAATTGAGGCTTAAAAAATGCTTGTTTCTGAATATATATATACATATATTAACTTTTAAAGCAAAAAAATATATTCTTTTGTTTTACAAACTGAATAATTGAAGCAATAGAGGATATATTATTGATATTTAGTTAAGTTTAGTTAAGTTGGCATATTTGTCAATGAAATAGTAGTACACGGCATACAAGTAAAATAAAATGAAATAAAAAAGCATATGAGATTTAGCTACAATTATTAAGTATAAACACTTTATATTTAATTAATTTAGAGTAGACCTCGCTACGCATGGAAAGTCGCAAATGTAGTACAGGAAACACATAGACGAAGGAGAGGCTTTGTCGCACCCCTTTCCATTATTAACTAATAAAATTAACTAATAAACTCGAATTGTGTTAGATGAGTTTTATAAAGTTTTAAACATTTAACGTCATTTTTCTCAAAAACTATTGTTCTTTATAGCAAAAATCAATAAAATATAAAATATGTATTTTAATGAGATCTACAACTTTTATCTAAAGTATTTTTTTTAATTCCCATTATTTACGGAAATAAAAAAAATTATGATTTTTATGATTTTCTTATGGTTTGCGCTATAAAAATCAAATTTGCGCCAATTTTCACTATTGTATTCGTAATCAGCGCGCCAAAATACGTAAGAATACACAGTTAAAAAAAAATCGGAGGTATATCGTTTTCGGAAGTATGGCCTTTTTTATTATTACATTTTTTGTTTATAATTTTGTTAGAGCTTTTTTTAAGTACAAATAATACTTGTTATATTATTAAAAGATTGATAGAAAAATTGCTAAAAAATTTACAACCTATTGAATGATAGATTCGGAATAATTATCTTACTTTTTGTTTAAGAAATATAATTTTTTTCAAAAGTAATGTATCAGTATTGGTTATTGTATATATTGTATTATATGTATACATATTTTATATACATATTGTATAATAATATGTATTATACATATACATGTATATACATACACAAATATACATGTCATAGGTTTTTGCATATAACATGAACGTTACTGAACCAGGACTTCCGGCTTCTGTGACCGAAGATATGCTTCTTAATACAAGTAAAAAATTTAAGTACAATTAATAATTCTAAGAATTTATAAGCTTAGTATATACTAAAGTTTGAGAAAGAAATATTGTTAAATTAATTAAATATTTGACATTACTGCTACAAACATATGCTGTTAATTTATTTGTAATGTCAAATTTTTATTTCAATTTATAAAAGAAAACCATAACGTTCTTAATCCAATTAATAGTATATTAAAATTAATAAAATAAATTTTAACTGCATTGATGTTGTTGATTCAACATTATCTTTTTTCTATATATATACATAAACTTCTTTAAACTCACAAAATTAATTATACTCATCTACTAATATAGAACATTATTATATTTTATGATCTTTCATCTCTTCTTCCATGCGTCTAACATATCTTTGCTGTAAACATCTGTTTATTTTCAAAAAATGCTAAGAAATTTTTTCTTGTTTTATATATTATAAATATTTAATTTATTTGCAATAAATAATTATTTAGTTGCTTTGTAAAATTCCTTAAAATATTGCAAATTTGTTTTATTACTCTATTAATGTAATATAATATTACATTCGGATTACATTTTTTAGCGCCAGATGCACCTGACAATTACACCTTTACTGTCAGTAATGACAGCATAATTGATTTAAATTGGCTTCATCCTTGGAAGACAGGTGGTCATCTTAAATCTTTTCGCATTCGAATACAAGAAATCTCTTCAAATTTGAAAAAAAGTTTTTCTCGATCACTAAGGAACGAAGTACTTGAATTCTCAGTGACACAATATATGCGTAACTACAGTGAGCGATTATATTTATTCCCATCAACGCAATACATCATCTATCTTCAAGCTGTAACAGTTGCGAATAAGTCTAGCAATACAAAGTTCGTGAACATTTGTACACCTTCAACCACAGTTTTTGACGGCGTTCTTGATGTTATGGTAGACAACTCAAATTCTACGGTATTATTAAATATACCTTCTGTTTTAAACGACACTCAAGACAGCATGATGCACATCATTGTAAAAGGTCCTAATTCTTGCAAACAATATTCGGAAGTGCCAAAGGATTTACGAGAGCGAGCAGGTGTGAAAATGTACGAAAATGCTTGGCAAGCTGCTGAAGTTTCAGTAAGTATACGAAATAATTGGGCAAATTCTATATGTAGTAGCAAAATAATAACAATATAACATTTACGTATGTATATATGTAGAATCTAATATTTTTACTTTTAATTGTGACAGACCAGTGAGCTAGCTGGTGGACAATTCAAAATTGGCGATAATAGAATTTATGGCAATGCAATTAATTGTCCATTAAAATCTAAAGGACTATACGAAATTGTGATTATTGTAATCGAACAAAATTCAATCTGTAATTCAAAATTTAAGCCGATCATGCTTACAAAATTGATCCATGTCGATGATGCTTCAATTCTATCAATGCATTATGTAGCGTGGATGGTGCCTATTATATTATTATTTGTCGTATTAGGAACAGCTTTTTATTTGTATCGAAGGTAATACAACTTTTTGTTATCTTTTGCTTTAATTAGCTTTTAAAAGTTAGCAGTATTTTTACACATTGTTGCGCCCGTCAGATGGGTCAGCTGTCTTGGCCGATCGATATATTGATTTTTAAAAAGAGCGTTGTCAAGCTCACAACAGTTAACAACACTTTTTTTAAAAATTAATATATTGATCGACCAAGACAGCTGACCCATCTAACGAGCGCAACAATGTATAAAAATATTACTAACTTTTAAAAGGTAATGATAAATAGATTAAATATAAATTTATGTTTTTTTGCAGAAAGAAACAAAAACGAATTAAACAGTTAATACAAAATGAAATCGCTTTACCGGAAAACAAATCTGCATGTGTAATAGAATCTTTAATATCGAATTCAAAGGAAGATCTGCCAAATCTGTCTGACAAATAATTTTTATTGAAGATAATTATTTCAGTGTCGCCAATTGTTATCACGAAGCATCAGAAAATGTGTAACATGTAGAAAATAATTTAAAATATTATTAAATATTTCAGGATACCTACAATATTAATAGAATGTCGCCGTAGCATATTTGGAGTTTTTTAAAACCTGTTTAAAAACTGTAAATCTTTTTTAAAAAATAAAACTATATTTATTTTTTACTTCATTTAATGTAGTGTAAGACAACATATTGACATATTGTCCTATCAAAATTTTAGATATTAAAATTTTTTACTTGATAAACGATGTAATAATTAGTAGATGTCACCTGCTTCTCGTTGAAAATATGATTTCTTGTATGTAATCTAAATTTTCGTAGAACAATTTTGTCTTAATTTGGCATTAAAGTTTAATTTTAAAAACATTGTTTGTCCCTGTTACCTACGTGTCTAGAATTTCGAATTTCATGAATACAGTGCAGATCTTTTATATCAAACAATTATTGTTATGACGTGACAGTTCTACACGCCATTTTTTATTTAGAATGAGTAAAAGTACCATAATTTCTAAATTTTTGTTTATTTTTAGCATAAATTTCTCAATCTAGACGATGGTATATTTTATATTTACTTTATATAAGTATTGCAAATATTTTATTTTGGAGGATTTCTAAATCTATAATGTAAATATAATTTTGTTGAATTAAACACGGTAGAAAAAACTTTTTATATAAATAAGCAGCAATTTTTTAACAATCATATATTTATTTAAATAGGTACAAAATAAGAAACAATGAAAAAAATATATATGTATATTAAAAAATCAGAAAGACAAATATAATATTAATTTTTCAATTTAATGGAGATCAATACTCATATACGCCAGTCGTAAGTGGCTGTTTGCAACTTCTGTAGACGAGACTTTATACCTCGTACCATACAATGAGTCGTTAGTCGTTGGTCGTAAGAAATCACAGTTGATCTTAGAGAAAAATAAACGATGATTGGTTAAATTTCTTACGACCAGCGACTAACAACTCATTATAGACGAGACTTTATATTGACTTGAGCCAATTTCAATAGATAGTGCCACTGTTTTGATATCTTGTTTCTGACACTCGAGTTTGAAAAATGTTATATATTTTTATAACAAACATTATTTTAGTCTATCCACAAATTCTACTATTAATGAAAATTTGCCGTCCGTTGTATCCTGCCGCCCGTGAACGGCGCACACTCTGCACACGCGGTTAAGACGGCTCTGGACGCAAGCAACAATGTGTATATGTATTGTCAGTGTAACGACAAGACAATCAGCATTAAAATTATCTTGCGTTGTTAATATAACAATATTATGTAATTCTATTAATTAAAATTATTATAGTAACGGCAAAGCACAAATTTTAATAATGACGATTTCAAAGTTAAAACTTTTACTGGTAACCCGTTGACAAGTTGCTACCCAAAATTATTATATCGTGAAAGCCAACAAAATGCTAACTCAGCCATTCTGATAACATTTATTTATATATGATATATATTGCGAGCAACATGCTAGCAAAGTACACTTTTAATCGTGTATCACCAAAATATACATAGCAGTACATGTTCTGAAGAATATTCAGACACCTTGCTATCTGAGAGGTTTTTTTCATAACACGTTCGTTTCTCCGAACGCGCTATCAGCGCTATCGCATCATTCTATCCTTGTTTTACATTTAATAAACGATAAAGATAGATTGATTCGACAGCGCTGCTTTGCGCTGTTCCTCGAACGCATCTTCAGTGTACGTGTTCTCTCTACTCATGTGGAGTACGACAGTGATTCAGATTTGAAAACAGTGCGAACGCAATTGACTGTCAAATTTTGTTCAAATATGGTAGCAGACGGCTAACGTTTGGTGATCGTGATATTTACGTTACATTTGTTCTGTGTGTTGCACATTCTTGTTAGTTTTTTTAGCTTTGCTTAGCTCTACACGGAGAGAATTTTTCTTAAATTCTCTTAAAATTTATCCTCAAAATCTGATAATTGTGGGATAATGTGTGATCTTGATTAATTTTACTATACTTTTTAGTAAAATTTACTAAAAGTATAGTAAAATTTACTATGCTTTTAGTGCAGTTTACTAAAAGTATAGTAAAATTTACTAAAAAATATAGCAAAATTCCTCGAGGTCATATATTATCCCACAATTGCCAGATTTTGAGAGTAAATTTTAAGAGAAAATTCTCTCCATGTATCTTTTTTATTAACACACACACACACACACACACACACACGCGCGCGCGCGCGCACTTACAAATCATATCTCAATTGGCATTTAATTTGCACGTAGAGCGATAAGATAAGGAAAATAGCATTGGTTTAAGCCAAACTAAAAATTAATAAAAATGTGCAATACCGAAATCTAAAATAGTCATAATTTGACAAGTAATCCATTACGCATTACTTATTGTAAAAAATAACTCGTTAATTAACTTGTTACATAAAAAATAATATTAATATGTCACCTTAAGTCCTTATGTAATAAGTAATTTTCTTCTATGAGTAACGCGTAATGATAACAAGATACTTATCAAATATGAATTCCAACACTGGTTTCTTCTGTAGTGATGAAAAATCATAATATTATTATAATATCGTTATTATAAAAAAGTAACAGCAACAGTGTTACTCATAAGTTATCACTTCTCATCCCTGATTATATAATACTATTTCATTCATTTCTA
This sequence comes from Monomorium pharaonis, assembly GCF_013373865.1. Taxonomy (NCBI): domain Eukaryota; kingdom Metazoa; phylum Arthropoda; class Insecta; order Hymenoptera; family Formicidae; genus Monomorium; species Monomorium pharaonis. Next base: position 11,321,499 of record NC_050468.1, on the reverse strand, counting down.
TTCCGATAATCTTGAACAGCTCCCATGTTTTTATTGACAATGAAAGAAAGAGTGATGGATATGCTAATGTTATTCATCTTTGTGAATCAAATCCTACATATTTTCGGAAAAATAACCGTATTACGCGGATCGTTATTACCAACGGAATCTACACAAGTAAAAGTCATATGTCTCTCAGAGGATGATGGCGGTGCTCTTGTGTGGAACTACAATTTAATTTGGAAATATCCAAATACAAACAATTATGGTAAGTTAAATATAGAAACTGTAATAACTATTTTTATAGCTTGCAAAATATACAGCTTGTAAGTTTCTTAAAAAAATATTATTTTTACCTTACATGTATATTAAAACTCTTATTAAAATATAACTAATATTTAATAAATAAAGATAAGACATATACATATATATATATATATATATATATATATATTCATAATAGATTCAATATTTTTATACTTTTTACGACAACTTATCATAAATATGCGATTTTAGAGTTTCGTCATTTAAATGAATTTGACAATAATGGTATAAATTGCAAAATGAAGGCATACGAAGGTTGTTTGGAGTCATGGAATAAACAATACTGGAATCTTACAAATTCTCTTAAAACACCTATGGGTCCTGTATTTGATCAACGATGGGAAGGTGAATACCTTGCAAAAAATATTGTGATACATATAAACATATAGAATTTATTAGATTTTAATTAAAATTATATTCTTATTGACTTTAATATATATTTAAATATATTTTTTAGAATTTAAACAGTATGAAAATCTTCAGGATGTCTATGATTATGTAGATATTGACCTTACTACTGAAGTAAAACTCTCTTTTTCTGTTCGTACACTCCATGACGCATATATATTTATCTGCAACGGTAAAAATTATAACAAAGATCCTTGCTATTGGATCATAATAGGCGGTTGGAACAATACATCGTCTGTTATACGAAAATGTATAACGGGAGTGCCTATGTCTGGACAATGGCCCTCCAGTTCAGAATGCACAAATCCACAAGCTTCTTTCAAAGTAAATAAATATTTTTTTTTTGTTTAAATTAATTAATTTTAACATTATACTATAAAAATATTTTTAAAGCACATCTCGAATAAAAAAAGGTAAATCAACTTGAGATTTTCCACGTTTTTTATCACTTACGATTAAAAAAACAGTTAAAAACTTTAATTTGAAAAGTTTGAAAAATTATCACAAAATTTCTTATCGATTTTAAAATAATTTGATAATTAAAATAGCACACACCATTATCTGAAAGTGAATGGCGATCGTTTGTTATTACATGGAATTCTAAGAGACAAAAAATAACTGTTTATGATACTGATAAAATCATTATGACATATACAGACAAAGAATGGCGTAATTCGTACAATAAATACTATATGTTCATTAGAAGTATCTCACCTATGTTGTTCCGATTCCATATATGTGAGTGCAGATTGTTATTAATACATTTTTTATAAATTAAAATTATTTTATGTCGGTTTTTAATTAATAAACAAAGAAATAATTTTACCTACAAATGTGTGTTTTAGATGACTTTCTACATACGACTGTCGAGGATGCAGTTTTGACAAGTCCTGTCTTTCAAGTTAATAGTGAAACGATATGCATACAATTGATAATTGGCCTCTGCGCTGAATGCGATGCACATGTAGTATTGCGTAATCCCGTGACTAATAAAAAATTAGCAATAGTAATAGCAAAAGGGTCTTTAAAAACCGCAGTTCATGGCTTGTCTATGTGGCAATCCGTCGAAATTAAGAGAAATTTTTTTAAAACCAATTATAATACTAATAATGGAATAATAATCCAATTAATTCCTAAAATCAATAAGGACAGGGTTCCCTCTCAACACAGTACAAATCCGTTGTGGGCGATAGCAAACGTTCGTCAGTGTCCCCAAAATGGTATGAATCTCGTAATTAAATAATTATTCAAACAAATTAATTCAATTTGCATATGTAATATGTTTTTTATTCAAAGGAACTTTAAGGAAAAGTGTTATAATTTCAAATCAAGATAAGGAACAAAACAGTGGCATCTTTTGGCCGACTTTAACGTGTCAAAAATTATTTTACAATGAACATTCCATTGTAAATCCTTTGTCACATTATAAATCAGATATAAACTTAGGTAACTATTAAAAATTATATTATTTGTGTTGCATAAATCAAGTTAAATAAAATCACATTTTTAACTATTATTTCTTAAAAATTAACACATTATATTAATTTAGTTTATTTATTTATTAGATGATGCAGATTGTCCTGAAGGAAAGATTGGACCCCAATGTTTATTTTCTTGTAAACGTGATCTAAGTAGTACATCTAACTGTGAAAAAACTAAAATTTGTTACAAAAATGGTTGCACGTGTGCTCCGGGTTTTTTAGGAGACGAATGTTTTAGACGTAAATAATTTCAAATGCTGTTAGCATTATTTTTATTGATATATGTATATAAAATATTTGATTATTTAATATTTGATCTTTCAGCTTGTCAATCAAATAAATATGGACATGGTTGCAAGAATACATGTGGTTCATGTTTTTACACAAACAAAGAACATTGTAATAAAGTGACTGGTGCATGTGTTAATGGCTTATGTAATAATGATGACAATGCTACAAAAATTTATATACCACCTTTATGTCAAACAAGTAACATTCTTATTTATTACATTGCATACTGTTTTTATATTGTAGTTATTAAATGTTTATACTGATTACAATTTATACAAAATGCGTTGACAATTTTTTAGGTGTAGAGAAGCCAAACACGCCTACGATTATCTCAACAAGCGAAACAACTATTCGGGTCAAAACAACTATGACATGGAAAAATGAATACGAAGGAATATCAATTCTATATTCTTTTGTTATTCAAGTAATATTTAATTTTATACTTTAAAAGTTATCTAAAATTTTAAGTACTAGAACATTACAAGCGCGCGCGCTATTTGACTTTTTACTTTAAAAATAATAATAATTGCAATTTGATTTTCTCTATCTTTCGTTTACATTAATCAAACGTCTTCTGCAATTTTAAATAAAAAAAATGTAAAGTTTAATTATACATACATACCTACATACCTACCTACATACATACATACCAACATACATACCTACTTGCATACTTACTGCTATCTAGCTACCTAGCTACCTAGCTACCTAGCTACCTAGCTACATATTTATCTAGTTACGCTCGCTCGTTTGCTCCTTCTCTTCCACCGTTTTTCACTTACTCACTCACACACTCAGTCACTCACTGGCTCACTCCTCGCTCACTCCTCGCTCACTCGCTCACTCCTCGTTCACTCGTCGCTCACTCGCCAGCTCGCTCACGCGCTCACTCTTGGCTTACTTCTCGCTCACTCCTCGCTCACTCCTCGCTCACTCACTCGCTCACTCCTGGCTCACTCCTGGCTCACTCCTGAATCACTCCCGGCTCACTCCCGGCTCATTCCCGGCTCACTCCCGGCTCATTCCCGGCTCACTTCCGGCTCATTCTTGGCTCACTCCCGGCTCACTCCCGGCTCACTCTTGGCTTACTCCTCGCTCACTTCTCGCTCACTCCTCGCTCACTCACTCGTTCACTCCTGGCTCACTCCTGGCTCACTCCCGGCTCACTCCCGGCTCACTCCCGGTTCACTCTTGGCTTACTCCTCGCTCACTCCTCGCTCACTCCTCGCTCACTCACTCGCTCACTCCTGGCTCACTCCTGGCTCACTCCTGAATCACTCCCCGTTCACTCCTGGCTCACTCCTCGCTCACTCCCGGCTTACTCCCGGCTCGCTCCCGGCTCACTCTTGGCTTACTCCTCGCTCACTCCTCGCTCACTCTTCACTCACTCACTCACTCTTCACTCATTCTTTACTCACTCACTTACTCACTCACTGCCAACCAGCCAGCCAGTCAGCCAGCCAGTGGCTCACTCGCTCACTTCTGACTCACTCCTTGCTCACTCCCGGCTCACTCCTCGCTCCCTCCTCACTCACTCACTCGCTCACTACTCGCTCACTCACTCGCTCACTCCTCGCTCATCTACTCACTCACTTCTCGCTCTTTAGAAAAAATGTCTACTCCGTATCACGTCAGGAAATTTCTTAAAAACATCTCCTTTTGGTCCGTTTATCATTATTTTTTTTAGAACTGTTAACCAATTATCAAATTTACAAAACAAATTTGTATTCAGCAAAAAAATATATAAGAATTATCATTTAGTTTTTAAAATACAGAAACTTTATTGCTAAGTGTAATTTAACAAATTTTCTATTCAATAAAAATTTGCGAATATTGTTTAATATTTTATAACAAAATAAAAAATTAATTTAATGATTTTTCACAGGGACACATTAAATACGGTCAACAATCATGGAAAAAGTTATTTCGAAATATGACACAATTGACAGAATATTTTGAAAACATGGAACCTGGTGCTATTTATTATATTGGTCTAAGCTTAAATATTTCTGACGTGCAAATACATAGCGATTGGCAAGTAACTGAGACTAAATGCAATCGTGAGTCTCATATATACACACAGATACAACATTAATTATTTATTAATTAATTTACTAATTATATTAACAAAACATAGTTATCTCATAATTTATAATCAAACAACAATTTCATTATTTTTATTAAATTGAAATTATTAGACAATATTATTATTTCATATTTTTGTTACGCAGAAGCAACTTTTCTTTTACTTTTATATAATACGATATGTTTTAAAAATAATTTATCTACCTGTGCGTTAAAAGACTATTACAGCTTTTTAAATTGGAATACAAATATTATTTTATTTTTTTATGTTACCCAAGACATAATGGTAAATATTTTATAATAATTCTTTGTACTTAATAATGCAGGGGCTGAGCATTTCGATGTAAAGCCCGAAGAAAACGGCATAATAATTGATTGGCAAACTAATATAAAGGTATGTAAAAGTTAACTTTTAATATAAGTTTTTTTTTTATTTTTGCTTATAATTGCATTTATTCAGTGGCATAGTATTTAGAGAAAAATTTTTTTATTTCTTTTTTACAACAGGAATCATATTCATGTCCAGCAAGTTGGTATAATCTGGTGATTCGCAATGTAAGTACAAATAATGTAGTCATTGCCACATCACCTCTATCTTTTCCATATAAGTTACAACATTTGTCACCATACACGTCTTTTAATGTGACCATATCACACAAAAATCACACATTATTTTCCCAGGGAGTTAGTCTTGAAGGCGGTGAGTTTAAATAGTTCAAAGTAACGTAAAATCAAATTTGTTTGCGTATAAATGCATTGTTATATATATACTTGAGGGATAAATACTTTTTACAAATGTTTACAGTCCCATCTACAGTGTTAGATCTTCAAAGTACGTTGTCAGTTAATACAAGACTCACCTTGACTTGGAAGCCTCCATATCAACCAAATGGTAAAATAGTACGATATGAAATAACCTTAAAGGTAATAAAATTGTAGGTACATAAGAAAATTGCACTGAAAAAATCATAGTTAAATTAACAAACTATGGTTAAGCAAATTTGTTAAGCAAATTTTTTATGAAAATAAAATTCTAATTATTTAGACGCGGTAGTGTTTTATTTTTAGGAAGGCAAATACACACACACACACACACACACACACACACAGAATAGAATAAAAAACAGCACCGTAAGATTTTCCACATTCTAATAAAAGAATATTTATTATAATTTCTCAAAATTAAGTTTGATGACGAAAGCAAATGAGAGATATCTTGATAGCGTAGTTTTTAATTACGTATATACAAAAATTAATTCAGGAATCTGATAATATTTATAACAACTATGGTTTATTTAAAAAATATATACTGATTGAGACTATCACACTAAAAAAAAATTTGGTTGAATTAACTGGAATGTGAACTAACGGTTTGTAGTTAAACCTACCAGATTTCCAATTAATTTAACAAAAATTCTTGTTGAATTAATTGGAAATCTGGTGAGATCAACTAGAAATCTGAACCGTTAGTTCAATTCCAGTCAATTCAACAAGACTCTTGTTTTAAGTGCAGATTTTTAATTAATGCAATCAGATTTTTTTAAGATAGTCAAAATCAGAATGCAAATAATCAAAATTGTTTAGTTATCTCAATCAAAATGGAAATAATCAAATTTTTCTGATTATTTAAATGAAGATTATTTATTGTATTTTAGATTATTTATAATAAAATATGAAATTTATATTTTAGATTATCATATTGTTATACCTTACTTTTCAGAGTAATTAAACTATTTTAATTATAATATTGGATTTTTTATCTTAAGATGTCATTTTATTAATTGCATTAAATTAATTTTAGGTTGAGGAGTATTATGGGTGTAAAGATTTAAAATTACCTTCGCCGGATAATCATATTATTACAAAATTTACAACAGACTTAACGATTACGATTCCGGATTTACATCCGTATACATATTACAGTGCGCAAGTTATAGCACATAATTCACGACATTTCAGTTCAACCGTACAGACATTTTTTAATACAACACAATCTGGTACATACGTTATTTACTAAAATTGATATTATACAAATAGAAAAATTGCCAATTAATTAGTTAGTTGTTTATTTATTGCTGATAATGTTTTTAATAAAATATATCTTATGTCACTGATATAAAATACTAACTTTATAAATGTAGCGTTATTTTTTAACATATATATTTAAAAAAATACACATGCATAAAGAAGTTAGAAATAATAGACATTAACGGTTTTATAGAAATACCATCAGAAGTATTTAGTAAGTTAAAAGTACAAGACTGGAAATTGTCATGGATGCCGCCTGAAGATTGTACAACAATTTTGGGACCAATAAAGGCTAGAATAAACATACGCGGAATTAGCGATGCTGTCAAATACTTCAAAACAAACGAAATAACTTCTTCCAATTTTCTCGATTTGTCCACATTAAATCCGAAATTAAATGGTGCTGAACTATATGTGGCAACAGTATACGTAATAAGAGATTATTCAACCAAAGAATATGTCTCCGCTTATCAAAAATACAAATTCGAAACTCCGCCGACAGGTAAAACTTAATGTTATTAGTATTTAATTTGATTAGCTTTTTTTATAACATAATCAAAATAACAGCTCCGCCTAGAGTAAACAATTTAGAGATCGTTGAGATTGATACTCGACAAACGCCTGCCATGATACATTTGCGATGGAAAAGTCCACATTCACCTCTCAACGGAAAATTGCATAATTATAATGTCGAATTATGTGACACATATAACGAATCTTGCTCGATTATCAAAGTTCCATTTAACGAATCTTGTAATTTGTGGGACGATTATATATGTAAAGTTGTTAAAAAATCGTCTGTACCTTTTCAAACCATTAAGGTAAGTTAATATTAAATTTCACGACATTTTCAATATTTCTGGTAAATGTTAATAATTTATGTAGCATGATGGACAAGAAATATTAAGATGGACATAATACAAAATACATATTACATTTTTATAATTAGGTTTCAGCATGCAACACAAATGTTACTGAACCAGGTCTTCCGGTTTCCGTAACTGACGATATGCTTAATAATACAAGTAATGTAAAAAAAATTCAAATTTAATAAATAATTTTAGAAAATTAATAAATGTTTAATCTACAATTTATTTTTTTTTGTTTAATTCAAAACTAATCATAATTGATGTAAACTAATGTTGTATGTACATATATTATTATATTTCTATGATTTTTGTTCTTTTTTTTCTGTTGCAACTAACATCTCTTAAAAACATAATAAAAAATTTTTCTGTTTTTTTTTATTTGCTTTTTAGAATTTTCTCATAATATATTACAAATTAATTATTTTAATACAACAATATTATATATTTGTATAAGTTATATAATTAAATTATATTTTAGCGCCGGACCCACCTGGAAACTGTACTTTTATGATCAATAATAACAGCGTGGTTGATCTAAATTGGCTTCATCCTTGGAAGACAGGTGGCCATCTTAAATCTTTTCGTATTCGAATAAAAGAAAACTCCTCAAATTTCAGAAAAAGTCTTTCTCGATCACGCAGAAACGAAATACTCGAATTCCCAGTGACACAATATATGCGTAACTACAGTGAGCGATTATATTTATTCCCATCAACGCAATACAATATCTCTATTCAAGCTGTGACAGTTGCAAATATATCGAGCAGAATAAATTCCGTGAAAATTAATACACCTTCAACCGCAGTTTTTGATGGCACTCTAAAGATCGAAAAATTGAATTCCACATTATTAATGTATATACCGTCTATCTTAAACGATACTCAAGATAGCATGATGCACATAATTGTAAAAGGCCCTAGTACTTGTGAACAATATTCGAAAGTGCCAGAAAATTTAAGAGCGCTAGCAGGTGTGAAGAAGAACGAAACCGCTTGGCAAGCTGCTAAAGTTTCGGTAAGTGTACGAGATAGCAGGGTTGAAAAAGTTACTTTGTAAAAGTAACTAGTTACAGTTTTTTTATTGAAAAAGTAACTAGTTACAGTTACAAGTTACCGATTTTGAAAAATAACTTGTTACAGTTGCAGTTACTAAAAAAATAACGACTCGTTACTTTTCAGGTATTATTTTCTTAAATAATTGTACATTATTTTAAATATAAGATATAAAAATCTTACATTTTATGCTTTACTTGTTTTTAATTATGTGTTTTAACAAGTTATTTTACGTGTGTTACACTAAATGAGAACTTTGTAAAGGTAAAAATCTAAATCATATGTTACTGTTGTCAGAATTAAATGAAATATAACGCTACATTGTCATACATTGATTTATATATTCTTTTTTTATAAAATGTTCATAATAATTTTTATTAATTTTATAGAATTTGATATTCAAATATAACACCATTAAGATAATCTTTTTGTGTGGCGTCATTATAGAACCACCGATGCTAAACATATATTTCACAGATACAGAACTCGGAATGCCTGTGTTATATTTAATAAAAAGTTAATTAATTGCAGCATAATTATTTAGCATATTAATACTGCAATTATTCGATTTTAAAAATCGATACAATTCCTTGTGTAAACTCGACTTTTTCCGGTTGTTGATTAAATACTTTAGCGCATGTTTCAAAAAAAGTAACTATTAAAGTAACTATCAAAATAGTTATTAGTTACTAAAAAAATATAACTGCGTTAAGTTACAGTTACAAATGGAGAATAGTAACAAAGTTAAATTATTAGTTACTAAAAAAAGTAACTGTAACTGTAACTTTGTTACAAGTAACTTGTTAGTTTTCAACCCTGCAAGATAGTTTTGAATATTATATATATGTAGAAAGAAGAATGCTAAAATATGTGAAAAATTACCTACCGTGTCGCAAGTCAAAATAAGTGTTATGTTATATATTATTTTAGCATTCAATAAAACAAATTTAACGATACCATAACCAGATATATACATATATACCATATGTGTATAAAAAAACAAAATCAAGTCAAATCGTCAGTGCTTTTAAATACAATACCACTTTTGTAATGACAACAGGCAATAGATTAAGTCCGTAATAAAAAAAATAAAAAACTTAAAAAAGTTAAATTGGATCGTTATTACAGTTTTTAAATACTATCCAAAGGTTCAGTAATTTTATGGATATTTGAATTTCGGACTGGAACCTGCCATCCTGCCATCAGACTGAAAAGTATTGACTCTTCGACTCGATTATGTTTTTTTTATATAACTAGAACAACACAGGCGCGCGCTAAGCGCGCGCTATTTCATTTTTTACTTTTTAAAAATAACAATTGCAATAATAATTATCCTTTCCTTTCTAAAAAAGGGCATGGCATCGATACTCGCATCTCTCGAAGTATTGATATCGCTTTTCCGCGATGCCGATTAAACGTGTGTGAAGTTAGCATCTCAAAGTTTAGCATCTCAAAAAATACTGCAGACTTACTTGCATCTAGCATAGTTCTACAGTTCTTGATAAGTTTCAACAATAGTTACGTTGAATTACGTATTTTAAATAAATTTTTATAAATGAGATGATAACTTCGAAAATCACATAATAGCATCTCACGGTATTTCGAATATACGACCACAATATGTTTAAAAAATGTTTCAATTAATTATATCAACGGAACTCTTTAGAAACTTATTGTCCGGATGTATATGAGAATTGCGTTAAAATTAATAGAACTGTCGATAGTTGAACAGCATCTGACGTCTAACCCTCAAAATTCAAGTTTACCGGGCAATATAATTGTTTAAAAAATGTTTTAATTAATTATAACACAATAACTTTTTAGAAAACTATTGTACGCGTCCGGAACTATATGAAAACTGCGTTAGAATAAATTAATCTGTCGATATTCGATTAGCACTACACGTCTAGCCCTCAAAATTCAGGTTTTTTGGGAAAAATAATTGTTAAAAAAATGTTATAATTAATTATAACACCTTATCTCTATAGAAAATTATTGCACGCGTCCGGAACTATATGAATACTACGTTAAAATAAACTAATCTGTCGATATTCGATTAGCACTACACGTCTAGCCCTCAAAATTCAAGTTTTTTGGCAAAAATAATTGTTTAAAAAATGTTTTAATTAATTATAACACAATAACTTTTTAGAAAACTATTGTACGCGTCCGGAACTATATGAAAACTGCGTTAAAATAAATTAATCTGTCGATATTCGATTAGCACTACACGTCTAGCCCTCAAAATTCAAGTTTTTGGGGAAAAATAATTGTTTAAAAAATGTTTTAATTAATTATAACACAATAACTTTTTAGAAAACTATTGTACGCGTCCGGAACTATATGAAAACTGCGTTAAAATAAATTAATCTGTCGATATTCGATTAGCACTACACGTCTAGCCCTCAAAATTCAAGTTTTTGGGGAAAAATAATTGTTTAAAAAATGTTTTAATTAATTATAACACAATAACTTTTTAGAAAACTATTGTACGCGTCCGGAACTATATGAAAACTGCGTTAAAATAAATTAATCTGTCGATATTCGATTAGCACTACACGTCTAGCCCTCAAAATTCAAGTTTTTTGGCAAAAATAATTGTTTAAAAAATGTTTTAATTAATTATAACACAATAACTTTTTAGAAAACTATTGTACGCGTCCGGAACTATATGAAAACTGCGTTAGAATAAATTAATCTGTCGATATTCGATTAGCACTACACGTCTAGCCCTCAAAATTCAGGTTTTTTGGCAAAAATAATTGTTTAAAAAATGTTTTAATTAATTATAACACAATAACTTTTTAGAAAACTATTGTACGCGTCCGGAACTATATGAAAACTGCGTTAAAATAAATTAATCTGTCGATATTCGATTAGCACTACACGTCTAGCCCTCAAAATTCAAGTTTTTTGGCAAAAATAATTGTTTAAAAAATGTTTTAATTAATTATAACACAATAACTTTTTAGAAAACTATTGTACGCGTCCGGAACTATATGAAAACTGCGTTAGAATAAATTAATCTGTCGATATTCGATTAGCACTACACGTCTAGCCCTCAAAATTCAAGTTTTTTGGAAAAATAATTGTTTAAAAAATGTTTTAATTAATTATAACACAAAAACTTTTTAGAAAACTATTGTACGCGTCCGGAACTATATGAAAACTGCGTTAGAATAAATTAATCTGTCGATATTCGATTAGCACTTTACGTCTAGCCTTCAAAATTCAAGTTTTCAGGGCAAAATAATTGTTTAAAAAATGTTTTAATTAATTATAACACAATAACTTTTTAGAAAACTATTGTACGCGTCCGGAACTATATGAAAACTGCGTTAGAATAAATTAATCTGTTGATATTTGATTAGCACTTTACGTCTAGCCTTCAAAATTCAAGTTTTCAGGGCAAAATAATTGTTTAAAAAATGTTTCAATTAATTATAACACAATAACTTTTTAGAAAACTATTGTACGCGTCCGGAACTATATGAAAACTGCGTTAGAATAAATTAATCTGTCGATATTTGATTAGCACTTTACGTCTAGCCTTCAAAATTCAAGTTTTCAGGGCAAAATAATTGTTTAAAAAATGTTTTAATTAATTATAACACAATAACTTTTTAGAAAACTATTGTACGCGTCCGGAACTATATGAAAACTGCGTTAGAATAAATTAATCTGTCGATATTCGATTAGCACTACACGTCTAGCCCTCAAAATTTAGGTTTTTTGGGAAAAATAATTGTTTAAAAAATGTTTTAATTAATTATAACACAATAACTTTTTAGAAAACTATTGTACGCGTCCGAAACTATATGAAAACTGCGTTAAAATAAATTAATCTGTCAATATTCGATTAGCACTACACGTTTAGCCCTCAAAATTCAAGTTTTTTGACAAAAATAATTGTTTAAAAAATGTTTTAATTAATTATAACACAATAACTTTTTAGAAAACTATTGTACGCGTCCGGAACTATATGAAAACTGCGTTAAAATAAATTAATCTGTCGATATTCGATTAGCACTACACGTCTAGCCCTCAAAATTCAAGTTTTTGGGGAAAAATAATTGTTTAAAAAATGTTTTAATTAATTATAACACAATAACTTTTTAGAAAACTATTGTACGCGTCCGGAACTATATGAAAACTGCGTTAAAATAAATTAATCTGTCGATATTCGATTAGCACTACACGTCTAGCCCTCAAAATTCAAGTTTTTTGGCAAAAATAATTGTTTAAAAAATGTTTTAATTAATTATAACACAATAACTTTTTAGAAAACTATTGTACGCGTCCGGAACTATATGAAAACTGCGTTAAAATAAATTAATCTGTCGATATTCGATTAGCACTACACGTCTAGCCCTCAAAATTCAAGTTTTTTGGCAAAAATAATTGTTTAAAAAATGTTTTAATTAATTATAACACAATAACTTTTTAGAAAACTATTGTACGCGTCCGGAACTATATGAAAACTGCGTTAGAATAAATTAATCTGTCGATATTCGATTAGCACTACACGTCTAGCCCTCAAAATTCAGGTTTTTTGGGAAAAATAATTGTTTAAAAAATGTTTTAATTAATTATAACACAATAACTTTTTAGAAAATTATCGTACGCGTCCGTATCTATATGGGAACTGCGTTAAAAGAAATAGAACTGTCGATATTCAACCCGCATCTCATGTCTAGACCTATAAATATAAGTTTTCCATCTAGATAGTTGTTGAAAAATACTTTTAAAATTTTTTAATTAATTAATTTTGTCTGTTTGAGATGCTAGTTACACCAAATCCACGTGCGCAAACGTACACTCATATATGCGTATGTTTTGTAACAAAAAATTATTTTTTCATTAATTTAATCGTCAGAACTATTGATAGGACGTCTCTAAACGATAGAACTCTATAGATTTAGTCTTCTCTGTGGTCGTATATTCGAAATACGTTGAGATGCTATTATGTGATTCTGGAAGTTTGCATCTCATTTATAAAAATTTAATTAAAATAGGTAATTCAGCGGAACTATTGTTGAAACCTATCAAGAACTGTAGAACTATGCTGGATGCAAGTAATTCTGCAGTATTTTTATAAGATGCTAAACTTTGAGATGCTAACTTCACACACGTTTTATCGGCATCGCGGAAAAGCGACAACAATACTTCGAGAGATGCGAGTATCGATGCCAAGCTCTTTTTTAGAAAGGATCTGTATACCTAATAATCTATATGTATATTTACACATAAATATGATATTGTTTTATTAAATGTTTTACAATAATATATAATTATTAATGTATTGTATTATATTTGTATATATTGCAAGGAATAGGCATCAATTTTATTGACCAATGCAATGAATTTTCGTGCTTTTATAACTTGTAAAGGACGTATCTAACAATTTTATGCTCAGAGAACTTTGATTTATTCACCGAAACCTTTTGAGTGCCACCTGTTAACGTGCGATACGTTAAGCAATTTTTGGCATCTTCCTTTAAAGTTTAACAAAAACTTTAATAGTTATATAATAATTGTATACGCGTATTAATTAAAATAAAATTAATGTTATATAAATCACTGCAGTACTAGCAACATAATATCTTCATATGTAACTTTAGTATTGAATATCTTTCCTTTTAATTGTGACAGACCATTGAATTGGCTGGCAGACGGTTTAGAATCGGCGATAATGGAATTTATGGCAATTCAACAAATTGTCCATTAAAATTAGAAGAATTTTACGAAATAGTGATTATCGTAATTGAACAACATTCAACTACTGAGCCGATTATTCTTGCAAAATCGTTTCGTGTTGACGATGTTTCGAATTTAACAATACATTACATAGCATGGCCGATATCTATTATATTACTTCTCCTTGTGACAGGAACAGTTTTTTATTTATACCAAAGGTAATATTTTTGGTTTTATTTTTTAAAAGATAATAATATTGCTGATCTTATCCATTTATTATAATTATTACATCGTGTGTAAATTCTTTAAGGGGGCATAGCAGTTTGTCGGGTTAAAGAATCGATTTTTTTAATTGCATTTTTGACAGTTTAATCCTTCAAGAATGTTGTCCTAAAACTGTTTTTTTTTTTATTCCAATAAGTAAAAAAATTACACAATATATTTTGTCGGGCAGTGCACAAGCGTGCGCTTACCTTTTCTGACATCCGGGCACAGCGACGCAAGAGGCTCGTATAAGTCGTCGTCTCTCTAAAAATCAACAAATAGAGACAGATCTTGAACAGGATGAAATTTGCTTGTCGTTATCATATTGGATTTTTTAAATTCAAATTTTTCCTATTTTTTTTTAACAAACAAAAATAAAATTTTTGACCAAAAATTAGCATTCTGATTTAAAAAATCCGCCATTTTGTTAAAAATTTGAATTTTTTAAATCGGATACGACAACGACAAGAGAATTTACTCTTCTTTAAGATTTGGTTTTTGTGTTTCGGATAAACGGGCAAGGAGTAAGTAGTACACGATGATGAAAGAGGCGGATTTTTCAACTAAACTGGTACAATAAAATTTGTATAAGAATTACAAAAGATGTACTTTATTAGGCAAAAAGTCTCATTTTTATAGTTAGTCTCTTGGCTCTGAAAAAAATTCATGAAGAGTGCCTTTTTTGGTAGCGCCAAACTGCTATGCTCTCTTAAATAGATGTAAAGTTGCGGTTACAAATTAAATTATTTTTTATCAAGTATAGATTAAAATCTGCTGCATGTGATTTTGGCAGAAAAAGACAAAAATGGACTCAAATACAAAACGCTTTGTCCCCGAACATTTGTGAACACGAAATGGAACCTATTATGTCGAATTCAAAGAAAGATATGTCAATTCTTAATAAACAATCCTTTTTGCGGGCAACCACTTCGGAAGTGCCGCCTATTGCTATTACAAATGCAATCGTGAAGCAAGACAAAATAACATCATTGGTGAAAGTAAAAGATTTCGAGAAATACGTCAGACAGGCAATACAGTCAGGATTGCTGGACAAACAATACGAAGTAAGTATTTAACTTTAATTTTAATTTGTAAATCTTATAAAATTGCCTCTTAAAATTAAGCAATAATATGATAAAATCATTTTTTGACTTTTTCTGTAGATGTTTGCAGAAAAACCAACTTGGTCGTGGAATTACAAGAAAATGTCTCAAAATAAATTTAAGAATCAACATGATAATTTTATTACGTGTAAGTAAAAAAATTCATACAGACGTATTACATTTATACATACAGTAACGCATTAATATCAGGCTAATTCATATAGATGACAAAACACGTGTGATACTAAAAAAACATCCAGATGACATTTATTCTGATTACATCAACGCTAATTATATCACTGTAAGTTCTCATTAATCATGTGTACTTCAATTTTGAAGTGTTATCTTTTTATGTATTTACATTAAAATTACAATTTTTAAATTCAATTAATAATTCAAAAAGGATTATAAAAAGAAAAAACGTTACATCGTGGCACAAGAACCTGAACCTGACACGATCATCGATTTTTGGCGTATGATTTGGCAGGAGAACGTTTCTATTATTTGCACGTTGACAAATGCGGTAAGAAATAAAAAGATAAGCCTTATATCTATTAAGTAGTTATCTTTTTGCATAAATATCACATCTTAACGATTTTTACAGATAAAATGCGAGCAGTATTGGCCGGATATTAGCAAGAAGATGGAATACGGCGACATCATTGTGTTAACCGCGAAGCATAAAGTTTTTGCTAATTACACTTTTAGAACTTTCCACGTTACTTATAGAGAGGAAACTCGAAAGGTACTAACATTTTTTATTAATTGTGAACGCAATAGCTTTCATTAAATAATATATCTATAATGTAGATAGAACATCTACATTACACGACTTGGCCGGACCGTGGAATACCATTGCATACACATTCAGTAGTTACATACATGAAGAAATTGCTGGCAATTTCACCTGGAGACGATTCCGTAGTAATTCATTGCAAAGATGACACTGGAAGACTCGGTACCATCATTTTGTGTGACATTTGTTTACATCGAGTAGCGGCGGAAGGGGTAATAATGACATTTGTTTAATTTGATATTTTGTTTAATCATTTGTTAATAACGTTTTTCTTTGTGTTAATTAAAATTATTGTTTACTTTAATATATAAATTGCGTTAATACCTGTAATTATGATTTAATTGCGACTAAAATTGTTTGTAGTCGATCGATATATTTGCCGAAATGTTGTCTATTGTAAACCAAGGAGGTAATATAATAGATAACAAACAGCAATATTTCTTTGCACATTTGGTATTAGTGGAATGTTTATTTTCTATTCCTACTACCTTATCGTGTAACAAGATGTTAATTACACAAATTAAGGAGTTAAAAAAACAATCGCTGGCTCAGTATCAAAGGTGTGACTTATGAAACTTAACTTTGATTTTTATTTTTAAATCAATTAAAATAAAATTATGAAAGTCTATTATTCCAATTCTCAGATTACAGAACACTGCATGGCAAGACGAAGTCTTGCGTCAAGTTACGTCTCCATCGCCATTGTCGAAACGTAATCAAGCCAAAAATATATTTCCGGAATTAATTTTAGGTTTGTACGTGTATTTTAAAAATATAGAATTTTATTTTATAGGTTTTGAAAATATTAAGTTTTGACTAATTATACGATAAGCTAGCCATAAAATTAAATTAACATTTCATAATAACAATTATTGTATAATTAACAATAAATTCTTGAAGTAATAGAAATATTAGACATATTTAGAATAAACGTATTTTTTTACAGACAAGGTTAGTAGAATATATTTGAAAAGATACCCAGCATCAGATGAGGACAGTGATTACCTATCTGGTGTTTATGTAGACGGAGTGAAGTTTCAGAATCAGTATTTAGCCACGCAGCTTCCCATGCCATCAACGATTAATGATTTCTGGCGAATGATTGCCGAGTTCAAAGTTGAACTTATTCTTATGCTGCAACATCCTGATTTTCAGGATCCTGTACGTGCATATCAATTAAAAAGTTTTGTGAAAGAAGAAATATACTTACAGAATGTAAATTGTACACTTACATCAAAAATTTTGTTAATTTTTCAATAATCTTTAATATATACGTGATTTAAAAATAAAAGATTACATATCTTCTATTTTAAGCAATTACGTTTTAGATAAAGTAAAATTTTTTATAATTATCCGGAGAAAAAATTTTTATATAAAAACATATATAAATATATATATAATATGTCCATAATAAGTTTATACTAGTTTCTTTTTTTTGTAAAATTTCTGTTTGATATAAAATAAATTATTATTATACTGAAAAGACGAAAACTGATTAGAAAAATAATTTTTGCAGTGTTTTATTTACAAAAAGTTAAATTTAAAGAAATGAAAAAATTGCTCATATATAATTATATATATTTTTCAATCATAGAATATACATATATGATTATATATAGATATTTTTTTCTTATTTTTTACATCTAGCTTTTTGTAAAAAAAGCAATATGAAAATAATGTTTTTAAATCATTTTCGTCTTTTTAGTATGACTATTATTTTTTTATACTAAACAAAAATTTTACAAAAAAAAAAGAAACTAGTATAAACATATACGGACACATTTTATATATATTTATATATGTTTTTATATTAAAATTTTTTTATTTTGACCCGGGCAATTATATTTTAGATAAAATAAAACAATCTCAGCCAACTAATATAATTTATAAAGTATTTTAAATAATAATATTTTATAATTAAGATATTAAATTGACACAAATATATTTGTGCAACAATATAATTATCTATTCTTGAATTTTTTAGACTTGCTGTTTGATCGCTCCTATAAGCGGCGTTTTCAAACCAAACTTATATTTGAATATCACTGTAAAAGAAACTGTAGAGACGCAATATTACACATCACAAAAGTTATTACTCATTGATAATTCTGAGGTATATTAAATTACTACGATAACTTAACAATTACAATTTTTCATATTACTTATTTAGCATTTATAATGATACTTTGTCACAGAAACCTTTAAGAAAACAATATGTGACTATATTGTGTTTAACGGAATGGAAATCTGGAAAGGATCAACCACCACCGTCGGTTATGACAATGATGACGTTTTGGCAAGCTGCTGAGAATATCACAAGAAGCGATAAACTTATTGTTACCCTTTGCCAGTAAATACATACTTTTATATACACTGAAAAAAAATGCAATATATTCAATAAGATATGTTATTGCGGGCTGCCAATTAAAAATATACTCAATACAATAATATATGCTATTGCAGTATCAACATTGTACTTGCATTAATAGCAAATATTATTGTATTGAGTATTTTATGTAGTTGGCAGCCCGCAATCACATATGTTATTGGCTGTATTACATTTTTTTTCTGTGTATATATATATATATATATATATATATATATATAATTCAAAATTTAAGGAAAAATAATTGCACTGCGCAGTGGGCTGGAACACTCTAATTGTGTCAAAATAATAAAGATTAATCTTAGTATGGATATACAATAATTATAAAAAACTTTTTGAAGTCGCTTATTTCAAATATGACAAACATTTAAAATAACAGGTACAATATGATAATTTTTAATAAAGTGTTACAAACACGTTATTAGAGAAAGTTTATAAAAACTAACATACTACTTTGTTTTTGGATATTTCTAAAACAAAAACTAAAAAAAAAACTTTGAAAACATAAATGTAAAATATAGATAATCTTCTATTAGATTATAGTAGTTCTTAAAAAAAGTTAAAAAAAGGCGCCAAGTGTTTGGTTTTTCCTTTAAGCAAAAAAATTGTTAGATGGTTCAACCTAAGTAGTATATAAAGAAAAAATCACAAATTCAAGAAAAAACTTTTAATCAAATTCTACCTAAGTGGTATATACTTTTGGATGGTTTAACCCAAGTAATATATACTAAGTGTGTCAAATTTAACCTAAGTAATATATATTCCTAAAATTTTTTAAGTTTATACTTACACACACAAATTAACTTCTCTATAAAAATAGTGATGTCTAAATATTTTGCGCCAATTATAAAAACAAATATTTTTATAGAAACTAAAACATTATTACTATTCTTTAGCCAGTTTTTATAATACAAAACAATTTTTTAGATTTGACATTATAAAATGAGGGTATTACGCATAGACATAGTAAGTATAGACCGAGCGTTTGTTGTATAAGCGTGATGCATACGAAAAGAAAAAGAAAAAATGTAAGACGAGCTTCTTTCTCTCTCTGACATCATCGTAGTAGGGAGAGCCTGACAGGGAAAATGATGAATCGACGCGAGGAGATGAGAAGAAGTACTTCCCACTTCTCCGGCATTAAAAAGAGAAAGAAATTCTTCTTATATCTTTTCTCTTTTATATTATGCAATAAAAAAACTTTCTAGTTTACATTTACGTTTTCTATGTTTTATCTTTAGTTTTATTTAAAAAATGCCATCCAAAAACGAAACAGTATGCCGTTATTAGTAATCATCCTTAATTAATTTTATGTTTTTTTCTACTTTTAGTAAATATATTAATTACTATTGGCATATATTTTTAGCAATACGTATATTTTTAAATGTTTATTGTATAAAAGTTTGATTTTGCAACAATATTTTAAACATGATTTTTGGTCATTTCTTGAAATCCACTGTGCAGTTTAAATTTTAACGTTTTGTCTGAAATAATAAAAAAGATTTTTTATTTTTAAAATAATCGTTTTATAGTAAATAATTACCGCAAAATTTTTCTATTAAATAATTAATTTGTGTTTTCTGAGCAATACTTTGCAAAATGTTCAAAAAGATAAAACGGCCATTTTTCAGTGACGGAGTAACTGGATGCGGCCTTTATCTAGCACTAAGTTTTTTACTGGAACGAATGACCATAGAAGAAGAATGCGACGTTTATTTGGCAGTGCGAGCTGTTAGACGATCACGACCAGATTTTGTTTGTTCTCTGGTAATGTATCGATTTTATAGCAACAATGATAATGGAAATCTTATCGATGCACAGTTATTGTATCTTTTATGATACAAAAAAATTATAATAATCTCGCAAAATTTATATAGTTAGAATATATTGGAAATTTTGTTTAATATTTAGGAACATCTGGAATACCTATATGATGCTGTCGCAACATATTTGGAGTTCTTTGAAACGTATGAAAATATCTTGTAAAGTGACAATAAACAACCAACAAAACAAACAAAGTTACATACACATGTATAATATATCTTCTATGCAATTCAAGATAGTTAACATTAATATTATTACTCAAAGTTTATTCCTCGAAATCATCATGTAAGATTTCTTAGAAACCTTGATAAATAGAGAAAAAACCTAGACTTCTTTCAAAAATTTTTCTGACAAACTATGTTGTAACGCGGCATACAGTGGTATAATATTTATTTATATTTTGCATAAATTAAAATTTTGGAGGGATGAAGGAAGTAATACGGAGTGTTGTGTGTGTGCTTCAACAACTGCAAAAATCCATCGGTACTGCAGAAAAGCGTCATAATCGAAGAGCATTATGTAAAGAAACAAATCTACTTAAAAAAAAAAACCGTAAAATGATAACCATAGTTGAGTCAAAGAATCGATGTCTTCGTATTTTTCAGCTTAGATTATTTTTAAAATATAACTTTCCGGGAAAAAATGTTTCATATAAAAACATATATAAATTTATATAATATATGTCCATATATGTTTATATTAGCTTTTTTGTAAAACTTCTGTTTAATATAAAAAAATAATAGTCATGCTGAAAAGATAGAAACTAATTAAAAAAATAATTTTTGCATTGCTTCTTTTAAAAAAGCTAAGTATGAAAAATTGTCCATATATAATCATATATGTATATACATATGTTCCGGAATATATCTGGTTATATGTGGACAATTTTTCATACTTAGCTTTTTTAAAAGAAGCAATGCAAAAGTTATTTTTAAAATTAGTTTTTATTTTTTCAGTATGACTATAATTTTTTATATTAAACAGAAATTTCACAAAAGAAAGGAAACTGATATAAACATACTAGCTTTTTCGCCCGCATTTCGCGCGGGCTCAAAAGCTCTTCCTTCTTTTCTTTTTTTTGCGAGGGTAGAGGGAAATGCATTTACGCACACCCGTCTCGTTTACCATACGGCCAGGTCGTGTGGAATACCTAAGGATCTTTGCTTTGCTGTCATTTTTCTTTTTTTTTGTTTTAGCTGCTTTTTGCATTCTTGGACTACCCATTAAAACTTCCTCCGTTTCCTTCTCCTTGTTTCTTTTCCCAAAGATATACTTCATCTCTTCCTTTCTTAGCTGTTTTTTTTTAAAACTCTTTTTGTTCTTTTTTTCTTTTCCAACATTTAACTTTTTTTTTCTTTTTTATTTTATTTTTCTTTAAATTCTTTTTATTCTCTTTTCTTCTTCTTCTTCTTCTCTCTCTCTCTCTCTCTCTCTCTCTCTCTTTTTAAATTTAGTTTACTTTATAATACTTCTCTGTATATTATATTTTTGTATAACTTTTTTTCTCTTTTTCAATTAATTTTTCTTAATTCCCTTTTTCCTCAATCTTTTTACATTTTCTCTTTTGGACAATTTGTCCTCGTGCTCTCGAAAATGCCACATATAGTTGTCCATGTGCAAATACTGGATTTGTTAAATATATCCTTACTTTTTCTAAAGTTTATTTTTGTAATTTATTTATTGTCATTGCAAATGATACTCTTGGAAACTGTCTTCTTTTAAATTTAAATGACAATTCTCGATCACTTGTTCTTAAAATGATGATAATTTGTCCTCGTGCTAGTCCTGTCAAAATTTCTACATATATTATATTATTTTTTAATTTTGTTACAATTAATCTTGTTCTATTGCAAAATTCTTTTTTTATATTTAAATTTCTTATTAGGATTATTGTAGCATTGATTTTTATTTTGAGTTGATGTACTGGCATTTCTGAAGGTGTCAATGTGTTTAAAAATTTACTCGGATAATTTATTTGCTCTTTAGGATCCTCATTTATAATTGTGTCAATTGATAGATATTCTTTTTCTTCTCCTTCCATTTTTTCTAGTATTTTGTCATTTATTTTGAAAGTATCTATATTTTTTAGACACAATATCGCTCTATCTGGATTATTTCTTATCTATTTCATGGTAATTCTTTCACTAAATATCTCATTTATAAAGAATTTCTTTATTACAAAATTCTATGGGATTTCAGTTGTATCCTGTTATAGTCCGTATTTGATAATTTTCAATCTTCTAGTTCTATCAACCATTTTGCAAATTCTTTTCCTTTTTCTGTTCTCATATTTTGCTTTAGTTTAACTTTTCTTACATACTTCCATAGTGGATTATATTTTACAGTCGATTCTATTATAACTATTTTATTTGCATAAGACACTACTGGTAGATTTTGTCTAAAATCTCCTGGAAATAAAATTACTTTTCCTCCAAATGGATTTTGGTTTTTCATAAATTCCCTTAATAGTTTATCCACTTATTTCATCCTATATAATTAGTTTTGCTGAGATCAGTTCTCTTGCTGCCTCTGTGTTTCCTCTTATATTTGATTTGGCTCTTTCATCTACGGGTATTGTTAGTTTAAACATGGAATGATATGTTTTTCCTTCTTTTGTAGCTGTTATTCCTGTTGATGCACATGGTAGAATTTTCTCGTTTCTTCCTCGTATTACACTCATAAATGAGTTAAATAGGTATGTTTTTCCACTTCCTGCAAATCCATCAATAAAAAATAATATTTCCGTTTTATTTTCATTATCTATTGCTTTCATAACTTTTTCATAACGTATATCTGTTTTTGCTCTATATTTAATGTTGTTAATAACTAATCTCCTTGTTTTCTCTTTTTTTCTATATTATATTCTGTTTTATAATTATTTATTGGCATTGGATTAGATAAATCACATTCTCTACAACTATTTCCATTATTTTTCAACATTTCTTGTATTTGATTTAAAGCCATATTTTCAGAATTGACAATATTTTTCTGTTCATAGTCCTCCAACATATATTCTTTGTATTTATTCCATATTTGTAATGTTTCCATATATGCATATATACGCAAATAATTCTCGTATTTGTTCTGGCATTTTTGTTTTTATAGCCTCCTCTAATGTTTTTTCCCATAGATCTTTTGTTTCAATTAATTGTTTTGCAATTGCTGCTTTGTTAAATGTCTCATACCGTTCTCCATTTATTGTTCGTACACGCACCGGCAGAAATGGTGTCCCGCGACGTTCAGCGCGCGGCGATCACCCACACACGCGAAGCGCCGTACGTGTTACTGGGCGCGCGGAGGAGCCGAGGAGATGGGAGAGGAGCGAAAAAAGTGGGGATCGCGCCGGTGTTGCATCCTTCACCAACGTCGCACGTTGAAGAAGGATAGAGCTAAGATGAGTGAGAAGACGTGATACCGACTCGATGGTGTCCCAATATCCGTTTCACTCGCACTCGATACTAATATCGTCTCTCGCTCGCCAATACCGATGCGTCGTGCTTTCCTTTTTCTTTGAGAGACGGCTATCCGAGTGCACGAAGCGTCGACATTTATTCTATTAGCATGTCATTCATTACTTTATATTATGTAAAGTGATAAAATTTAATTTAAAAAAACACAAATTTTTATTGAAATATTAATTATGTTATACATAGAAAGAAAAAAATTAACGTTTATCCCAATTAATTATTGATTCACTTATGATTGCGTAATAATGCTTCTTTTTCATCCCGTAACAAATTTTTGTGTGAAATTATAACCATCGTTACGGATAATTTTCAGACTCACTATAAGAGTTTCTTATCCATTTACAAATTTAGAGTATAAGATTAATTTCTTGTATTGTAAGTAAGTGTGTGCAAAATTGTGTAAATAATAATTTTAAAAGATAATAAAAATTTTATTTTAACATTTAGATTTATTTAATGTTGATAGTTTGTAAGTTAATTGTAGTTTGTAAGATAGATTGTAAGTTAATTTTTTGTTCATCTAACATTTAACATAATTAATATGGTATTGGCGAGCGAGAGACGATATTAGTATCGAGTGCGAGTGAAACGGATATTGGGACACCATCGAGTCGGTATCACGTCTTCTCACTCATCTTAGCTCTATCCTTCTTCAACGTGCGACGTTGGTGAAGGATGCAACACCGGCGCGATCCCCACTTTTTTCGCTCCTCTCCCATCTCCTCGGCTCCTCCGCGCGCCCAGTAACACGTACGGCGCTTCGCGTGTGTGGGTGATCGCCGCGCGCTGAACGTCGCGGGACACCATTTCTGCCGGTGCGTGTACATCCTCAAAACTTGTTGCTCCTCTGACGTGTAGTAGTAGTAGACGTAAATAAAGTCTTTCCAAATCTTTAATACTTATTGTATATAGTCTTGCAATTATTTTCTCTCCGCTTTTTTTCTGTATTTTCCACTTTGTTTCTTTCTTATCAAATACATAATGATAAGGAATATCTGTGTAACGCCACTGTTGCATTTTTTCTTCTTTATTCAGTTTGAACCATGCTGTAAGCGTTGTATCTCGATGTTCTCTCTGTGCTGCTTGTTCCTCATTTCCCTCCCAAAAATATACCATTTGACAATTAGGTAAGTGTACTGCCAATCTTATTACTGTATGTGACCTCATAAACATATTCATTCAATCTCCACATAGTCTCTGGTGTACTAGTATATCTTGCATTCAGAAATGAGTTCACTTTATATATTCTTATTAACCTTGTTCCATCCCCTCTTTGCACCTCAATTGCAGCACAGTCAAAACTTTTATAAATATATTTATATATGTATTTTACACTTTTTATTGAGAAACATATTTTCAAATTAATATATCGATCATATTTCATAATTGAATATGGTGAATATAATTAAATATGGTACCACCCAACGATTATCTACTTCCTGTCCTTTTACGATATGTTTTTTTCCCAAATTCCTCCATTAATATATTGGATATCCATTTACATTTGCATTTGTTTTTTTACTCCATCCCTTTGGAAAGCCTTTTGAACATTTTTTCTCTTTCCCCGTGCATGGATACCTCTTGTATTGGACTTTTATATTCATCTCGATGCCTTCTACTTTTTTACGAGCGTTGACCCACATGTTTTGGGACACCCTGTAAATTAATTGAATTAAATTTAACACGGAACTTTAATTTCTTAATGTAATAAAGTAATAAATGTAATAAAGTTATAAAGTTAATAAATGATTAAAGCAGAACTTGCACCTAATAACTCTGAGTTGGTTCGCACGCTATGATAATTGCACAGAAAATCTCACGCAAGATTTAAATAACAAAAAACAAGAAAAACTTATAATAATAAGTGGGAATTCAGTCCTCGATTTGTTTTGCCACTCGGATATTCTAAGTTCACAATCGCGAAATTACACGCAAAAATATTTCAATTAAGTTCAATATGCAGAAATATTCTGAGTTCAAAACGGTAAAATATTCTAAGTTTGAAAGAGCAAAATTATTCAGTGAAAATATTCTAAGTTTGAAAGCGCAAAATTATTCGACGACGACACTCACGAGATGTTGACGCGAATCAAGAACCGAAATCGCTGTATTTATACCCTCAAATTGGTCACGTTCGAGGGTGAAAGAGCAATAAAAGTCATGCAATAAATGATTGATTGGCTATCACTAATTTTTATAATCTGATACATTGTCAATACAGCAAAGATCTTTCAAAACGACATCTTATACCTAAGAAACTAAATATTGTAGTATGTATTAACTGCTAAACTGTTTAACTAATTAAAGAAGTAAAAACCTGTACATAGTTTATACATTTATGACTTTTTTCTATGTAAAATCTGTTAAAAGCAAATTTTTAAAAGCGAGTATAGGAGAAATTAAAAAGGAAGAAATTAAAAATAGGCCATTTTTGGTCAAACGGAAAACCTAAATTAATCATTGAAAATTATTCATGAAATCTTCTAGAAACAGAAAATAAAAATTATTTGATCACCAGTTTTGGAAAAAGTTAAAATAAAATTGGGATTTAATGTTGATTATAGTTGACGCTAGTTGCATGTAAAATATTTTTTAACATTGACATATCTTTAAAATAAAATTAATTGGACATTTATATGTTAAAAGATAAGAATAAATATAGAGAATATGAGTTTTTGTTTTACACAATGTATAAGGTGTCTTATTTTGAAATTAAAATTAGTTTTATTATAGAAAAAATGTTGTAGACAAAAATTGTAGACTTTTGAAAAAGATATCAAATAACGTACTGACAGCGTAAAAGTTTCCCTTCAATGACAAATCATTAATTAGAACAATACTTGATTAAAAAGATCATGTTTCTTTTGACAAACGTCAAAATAAACATTTTTCAAACATTAAAATAAATAATTTTTTAATAAAAATTACAGAAATTTAATTCATTAATTTCAACGTTTTTAAAAATACTTTTTAAATATTAAATATTTGTTTTGATTGGAAGATTTCTCAAATTTTGTATTTGATTTAAACATCAAATTTATCTAATTAATTCAAATACATATATCTATATTGCTAAGAATTCTTATTTAGTGCTATAATTTTAGATTACAAAAAAGAATTAATATTTAAATTATTTGCAGGAAATATTTACATAAATAAATATCTTTATATACCATCTTTATTTATTATGTATAATATAATTACATTACAATTTAAAGCAAAATTAAATCTGCACACAAGTAGACGTGCAAATAAAGCTATCTCAAACTCAGTTATTATTTTTATTTGCTTCGTTTAATGTAGAATGGATTTATAATGTTTTTCGATTTATTCTAATATAACTTAAAAATGATGTATACAAACATCCTATAAAATTGTCGTTTCCTGATGCGTCAGACACATTTACTAGATACGGAATCTGTTATCGCGGATTTACTAGAAGGAAGTGGAGTTCCTTTCTACCAGTTATTGCCAGACGTCCAGTTTGAATATGAGACTAACACACAGTACAAAACGTTTCTATAAAAAAATTTAATTCTTTTATTATCCTACTGTTTATGTTGATTTATGGTGATGAAGTGCTAACTGTTTGTAAAAAGTGATTAATAGTAAAAGAAAGTGATATATATTTTTTTTGTTTAAGTTTTATTTAAATGCAGTCAATTAACTGTTGTCTCATTAGATTTAATTTTACATATTTTTTGTAAAGTGACATAATATAAAATTAAAATTATATAATTGTGTATAATATATATATATATATATATATATTTATTTATGTATGTATATTATATATATACCATTATACATAATATTTTTATTCTGTGATGTTATTTTATATATTTTTATTCTAATAATTGTTAATCTTATAAACAGCACCTATGAATTTATTGAAAAAAGCAACGATGGATACGGTAATAATATTTATCTTTGCAAGTCAAATTGGACATATTTTCGGAAAAGTTATCGTATTACGCGGATCTATCTATTCGACACCAGTAAAATTGATATGTCTCTCAGAGGATGATGGTAGTGCTCTTGTGTGGAACTACAATCTAATCCGGAAATACTATCCTTTATTTGATAACAATTATGGTAAGACCATTCTTAAAATTAAAATAATTATTTTACATACCTTGCCAAATAGATTTACAAGTTTCTAAAAAAATTATTCTTTTTTTTCTATATAGAGATAAATTGCTGAATGTGTATTACTTATGTTATTTTTTAATTACATTTTATTAAACAGGAACGTTTGTTACTGTTTTTAACAATAATTTGTACGTAAACAAAAAGTTGGAAAATGTAGCTTAATATTTTAGATTACTTATTACGAGGGCAAATCAAAAAGTGGTTGCCCCTATTTTTTCTCAGCCAAAATAACAAACATACAAGGGGGTCAAAATACCTTTCGTTATTTTTCCACATAGTTGTCACAACGGTTTAAGCCTCTGTCCCATTGTAACATCAGCTTAGAGACGCCGTCGCTACAGAACTAGGCCGGTAGACTTTAGTCATTCGAATGGAAGATTCTGGAGCATGCACCGTGTAGTCCAGACCTTGCCCCGTGTTTGGTTCACTAAAGGTTCCTGACAGGACAGAAGTCTATTTGCAATGACAAAGTGAAGATCGCTGTCCAATGATGGTTCCACAATCAACCGACCGAATTCTACAACAGCAGCACCTTCAAATCAGTGGTGTGACGGGACAAACGCCCGCTGTGGCGACTATGTGAAAAAATAATAAAAAGTACACAGAACAACTTCCATACCTTGACCTCCCTGCATTATTTTAGTTGGAAAAAAATAAGGGCAACAACTTTTTGGTTTGCTCTCGCATTATAATGCTCCTTATTAAATAATTTTTTATCAATAACTTTGTTAATTAATAAACTTGTTAATTTACCCTAAGATTTCTTGCAACATGCTGCAAGAGATATACGATTGAGGAAACCTAAATGAGTCTCCTAAATTATATTACTTTTAAAAATATCAAATTTATCCATTAAAATAACTAAAATAATTAAAATAACTAAAAGCAAAAAATTATTAACTAATAATTATTTTTTAAATAATTTATTAAAAGAGGCTCAAACATATAATAATTAAATGGCAGCGGCAATAATAACATAATGAAGGCAGAATTTGCGTCTCTCTCTACTTATTTAGGACTCTACCATCGACTAATGAGTTTACCTAATTGACTCTTCCTACTCAAAAAGGAATTGATTAATGAGAATAACTGTATTTGTTATTTTTTCTTATTTTGTTAAACTTTGTTAAAAGTTGAAATTTTTCTTTATTTTTCCTTTTTTTCTTTTTTTCCAAAAAATTCAACGATTTCCTGAAATAGAAAATTTTCTCTCAAAGTGAAAAAACTGAATATAACCGTGGAGGAAAGAGTACGCATTCAACAATTATTTTATACACATATATTAAAATTTTTGTCACAATTAAATTAATATCTATTAAATAAATATCTTCATAAAATGCATTTTATTAGAGATTTATTTATAGCAATTTAGTTATTATAAATATGCCCAATATATATTTTAGAGTTTAATAATTTAAATATGTTTAACAACAATGAGATAAATTGTAAGATGAATGCAAATGGTGACTGCTTGGAGTCATGGACTAAACAAAACTGGAATCTTACAAATTCTTTAAAAACCCCTATGGGTCCAGTATTTGATCAACGATGGGAAGGTAAAAGCCTGGCATAAAACTTTGACAAAAAATTATATATATAAATTTTATTATACCAATACAAGCAAAATATATATATTTTAAATAACATACATGTACATTTTTCAGAATTTAAACAGTATGAAAATATTCAAGATACCTATGATTTGATAGATTTTGAACTTACTAACGAAGTAAAACTCTCTTTTTCTGTTCGTGTATCTCGCGACGCACATATATTAATTTGCAACGGTACGAATTATAATGGTGATTCTTGCTACTGGATCATCATAGGCGGTTGGGGCAATTCATTATCTGTCATACGGAAATGTGTGACGGGAGTTCCTAAACCCGGAAAATTTCCTAAAAAAGATTCAGAATGCGGTAAAGAAGTAGTTTCATTTAAGGTAAATAGATGTACATACATTACATATAGTCTTTCTGCTTAAAATTAATATATTTTTATTATAGTTTAAAATTATTATTAAAGTACATTCCAAATAAAAAAACAAGTCAATTTAAGAGCTTTACACTTTCCGTCATTCACAGTATTGTTTTAAGAACAAAATCTTTAAAAATCTTTTAAAAACTGTTGTATGATTTTTATGCTGCATTTATAATTAGATAATAATTAAAACAGCACACACCATTGTCTGAAAATGAATGGCGATCATTTGTTATTACATGGAATTCTGAGATGCGGAAAATAAATGTTTATGATACTAATAAAATTGTTTTGACATATATGGATAAAAACGGGCACTCAAGCAATAATTACTACATGTTTATTAGAAGTAACATACCGATGTTGTTTCGATTTCATATATGTGAGTGCAGATTTTGAATAAATTTACGTCATACAAAAATAAAAATTATTTTAAATTGAGCATTAATCGAGTAACAAGGAAAAAATTAAATTTAAAAACGCATTTTTCAGATAACTTTCTGCATACAACTGTCGAAAATGCAATTTTAACCAGTCCTATCTTCCAACTTAATAACGAAATGATGTGCGTACAATTGTTAATTGGCCTCTGCGCTGAATGCGATGCACATGTAGTGTTGCGTGATTATACAAACGATAAAGAGTTGGTAAAAGTAATAGTAAAAGGCTCATCAAAATCTGCTGTTCATGGCTTACCTATGTGGCAATCGGTTACAATCAAGAAAAATTCTTCAGTGACCGATTATAATACTTACAGTACAGTGATAATCCAAGTAGTTCCTAAACTCAATATGCATAACTCAAATCCCACGTGGGCGATAGCGAACGTTCGTCAATGTCCAAAAATTGGTGCGAATTTTAATTTTTTATTGTCTTATTTGGAGTTTTTAAATATCATTTATATCAATGATTTATTTTACAAATAATTATACAAACTTTCCAACAAATTCATTTTATATACACAAAATAAATTTGTTAGAAAAAACATTATAACTGTTATAATAATAATAACTATTTTTAAGGAACTTTGAGGAATAGTGCTATTATTTTTAATCAAGATTGGGAGAACAGCCGTGGCTACTTTTGGCCAGATGTGACATGTCAAAAATTATTTTATGATGAACATGCCGTCGTAAATCCTATATCACGCGTAAAATCAGATATAAATCTGGGTAACTGCGTTATTTATATTACACTATTTAAATAAAAAAATTATTATAGTTTCATTTTTAAATAATAAGATAAAATCAACAAGCTAGAAAAATCATTTTGAAACAGACTATTTTTGTTGTCAGATGACGCAGACTGTCCTGAAGGAAAAATTGGACCACAATGCTGGTTTTCCTGTGAATTTCATCTGAATAATGTTGATTGTAAAGGAAGTGAAATTTGCTATGAAAATGGTTGCACGTGTGCTCCGGGTTTTTTAGGAAACGAATGTTCCACACGTAAATAATTTTTAACCACCAGTAATATTTTTATTTTTGTGTATAAAATTTTTAAACGTTGAATTTTTAGCTTGTGAATTAAATAGATATGGTCATGGCTGCAAAAAGACATGTGGTTCCTGTTTATATAGTGAACAGTGTAATAAAGCAAATGGAATCTGTATTAATGGATTATGTAATAATGGAGATAACACTGAGAAAATTTACATACCACCTCTATGTCAAACAAGTAACAATTTTATAGAATACATAGCATGCTATTTTTATATTGTATAATATTTAATATCTATTACTGATTAGATATAAAAGTACTAAAAAATGAATTGTTTAACAGGCATAGACAAACCCAAGGCACCTACGATTTCTACAACCGAGACAAGTATTTGGGCCATTGTTCCTGTAACATGGAAGGACGAATACAAAGAAATATCGATTCTTTATTCTTTCGTTATTCAAGTAACATTTAATTATCTTTTTAATGTTATTTAAAGAAATAAGGAATATTGTTTAAGTAATTAAACAAAATTTACATCTTTATGAATATGTAGATACAGTGCAGTATTTAATAACAGAGTAAAAGAAGAAAAATGGATTCCATAACTTTTTTATAGGAACATATTAAATACGGTCAGCAAACATGGGAAAAGTTATTTCAAAATATGACGCAACTAATAAAATATTTTGAGAACATGGAACCTGGTACTACTTATCATATCGGTTTCAAATTAAGTATTAATAACGTGGAAATACATAGTGATTGGCAAGTAGCTGAGACTACATGCAATCGTAAGTCAACATTAATTTTATTAATTACAATTTAATTAAGTTATTAATAATTGACGAATTTAATATCAGTTATATCATAATTTATAATTTATATAAGTTTTTCTTTAATTTTAATCTAACATCACAAGTTAAAATTATTAGTCAAAATTATTTTCTATTTTAATTACATTGACGCAACATTACTTTTATATACATGATATAATACGAGATATTTAAACAATAATAAAATAATTATAAATATTTTATTACGCTGAAAGTTATCACATATTTATTATTCTCAAACTCATAATAAAATTAATATTTTTACATTTACTACAACATAATGGTAAATTTTTAAAATAATATTTTTTAAATTATTCTTTATGCTTAACTATGTAGCGGCTGAAAACTACGACATAAAGCTTGAAGAAAACAGCATAATAATTGATTGGCGTATTAATCCAAACGTATGTAAATATTTTGTTACATTTGTGATATTTATATTTTTCATTTTTTATAGAATCATATTTTGAATGATCACATTTATGTATATAATTATATTTTGAGAAAAATAACTAATCTTTGTTTTTTTTTGTATTACAGAAATTATATGCATGTCCATTAAAATGGTATTATGTGGTAATTCGCAATGTAGATACGAATCAAGAAGTTACTTCTACACTAGCTCCATCTTTTTCATATAAATTACAATATTTACCATCATATACTTTTTTTGATGTGACCATATCTCACAATAATCACAAGTTATTTTCTACGAAAATTCGTACACTTGAAGGAGGTAAATTAAATTACATTATATCTTTAAATACGTAAACCAAAATACTCATTTGCGTATATATATATATATTTAAATTATAAATTATTTTACGTAAATATCCACAGTTCCATCTAAAGTGTTAGAACTTAAAAGTATGTTATCGGCTAATACACAAATCACTCTGATTTGGAAGCCTCCATATCAACCAAATGGAAAAATAGTAAAATATGAAGTAATCTTAAAGGTAATATTGTATATAAAAAAATTAATTATTAAATTAAATTAATTAAAATGAATGAATTCAATATTAATATTATTTAACATTTTAAGTAAGTTTATTATTTATCTTAGAGAACTCCATAAAATCCGAAATATCAAATCTCACGGTATTAAAATTACACGAATACATTTAATTTTACAATTATAGATTTTTAGTTTTAATATATTTCAATGTACTATATAAATAGGTAATTTGTAATTAATTTTAGGTTAATGAATACTGTGGTTGTAGAGACTTAAAAATACCTTCGCCGGATAATCACATTATTACAAAATTTACAACAGATCTAACAGTCACAATTCCGGATTTACATCCATACACATATTACAGTGCGCAAGTCATAGCACATAATTCACGACATTTTAGCCCAATCGCAGAGACAATCTTTAACACAGTACAATCTGGTATGTGTATATACATTATCTCATTTATTAAAATTATAATTAATACTGTAGAAAGAACGCTAATTGATTTATTTAATTACCTAGTTTTTAATTTCTGATGTTTTTGGTAATATGTCGATGTTTTATGTGATGTATATAAGAAGATGTATTATATTAAATTTATAAACGTAATGTTATTTAAAAAATGTATATTTAAAAATATGTATAAATAAAAAAATCAGAAAAAATAGAAATCGACGGTTTTATAGAGATACCGTCAGAGGTGTTCAGTCAATTGAGATTAGAAGGTTGGAAATTATTATGGAGCCCGCCTGAAGATTGTACGGCAATTTCGGGACCAATTAGAGCCAGAATAAAAATACAGGGCATTAGTAACGCTGTTAAATACTTCAATGTGACCAAACAGACTACTTACACTTATTTCAATTTGGATCAACTTAATCCAAAATTAAACGGTCTTGAGCGATATTTAGTAACAATTTACGTAATAAGAGATTACGAGAGCAAGGAAAATACTACTGCATATCAACAATATGAGTTTGAAACCCCACCAACAGGTAAAATTTAATATTTTTTTTTAGAGTAGATAATATTTTAGCAGAATATTTTAACAACAACTTTGCAACTTTTCTTTTGCAACTTTTGCAGTATTGCGAGATATTCTGTATTATATAGATTATTGTGTAATATTTAATATTTTTTTTCTATTAATATAATTATAAACATAATCAAAATAAAACAGCTCCGCCAAAAGTAACTAATTTGGAGGTTGTCGAAATTGACTCTCGTCAAACGCGTGCCATGATACATTTGAGATGGCAAAGTCCTCTTCCACCTCTCAATGGAAAATTGCGTGATTATGGTGTTCAGTTATGTTACACATATAGCAGACATTGCTCAAATATTATAGTTCAATTCAACGAGTCTTGTGATTTATGGGACAATTACATCTGCAAAGTTGTGCAAAATACGAACCTACACTCTTATACGAATAATCTGCTCTCTCAAACAATTAAGGTAAAATAATAGAAAAAGGTCGCTAATACCGAAATAAGTCTTCTAAAGCAACACAACTTTATTTCTCAAAAAATAAACGCATTATTAATAAAGACATAATCTGATAAAGACATATCTACTTAAATAACACAAGTTTACACAGTTGTTGTTTAGAAAAGAAAAGTAATTTTCCATACAAGTTTTTCATGTATACAAATTCTTAATTTCTCTACAAAAATTAACAAAAAAGAATTTTTTACATGCTAAAACAATATTCTTGCAATGTTTTTTAAAGAATTACATAGTTTAAAGAATAGTAAGTATATTAATAATAATACTAGAACAAAGCAGGTGCGCTCTATTTAGCTTGATGCGATGAAACAAAAAATACAATATTTATAATAAAATAAAATAATATTAAATTATTAAATTTAAATACATATTTTTTAATAACGTATTATAAACAAAAAAATTAAATTGTAATTAATTACTGTAATTAATAAATATATCTTATTATAATTTATTTAGTTATATAAAGTTTTAAAGTTTTATTTTTATTTTTTGTTTAACAAATATATTTTGTTCAATAAATTAAAAAATAAAATATTTTATTAGTATTGGTAATCTTTTTCTATCAAATACCATATTTATATGTTTTTAATATTCTACTACTACTACAAATATGAATAATTTACATAAAATATGCAGAAAAAATTAAGAAGTAAAGAGATAAATATAAATATTATAATCTAAAATCTATATTGTAGGTTTTTGCATATAATATGGACGTTTCTGAACCAGGACTTCCTGTTTTTGTGACTGATGACATGCTTCGTAATACAAGTAAAATTTAGAACTTAATTTTAATATTTTATAAAAGCCTAACATACATAAATTTTTTTAATTAAAAACAATAATAACACAGGCACACAAAAAAAGTGGTTGGTTCAACGGACCAGACTAGTCAATCCTCATGTATTTTGACCTGCTGAATTCAAATCCAAGGTTAGAATTGCTAAATTGGCTTATTTTTTCTAACCTCAAAAAAACACCTTGTGAAAGCAGTTTAGATCACAAAATGTATAATCCAGAGCGTGCAGGCTTGCGTCACCACATTACCCGGGGAAAATTCAATACGTATAACAAGTCTGAGCTTCTATCCGCTGGATTTTTAAATGTTGGTCCGGCGGATCCACTTTTTTTGTGTACTTGTGTAATCAATATAACATTCAAATGTAATAGATTATATATTATCTATCATAATCTTTTTCTCTCTTTTTCTTTTGCTGCAACTAACACATCTTTGCTATAAGCAATTATTTAAAAAAACAATAACAATAAAAATTTTCTCTGTTTTTATTATAATTGCTAAGTCTATATTATATATGTGTATTAAACAATTACTTTCTGGTTTCTTAATTCAAGACACTGCAGATTAAAATAATAATTTTTCAAAATGATACAGATTACAATTAGATTACATTTTAGCACCAGACCCACCTGGAAATTATACTTTTATGATCAGCAACAATAGTGCGGTTGATTTAAAGTGGCTTCATCCTTGGAAGACAGGTGGTCCTCTTAAGTCTTTTCGCATTCGGATACAAGAAATTTCTTCGAATCTGAAAAAGCGCTTTATCCGATCACTCAGGAACGAAATACTCGAATTCCCAGTAATACAATACATGCGTTACTACAGTGAGCGATTATATTTATTCCCATCAACGCGATACATCATCTATCTTCAAGCTGTAACAGTTGCGAATAAGTCTAGCATTACAAAGTTTGTGAACATCTCTACACCTTCAACAACAGCTTTTGACGGGGTTCTTAATGTTATGGTAAACAAATCCGATTCCACAATATTATTAAATATACCATTTGTTTTAAACGATACCCAAGATAGCATGATGCACATCATAGTAAAAGGCCCTAATCTCTGCAAGCAATATTCGAACGTGCCTGAGAGTCTTCGTGCGCGAGCAGGCGTGAAGATGTACGAATTTGCTTGGCTAGCTGCTGAAGTTTCGGTATATATACAAGATATTCATAATTTTTTTGAGTGAAGATTTTAAATAATAAATAAATTCGCAATAATAATTACGTAATAATTGAATAGAATACATCTAGTTGTAAAGATTATATTAGCTATAAAATTATTTTATATATAACTTATTAAAGTAAGATTAAAGTTACATAAATTACTACTGCAATATTAGCAATATTAGTATTAGCAAAATATCTCTATGTATATCTTTAAAACTACATATCTTTGATTTCAATGGCAGACCAGTGTGTTAGCTGGCGAACGATTCAGAATTGGTGACAATAGAATTTATGGGAATGCAAGGAATTGCCCATTAAAACCTGAAGAGTCTTATGAAATAGTGATTATCGTAACCGAACCAAATTTATCTGCCAAACCAATTATGCTTATAAAATCGGTTCGCGTTGGTGAGGTTCCACCAAAACATTATGAAGTATGGCTTGTGCCGCTTATATTGTTCCTCCTTGTGACAGGCATAGCTTTTTATTTCTATCGAAGGTAGTATTTTTTTTTACTTTTTAGAAAACAGAGCAATATTGTTTGTTTCGCTTTAATATTTGTCGTGTCAGCACTTTAAACGAAGTCATCCGCTGACACTGTAAATCAGATTTCAGTAGAGTAGAAATTAATTTTAAATCTGCTGCAATCCAATATGTGACTTTTTTACAGGAAAAAACAAAAAATGACTAAGCAGCTAATACAAGACGAAATGGCTTTGTCGCAGAACATTGAGAACTATGAACAAGAAACAAAGTCCGTGATATCGAATTCCAAATACAATTTGTCAACTCCTTCTGATAGACAATCTCTATCGCGGGCAACCACTCCGGAAATGCAGCCAATTACTATTACGAACGACGAGGAAGTAGAGAAAGAAATAGCATCACTGGTGAAGGTAAAAGATTTCGAGGATTACGTCAGACAGGCGGTACACTCAGGATTGCTCGATAAGCAATACGAGGTTAGTTTTTGATCTTTGTTTTAATATTTTAATCCAATCTGTTGGCAACTTGTTCGATAAATTACGATAATTACTTGATGTAATTTTAAAAAAAGTTGATAAAAAAGGGTTATTTAAAAACATTTTGAAATAAAATTCAAATATAAAACTTAAAAGAAGCATTTACACTTAAAAAATGTTTTAGTTGTACAATATCAGTTAAAAGTTATCAAAATAAAAAAATTGTTTATTACGTTTATTTTTCTTTTTTTTATCAACAAAAATTTTAGTCGCAAATGCCCATGAATTTCGACCTTGAAATCAGTTGCAAAGAATAAAGCAACAAATAATTTGGCTCATAATAATTTACAGTAAAGATGACCGTATTTTGCAACAGTTCTTGATAAATAACTTTTAAATAAATAAGTAGATACAAATAAACATTTTCACGAATCTTTATTAAAGTTTTATTATATTAAAAGTATATATTAAAAAGTTGATTTACTTGGTAATAAAAATTGTATCGGGCTAACAAAGAATCACTGCAGTTCTTATTGAGTAAATTAAAGTAATGAACAATAACATTTAAAAGAATACAATTTCTATTAAACATTTCGACTTACTTTCCAACCATCTTCAGTACGCAATATTTAAGAAAATCTTCAGTTTTTACAAATTAAAATATATAAATCCTTATCGTGATCCATAGAAACCCTTTAATCCATCAATTGATCAACAAGCCGGATGATAAGACTTTGTACGAAAAAAAGCAATTATAACGTCGAATACTAGTTTAAGGTTAACATTACAAGATAAAAACATACCTCATGGTCACAGCGGGATACTAACGCAAATTATAACAAAATAAAATAAAGCAAATATTATCGTATAAAATTAAAATCTCATTTTTAAAGTGTAATTCTAATCGCATCTTGTTATCTGAATAACATTATAAAATTACTAAACGTAATGTCTAAACTTAAAATAGCAAAAAGTCAATTTTTTAATTCACTTTAAAACAAGTTTGCACCAATAAAAAAGAAGCACAATCATTATTTGTGTTTTATAAATGGAAAATATACTTGATTTAAAAGATCAGTGTCCGTTTGAAGATTAATCCCATTAGCTTGTTTTTTCATGTATATTATTTTGGAAATAAGTCTTGTCAAAATTTCTGTCCACAGCTAATACTTTTACATTTTTTCAGTCAAATTTGTGATTAACATTTATTCTGTGGTCAGTAATTACTGAAGCAATATTTCTTCTTACGTGAATTTATTTATTAATTCTTGTCTTTAATTGCTTGTTTCTCTGATCAACATATGACGTGTTATTAATAGTGTAATGTTTAAATTCCGAAAGAGAAAATACCGTTTTAGGAGGTTGATTACACTGATAATTTTTCTCTTAGCAAATGAAAAGCACACTTGAAAAGAATATAAAATAATATTATTTTATCTTATGTATTAGCACGGAAAACATAAATATATTGTTTGTCAAAAAATTATTATTTTATCGCAATTTTACTGTAAGTAGATTGTCACGGTTGACGTAATTTTTTACATCTCTATATCTCTACACAAAACTTTATCATGTACAATTTATGAAAACATTATTTCCATTGCTTTATATAGCTATAATGAATAAAATTTATAATGACATGTGTGTGTATGTGACAACACAATAAAGTTTTTTTTCCATCTTTTTTTTCGAGACATTTCCAAGAGGGCAAACTCGACCGTGGGAATATGGAAAATTACCTCAGAACAAATCTAAGAATCGATATGGAAATCTCATTGCGTGTAAGTGAAAATTTGATTGTAGTCTGACTACACTTGAGCAGTAATAAACTAATATCGTGCTGATTCGTATATACAGATGACGAAACGCGTGTGATATTAAAAAAACTTCCGGATGACGCTCACTCCGATTACATCAACGCTAATTACATCACCGTAAGTTTTGATGAATCATAAATATTTCAGTTTTAAAATACAAATTGTTAAATTATATATTATGTATTTACATAACGTTAATGATAATTTTTTTAATTTGAATAATAATTATTTAAAAAAGGGTTATAAAAAAGAGAAGCGTTATATAGCAACACAAGGACCAAAACCCAATACTGTTATCGATTTTTGGCGAATGATTTGGCAGGAAAACGTTCTCATTATTTGCATGTTGGCAAATGTAATCGAAAGTGGAAAGGTAAGATTTTTTTCTTATTTTTTATTCTAAATTGCTTTTTCTTTTATAAATATTACTTACAATTTTTAAAGACAAAATGCGAGCAATATTGGCCTGATATTGGCAAGAAAAAGAAATATGGTGATATCATTGTGCTAAACGCCAAGCACAACGTTTTCGCTGATTATTGCTTTAGAACTTTCCACGTTACTTTTGAAAAGGAAACTCGAAAGGTATTAATCTTTTTGACAAATGCTAGATGCGATATTAGTTATTACTAAATATTACGTATCAATGACAGATAGAACATCTACATTATACGGCTTGGCCGGACCATGGCGTGCCATTGTATACGCACTCCGTAGTCACATATTTGAAGAAACTCTTGGCGACACCACCTGGAAACGGACCTGTGGTAGTTCACTGCAGTGCTGGAGTTGGAAGAACCGGGACCATTATTTTGTGCGACATTTGTCTCCATCGAGCGGCAGCGGAAGGCGTAATGTTATTT
Organism: Monomorium pharaonis; assembly: GCF_013373865.1. Lineage (NCBI taxonomy): Eukaryota > Metazoa > Arthropoda > Insecta > Hymenoptera > Formicidae > Monomorium > Monomorium pharaonis. The sequence continues at coordinate 11,280,954 of NC_050468.1, read as the reverse complement.
TGTTTAATTATCTCGCTTCAGCAATATTTATATTAAAATTAATTCAATATTTACTTATAAAGAAAGATTTTGCTAAAATACCTAAAAATTTAGCTAAATTTAAAATTAAGTTTGTTATATTATAAAAATAATTATGTAAGACGTTTGAGCTGTTTGTCAGACTAAAACTATAACTTTTTGTAATACTTTTTATTGTATTTAAGAACGTTTTATATAGTTATTTTAATAATTACGTAACAAAATTAAAGGTATTTTTAGATATGTATCTAATTCAATTTTTAGATTCTTTAGTAAAATAGGTTTTTTGTATTTGTGATCAGTAATTATAAAAGATAATAATTTGATTACTAATAAAATTATTAGTTAGTCGATGTTTTCACCGAAACGGCGTCCATTAGAAGCGAAAGGGCTAATATGGTGGATAATAAACAACAATATCTGTTAGCACATTTGGCATTAGTGGAATGTTTGCTGTCTATTCCAACTACATTGCCATGTAATGAAACGTTATTGACACGAATTAAAGAGTTAAAAAAACAATTGCCGATTCAGCAGCAAAGGTACATCTTAAAAACTTGATTTAGATTCAGATTTGTTTTATTTTTAAAAGGATTTTGTTTGGAATATGATGTAAAACTAAAGTTGATTATTTCATAATCCTCAGATTACAAAACACTGCTTGGCAAGATGAAGCTCTGCGACAAATTACGTCTCCACCGCCATTGTCGGAGCGTAATCGAGCCAAAAACAGATTTCCGGAATTGATTTTAGGTTTGTATGTGTATTTTAATTTATAAAATTTTATTTTATAAGGCATTAAATTATCAAGTTTTGATTATAATTATATAGTAAACAAGCCATGAAATAAAATTAACATTTTTGTAGTTAACAATCAATCTTTGAGATAACAGAAGCGTTAAACATATTTAGAACGGATTTATTGCATTTTACAGATAAAGTCAGTAGAATATATTTAAAGAGATACCCGGCATCGGACGAGGACAGCGATTATTTATCCGCTATTTATGTAGACGGAGTAAAACTTCAAAATCAGTATCTAGCCACTCAGCTTCCCATGCCATCGACGATTAATGATTTCTGGCGAATGATTGCTGAGTTCAAAGTTGAACTTATTCTCATGCTACAGCCGCCTGATTTTCAGGATCCAGTAAGTGTCTTTTCTAAATAAAATTCAAAACGTATTTGTGAAAGAAGAAATATGCAGAACATAATTGCAACAAATATTTTATGGTGTGTGTGTGTGTGTGTGTATTAAAGTCATAATAAATAAACACAAATACATTTCTATAAATATAGTTATAACAATTTAAAATTTTATTTTCAAATTTTTCCAGTCTTGTTGTTCTATCGCTCCAACTAGTGGTGAATTTAAACCAATTCCATATTTGAATATCACAGTGAAAGAAATTGTGGAACACGAATATTATACGTCACAAAAATTGTTTCTCATTGATAATTCTGAGGTAGATCAATTCAATAGACAATTTAACAGTTCTTATTTGTCATTATTTATTTAACATAATTATATTATATTGTAGAAACCTTCGAGAGAACAATATGTTACTATATTGTGTTTAACGGAATGGACACCTGGAAGAAATCAACCACCGCCGCCCGTTATAACAATGGTGACCTTTTGGCAAGCTGCGGAGAGAGTCGCAAGAGGCGATAGTCCCACTGTCACACTCTGCCAGTAAATATTAAATTGAGATATTAAAAACTGCTATAATTAAAATTTCTAAGATTTTCTTTAAGAATAAATATTTTTTTCACATTTTATATTTTTTATTTCTAAATAAATAATAATTTTATGATTAATAATGTACATTAATGTGATCGTAGAATGTTTTGTAATAATCAATTTAGAATTCGTGTCATTTAAGCAGCGTTTTTAAAAATGTTCAGAAAACTAATGTTCAATAATCTTTTTTAGCGATGGGGTAACTGGATGCGGCCTCTACTTAGCACTAAGTTTTCTGTTGGAACGAATGGCCGTCGAAAGAGAATGCGACGTTTGTTTAGCAGTGCGAGCTGTTAGACGATCTAGACCAGATTTTGTTCGTTCTCTGGTAATGTATCAATCACAACCAAAAGAAAAAGTGTTGAGGAACATCTTATTGATAAAAAATATCATTTATTACTACCGTAAAAACAAAACATTATGCAAAAAATTTAAAATAAGATACTCAACAGAAATTTTATTTAATGTTTAGGAACATCTGGAATACCTATACGATGCCGCAGTAACATATTTGGAATATTTTGAAACTTACGCAAATTTTTCATAAAATAAATATAAATTATCAAGGTAATGAAGTAACACTACATTATAACAGAAATAGTGAATGTATGAATCATGAAATTAATAGAATATAGTCGCCGTATATAACCAGTATAAAATATTAATATATATGTATAAAATATTGATATATTAAATGTATTAATATTAAAGCTTTTAAACATAAAACATACTTTATTTTTGTGTAATTAAAAATGTATAAATTATTATCATATAAAGATTTATACCAAGTACAAATTGTTTTTCTTAGTTTTCTATTGCACTCAAGGTAAACCACCTTTGCGCTTACGAATATTATACATTAATGCGACATACATGACAATCTCATAATTTCTGATAATGCAAACACATTCATACAATTAATTCTAATGTAAAGCAAAATAAACTTTATGAGTAATATCGTTAACAGATAAATAAATTTGACTTATTTTAATCTATTCACGCCCAAGCGCACGCATTTTTTACATAATAATATATATTATATAATATATTATATAAATAAAAAATAAAATATATATATTATATAATATAAATTATATAAATATTAAATATTTATATATGTATATTATATAATAATATATTATATATATTATATAATATTATATACGTTATGTAATATTATATAATGTACGTGTATACATCATATAACATAATTATACAATTTTTACGTATATACTTATTGTTAGAGAAATCTATTACTAAATAAATATGATAAATTGTATATATGTATTCAATAATATAATAGAAATTATAAGAATATGTATCTGATTTCATTACAGGCAGAAATTTGCTATTTTAGTAAACAATTTAATTTAAATTCTTTATGGATAAAATAACATTAATAAAAAATAAGATGTTAAAATAAAAATACATTTTATAGTAAACAATATATATTTATATTTAAATCTAAAATATATTTATATTTTATCTGATTTAAGATAATCTTGTTTATCATAAAAAGAACTATTTTTAGGCATCAAATTTTAATCACTTCGGTAATCTGACCTGCCTTAATAAAAAATGATTTGCGTTATTGTTTTCAGCATTCAAAAACCTATAAGAAATGCTTTGTCTAGCTCAATTTAACTAAAAAAATTGTTTGTGAACTAATAGTATTATTTAAAACAAATCATGTTTTTGATACTAATATAATATTAGTACAGTGCAATGTACAGTTTTAAGAAATAAGAGGAGCTGCTTTAAAAAATCTATGCCAGTATTGGCGACATTACTTTATAATAATATATTTCAAGATATAAAATATATCGTAAATTAATTCTTTTAATTACAAAAAATAGAATTACAAAACAATTGAAAGCCGTTTTCAAGTAAGTTAGGTCTTCAGGCAACTTTCATACTGTGTCCAAAGTATTTTTATGTCATTGAAGACATTAGGTACAATTCCAATTCTTCGCGATATCGTTTTATTTATCACCCAATTTATCATCCCTTATACATACTCGAGATAATACCCAGAAAAGTTTATATTTCATAGTATTACTCGCTTCCCTTCTTATGTTTATGTCATTGAAGATTTGTAAGAAAGATTTTAAATGACTTTTTGATTCTGAATAAATAAAATTTAAAAGAAATATCCAGGTCTCGTCTGATCACTGAAGTGAAGCGACATTGGACACGGTTAGTACTTAGATGGGTGACCACTTGGGAACACCGTGTGATATTGTCATTCAACTTTTTTGTTTTTTTATTGTTATAACAAACAAGGCCACAAAAATTAATTTTCCCTTTTAATTAAAAAAAATTGCGTACAATTGTTTTTACAAAAATATAACATTTCACAGTTATCCGTGCATTTTCATAATTTATCGCTGGCATTGAAATTACATCTCTTAGGATGCGTTCCACTTAACACTCACGACACTCGTGAGCGTTATTTATCCTTGTTTAATATTTGATAAACAACAAGGATAAAATAATTCCACGGTTGTTGCAAGCTTTAAGTTGAAAACGCCCTTAATCTCCGACCCATTATGTATCAGAGATATCACGGAGAATACTTGACAGAAAACTCCATTAGATAAGATAACATTTGTTCGCACATTCTCCAATGAATTTAAACTTAAATCCCATCAAACATGCGTGACGGGTCGGAGATTAAGAGATCTGGCAAGACTAGCCTAGCAAGATTTACAAGAATTACAGGAATGTTAATTCTAAATCTAAAATAAAATTCCTAAAAAAATAAGAACTAAATTTATTAACATGCACGAACGACTGGCAGAAGTGATCGCAGTAACCCTCGAACATTAAATATCAAAATTTTCCGCATTTTTTAACACTTATACACATACGCATATTTACACATTTAATATTTCTTGTACATTCAACTTTAATTCTTTCAGAAATCTAATGTGCTAAGTAAAATTTGGTTAGAGGCATTATTTTCAGAACTTAAAAATCTATAAAAAACACTTTATATGATTCAAAATGATCTTTAGTTATAAACTAGCAGTATGAGTAATCTACATACCCAGATAGCCGCAAATGTATGTATGAGCACAAATTGTTTTCATGTTGCTAATAAAGATGTTAGCATCTTGCTTATGTCGTCCCTTGTGCTGTTTGCTGTTGTTTGCTAGCATTCGACACTGATCTTAAGTAATACTAACATAATGTTTGAAACGTGCAAATATTTTATTTCCGACATCGAATGCTAGCAAACAACAGCATAAGGGATGACATAAATGCGTAGCAAGATATATGCTAATATCTTTATTATATCATACTGGCTATCTGGGTATACATATATCATAAATAGATCACTTTTTTCTTATTTTACTATTTTTGTTATTAATTTTCTAAATGTTTCTAATAACTGAATAAATTTATATGTAAAATATATACCTTGTAAAACAAAAAATATTCGTTTATATTCTAAAATTCTAAAAAATATGTATTAACAAAAAATGTGTATTAACAATTTTTGCAAATACGAATTAAATTATATAATTACATATATTACGTAATTAAATGGCTTTTATATTATATATTTGCTTACAGTAAATATATAATATAAAGTAAAAATATAAAAAATCAAAAAATTAAATGCCTTAGTTAAACAACATTAATATTTAATTAATAAAATGAATATAAACGTAAAAGCGTTTCTTATGTAATCAATACAAAAACAAATATTTAAAGAAAATTTAATTATAAAAGCTTCAAATTTCTTTAATAATTCAAACTTTTACTACTTAAAAATAACACAATAAAAAAAATCGCAAATTACAGCTCTCTTCTATCCTCTTTAGAAATTACGTAATGAGAACGTTGTTGATAAATTCCGCGATATCGTATTACAACTCGTAAGGTAAGACTCCTCTTTAGAATCCCAATTCGGCGACCATGACCGACTCGCCGCGGTCTCCGGCGTTCGCCGCGCGAGAAAATTTCACGGACCTGACGACCGATGACCGAGGCTGCGGGATATCCCTGCCTCTCGTAGTCTTTCATCTCGCCGGCAGAAGGCACCGCCATCGCGGACCTCACTGATAAACAGCCCATGCTACATACCACAAAGAGACGCGAGCCGTCGCGACGACGCAAACGGAGTGCCTCCCGCGCGCAATTCTCACGTGCGTTTCTACGTGTTTCCGTTCGCTCTTGACACCGCAAATCCACCGTCTTCGTGAAACGTAACTTCCTGTGAATCTCGCGAGCGTTTGACGGTCGCAGACGAGGGGAAAAACCGAAGGGAAACCAGAGCATACTTCGTGCGGCTGCAATCGCATCGCTGCGGAGCAGCAGGTAAGAATCCTACGAGTAAAATGCGCGTGTGTGTGTGTGTGTGTGTGCGTGCGCATGGCGAACACGTGGCGTCGCGACGGCGCATCGTCCTGCCGCGCCGATGTAGCTCCGTTTTCGGATCATCGGGACAGCTGACAGCCAGCGTTAGCGAAGCTCAATAATCGACATGTCGCAACCCAAGGCCGCGGTGGACATGTTTGCCGCTCGAACTCGATCACTCGAAATCGCCGCGCGAGATTTCCCGCTCACGTTTGAACGAGGCGTTCGACGAGCGACCTTGTCCAAGGAGAAGAGCTGAAAGGAAAAAGAGGGAACAGCTAGATTTTTCACTGGAAATTTTCCTGCCGTAGCTGACGCGGCGTCACGACTGACGAATACTTCGGAGATGTCAAGCGGGGCTACGTTTGATTCCACTTGCTTGTTCATTTTCTGTTATATAAGGATCACGCTCTGTGAATGTGCAATCTTAGACGCCATCTTAAACAAGTCGTACCATAATTCGAATGCGCTGTATCTGCAAAACTCACCGAATCGACGCGTCTTGACGTCATTCAATTCGAAACGTAATGCGTAGGTGGACAGAAAATTTGTGGGAAATAATCCGCAGTTTGTTTTGTTAGTTAGGAAAAACGAAGTCGATTAAGCTCCGTTTAATTCAGTTGTTCGAATTACGAAGAAATGGACGTTGCATCTGTTTCCATGCCTCTTTTGCTTATCAACCTAAACGAATAAAGGATAAATAATCCTTTTCATATGCTTCTCTTTGAGTTTTCGTCAATTTTCTTTTGTGTCTCTTTTTTCATTTAAAATGATTTAATCACTTTAATTGACATTGTTAGACTAACAAGTTAAGAGTTGTAAAGACAAGTTAAATCAACATATATCGCAACGATCATTGTAGAAGAAGAAACTCGCAACTCATAATCAAAAAATTTTTGTAAACACAGATTAGATTGTAACTCGATGACGTTTTTGTTGCATGCAATATTGGAGATCATAAAGTTAAAGCTAGAAGATAAATCAAATTCAGATATTCTTTACTTATAAAAAAGTTGAAAACCATATCTCGAAAAAGTGCATTAACAATGCATCATTTTTATATATCTTGTTTTGATCAGAATTTATTTAATTCAATTTGTTGCCAAAAAAGCTTGGTTTACAATATTTACAATTTATAACAAATTTGATTGAACTTAACGGCATTACTTTAACGTGCATTAAAATGCACATTAACGACACTTAGTGCTGTAGCTTAAATAAAATGCAAATATCTCGAATAATAAAATATATACAAATTGACCATTAGTTTTGTGACTACTAATTTCAAACAGCACAATAAAGTATATTGAGGATTTTACAGTTTAATTTTTATACATATATATATATATATATATATATATACATATAGATATAATTGAACATGTCTTTATGTTGTTTGTGTATAATAACTTTAATGTGCACTAATGCGTACTAGAGCGTTTCAATCAAATTTGCTATTAAGGATGTATCGGACTGAAGTTCAAAATGGTACAAAGTTGCTAAAAATTTGTGAAATTGTTCTTTTAATTTCCCTAATGTACTGCAAAAAATTGAAAACTGCATCCACTAAACGGTTACTGAGTTATAACTATTTTAATTTTCACTGATTTTACATGGTATCCTTTTCTATCTCATGGAAAAAGACGATCTTAACGGATAAACAGTTAAAAAAATATAGAAGAAATAGTACCAGTGTTTTGAATTTTTTCGTACATCTAGTTAATCTAGTATATGAATAGATGAAAATATCTGCCAAGTTTCAATTGTCTTCACTACACCGTTTTAAAGAAATAAAATATAACTTGAGATAATTGTGCATTTTTACTGTCAAAAGTTTAAACTCATAAGTGAAAAAATCGCAAATATGTAAAAAATACCTTTGTAAAAGTAGAAATAAAACTCCAACTATCGTTCAAGTTTCTTACATCTAGATTTACTATGCGTTAGGCATAGATATTTAAGTATTTCAAATTTCATGCACTTTTGTCTAAGATTGTATGTCCGATACGCCCTTAAACACATACGTTCTTCTGTTACATTAATGGACAATTAATATCCATAGGTCTCTCTCAAAACTTGTTTCCGTTCCGTTTGTATATTCTTTCTTATTTTAACCTAATATAGCTTTTAATACACAGCTTTAAATTTCTAAACTTTAAATCTCTTTCTTATCTTTTTTTAATTAGAAAAATAGGTAATAAGTTGAATTTAAAGTTAAACTCAGCATTGGTGCAACGGGTTTGAGCCATATTACTTTTTCTTATCATATTTTTTATAATACTGTCAAAGACTTCTTATCATACGCTTCTGTCCTTATCTTTCATCTTATTTCTTTTCTTTTACTTTTTATTCATTCTCTTTCAATCTCTTTCAATTTTTTGAATATTCTAATCTACAATTAAAAAATTTTTGATTTTTTAGATTTTTTTAAGTTTGGAGTCTCGTGAATATATTTGTAAAATTAGATAAAAATACGAAAAATTATGAAATAAAAAAACAGATGTTTTTATTAAGTGCGCAAAAAAGTTCTGAGATTTTTTATGCAAAATTCAACTTTTATTTAAAAATAAACAAAAAGATATTAATCAGCGAAATCTCTCCACTCTCCATTTACATCGATGACCTTTTGCCTATCTGTTGAACAGCTTGCGAATTTCTTAATGATAGAAGCTCTGGCTTCAAAGCAATAAAGTCATTAATACATTTTCGTATTTCATCAATTATTACGAAGTGTGTATCAGCCAAGTGATGCTGCAGCGACCGGAATAGGTAGTAATCGAAAGGCGCTATGTCTGGACTATACGCCGCATGCGGAAGAAGTTCCCAGCCTAACGCAAAGATATGATCCTGAGTCACTTTTGCAACATGTGGTCGGGCATTGTTATGAAACAGGATCACTTTACGACGTCCTCAGCCAGTAAATAGCTTCTTTTCCTTCAACGCATCGATCAAATTGATCAATTGTTCTTGATAGCGGTCTGCCGTGATTGTTTTACCCGGCAGTGCTTGCAGTTCGTCCTTTTCAATCTGCTGAGAGCGTCCAGTACACGGTTCAGCTTCAAGACTGAAATCTTCTTGGCGAAATTTTTGATATCATCTTTTACACGTAGAATTTTACAATGTAGACTTACAGCATTCTTGCCATATGCAGTACAAATCATTTCAATGGCTTTAACAGCGCTTTTCTTCAAATAAAACGTGAAGTGGATGGAACATTGAATATGCTCTTTTGTTATTGCCATCGTAAACGCTACTGATTTTTGAGATTATGTGCATCAAACATCAAACCGCGTGATATTAAAAAGGCTAAACATCAAAGCTCTAAAACCGCAAAAGGACGAAGAAAAAGTAAAATTTAAATTGTGGTTTCAGTTGTTTGAAATCTAAAGCCCAGAACTTTTTTGCGCATCTAATACACGTATGAGATATAAAAACAAAACTTTAAAGTATTTCTTTTTCGAAATTACTCTTTTTTAAATTGAGGTTTTAAAATTTTTATTAGTGGAGAAGGTGATATTACGATCCTTAATCATAGTATCATGGGTGATGTGATGGTATCATCTATAATATCTTCGGTATTAAATAATGAATTGTAGTAATTACTTATAAAATTATTTGTTTAGTAGTTTGTAATTATATTATGGAGCCAATACATATACTGCCAATAATATGCCAATACATTAATATTTGTTATAAAAATTTTTACTTTTGAATATTTTGGAAATTTTGAAGAAGTATCCTAGCATTGAATTAAATATGTTTTTTATTAACTTGGGTATATTTGTATACGAATATATACATTAATATATAATTTGAGCGTTGTTTTTATTGTGGCGATTATACAGCCACAAGACCGCTGCCAGTTTTAAATAAAATTACAGAGCGAATATAGCTAAATTATTATTTAACATTTTATTTGATTATATACATTTTGAGTTATACAAAGTTAGATAATAGCATGGGATTTTGCTAATGTACCCTTTTAAGCTGACTCTCAATAGGTATATCATTATATTTTTTCAAAGCTTTCAAAATAGTTATTCAGCAAGTTGATAATAATATTCTATAGCTTACATTACGTTATAATTTATTTTTAATACTGTTATATTATATACTAAAGAAATTATGTGTCAATATTTACATATTTTTACATATATTTTGCAATATTTTCTTCTTATTCTGACTAAATACATAATTTTATAACAATACATTGTGTTTTTTAAAGAAAATTATTTTTTAAATCTATTTTAGAGAAAAGTCCACATTATCACTTCTGTTTCTCTTCAATCTATTATGCAGTATTGTCACATTTTTATAAAAGACATCTTAGGTATTAAATGTTTTATAATTTTAAGTTTAGAATCGATCGAACAACATTGTTCGGAAAAATTATAAGTTTTTAAAATATTATTAATAAAGTTATTATACAAAATGTAAACGTGGACAGTATAAAATTTTTTTTTCTAATAAATTCATTTTTATAAAAAATTATTGTATGAATTATACAATCAATATGATATATGTAAAACTTTGTTATTGTTATTAACAAAATATGGATTTATTTTTTTCTGAAATTTCGAACTTTTTTTTCTCTTTGACATTGCTGCCATTTTGGAAATTTTCAATATTTTTTTTTTTTTTGTTTCATTTTCTTTGATTTATATGATTTTTGTTTAATTTAATTTAATCATCTCTCTCACATTTGTTTTGAACATAAATATTATTTCTTTCTTTTGTTTTTGATTTTAGAAGCGTAAAATTAAGGACATTTGCAACATAAATTATTTTTAAAAGCATAAGTATTTTATTTTACCACTTTAAGAAATGTATAAATTTTATTATAACAAAAATATAAAATATATTTATGTTCTTCAAACTTATATAAATACATGTGTACTCACAAAATTTTAAAAACGTACCTGTCATAGACTTTTTAAAAAAAAATTTAGAAAAATATTTTTTAGATTCTAGATCAGAAAATATCTCTTTTACTATGTTCAAATCCTTATCTCACGGTCTGTTTCTTATCTTTATCTACTTCTTTAAAACAAACTTTATCTATGACATTTTTCGACGTATATTTCAAGTATCTTAACACTGAGAAAAATTTCCAGAGAATAACGATCGGATATCTTGAATCCTGAAGAATGTTACACAGAATTGAAAGATTTTTCTGCGCATTTTTTTATCATTAAAATTTTAATTTTAATTATAACCGTTATTTATAGAATTGTATTATTACAGGAATGCTACCATTATTCGCAAAGAAACACTGAGAAAATTGTTAGATTAAATTATCAAAGATAACAAATGGATATTTAGATTGGACGAAAATCCGATTACGTTTTTGTTGAGAAATCATCCGAAAATGAACGGGAAATAAATATCCATCTATCACTTTGCAAACAGATAATTTTTTGTATATTCCAATGATTTCTCAATAAAACGTGTCGAATTTTTATTCGCTCTAAAACTTTAAATGATTATAAATATTCATTTGTTACTTTTCGATGGTAATAATTCAGTTTAGTGTGTAACGGTTAAGTTAATTAAGATTTAAATTTTGATAAAAAAATACGCAGAAGATGCTTTCTATTCAGTGTAACATTTTTCGAAAGATGGAAAGTTTTACAATTTCTCAGCTCGGATGCGGAAGATGCATAGTACTACAGTAAAACCTATTTTGCACGATATTAGCTATCAGATAGCTGATGTATCGTGCAAAATAGGTTTTCCTCCAGCAGAGTAGCAGATGTATGTGACACTCGCGCAGTTTTCTCGTAAAATCGAGATTTTGCGTAAGCATTTGTCGAGCATTATTTTTCAATGTGACGTGATGCATACCGGCTTTCAACTCTGTAAACTGTACACGGGAATATAATAAATTACACAATTGAAAGACCTTTAGATAGGAATTTATTTACGCGGCGGAAAAGAAAAAAATAATATAAATTAATAAGCGGTCATGGCTCGCCATTAATTTATATTACGTTTTTTTTTCTTTGTTAATCTCGAATTTCTCTTTACAAATACATATTCTTGATATTTATTCTAAAGCATTTATGCCTCTCAATCGTATTTCATATGTTTCATGCGTTTGAAGAATATATTTGCTGAAACTTTAAACAGAGTGTCCACGTCAAGATCAAAGATTTTCTTGTTGGAGACACGTTTCGCGTTATTAGCGTAATAAATGACACTTGCTATCTTCACTTGCGTTACGTACTATCTTCACTACGATTAATATTAACGGTCACGTTCGACGTATGTTTATACATACAGTTGAAATTAAAGGAAACTTTGGCTCGAACTTCGGACTTTTTAACGCAATGTCCCGGTTGTTCTTCGCACAGACAGCGATCATACAATTGCGTCTAACTCTCACAATCGATCCGACCGTGGCCCAAGTTGACAGCAATTTAAAATTGCTTCTGCTTCTTCGTAAGATGATGTCTCATGGGGTAATTCCAATTATGATTAAGGTCTATCCGGCGCCAGCGGAAGAACCATCTTCGTTCTTCCTTTCGCCGAAATCTCACTGATGTTTATGACCGTGACGCGTGAAAGTGTCCTTAAGGCACTCTCGCAATTATTTGATATTTTGAGATAATGTCAATCATCGACCTTGTTTTTGTCACAATTTATGACGTAATTTACAATTTGTTTCTATCAAAAATTTATTTAATTACCGTATAACTATATATATATAATTGCAAAGAAACACATAGAAAAAGAATATTTTTGCTAAAAGTGAATAGTTGAATACAGGTCTAAAAATAATTGTTCGTTAGATTATAAGAATAATTATGTAAGACGTTCAAGTTGTTAGAATATCAACTTTTTGCAGCATAGATCCTTATGCTTGATTATCTTATGTAATTATATTGATATTCCCACAAAGTTATCCAACTAACTTTTTTAATAAAATTATTCTTTCTGTGTGTACAAAATTTAAAGAGATTTTGTATTTATTGGTATTTTTTATGTTTTTTTTATACATAATACCATATTTAAATTATAAAATAGAACTTTAAAAATAAATAACTGTGTTAAATGACGAATAAAAAAATAATTACTAAAACATAAAGAGATAAAAAGATAAACTCTTCTCAGTGTGATGTCCGACCGAATGGTGTGTTTTAAATATCGCCGAGAAATCTTCTAACGATAAGTGAAGGCGGCGTATTTTCAGGGTGGAAGATGACGTCACCGAAGAGTGTCAAGGCACGCAAGATGGAGACTGCAACTAGAAGCTGGACAGCAAGACCGATACTAGCCTCGGATTTCACGGAAGTCCCTCCCTTGCAGCAGGTTTATGTGGGCATCTTGAAGCAACGGAAGGACACCTCCACTGCAATCAAAAGCATATCCGCCGTTTGTCCGGGACTCGCTCATTTGAAGCGCTGTTCTAACGGAAAGTTGCTTCTGGCTCCGCTTTGCTCGGACGAATCATCAAATGAAAAAGACCACGACATTTCTTTCGGTGAAAATCAACTTAAGACTCAGCTAAAAGAGAAAGGATTTGATCTCTCCTTACTTGAAGAAAAATTCCAGGTGATGAAGGTGCCAGCTAAGGCGCCAAGGACGAAGTTACAGGCCCGCGAAGCTTCGAAAATTTGGCCGGTAAACTTCCATCCTGACCAAACGATTGAGAGCCTGATCGACGGTTCGATCTTCGATGATGATTGTCTGCACGCGATCGAGCGAATCATGTCGTTGGTAATAGAGGCTGCCAAATTAGAGGGGGTTGGCGACGAGCGCTGCACTGGTGCCGCTGCGATCGTCGATCCCGAGGATGGAAGAATCCTGGCGGTGGCTGCCGCGAGACTCGATAAACATCCCATGTGGCATGCCGCCATGCTAGCGGTGGATCTAATTGCCAGACTTCACGGTGGTGGTGCGTGGGAATTGAACGAAGGAAAATGCGACGAAACGAAGAAACGAACAGACACTGAGGAAGATACGTTGGACGATGGAAAGACAGACCCAAATTCCACGACTGAAGATCAGAGTTTGGAGAGGCTAAGAAGGATCAAGAGAAGATATGAGGAAGAAACGCCGTTCTGCTATCCGAAATCTCTATCTTCGCTACAATTTCCGGGTCAAACGTCCCTCGAGACGCAAGTCGCACGGAAAGGACGAAGGAACAACGGTGCCAAGATTGAGAGCTCTAAGCGAAAGGAATGTGATGATAACGCTAAGAAAAGCGGTCCGTATCTCTGCACTGGTTATTGGGCATTCCTGCTGATGGAACCCTGCCCTCTGTGTGCCATGGCGTTGCTGCATTCCAGAGTTGCACGGATTTTCTACGGCACTGCCAATAGCAGCGTCGGAGTTTTGGGCTCGAGGGCGATTTTACACACGGTACCAGGACTGAACCATCGATACCGAGTCTGGAGCGGAATCCTGGAACGAGAGTGTCGACAGGCGCTGGAAGAAATCAGCGCTCGCAAAAGTCGCGACTGAGTGATGAATTCGACGCGGCTCTATTGTGAAAGATAATAACTCTGTAAGTGGCTGCACGGCAATTGGTCATTGCAGCCTCTCCCGGAATTACTGAAGATATTGATGTTGCGAAACCAGACAAAACCAAAAGACAAACACGAGAGAGGCATAATTTTGTTATTGACGTCACCTGTTCGTTTGACGTTTTTACTAATGACTTTTCATGCGAATTACGTTATCTATGCATACAGATGACATTATAATGACATTTTTGTGATATGTTATCTCACTTGCATAACATAATATGTATATTTATATCTGACACATCGAAAAGAAATAAATCCATTTCAATAAAAAAAAATGCAATTGTAATATCTATTAACATATCGTGATTTAATACTCCTCTTAAATTTTCTATAATATTATTAAAAATAATTGAATTTATTAAGATGTTTTTTATTTAAACAAACAAATAAATTATTTTGTAAATCTATAAACGACATTACTTCTTGATATCTCTTGCATCATACGGCGACACAACTTAGATAGTTGCATATTACAACCGGTTTTATAATTTCAATCGAAAGCAACACGGCGCAAAAGACTACACATGATACGGACGTGCATTCGGCCATAATGATTCTTGGTATATGCGTGACCTTGACGCCTTGCGTGCATGTGCGTCCGCATCTGCTGTTGCTTCTTGGTGTGCACGGCGAATTAACACTTGTGTTTGCTGACACACACAGCGTGACGTTTGATCATTCCCTGAAGATTGTGAAAATCATTTCTGTATATTCTTTTGTCTTTCGTTTTTTCGATGGCAGAACGTGTCCTTCAATGCTAAACAGGTTGTTGAGATGCTTGGACGGTAGCCAAGATATTTTTTGCCCGAGATTTTCCAGAGCCTATTTTAAAAGAGAAAACTCAATTTTTGAAATTCACTACAATTAAAAACTGGATTTATTAATTATATTATTAATTGTTCTTCAATTAATTTCGCGTGTCGCTCCTTTATTGAAAATTGAACTTTCTGCAAGAGTTTATATATCTGTAATTGATGATTGTAAGACAGGCCCGAACGTTGCGCTTCAACGCTCATTATTCGATAGCACAATTCATTTCGCGCGCACAATCGTAAATCATCGGTATGATTTATGCGCGCTTAGTTGCTTAACTCTGTGCCTCGCATCGTGTCGACAATTCGTTTAATTCAGAGGCAAATAATCATGCTTCTCCACGACAATAATATACAATCTTATTTGCTGGTTATTTTTCTTCGCACACGGATTTCCCAGGCGTTTGCTGCAATTATCTCTCAACGAGAGCCACTGATAATGAGCAGAGATCGGCAATGAATCTATTAAAACAATCGTAGCGTAGATAACATTAGTTAGAGACTGTAACACTTGATATAACGGTGTAACATGAGAAGAACGTACGAACGTAATATACCGACAAAATTTGGGGTATTTTTTATGAATGTTACTCAAATTAATTACGTACAAATCGATCGATACGGTTAATGACACGAGAGCACATAACGCAGTCTGTGAAAGGTGACAATAATTGATTAAGAGACATTTGTTTGACATTGTTACGTCAATGACTAACACATCTCAACGCTCTCATAGGTGTCCCGCATTTTCGAATTATTGATGTGTCATATTATATCAATTATTGATGTCAAATAAAATTAATTTGTATATTTTATGCCAATATTATATTTTTGTTACTTAAGTAAATTAACATAAACATTAGACAATTTTAATTTAGCTTTTCAACTCTAGCTTTTTGATTATAATTAAATCTATGTACATTTTGTTTAAAAACTTAGACAAATAGAAATTAATAATTGAAAAAATCAAAAATCAAAAATAATCCTTTATTGTGATAATAGTAAAATATTAAATATTAAATTAATATAACAGCTTGCTGCTTCTACTATTATGATTTCATGCCAATCTTTTGTGTAAGTTTTATAATTTCTGACGTTTAATTTAAGACACTTGACTAAAATTATAAATAATTCTCTTGCAGTCAGCAATTTTTGGTTAAATAAAAAAAATAATAGTGCCCATCGCGTACATAACTGTTTGTTACGAATCAGGTCATGACTCGTCATGATAAACTCGGACAAGCCGAAGCGATTGTTGTGGTCGTTGATCTGTAAGAAATCCGGATGCAAAGTACAAGACAACATTACATTTACAGAAAAAAAAGTTTTAATTAAAACAATTAAAAATCCTGTTTCATCCATTAAGTTATCAAACTATTATTCAGATTATTTCAAATTTCTTTTCTAAATGGGATTATTTTATCGTTATATATTTTATAAAATCACATTTTTTCTATACGTCATAGATCTTGCACAACAAGAAAATTTTATATATTATATAAAATTTCATGAATCTTAAAATTTTATTTAAAAAATACTCAGACACTACCAGTTTTGGCAGAATATATTACTTGATATGACTGCAGAAATAAGAAGAGATACTGTCGTTAATGCGCCTATTTTGACAACATAAAAAATATATGTCACACTAATGGAGATATACACCATTTTCTATAAAAATTCTATAATGTTGGAATTTTTTCTTTGGCACAGTTTGCAAGCGCGTTTGCGTTCTAGGAATTGCTTGAGTCGCTATAAAGCGAATAGCAAGTACACGATGGTGACCCAGCGGATTGACATCGATCAACGAAACTACAGCTGATTCATTCCGGAGGAGAGTTGCTCGATTGTTCATGAACCGAGAAGAGGATAGAACGAGAGAGGTAGACGTGATGCGCGAAAAAGTCGTGAACCACAAATTATGAGACAAGAGAGACGATATCATGTTTATCGCAGTTAATGAAGAGGATTGTTGACGAACGATAATTCTACAACAAGAATCTCATATATTTTCTGAAAAGAACTTTTAATTAACAAATGTATTTTAATATGTATATATTAAATGGTAATTTAATTTGTAACGCGCATTGTGTGCCAAAGAAAATGAAAGGAAATACTTTTGCAACCTCCTTATTTGTTTTACTGTCAATAGTGAGGTCATGAACATTGCTATCACTTTTATTGTTTCAGATTTCCTTCATCAAGTCGGTGCAGTAACTTGCCGAAGAATACACACGAGTAGGAAAATTTCGTAAATTGAGAAAGATAGCACGCGTACGGTAAACAGCGCTAAGATTCCTTCAGCAAACAGAGCGCGGTCGGACAGAAGCTCCGATCGAGAAATAACGTTCTCGAGGTCGGGAGGCATTATTTGAACAGCCGGCACGTGGCAGCGCTGACAGACACATCGGCACCGCATTGTGACGTTTAAAGGCGATCGGTAGAAACGCATGCGGAACAAAAGAGAGAGAGGACCTGAGAAACGAAATTGCCTTCCTCCAGACGAGCGTTCGGAAGGAGAAGCTTTCGAGGTCGTGCCGCGCGAAAAGCCACGATATCAGAGATAACGTTTTGAAACTAATTAATCCGCGTTGCAAACAGGCTCGTCTCTTACGACGTGTCTGTCGGGACGACGCTGGCAGTCGTGGTCGTCGGCTGCCAGCCGCAAACTACACCAATTTGCTAACTACCGCGGCTGGCCTCGTTGCCGCGTCATCGAAACAGTTTCCGTCTTGGAATACCTAGACCCCAATTTCTGTTTGACGACCGTGGAAATTTTCAGTGTCTTCGACAACGGGACACGTATCTCGTATTATACACATTCCTCCTGTAATAACATTAATACTTTAAGACAAGTGGGATCTTTGGTGATCACTTTGTTGTGACGTCTTAGCTGATAACTTAATACAAATAAGCTTCTCGGAGTGGTTTCCTCTCGAATCCGCGGTATCTGCAACCAGAAGATAAGTTGGAGGCTGAGCATTTTCGAAATAAATTCGTGAACTATCACGGCGAGTGCAAAACTGCAGATGATAAATCAGAATTCAGTTTATCCGTAACGCAACGAGAGTTTCTGACGCATTGAAATCAGGTGACAAATCATAAAAGTGCAAGACGACGTGATCAGCACGAGACAACGCTAGAGGATAAAGAAAACGCGTCTCGTTGATCAGCACTGAGTGGTTCCAATTGAGAGTCGACCCTCGAGAGTGGAGCCTATTGGTCAAGCTGTTAATTCCTTGAAGCACGATTGGATTGGATCACTCGTGGACATTCCAGAGTTCGTCGGGACTGTTAGGCAATCTATCGACTACCGTCTTGCCAGCTGGAGTTCTTTTCTTGAAGAAGCTTCTGCATTCTGCATCTCTAAAACTTAACAGAAAACCACGGATTTCACTCCAAGGATTAATTGTTTGTGGATTGTTAATGACTATTCACTGAAGAACACATCAAGCAGTTTATTTGAAAGGGCGAATTGCAGTGGAAAACCTTTGATAGAGCTGGAGCAGTGAGATTGACAAGTTGTCATTAGTGAATAAATCTTAAAACAACAAAATACTTATTAACGCAAGAGGATTATAAGGTGTTTCTTGGCATTGCCTTAGAGATTAAACAAGAAAAATATTTTGATCACATTCGAGACTCTCGACGCGACTGAATGGCCCACATTTACTGGCTGCTACTTTTTGAAAGACTCTGGTAGTGTCTCTTTGCGTAAGAACGACAGGAACACAATACAAAGAGAGAAAGACGCGGGGGGTTGTGAAAAGGGTTAAATCCCTTTTTCGGTTTCTCTGGGAGAGCCTTCGCCTTGCAGATCTTTCCTTTTCGGAAAAATCAAATTTTCTTTTATTATCAAGAAGATTTTGGAGAACGTGGTGAACGAAACTCGAACCTCTATTGACGTCATCCACGAACAGCCTCGTCTACTTTGTTCTGGATCAGGGTTTTTTGAACGGCACCATGGAACGAAGGATTATAAAAATGTGGTGATAACGGTCAGGCGAAGGCCTCTGATACCCTAGACACTATCCAGTGTGTGAGCCATAGTCGTTAGAAAGCAATCAAAACGTAACGCTTGAACATACTCAGGCATTTTGCAGATATTCAATTGGAATTTTTCGTATTTCTACGAGAAGTAAGCAACTCTTTTTAGGCAAGGATCACTCTTGTCTTTAACACCACTTTATCTCTGAATGAAATTTTTGGAATTAGCAGCAATACAATTGCTCAGATTCAAGGAGACGTAAAAATTTCGAAACATCGGAATTTTGTGTTGATCTTCTACAAACATAAAATCGTGATAAGATTAAGGTGTGTCACACCTTCTATCTCGGGAATGTTTTTAGACTTGCGGAATTGATGTTCTCTCCTTCCGTTCTTCGTTGCGAAGACAATATCTTTTTCGAACCGCTCTTACTTGAAGTGGAGGAGGCACCAGAGAAAAGGCATCAATTGTTAAATCATATAGAAGAAGGTTTGTAAATTATAATACTAAAAATTATAATTTAATATACTAAAAATTATATACATTTGATATAAAAAATTTTTAAGAGAAATTTTGCAATTATGAAACAAGGAAATATTAATATTACTTAAATAAAGGATTAACATTTTTTATGTAAACAAGAATTTAACTGCATAATTCTAAAACAATATAAATTATCTATTTTGCTTTTTAACTTTTACAAGGATGAAATAATTAAAGAAGTTGATTTGAATAAAAAATTGATTATATTACAGAACCACTTTACGCTTTTGCGTCGGTCATAGCTTCAATTAGTGCCAAGCAGCGGCAAGCTATTATTCCGAGAAAAAGCTACAGACTTTTACACTTACATAGACTTGAAACATTTAATAAACGATTAACTATGAAACGATGAACTATTAATCATGAAGTATAGAAATGGCGATTAATGAGGGAATAGGTCAATCAAATGACAATTAATGTAATATTATATCGTAATGAATTAATTATACGGTAATGACTTGTTTGCAATGTTAAAACGCTATAATTATTTTAGAATAATTATTTTTGAAAGAAAAAAAGATTTAAAGGAGAACTTGTTTGTTTAATAACGTTTTTGCAATTTTTACATAAAAATTTTTTGTTAAACAAAGACAAAGATATCATTTGTAGCGGATCTTGGTATCTAATAATAATAATTTTGTGTGAATTTGTACTATTACCAACTCATACGAAACGCGTCGTAGTTTTATCAGTTTTAAAACACAATCTTTACATGAAGAATGCGTAATTTCACAAATTAAATTGACGTGTAATTTATTAGTATTGCTCATAAGAATCTATAAGATTCTCCTCTATCTAAAAAACCTTTTTAATTTGTATAATTAATGTTATTATTTTATTCATATAGACATTTTTATATCATAAATTTTAATACTGTTAATTTTATTTTTGGTAAAAAATATTAAATACATTAAATATTAATCACATAGATTGAACGAAAATTGTTATTGTAGTATATTGTTATTACTTTATGCTTATGGCAGTCAATACATTAAGGATTTTGGTTCTACAATATCAACTAAAAGTTGAAATTAAGAAACTACTGAATTTTTTAAATTCTTAAATTTATTTTTTTTAATTTACAACAAAAAATGTTTAATCAATATATTCAAATTTTGGTTATAAAACTAGCGTCAGAGAAAAAAATGAGAATTGGCTTATAATCGCTTATACATTGATAATGACTCCATTTTCTACAATTTTAGATAAATAACTTTTAAACGATTAAATAGATCTAGATAAACATTTGCACGAATATTTATTATTAGTACAAAGCTTGATTGTATGTGTACAAAATTTGATTTAATTTGTAATTCTATTTTCTCATCAAATTTGCATATAAGTACTACAAAACGCAATTTTACATAAAAATCCAGAGTAAAAAAATTAAATACACTTATAATATATATTAAATAATTTTAAATTAATAAAAGAGCATTATATATTTTTATATTTTACAAAGATATTCAATATAATAACAGAACAATCTACAAAATTTTGGGGGAATATTTTGAAATGTAGTACATGTACATCCTTAAATAAACGCGCGCGCACGCTGTTAAAGTTAATAAGTGACGTAACAAGAACTGCTGTCTCAAATCACTTTAGATCAAACAAAATAATTAACTCGTCGACCGCGAATGTCTTTTATATTTCAAAATTAAGAATTTGTTTATTCACAGGAGGAGGTTGTCCGCCAAAACGGCAGCAGAGCTTTGAC
This sequence comes from Monomorium pharaonis, assembly GCF_013373865.1. Lineage (NCBI taxonomy): Eukaryota > Metazoa > Arthropoda > Insecta > Hymenoptera > Formicidae > Monomorium > Monomorium pharaonis. The sequence goes on along the minus strand of NC_050468.1, from coordinate 11,259,233 downwards.
ACAACTAGGAACAAGATGCGTTGCAGCCAAGGTGTGGCAATGGTATTCGAGGACGCGTTTGTCGTCTTTTCGCGTTTTTTGTCACTGAAATCGCGAGGCTGCGCACTCTTGGAAACACACCGGCAGCGCGAAACCACCGGCATCAAGAAACTGTACAACAGCTTCTTCGTGATGTTCTAAGAGAGGGTGGATTAGTACGCGTACTCGACCCTGAGAGAACCATCGGCGGTCGGGTGATGCACCGTGTATTTCCGGGCACATCGAAGATCTGGACCGAGGGGTATCCACAGGTTGAACACACAGCACGATCTGCAACAGGTGCGAAAGGTACACGCGGTGGAATGGAATGAGTGTTTTTTGCAGTTAAAGAACGACGGCTGAAGATGAAGATTGTCGATCTGTGATTTAAGATCAGCCGAACTCGTCACCTTTTATAGAATCGTCGCCGGAGGAACTAAATTTCTTTTTGCATATATAGACATAGCATAAAAGTAGTAAAGTAGTAAAGTTGTAACTCGTAAGTCAAGAAGTCGTCTTTTCATCCTTGAAGAGAAGAATCCTTTGACGCTAGAGATCTATGTCCATCGAGTCTCTTTAAAGGTGGTTGAAAAGTGATACCCTTCGTAGATCTGAGATTGAAGATTAGCTTATAGATATTATTGTCCGGAAATCGTCGCAGGCAAACCCGTTAGTGTCACAGTACATAGGTTGTAAGCGGTAATTAATTCGATCACGTCTGCTCTAAGAAGCTGTTGAATGGAGCTGCAACTCATAATGGATGGCGGCGCGGAAACCCTGCACGGGGCAATGTGGTTCTCTAACACATCTCCATCATATGAGCAATTGTCACCTGTTCGTCCAAACAGATGTGACGTTGTAACCGTCCCTCAACAGGTGCGTGAAATTATTATTTCTTCCTTTTTCTCTTCCATGACAATTTTATAAATCATCTGAAATTACATTTTAAACGATAATATAACTTTATTCAGTTTTATTGTTTTAAACAGTTATTTATTTTTACAATTGTTTTATTTACATTAATATTTACTATTTATAAGATACCTGAGTTGAATAAGGCTCATTTATTTTTGTAACCGAGGATATTAAAATAAACTAGGTGAGAATAAAATCTTTATTTCAATCACTCACAAAGCAAAATATATTTTTTATATAGATTATTTGTAAATGAATTTTAAAAAATTTAACTTATTTCTATTGTGCTGTATATGCTTACAAATATAATAAAATCCGAATCTATATTTAAATATTTAATATATATATTTAAAAAAAATATGTATACAGTTATTTTCTGTAGTTAAGAAGTTAAATAATATTTTTTATATTATAAATCATAAAATAATGTATGCTTAATAAACTTTTAAGTAGATTTTTATAAAGTGATTCGTACACATCTATTACACATTTTGCTATCACAAGTTTTTTTTTGATTAAACGACGCGTTATTGTCGGTTCTAAGTTCCTTTTTACGTATTTTCTCACGCATCTTTTAAGCATACATTCTATACATAAAGGCAGCTGTTAAATGTAAATTCAAAAGTGCGTCTTATTTGGCTTGGGTATTTACCAATCTTGATATTTTTTAAAAACAAAGATTTAGTTTTATTGGGATAAAATTTTTTGATAACGTCAGATTTCTTTCGAATGATTATATTTCAAAAATAGTAATTGCAAAATGTCAATGTTACAGACTACAATAGAGTATCATAGCCCACAAAATTCTTTATGGCAAGATAAACACAACTCGCCGAAAAATTCGCCAACTAGTGGTGATCAGATGCATTTGAATGGTGGTTCGCCGCAACTCTCGCCTTCTGGATCATCCCCAAATTGTGAACAGAACAATTTGAAACGCCGTTCCACGGAACCGTTGCAGCATATCACGGAACTTGAAAAGAAACATATTAGAAGAGACGGTTGGTATCCCTTATTTATTCTCATATATCACAGTGATTTGGAAAGATATAAAGCTCTAATGTTTATAAAAATATTTTTTTTAAGATATTAAATTTTGACAGTGACAAATTTTATATTCTACATAAGATATATTTGCATAAAATGTAAAGAATATATTGCCTTAAATATGCAGTGGCGTAAAGTCGATTGTCATTATCATGTAGTCGTTGACGTAGATATATCTTCTTAAAGGTCGTGACCAAACGGCCTCTCGAACACTGTCGTAGCCACGAGTTCCATTTTGCTGCCTAATATTACGGATCTTTCGTTTATTAATAGATATCTATATTGTGTTTTCTATTCTTTAAATTTTTAAAAGATTAAACTGTTCTGTAATAAATCTACTCTGCAAATCTCTACAAATCCATACATAGAATTATAACATTCACCAATATCACATTTATTGTCCTTGTAACAAAATTCTAAAAAAGTTTAATCAAACGTTAATATAATTAATTTATACGGATGTAACAACACAATGTAACATAGCGCTTGACGTAAACGACTTAACAATCACCGTCAAATTTCGCTCGAAAATTTCAACTACCTGGTAAATCAGTGAATACCAAAGAATGTTCTAAATTGTTTGAAGCAACATTCGCGTTCAATATTGTCATTATTGATTGACGGTTAAGACTCAGCGATATGCGAGTGACGTCGCTTTGAAGAGCTCCTCCAGACTGATTGGCGAACTTCTGCGTTCTGTCTTCATACGTCCGACGCCTTTTCGCCCACGTGGTCATCCGTGGCTGATAACTCGCAAACGCAATGTATCACGTAGATTGGCTTAGAAAGAAGAAAAGAGATAGAAAGAGAAAGAAAGAGAGAGAAAGGAGAAAAGCCTGATACCACTTCGCCATACTGCAGAAACTTTGTGAAGGTGCATGTACGTAGTTTCAGTGGTGTGTTTCTGCACAAGTGTAACCTTTGTTGCGGCTAAAATAGTATGAAGTGGTGTGACATCGACAGATCCAGGGTGTCGTTGCTGCAAAGTCGACATTATCCCCCCATTGCCATCAAGAATCGGCGTCGTCACGCTATCCAGGAGACAAAAGATAGGCCGACCACGATGCATCATCAACTTCACGCCAGTTACAACAGCACTCAGGGCGGTACGATGCCGTATATAAGAAGAATTTTATGCTGTGTTGATTGTTTTAGATAAAAGTTTAGATAAAAGAGAGCGCTCGAAAAAGCAAACTACAATGAAGATGCCGAAGAAAAAATGTAGTAGTCTAGATGCGCAATAATTTTTGTGCGCGATTATTTAATTCGCCCACACTGGAGCTTCTTTTTTTTCTTTACAAAACAATTTATAAATAAAAAAATTAAATTTTAAATTAGACATTTTCACGTAAATTTTTTTTCTTTATAATAAAGAATAAAGCATGAGAGTGCATATGAAATAAAAAAATAAACTACAATGTATTAGACATAACTTTAGTGAAGTAAATCTTTTCTTTAATTAATTAAATTTCTTTAATTTAAGTATTTATGTATTTAAATAAAATATAATTAAATATTTTTGAACTAAAGTTTAAGTATTTTTATATATTTAAGTTAAATATATAAATACTTGTAGTAAATAAATTTAATCAAATTGGAAAATTTAGCTAGTTAATATAATACTTATTTCTCAGTATATATTTAAAATTTTTTTGGCGTATCTATAATCTATCTAATTTATAATCTATTTAATCTATCATACGATACTAACGAGAAACTAAAATAAAGAAAAATGAAAGAAAAAACAAACGGTAAAAAATTTAAAGATTATTATTAAAAGATTTATAAATTTGTTTGGTTTATGTTTCAGGATCTATCGGAAGCAATGGCTCTGGCCAAGGCTGGTCTACGCAAGTAGAAGAACTCGCAGAGCATCTTGCCGATTTTGATGGATCGTTATCCGCTCTCGCAGCATCTGATTTTGCAACAGCTGTCGCCTCTTATTCTATAAGGTAAGTGATATCCTGGAAAAATTCTAAAAAAAAATTTTTTTGGCCAATTGCTAAAAAAATGACGTTTTACTGTAATAAAATTTTCTCTAAGGAAAAGTAAATTTAACGTATCATACAAAGAAAGGTCGTAGTTGTAAGTATGGTATCTCGAAAAAAATGTTAACTATGCACACAAAGAGAATTTTCTTAGAATTTATCTCAAATTTATAGTCATAAGACAATATAATGTTCTGAGAACTTTTTTGTGATTTTCTCTTTATTATTAGATATTGATAAATCAGAAAAAACTCTTCGAAATATTATGTTGTTTCTCAATTACCGTAATTTTAAAAATAAATTTTAGGAGAAAATTTTCCTTGTGTACCGATTTTACGGTATTGTCAGAGTTGGATATTTACATAAAATATGAATAATCTACATTATGGATAAAAAATACATTGCATAAACTTTATGAATTATATTTTACATGTCATCCTACATAAACATAACTCAAGATTACCGTAAACAAGATTATATTCCACACATCTTTCAGAAAGCTTTTTGAAAAATATCTAAAAGATATCTTCTGCTAGATATCTTTTAGAAAACTTTTTGAAAGATGTTGTATGGGATCTACATAGATTATTTGCATATTGTTTACGTTATTTATACGAATCTGTCATATTAACAAGGAATGTAAATTATTACAGATTAGATAATTTAAAACTTAAATAGAAACTCAGAAGAAAATAATTAAGTTATGAAATTGTTAATATATTTAATTTAATATAGTATTGATAAATAAAAGTATATTAAAAATAATATATGTAGAATATAATTTTTACCATTTCTGATAAAATGTCAATCTTTTCTATAAATCATTATATTGATTATATTTTATACAGATAACACATAAAATATAGTTTACATAGTTTACATTGTGTACACATAATGTAGATTACATATATGTTTTTTACACATAAAAAATATGAACACCCAATCCTGCAATATCTATGGATTATTGAAGATTCAGATTTCATCAGATATAGTGATAATTATATTTTATTTCTTTATTTTTCATATTTTTATTTTATCAATACTAAAGTCATATATGTTAACAATCTTATAATTTAATTTTTTTAACTTTTTATATTGTATTATATAATTTATAATAATTAGATTTTATTATCTACATAAAAAAGGTTTGTGTGAGCATAATATAAACAATATGTAAATAACTTATGTAAACGTACGTCGTGATATGCACGGCCCTAGTCTCGATAATACAGTCATCGAGAGCTGTCCATCGATAGACAGAGCGCGAATATCAAATTGTGGTCGGTATCGCAGGCTTCTGCCACGAACAAGATTGAAACAGCGTACGAAACGACAGTGAGCTGATCTAGAAATCCGGTTAAAACTGGTCACAGTTCTTGGCATTACGTCGCACCGACAACACGAGAAAATCAAACCGGTCGGGCCACGAGTATTGGTGTGTTACTTTCAAACGCACGTGCACAAGTGTATACGCGAAGCGTACGTAATGTGAACGAAAAAGGAGCGCTGCCGGTCGTAAAATTTCTCTCATGTTTCCACATTTTCGTCAAAAAAAAGTTACATGGTGCATATAATTAATAATTTATATTTGAATATATTTAAATATAGTTACATATATTTAAATATATTTAAATATAAGAAATTTGTGGATAATTCTCCTTTATATAAGTAAATAATTACAATTTACCAGTTTATTTAGTTTATTTGTTATAATAGTAATTTTAAAAACATATATATACATAGACAGTCTTACACACGACTAAAATGATTACGCATATACCTTATCGATAATATTAAATGCGTATCGTAAATTCACGCTACGAAGGACGTTGAAAGTCCATACGTACATGAGCATCATTTTTCATATAAATGAGAATTTTTTAATAATGCCCTTTATGTATATTTTAATATTTTTTTGTTTTATATGTAACATGATAATATAATAATTTGAAATTAATTAAAATTTTTTTAATATTTGTTAAAACCGTTAATTAATCGATTAATTTGATTAATGCAATTTTGTAGCTTAAAATGTATTTTGCTACGAAAAGAAAATTGACTTATAATAGAAACAAAAAGATCTTGATTGCATTGATTATTGACTTGTCGTGTCACGTGCATCAGCTGATTGTGCATATGTATATATGTAAACGTGACAGAATTACACACGATGAAAAAAAAAAGAAGGCGTGTATCTGTCTACATGAATGAATTAAGACGTGCGTCGAATTCGTTTCTTGTGGTTCAAACCGGTGAAAAACCAGCTGTATTAGTTTCTAGGTGTACTCATAACCGGTTTATTCTTGGCGGCGTGTCGACATAACTGTTTGAGCCGCAATTATCTGCAATCGCGTTGCGGAATTCGCCGTATCGTTAGTCAAATTGTCAGAAGCATTGTTAGTAATGATACCAGTCGTTTCGTCGCGTTCGAAGCTGAGATCGTTTGATCATATTTGAATCGGTCGAACGTCGTGCGAAATTTTCAGAAATAACAAAAATTTAAACAAAGTTTGTTATCTGAACACACATTAAAAGTCTAAAAATATAAAAAGTAAAACTGTGAAATAATAAATCAAGAATAATATATTTAATAATGATAAAATATCGCGCTCTATATTATATTATTGTGTAAAGATAGAACTTGAAATTATCTGGAAGTGACTTTTAACATCATTTTTACGTTAGTATCTTGTTTCGATAAAAATCTGTAAAAATTATAATAATGTCTTGATACTTTACCATTATTCGAAAAGGTTAAAAATGCTATTAATTTCTATGAATATTTTATTAATTTTGGTCAAGATTATTAAATAAAGTGACCATTTAATCATAAATAAAGATATGCACCAGTATGTAAAACCAGGGTAAGTAATTTAATAAAACTATATTATATTTTTTAATATAATTGTTTTGTTTTTATTACTATTTCGTGCTTGTAAACCATATATGTCTTCAGCCGAGAAAAAATGAACTTATGCAATTATGTATGATTATATAATTGGCCATATATATTATAATATAATTGAATCCAAAAAATGACGTGATATGATCTTATATAGCTATATACAATTGTATATATTCAAATATAATATGATTATGTATAACATAATTATATATAATTATATATAAATAAATGTAATATGATCATATGTTATATTATACGATCGTATATAATAATATTTGAATGAGGAAATGATATGATTTTATCTGTATGTAATTATATTCAGTTACATATGATTATATATGAAAACATCTGAACAAATATGATTACAAATAAATAAGATCATATCGGGCCAAATTCGATATTATTTTATATAATCATATATAATTATACATGTTATTAGATTTGTTTATATCTAATTATAAATATTTATATATGATCATATTATGTCCATTTTTTCTTGGGCATTCTTTAAAAAAATTATCTTTTACAAAAGTAAAGATGGCGACTTCTTTCTGAACTCACTTCAAATATAAATGATTGGATTTTTCACAAAAAATTAAATATCCTTATAAGTTTTATGTCTTGGTGTGCATATCTTGTGAAATATTCGTAAAATAGAATAAAAATGAAAAAATGCATATATTTTCCACCGAAATTAAAATAGCGAATTTTTTCTGAGCTTATTTTAAAAGTCAACATAAGAACTGCATGAAGAACACAACATATTTTATAAATGGTGGATTTAATGTGGTGGATAATGCTAAATTTTTTTAATTTGAGAGAAACTCAATTTGAGCTACTATTTTAACAATTTAAGTCAATTTTTAAAATTTTGAAATTTTAGCTACAGATTTATAATTAGCAAATCTAAAAGCTTTTAGTAAAGAATTAAATATCATTAGAAAAAAATGCACAAAAGGGATAAATAGAACTTAAAAGGATAGGAAAGGGTTAAGATTTATTATATATATTATTTGCGATTAGAATACTTGATGCATTCGGAAAATTGTAGCTAGAAGAACTTCGTAAATTATAACAAGTATATGCACGAACATCCTCAACATATCTCAGCTATATCGATGGATCGAATACTGAAGAAAAATTTAGTGGTATTTTTGATTCTCGATATCGACATTATTTCACACTGATTAAATCCGTTGCACACTGAACTAGTTTATTCCGGCTCGCGCTGACCTTACTGACTCACGACATTATCGTATCTATATAGTGGTTCTCAAATTATATATTTGTCCCTTATCGCACTTACATTCGGTGCATTGCAAGATAAGATGACGTTAATCCTAATCGTTACACCATGGCGTGATCATTATTGTGCATTAATGTAATAAATTATAGAAAATCAAGTTACCTATATTGACAGGTTATTATTATGAAAAAATAAACGAAAGCATTGAATTTAACATGTTTTATACTGAATACTATGTTAATACCATAAGCTATGATAATATTGTGAAATAAAATATTCTTTGAAAAAAATTAGACATTATATAAATTTTCAAAAAGAGATACAGATTTAGATAGGCAATTGTGACAATGTTCAAGATTATTCTTAAAACTTGTGTAATATGAACACATGCTATAAGATTTTGTTATCATTAATTTCTAGAAAATATATATCAGTCATAAATATTTGTATACAGAGAAAAAGATTTCTTCAGATATAATAACAATTTTATTTGACTATTCCAAAGTATATACTTCTTTGTGAAAAAAAAAATATTAAATCTAAAGAAATAAAATTTGAAATATGTATAAAATTTCTTTAGATTTAATAAAATTGATAAAAATATACATATATATTATATACTTTGGAATAGTCGAACGAAATTGTTTATTAAATCTAAAGAATATTTCTCCTTGTGTATTTATTATCAAAAAATATTTTGAAAACTATAATAATTTTTGTCACACTAATTATATATCTTTATAATGTTAAATGATATTAGGAGAGGAACCACTAAAAATGTGATATAAAAAACAAAAATTTCTATTTAACATGTGTAAGATTTTGTTATCCTTCTAATTTCCAGAAAATATGTATTAGTCATAAATAGTTGTATTTATTATTAAATAAATATTTTGAAAATTGGAATAATTTCTGTCATACTTATCTTTACAATGTGAATAATATTAGCAGTAGACTACTAAAAATATAACGTGACAAAAACTTCTGTCTTTTTCCAGCGAAGGCCTCCTCAACAATTTGCCATCGTTAACAGTCTTCAAGCAGGAGGCGCCTTCGCCTGAAAATCAACACAACAACCCCAAGTAAGTCACAACAGATCATTTCTTTTACAACTACAATATCATGCAAGAACTCACTCAATAATTGAAAAAAAATTGTTAAAAAGGTTTCAAAAAAATTAGTTTTAAAGCGCGAAATTTTTCAAACTAAGCTACGTTTACAATTATGTTCTCGTTTCCTTCTAATTTCGTGAATTGGATTATTTTCGCGTAATGCAGTTCATTTATTTATGACGAACGGTAGAAGCGTGCGGTATCGATGGTAGTGACTGGCGTTACTACGATTACGACTGCAATACAAAGAGAACGACGCCTATCTCTGCCGCGGGGCCAGTCAAGGGTGACGGGGGTAAAAAGTATCCGCGAGCGGAATTTGCCACGCGCGGCTCCCCCGCAAAGACACGGACGCCGATAAGGCTGCGACTATATCGTTGCGCCCGTTCGCGACTATCGAGAATGTAAGCCGCTCGCGTTCAAGTCGGACTTCTTACGCGCGTTTTGCTCCGCACAGCCGGAGTTGGCCGCGTCTCGATCATAAACGTGAATCGCGTAAATCGATATCTCATTCCGCGTGTAACCTTAATATAAAAATTGGGAGGGGAGATTCTCCTCCCCCCTCCCCTCCCTTCCTCCCCCCCGGATAGGATCGAGTTGAGTTTTGTAACGTAGTGCGCGTAAAGGAAATCTTGCGGTAGGCTGGTTACGCAGGTGAAACAGTGGTACGAGTGAAAATAAAATAGAATAATCTCACCAATGAAAATAAAAAGAGAAATGAATCTTGCACCAATTTTCTCCTGAAATCTTACACGTCTGTAGAGTCGTGAAATGGTACTGATGAGATGATGAAAAAACAGCATCAAATACTTTTACTCCTTTTTTTTTTCACTTGGAAAATCCTTCCGTTTTCCAAAATTATTATTTCGTGGGCTTCCAATGGCCCATGTGGGAGATTGATATCCGCATTAGAGTTTATTATCTGAGCCGCCGCGCCGATGGGATCGCGTGGGATCATCGTGTCGATGTATAACGAAAAGAAGATGAAGTCGCGAGAGGTCGGCTCGTGATCTTGTTTCTTTTCGCTCGGCGTGAAATAGATCGTGTAAAAAATATATATCCGGAAAAGAACTGAGTATCTAATAACTGATTAGACGAATGATGAAATATTACTCGTCTAGCAGGCACACTTGGTGTGGATTTTCATTTGCGATTATGTTCCCGCGAGTGAAACGTTGAATTCGCGGCAAAAGCTGACGTAATGTTCGATTGACGTAAAACTGTTCGATTATATATGTAAATAACAAGTCTCTGTGTTGACGACTGTTTGTACGGACTTACATCTGTGAGCGTTGAGCGGAAATTTCTACTGCGAATGTGTCGAAAATCAGAATGAGAACACCCGTGGATTTGAACGTCTCGCCGTCACTTTTCTTTAACTTATAGTGAGTAGGTTCGATATTAATCACGGAACATTCTGTCTGCTTGTCTTGCGCGAAGAAATCGATGTCGCGATAGCGCGACGATCAAATGTATCTCAAATATTTATATTATATGAATTATTTCAGTTTAAATCACGTGTCGCAAAGGGCGATCAACACAGTGCCGCCTAGCAATGGAAACATCGGCCCCGTTGAGGCTGATAGCAACAACAATGGACAAACCGCTACTAGTCTCCACCAACTCTTGTATTCCTCTGGCGAGGAATACCCGCCGACTTCGACCGCGACCAATCACGTTTCTTCCTCCCAGCAAGGAAACGAATTCAACGAGGATTGCCGGTGTGTTATTAAATATTAATTAAATATTAATTAATTTACGTTTAATTAAAATATTTTAGTAGAAGCTTTGAAATCGCATTAACTGCCTCAGTTGAAAGTAATTTACACAATGAGTACAAAGTTATAAATTGAATTTTTTTGTATAATATAATTTTTATAATATATGTTATAATAATATTATTTTATCGTTTATTTTAATTAATTTATATTATATTGATATAAAAGATTGAGAGGAATTATATAATATGTGGTATTCTCAACCGAAGCAGTTAGCGAGAGGCTTTTCGAGACTTTTGTTAAAATTTTAGTCGCAATAAAAATTTTATATTATTTTAAAATGTGCTGTTCGTAATAGTAATGTACTAATTTCCTTTTATGCTTTTATATAATAGATTGCATAAAAGTGGAATTGTGTATACATCAAAAATTTTCCTTTTAGTTTTCAGTATGTCTTAGCAGCCGCTACTAGTATTGCCACAAAAGTTAATGAAGAAACGCTGACATATTTGAACCAGGGTCAATCGTATGAGATAAAATTGAAAAAATTAGGCGATTTGTCTGCTTATCGCGGGAAGATTCTAAAGGTATTTCATCATATTAATTATAAAGGAATATCCATTTAGATGCTTCTAATGTTTGGGTAGCGGCATCTTAAAAAACGCTTTAATAGTTTTCTACGAGGTAAAGAAACGAGCTCATGCTGGTGCAGATTATTTGTTAAACTACATATTTTTTCTGTTATAAAAAATGACAAAATAATACAGCAGTTTATAAACTCATATTGATCAAATTATGAACTCCGGTAAATTATATGTGTAATATTATGTAATAAACAATATATGAAAAAAGTTTTTTCTAAAGTATCTGAAAAATTAATTAGATACAGATTAGAAAATAATTTTATTAGATTATGAAAACAATTATGTTGGACGCTCAAGCTAAAATGTTAAAATTGTCTTTGTTACATTACTTGAACGTTCTTATACACTGAATAAAGACTTAACTTTTAAATTTTTAATAATTAAGTTTTTCTACTTGATGAAATTTTCTCAGTTCAAATATATAATATATACTAATATATTTAACTTAAACACATAAATATTTAAATTGAGGAATTTTTTAAGTTGAAAAATTAATCAAATTAATAACTGTATTAACGATTTTAACCAATTACTTTGACGGTTCAACAAAATTATTTTTAGATCAATATTTATATAGCTAAATTTTCAAATACTTCAACAAAATTGTTGTTCCCGTTTACCGAAGCATAATTTTCAAGTACTAATTCGTTGCTTATCTCATTAACGTTAAAACATTTAAGTACAACAATACATGACATAAAATATATTTATGTCAGTTAATACTTATCCTGCTGATAATGGTGTAAATAAAATTCTAACTCTTTCACGGAAAAAAGGATTTGTTGAAATAACTAAGAATTTTATTGATTCAGTAAATATATCGTATAACCGTAATATATGGACAGTTTTCTATGTGAAATTTTTATGGAACAAATTATTAATTATGATTAATTATATTTATTATATTTGTTACCACAGCAAGACAACTTTTTGCGAAAATAGTCAAATATATAGATTAAATTTTTTAATAAGACTTAGTTTTCGCATACTTTTATTGCTGTAGTAAAGAAAATTTGTACATTTTTGTTGCAAAAAATTAGTTGCTCTAATAATTTATTTGCAGACATAATTTTTTATTAAACTCAAATCTCTTTAATTATACGTGTTAAAATTTATAATTAAAACAAACTGAAGCTATAGTTTCGTTGATTCATCTAATCTAATTTTTTCCGTGTTTGTATTAATTTACCTTAGGGGAAATATAGAACCCTGATTATAGATAGATGATTTTTAATTAAATGCTTCTCGATTATAAATACGATTTAACACGGTCGGCGTGAGCTCACGGTGTGTCCTCGACGTTCAAAAGATGTGAGTCGCCCAAACTGTGCTACAACACCTCTGTAGGGATATTCGACCTTTCTGTTCCAGTCAACGATTCGCATTTGCTTTCACGAGCGACGGCTACAATATACGGAGCGGGAACAGATGCTGGCCTGGCAACGCGCTAGACCGGGAGAGAGATTGTTGGAGGTTGATGTTCCTCTCAGTTATGGAATGGTGGATGTCTGTCAACCGTCGCCGTCTAACAACAGCGTGGAGTTCATGTGGGATCCCACAAAAGAAGTCGGCGTTTATATCAAAGTACGCTGATTTTAGTTTATGGACTTTTTTTATTCTTAATTTGTAGTTTATTCTTATTTTTAGGAGACAAAATTGATCTGCACGTAATTATATTCTATAAATAATTAAATAAAAATTATTATAAAATCTGGAATTTTATGAATAAAACTTAGATCAGTATACGAACTTTTCCGATATATATTTAAAACGATTGATGGAATATTATTCATATTACTAAAATGTTTGTTCAACTGGTTAATAGGTCAATTGCATAAGCACTGAATTTACACCGAAAAAGCATGGTGGTGAGAAAGGCGTTCCCTTTCGAATTCAAGTAGAAACCCGATTGCCGGGAGGACCACGTTTGCATGCCGCATCATGTCAAGTGAAAGTCTTCAAATTAAAGGGAGCGGATCGCAAGCATAAGCAAGATCGTGACAAGATACTGAGACGTCCTCCTCACGAACAAGACAAATATCAGCCCAGTTATGACTGTACCGTCCTATCTGATGTAAGCTTCGCTGAATTCTCTTTTACATGGAAAGAACATTTTTGTTGAAGTCTTCAAAAAAATTAATTAGATATAGACCTGAAAGTAATTCTATTAGATTTTCAAAATAATTATATAACTCAAGTTGTTACTAGAATTTCAAAAATTTTTGTAGCATCATCGCATTATTAAGCATTCTATATAAATTATTTTGACCTAATAAACTTATTTTCAAATATATATCTAGCCAGATTTGTCAGATAGATTTTTCAGCAAAATCTTTTTTTCCGTGTTTAAATAGAAAAAACATTAAAATTAAATGTCTAAAACAAAAATGCTTTCTTAATTTTTTAATTTTTGTTCTTTCTTCTCCGTTACAGATTCCTCTAGAAGCCTTATCGCCTTCACACTTGTCGACACAAAACGGTGGAAGTCCATACGCCTCGACGGATGCAATGTAAGTTGATTATTACATGATTTTTCTTACATATTTTTAATCGTATTGTAAATATATGAGGTAATACAAATTGGCAGTGTCATTACATAAAGAATTGCGAGACTTAAAAAAAAGACGGTTTTATATAAAAAGATAGAATAAAATGTTATTCAATGATTTATATTATAGCACATTATATTCCATGAATAATTCATAAGTGGAACAAATTGGAATAAAATGTGCTACATATAACTCATTGAATATTATTAAATTATTAAACAAATAATATAACAGTGAAATAATATCTTCTAATAATACATTTATCAGTTTATATTCTATTACGATCCATTTTATATAACTAAACCGAAATGGTATCAGCGATATTTTACTTTAATCGAAATAAGTACAGTGACATTATTTTTTTGTTTATATGTTATTAAAATACTTTTAATTAATGTGTTGTGAATTATTCAGAATAAGTTAAGTATCAAAATACTAAACAAAAGATAAGATAATTATGAATGGTAACGCTTCTCTAACTGGATTTATTAATTTGTCATCATTAGATTATATCTTTCACGTCAATTTTATTTTCATTTGCCTATTTTTTAATATTATTAAAAAAAACAGTGTTATATTGTAAAATTATTTTATAGTAAATTTATACCTTTTTTCAATTTTCTTACCCTTGTATCAAAACAAGGGATATAACTGAAATTAAATGGCTTGTAGTTATATATTATAATAGAAATGTCAAAACTTTTCGTATAAATTAAAAATGGTATTCTTTTCAACGAGTTTGTTGAATAATTATATAGGGATGCATGTACAAAACGTTTAAGATTTATTTTCGTGCAAGAGAGCTTTATGGCAAACTCACAAACATAATTTATACTCAGGGGAAAAGATTATTGATAAAAGATTAAAATATCGCGAATTTTATTTATGTATATAGATGCTGAATTGACTGTATCTTTAGGGAGTAACAAAAACAAATAAAATATTCGCCTTATTGCAAATTTTGCCTTATTGCGAATTCCGAGTTTACAATGTCTTACTTACTATACCAATAACAACTAGTCGATTCTGGATACAGCGGGTTTCGGGTGCCTGCTAACTATAGCTGAATCGTTCGTCTAAATAAGTCGAATGATTGGTGCCGTCCAACCGGCGTCATTTGCGCGTTGTCCGAAAATAGCATGCGAAACATACATTACAATTGCATCAGATGCCATGCACAATTACATCCATATTTAAACGGACCATGATTGTTTTCTTCTTTTTAGCAATTCTAGCAGGCATAGAGTTGTGTAATGAAATTCGACATCGTCATAAACTCAAAGTCAATAAGTATTTTTTAATTCCTATGTCATATGTTTATTTATTTGCAACTCACTGATTACCATTTCCTTTGGTGAAATTTTTCTCAAAATTTTTATACTTTTTATAAATACGGAGAATATCTACATCTCTCTTTTCTCGGAATTCTTCACATATATAAATTCTAAAATATTCTAAGATTAGAATTAAAAAATCTGAGAAATTCTGTAAAAAGTTATAAAATTATACAAAAATTTAATGAAAATTTCAGAATTTTTTAGTATATTTACATAATTCATACACATGCGTGCGCGCGCGCCCACACAGAGAGAGTTCAAATTTTTTATAGACCATATTTATAAAATACTAGCTATGCCCTGCCACGCGTTGCTGTGGCTCTCTATTCTTATGCTACGTTTTTTTCAAATTTTTTTTGCTTGTTTAACTTTCAAGAGCCTTGCTTTACTGTTGCTCTTTTTATTTTATTTTTGAATAAGTATTTATCTATCTTTAATAAATCTATTATTCATTTATTCACGTACTTCTAACTTTTTTTTCTAAAAGCTGCCATGGATTTAGAAATCCATTCAAAAGACTGTTTTAAATAAGTTCCTTTTTTCAATAAAATAAAAGCCATCTTTATTTTTCTTATTACCTTAATTTAAACACAATAGAAACATTCTTCGCCTCTCCCGGTCTCGCCCGTCTCTCTCCATCTCTCCTGGTCTCTCCCCGTCTCTCCCGGTCTTTCGCGGTTTCTCCCCGTCTCTCCCGGTCTCTCCCCGTCTAAGAACACTCCTATTTTCGAATACAACATTGTGTCAAAATTTCAAATCCTGCCATTGATTCTAAATTGTCATATACACGCTAAAAGAAACATTCTCAAATTAAAGGCTTGCATTTATGAAACAATCAGTAATAAATCTAATATTCATTTATTCGCGTACTTCTAACTAAATTCAATACAACGTTGTGTCCCATATATCTGTGCGCGCGCGCGCGCGCGCGCGCGTGTGTGTGTGTGTGTGTGTGTGTGTGTGTGTGTGTGTGTGTGTGTGTGTGTGTGTGTAACAAAAGCAACGTTGTGTCAAAATTTCAAAGCAATCGGTGAATAACTTACGGAGATCTTAGATGAGTAACAAACATTTTACATTTTTATTTATATAGATTTAAGTATTTCAGAATTTACATATGAAAAAAATTTTTTTTAAGATGTAGATTTTCTTAGTATTTTTGAAAAATATTGCAATTTGTAGAAAAAATTCTGGAAAATTTTTCAAGATTGTGTTAAGGAAACACGTAGTCAGACGAGTCCATGCGTCATATGGTGTCAATCAACAAATACCTGTTCTAAGGATATAAATAGCAATACGTTTTCGATTTACTAATGTCCGCCAATGACTGATTTTGCTTTTACAAGCTATTTATATGCACGCATAACAACCAAGCAATCTACCAAGCAATCACCGCGACCTTCGCGACACATTACGACGCAGGTAGAAATAAATGCAGGACCCATAAAAGCACAACTGCGTAGTAAAGATCATTTTAAAGTTATCTACACAATCATCTCTTCTTTTGATTATAATAAAGAAGTCTCAATGAGAGAAGATTGCTGACAAATTACTAGCTTTTTTTATATTGACAATGTTGGAAATGTAAATGTCGAGAAAAATTCATCAGCAAAAAAGTTAAAAGAGATATTCAAATACATTTTTTTTTGTCGAAAGAAATAAAAATTAAAGACGATAAAGAACACGAATACTCTTCATAATGAAACGATTTTTCGAAAGCAAATTAAAACAATGAAACATTGCTTTTTTCGTATTTATCTTTCATATTTTTATAATTAAGAAAAATGAAAATATCACGACAATTATTAACAAGTTTTTGACAGAGAAAACATGTGAATCTACGAGCTAATTACCATAATGATTTTTTTATTTTTCATAATTTTTTTATTTACACAGAAAAAAGAATATTGTTGTTTTGACAATATCTTTAATTTCAAAATGGAAATCTTAAAATGAGATTATATTGTGTTAAATCAAAAAGATTTATTTGAATGAAGATTTATTTTAAAATTTTATATAGTTCAACCAAGAAAATGATATTCTTGTTATTTAAGAATAATTTTCTTGAATGGAAAGGAAAAAATGTTGGATAGAAAATACTACATGTTTAAATCGAAGATTATAATTTTCTTAGAATAAAATTATCAAAACAATTATATTATAAAAAATTTAAAGAAATGGCTCGTATATTTCAAAAACAATAAAGAAGAAGAGGTCAAAAACGACCAAATTAAGGTGTAAAAATTTAGTAGAATTTATTATTATAAAACAAATTAATTGTAAACTGTATGTTTTGATTTACTAGTCTTTCTCAGCAATAATTTAACATACGTATAAAATAATTTAAGACATTACAAATAAATTTACATATAAATTAAAGAAACAAAGAGTTGAGTCATAAAACGATTACATCACAGTTTAACATGTCAACGGATTACAAAAAGATTCGGTGATTATAGTCAGATGGTATAAAATTTGATCGGTGAAATGGTATAAAACTGATTATATTATAATTATATTATATTCTTTTGAAATAACACTTATAGTATTGAAATAAGACTATAATATATTGAAATTCTAGATTTTCAAATTCTTCTAAAAAGATTATACATATATCGTTGCTTATACATATATGAAACAATAATCGCATCAATTTGAATACATAAATTTCAATTTGAGACTATTTTTTTCTTGTGTACTAGTGTAATATGAATTTGCTGTTATTCAAAAATTCATGATAAAAAATTTTTTATATATAAAAATGTATATTATTTCGCTACACCAAGATAAATAATGGAGTCTAAAATGAATTATGCACTCCTCGGTTATAACAGAAACCATTGCGTTGTCAGAGCCCTGCTCGCGGTAGGAATTTATTCTGGTGAAGGATAGTTGGCGGTGGTTATGTCTCTGTCAGAAGACTTCGCTTCTTTGTAGTGGTAAACGACAAGTGGGGGACGCGGAGGTAGACGCCGGGCATCGCCGCCAACAAACTGGCTCGAACTGGCGCGAGCCGGCGTCCCTGTCTCCGCTGACGACCTCTCGATGGAGGGGAAGTTGGAGAACTGGCGAGTGAGGGAGAAAGAGAGGAAGAATGACACGGCAAAGGAGAAACACGCAAATAAATTCAGAACGCCATATATTGCGCATAGCCATGTATCGATTTCTGCTAAATCCACCCAGATCGCAATAATAAAGCTAAAACTCGTGTGATCATATTATTAAAAATTGGAACAACAATCGCTGTTTTAATCGCCAAGCACGTACCGCATTTATTTCACAAGTAAACCTTGACATTATGCGTCATTTGTACAACTACTTGCGACATTTATAAATCGACACCTTCCTCTGCTGGCGCCGAAAAAGCGTATAATCCGTTTCTCTTGCTTGGATTGAGAATCGCGCTATCCTACCGAGCTCGCGCGTGTATAACCTTGACGCGATTCCGCCGGGCATCACTCGGGAAGAAAGCGGCTGAGCTTGCAGTCGCTCAGTTGCATCGTGCGAGCGAGAACCGGTACCAGCCTGAACCGGTAGCCTTCAGCTCGCTCTCGCTCGAGACATTTCAGAATAGCGCAAAACACTCGAGGAGAAAGAGGTCTCTTCAACTTTTCAACATTACTTCATCCTATCCGCAGATTAGAGTTTCTTAGCATTCTGCGTCATCTACGATACTCCAATTCGAGGAGAACTACTCATCACTAAGGCTAATTAATTAAAGAAGAAATTGATAAAGCCTGTTATATCGAAGGATCTTTTGCGTTTCCATATATCTGTGGCCCGTGTGTCTTATGATTATTCGCTTGACAAATTTGTGCACAGTAAAGCTTGATAATTCGTGTTTGAACAAGTCACCTGGTTTGTGTAGTAGTGCACGGCTGGGCAGAAGAGACGTGTGAAACTCAAGTTATCGTTCAAGATAACCGAATTAATCTTAGTCCGGTATATTCTGGTACGTGACAAGGTTTCCGGTGTGCGGTGACTGAATCTGCCGAGACAAGAAGCGGTTCGATCGGGATCGCCTGTACAAATAACACACCCGACAAGCTTATAAGGGGTGTTAGCTTCATCGATCGGGATCAGTTTATCGTCACATGGTTAATGTATCCGTATTGCATCGTGATCGAGGGTGACCTGATATTACGCTGTCTCTTAAACAAGTAGCCACTTCCCTGTTCCAGCTGTGTTCGCGAGGACCTAAATAGTGTTACGCGATCAATCAGCCGTTAGTCATGCAATAAAACCGTTGACAAGATCACTCGTGACAGATAGCTTATGACAGCTCGCGGCCGCGTTTAATAACAACCACGTGTGATGCCTCGAGTGAGCTTCTTCGAGCGATAGTGATCTCCTTCAAGTGCAGTTGAATAGTAGAAATACATCTACGAGTCGATACATCGTGAGCGAGCACCGTTCAGGAATGCCCTCGTCCGTCGTAGCAAACAATCGACTTCCGACGCGAGTTTCGCACGCATTTTTAGTTACGTTAATCGATCATCTAAGTTTCGTGATAACACGTGATATCCTGGCTATCTACGTGCTCCTATCGCGTCAGGATCATCTCCTCAGATGACGAGCAGCCTTGCCGCCAAAAAGCTAACGCCAGGGCGGTTAAATTGATTCTTGTAATCAGAGCATCCCGTTCTTCCCGATCTACCCGACCGTGGGAATTTGCTGAAAACAAATCATCAGGTAGAAACTATTTTAAGAAATCAAGGAAATAAAACGCAGAAGAAAGAATAACACGAAGATTTTTCTGACTCAAACAAATACATATGTATATTTAATTTCGAAGAAGCTTAATTTGATTCATGAAATCAACTTAGCTTTGAGAGAGAAAAAAACAAGAGGAAGCTATTATAGCCGCTTGTACAGATCGTTTATCAGGAAATGTCAATGAGATTAATTGCTCAAGTCGAGAAACATTAATTGTTTCTAGGACTGAGTTTATCTTACAATCAAAACATTCTTCTCTTGCGTTGTAAAAAAGAGAGATTTATAACGTCGGTGCGCATAGAGAAAATTTCTTGAAAGAAGAAATAGGGTGGACATATTTCACACATCGAAGTGTTCTACGAGGCAATAGAAAACTATGTGCGATGGCACACATGTGGCACTATAATTACGCCCGATGCAAAGTGGCGGCACGCAACACGTCGAGAAGATAAACATCATAGGCTCGGCAACTCTCGCGGATACAAAGTTCATTCCTTTTATAGAAGTACATCGGACAAGTGGAAGGCAAACAACAAAAGTCTATAAGCGGTGAAGAAACCGGTTAGACTCGACGGAAAGAAGGATCTTCGGATTCTCCAGGAAACTTATCGCAGATTTCTTCGGATTATCTTCAAATCGTGGAACTTTGGATCGCAAGTGATTATCGCGCGACGGCTTGTTTGCTCGAGCGCACGTGACGTGTGGTTTGTATATAAAGAAAGAGGAAAAAGAAGAAAAGAGATACGACACACGCCGATCACGCGACTCAGTGAGATTTCAACTCGGGGGAGCGACGTGTGAAGGTCAGAATTTCGAGAGAGTTTGTCGACGGACAAACGTCGGCAGGCGACTAGCAATATCCGGTTCGCGGCAGACAAATGCAATCCGTCTGACTTGAACTGATCCTATCTGTCGGAGCCAGAGCTCTCTCTATTACTCGAATTCACCGAGCAATTTTAGTTATTGGGTATTGAACGCCGCACTGTCGAGATACCGAACGACTTGCATTGTATCTGAATGATGTCAACGATCGGCTACAGTTGCGGTTAATCAATTTTCGATCGGGCCGATAAGAAGAACGGAGATTCGAGAACGCCAGCTCGCTACTACATCGACACGAATGGATGGAAAGACGCTTGTGGAACGGTCAGACGTTCGAGCGTGCGGGTACACCACGTTTATGAATGAGCGCGTGAAAAGTCGGAAGAAGGCCTTTAAGGAAAAGAGCAACTTGCCGTAGATTTCATTCGATCCAGTCATTGTAGTGAAAGAGTATACTCGTCATGTCAAGGAATTATTGGAACATGAAGAGTTGTTGGTCCATCAGACGGCCGCATTATCCGCTCGATCAGTTTGTTTCGTGGCTTCTGGAACATGAGGTAGTCGTGAGCGGTACTGTGCCGCATGTGCAGGTCGTGGCCAAATTCATCCACGTCCTGTTAAATGCACGGATGAAAAGGGGATACATTATGCGAGGAGGACTGGTCAGTCTTCGGATAAGGAGGCATTGGAACACCAAGAAATTTGACGGCTGTCAAAAAAAAGTCAAGCTCGTAGTGCGTTTGAAGGAGCATTCTGCGTAAGGATATGCTGGCGTTTTTTTTTTTATTTCTAGGTTCAGAAACATTACCCTGAGATGTTATTTTATTCTTGATGTTTATCAAATGTTAAACAAGGAGGATGATGTTTCTGAACGCAGTTCAATATAGCTTTTTCGATTGAATAGATTTTTGCAGCTTTTAAGCAGCGGATAATAAGTACCGATGACTTAAAAAATATATATATGTGTATATTACATATAAAACATCGCGTCTATTAAATTTTACTGTGAATTCCAATTAGCGATGGCTAAAGAAGTTTCGCAATATTTAAGTTTTATATTTTTATATCGTTATCTCTTTGGATGATAATATTAAATTGTTTAAATGATTTTTGCACTTAATTAAGAGACTTTACACAAATATATAATTCATCAAGTTATGTTTTATATTCAAAGTTGTGAATATCTGTTTGTATTACAATATATAATATAATAATTATTACAACGTGTTTAAAATTTTCAACAAGAGGAAATTCAGATTTATATAATACGAATTTTGGAAAGTTTTAGTATTAACAATAAGACAATAAGAGTTTGATATTATAAAAATAATATATAATATTTAGCTATCAATGAGTTATAGGATTGGAAGTAGATGATTTTAAAGTTTGAAATGATCGCATGCGTGACAGATGTCTCATAGCTAATGGCCGAAGTTTCATAGAATCAATTTAATTATAAGTGCTAGAAGAATTCTCAGGCATTCCGTCTTAATTGAGATAAATTTATAAAATTTTTTTGTACATTGTTTTTATGTATTTTTATATATTTACAAAAAATTGCAATTTATATTAAATAATGCAGTAAAAATAAACCTGTTTTACTGTAGTTTTAAGTACTAAAATAATTTTTTAACGACTAAGTGGATTTAAATAATCTTTTATACAAATATTTATTGGAGTTCTATTATATATATATATATATGTATGTAAAACATTGGTATTAATTTATAATGCTACTTTTCCATTAAAAGTTATCATACCAAATAAGTGCTATTAAACAATTTTACAATACATAAAAATATGAAGAAATTTTATATAAAAATTAAAACTAAACAAAAAATTAAATTATTTTTAAATAACTTAATTTACAAAATTTTTTAATTTGTTAAATGTCACTTTAATTTTTAATTTAATATACATTTTTTTAGTAATACTTTACATATAACACGTACAGTCATCTAAAATCTTAAAACTTTTTTATAACTTATTGCCACCTGAATTACATATTACTTTTACAATATCAAATTTTATATCTTAATATTGAACTTTCCAAAATCCATGTAATATTTACATATCTGTTAAAATAAAAAATCAACTGCATAAAATTAAATTTTTTGCTTTGACAAAAGTTACAATTGTTTAAAATTCAAAATAAGTTAACATATTTTGGGCATACATGCGAGTATTACCTTTACACTTTATTTTCTAATAGATTTTAAAGTAAATTGGTTATTATAAGCAAAGTTATTTTGCTATCGATTTTATCGAGAAACGCATATTTTGTAATATTTCCGTACATTATTTCTTCATAAAATTATTCAGCTGAGCGTACAAGTGTCAACCAGTTGGTGATTTATGTTGCATGCACAATTAATAAAATATATAATCCGCCGGCTCGCCAACATTTTGCAATGTGCTGCAAAGTAAATGAATACACCGCACAGACCAGAATTCAAGTACGCTTTTGTACTGAACGAGTTTTTTCATACAGTAAGAATCACACAAGAATTATTACGAATCACGAAAGAAATAATCACAACCATGTAATTTTTTATTATTATGAATTATTAGAATAATTTATAATTATAAATAATAGAAGATTTATTATTATGAATAATAGAAGTAACAATTTAATACATCTGACTGTTTAGGGTCTTACATTATCACATCTATGTTTTTACTAGAAAAGTCTGGAGGAGAGTAACATTAAATTACTTATAGAGCCCTTATATTTATATATGTATTAACTTGTTTATATATATATTAACTTTCCTTTTTTCATAATTTCCCAAACATAATTTTGTTTTTAACGTTTGTATTTATGATATTTTTCAATTTTTTGCTCTTTTACAAGATTATCATTGTCCACATATTTTACATCGGAAATCTTAAAACATACCTATGTACTCGTACATTATTTACTTTAACACATACTTAATCCAATTAATCCAATAAATCCAATAATTAATTTAACTTAAAATAATGTAATGTGCTTTATGATCCAAAATATCAAATGTTATAATAGATTATCTATTTAATTATAATTAACATGATTTTTTTACGCTCACGACTTACTTTTACGATGCTATATATTCATGTAAGCATTTCACTTTAACTTACTGCAATTATTTTAAACACTATGCATCATAATTATTAATTCGCTTCTTTTAACTTTGTTATTGTTTATACTGAAGAAGACTTAATATAGAGTTGAAATATTTATTATTTTTTATGTTTTCTAAACACAATAACTTATTTATACACACGACTATCTGGGTGTTGATTCTTATCAACATATTATCGTGTTCTCATAATTTAGTATATTTAAAATTGCGATATCTTTATAATTACATTTTTAAGAGAAAGAATAACAAGTAATTAATGTGCTATCGACTTTGCTTTTTCAGATCACCACAGACACGCGCGACTATCGGCGGCAATTCTTCTCCGGTAGTCGCCCCGTTGGCACTTTCGGTTTCCAATTCTAATATTGTACCATTGGTTCCGGCTTCGGATATCGTCAAGGAAAACGTGGGAACGGCACCAGCCTTGCCATCGCCCGCAGCCATACTACCGGATCAACCTTGCGTTGAAGATGATGTTAGTATAACAATACACAAAGCTACTTTTCCGCAACCAATCGAATAATAAAGTTATAAAAATAGTTAAGCTCTTTGTTACTAGAAAATTAAGTAATTTTTTTATTCGATATTTCGAAGAAGAGAAATGATGAAAAAAAATACGTACGTTGTCTACATCAAAAAAACAATAGTATGCAATTTTTTGTATCTTATATCGAACTATTATATTTGAAAAAAAAAACATTTTAATTAACAATCAAATTAATAGAATATTAAACTTGAAGGTCGACTGAACTGGCAATCTTTTATTGATAGAAATTACATTTAAGAGTGTATCGGACATACAATTTTATACAAAAGTGCATGAAATTTGAAATACTTAAATATCTACGCCTAACGCATAGTAAATCTAGATGTAAAAAACTTGAACGATAGTTGGAGTCTTATTTTTACTCTTACAAAGGTATTTTTCACGTATTTGCGATTTTTTTCACTTATGAGTTTAAACTTTTGACAGTGAAAATGCACAATTATCTCAAGTTATATTTTATTTCTTTAAAACAGTGTAGTGAAGACAATTGAAACTTGGCAGATATTTTCTTCTATTTATATACTAGATGTACAAAACACTGGTACTATTTCTTCTATATTTTTTTAGCTGTTTCATCCGTCAAGATTGTCTTTTTCCATAAGATAAAAAAGGATACCATGTAAAATTAGTGAAAATTAAAATAGTTATAACTCAGCAACCGTTTAGTGGATGCGGTTTCAATTTTTTGCAGTACATTAGGGAAACTAAAAGAACAATTTCACAAATTTCTAGCAACTTTGTACCATTCAGTCCGATACATCCTTAACAAAATGTTTCGACAAAAATTCTGCTGCTTTTCGAGCGTATGCAATATAATAAATCATAGAATGACGTGACAACAGCAACGTGTTACTTTTTAGTTATTTGTAATGTTATTTTTATGAAGATCAAGAATAAAGAAATAAATATGAGTATCTTCATTGTCACGTCATTTCATGATTTAGTATTTTGTACCGTACGCTTGAAAAGAACCAGAATGTTGGTCGAAACGTTGTGTTAAATGTAATTTTTATCAAAGGATTACTAATTTAGTCAACTTTCAAGTTCAATATTCTCTTGTTTTCTTTGGCGACTTTGATAATAATTATAAAAGTTGCTGAATAAAATTAATAACTGTGAGTATAAAATTAAAGAGATGATTGTATAGAATTTGACGCTATTTAATTCATGTCACTTATTATGATAACTTTAAATCTCGCAGGGTTCATGTCTTACCGAATTATCGCCCGACGCAAATGCTACGCAGACAACCGCGTGGCTTCGCGCGAGCCGATTCAACGCATTCGAATCAACTTTCGCAAGCTTCTCTGCATCAGATATTTTACGCTTGTCCCGGGAGGATCTTATCCAGATTTGCGGCGTGGCGGATGGTATTCGACTGTTCAACACGTTGCATTCCAAGGCGCCGACTCCGAAGCTCACCCTTTATTTCTCTTTGGAAGGCAACGGTTCACTCTGGAGAGTCGCCTATCTCGACAGTTTGACAAGCACCGCGCTCACAAACAAGTTGCTCAACACTCTAAACTTGCCTCATGACCGATTGCACTCAATACTGTTTCTAGGACCACAGGGTATACACGTATTGGTCACCGACGAGCTAGTAGCGAATATGAAAGACGAGAGTATGTATCTCGTCGAGACTATTAAAGGTAAACTTTCTTTTGTTTTGATCTTACAATTTTAAAAAGAGATTGCAAAGAGATGTTAATATGTTTTTTTTTTTTCAGATCCGGTTAGCGAGCGTTACAAATTGTTAATAAAGTCAAAAATTATTTGAACAACTGTAGATTTTCTTCCATTTATATTTTTTTATAAATGTATGCATATATAATAACAAGAAAAAAGAGAGAAAAGAAAAGAGCGCGCAAAGTCTAATACAGTTATTCAGTAAATGGATGCAGAGATTATTATCATATAATCTTATATATAGATAAAGGAGGATTCTTAGAAATTATTAAAAGTTTTAAAGAGCCAATTAAGATCTCGTAACATAATGATCTATTAATATATTTAGAGTAGTTATAACTGAATACAAAAGTGAACTTCATACACAAATTATATATGTATGCTATAATAAAAATTAACTTTTATATTAAGAGATAAAAGTTATATTTTTGCACATTATTTGGATTTGTGGATGCGTGCACGCGCGCGTATGTGTGGGTGTGTTGCTAAATATATATAACTTTTATAAAGGATTTGCGGTATTATAGTTATTTTGTATACAAAGTAATATCCATTTACATATCGTGCCACATCTGCTATATAATTGTTGAAATATGCTCATATACATACGAAAGTTACATGTACACACACACACACACACACACACACACACACATATATATACAAGTGCAATATTTTTTTAAGCATAAATGTATTTTTTAATTAATAATTATTATTGTTAGTTTGTATAACTTAAGGAGTTATGCGACCACTCAAACTTCCTAAGTACTCAATCTTTGTACGTAAGCATATGCGAATTAGATTTATAATACGTTTAAATATTTCATAATTTTGGATAATTTAATCCTTAGAGAACCGGGATGACGCCATATGACGTTATGTTCTGACTCGTACATATCCGTCTTTGTTTAGGCCCTGCGTGGGAGGCCTCAGAACTCATTTCTATGGGAATTACCAACTTATTTTATTTGTAAAATTCCGGTCCTCTAAAAATTAATTTAAAATTATACATAATTAGAAAAAATTGGATATTTATAAGCAGGGTTGGGTAAGTTAATATATTTTTTTAACTAAATTAAATTAAAGTTAATGGATTATAAAATTAACTTAGTTAAATTAAAAGTTACATAAATAAAAAACTAACTCAGTTAAAGTTACGTTGAGATTACTTTAACTCAAATTAAAGTAAAAGTTAATTTTGTGAAGCTTTATTTATATTAAATTAAAAAGCCATATAATTTATTTAAGTCAGATTACCAACATAATTACAGTATCAATCATCAAATATATTTAATATTTTATTTGTAAATTAAATTATAATATTAATTATATAAAATAACAAAAAATATTGTTTTTATGCAGGAATAAATTATTATCTTATAATTTTTTTCGTTCGCCCAGATAAAATTTTTAATTTAGGAAAAAAGTTAAAAAGTCAAAATTTATACGTTTAAAAAATAATTAGTTAAAGTTAAAAATTAAATTATTTAAAATTAACTAAATTAAATTTAAAGTTATTAACTTTTTAACTTTATTAATAACTTTCAACTATTTAACTAGTTACTACACAACCCTGTTTATAAGTACTTGAATTATGTTATTCCGGCAAGACAAGAACGAGAAGTATAAATATTAAATTTTGTACAGAAGAATTGTACTGTTTGAATAATCGGGTTTTTTTTTATTTATAATATTTTTTATTTCTTTATTTTTGAATGAATGTGCAAAGATTTGGACATACAAGTTTTCGATTGCCATATTGTAGACGTATAATTACAAATTTGGAAAAGTATTTAGTATGATTATATATAATATATATACTCAGCAAAGATCCTGTAGGGAATAGAAAGAGAAAGAGATTAATAGAAAAAGATACATAACGAAAAGATCAATTTACATATCGTTTTTCAGTACAACACAATTTATGAAAACAACAGTTTTCTATATATGTGCCACGCTAAAAATAGATATAAAATTTTTATTTTATATATAATTGTTACTGTTTTTGTTGATTTAACAATTTTTGTTTAAACTAGGTATAGGTTCTTTTACTCTGATAAACTTTCAATATTGTCAATATTGTTATTGAAAGTAAAATAAAGTGACGTTGTTATCGTAAAGAATTAATAAAATTTATTATAAGAGTTACATTTAAACGGTTAAATTTTTTAAAATTAATTTTAGCCTTATTAATAACGTGCCAATAACAATAGTCATTTATTTTATAAGAAAATATTTGAAATAAAGTAGATATATATATATATATATATAGAAATTTTACAAAAAAGACATTATTTTTCTAACGTAAATGTTATAATATGGGAAGAAAAATGGGATTTTTATACTAATATTTTTGAGATTATAGAGTTTTAAACTTTTTATGAAATATAAAGTTTAGACATAAAATTGTATATAGATTCTTTATATATTACAATAATAATTTTACGCAAACATCAATGCAGCTTATTATATGATAACTAATGCCTGTTAAATAACAATATTAAAATTTTATTAAGAAATGTGATTATGCGTTTTCATATAAGGAATATGAAATAATAACACGTTTTATAACGTGACAGAAAATACATTAAATAATTATTATACTATCTATGTATCTATCATTTTAACTATTAAGAAAAGTTTAATATTATACCGTAATTATACCGTATAAATAAGTTTAAACATATGTTATTTCATAACATACAGTTTATTTTTTTTGTTATAATTTAACGATGGAAAATATGTTGATATTTTGCCAGAATAAAAATGTATGCCGGTTTATGTTAATTTTGTTGTATACCTCATACAAATGTTTAAGTCTATGAAATGGCATAATAAATATTTTTTAATGCCAATTCTTATTACGTTTCTTTTTCCTTAAATTATTAAAGGAAAAGTTTATATATTTTAAAACATGTGTTTCGAATTTCTTACAAAAATCCATTTGCCTATTTATCAATAAGTTTTTTTTATTAAGATGTTAAATATAATTGATCATATGTTACGTTTTCTTCTCTTTTTTCTTTTGTTTCTTCTCTGCTTTTTGTTGTTTGAGCCTTCTTTTTTCTTCTTGACGTAATTCTCGTTCTTTTGTACGTTGATACAATCTGCGAGCTACAATAGCTGCGAAAACAATTATTTAAATAATTATTATTACATTATTGCAAAAAATAAGAAATAAGAAGAAATATAAAGTTTAATAAATTATTATTATGAAAAAATTTCTATTTTTCAAAATTGCCATATGTAAAATGACGGTGTAATCTAAAGATGTATTAAATATATATTTTATATAATTACGTAATATTAACTACTTAATTTTTGCTATTACTTTTTACACTTATAATAAAATCTATCGTCGTTATGGCATTATATTTTATTATTTAAAAGTTTAAATATGCAATTGCAAAAAATACTATACCGAGTAGAAATCCCACAATTGATACTGCGAAAATGAATAGAATAAATGACTGGTATGATGCGAGCCACGTTGGCAAAATCGTGTTCTTAGGTAACTTTTGCAAAGTTTTTGTCAATACGTCAAAGGCGCCCTTTTGGAAGTCTTTTTTTTCTTCATCGCTTAACTGTTGATATCTTTCAAAGACCTTCGCTAATTTTTCTTGTACATCATCCGGAATCGTACTGTCATTCTCAAATGGATTTGCAATTTGTTCCTCCATATTGAGTAAAACACGAACAAGCACGAGAACTTGATTTGTGAAATCACCAGAAGGAGAGGTCTGTACGAGTGCAGGGTAAAAGTTGTACTGATAGAATACGGACCATCAGATTCAATTATCGAATGGACTCGATTAGATAAGGAACATTGAAAATATGCTGAGGTATGATGCAAGTTTCTTTAACTAAGCGATTTCGATTGTTTAATGGACTTTATAAACTTTGTTTGTGAACTCAGCAAAAAAAAAATATTGCCTTGCAAATTTACAAGTAAAAAACAATATTTTAATTTTTGTAAGACCGACAGGACAGAAATTGTTAAATTAACGTCAAGCATTAACCAATTCGTATTACAGTTTATCAAAGACATTGGATCGCGAATCATTAACCGTTATTAATTTTATATTTGTCGGACAGAAGTGCAAACATAAGTTGGTGGAAATTATATCATATGCGAGATTACTTATTGCAAATTGAATAAACGATCTTCTTGGCGTCAAAATTGTGAAACTGAACAAACAGTAGGCTTGTCACAAATAAATGAACCGTATGTTACTTCGCAAAATTACACATTCTCTTCGAATATGATAATTATATATTATAATTATTTATCTTACAATATTTGAAGATACAATTAATCGTAAAGATAATAAATATGATAATAAATAATAACAAAGTAGTATATTAAATTTGTAAATTTTTTTTATTTTAAGCTTGTTTTATGTAGAATAATAATGTTATTACATATACGCGATTATAATTTGTCAATGTTTTTAATTTTGTATAATTAGTTATATTAATAAATTAAAAAAAATTGTTATTAATAATTTGCTATGTTATCTTAAATAAATATTAACTGTAATTGCACCTAAATATATATATAGAAAGTTTGTAATTAAGTTTATAACTAATAATTACGATTAGAAAACCTTGAGTTAGACAATTTTTCTTTACTAAAATATTAAAATTTTGTGTAAAATTTTAAACATGTCAATAATTTTGAATTAATTATTTATTAAGCATACCGGCAAACAATATAGCAAATTTTGAAACACAAGATTCGCTCGAGCGTCGCTTATCTCTTCGACGATAAGACTTACTAATTTTAAATTGCGTCGCCTTGATGTGTTAATAAAAATGATTGTAAATATTGGGAATTGAAGAGAATAATTGAGAAATTTATTTTAAAGGAAACGTAAAATTCTTTATTAAAGATGCTAAATAATAATAATAACAATTATATATCACATATTATTCGCAAATATTGAAGTTTGTAGTTAGCAATATTCATCGCGCAGAATATAATAAAATTTTAGGTCAACTTAGTTTATCTCGTACGAATTATTTATTATAAAAGACAGCTCACAATCAGAAACAAAGTCATTTAAACCGTATATTTATGTGTTTCTGTCATAACTTCTCAATCCACACATGTATAAGCAAGCTTTTTAATATTGAGATATTTAATACATGTCAACATATATATGTCATTTATAATTTTTGTTATATACTTTGATATTTAATAAAATTTATTGTGTATATGCAATCCCTTAGAGAAAAAAGTAATTTAAAATATCTGTTCAAAATTATATTATATTAAATAATCAATAATAATTGTTCTAAAATAGTTTCAAGTATTTATAATTGGTATAATTGTTGTTAGAAATAAAAGCAATGACTATTGAGTGTTTGCAAACACTAAAGTTTGAATTTTACGCACTAAGAATTTTTAGATATATATTTTTTATGGAAAAAAGTGATTTAATATAAGTATATATACAAGGGTATTCCTGACTATGTGAATATTTCTTATCGTCTTTTTCCTCTTTATTAAGTTTATCTCTTTAATAATTAAACCTTTCTCTTTGATTTTCATATTACTCTTTAATTTTCAAAAAAGAGATTCAATAAATTTGTCACAAGTATGACATACCAGCCCAGCAAACACAGAACATGTTGTAATATTGCTGTGATGTTGCTACAATGTTATAACATTGCCGCAATGTTGCTGCTATGTTCTGTGTTTGCTGGGAGTGAATGAGAATAATTCCTGTAAAAATAATGTTGACAAAATTATTAAAATAACTTTTTATCACGCACGCGTCGGGTGCAAATGTAATAATATAAAATTATAATTAACATTATATTTATTGTATCAATTTACCTACCAAATAAGCTATATCATATATTATAAGCCTGATTAAAATATTTTAATATTTAATTCTTGATTACAAAGACGCTTTGACTTTGTTTACAAAGATAGCTTTCACTTTTCGTATCTTTTACCAGATTTAACTATATTCCGCGTAAATCTCTATTATCGCTAGCAATTTTTACATCAAAAGCTACGCATTGTTGTAATTGCTCTTTCACATTTATGATAAATATGAATAGCAGAATGTACATTCCTATGCACGTAAAATATTATAAAGTAATAAATAATTCATTTTGTGAATTTTTATGTTTATTAATAAATATCAATGATTAATGTATATAATCTATAAAATTTAGTAAAGAAGAAAGAAAAGTACAATAACATTTTAACATACATTTAATATAAATAATTATACATAGAGAAATAGTATATATGTGTTAATATACATTTACTTATAAATATAACTAATATATCACTTACATTTTATTTATAACATATCCACACACATATTAAAACATTTTATTTTATTTACTCAATATATCTTTAAGGGAGTCCTGGAGTGCCTTTGAAATTTGATCGAGATCGATAATGTAGAGTCATTCATCCACATTATTAATGAGATTTCATATGTATTTCTTGTACAGATTAAAAAATTCTTTTCCAGAATTAAAGTACATATATTAATATTAATCTCTATATATCTATTGATAATATCTATAAATTAAATTTTATATTGAGAACGAAAAACATTTTTCTCATATTACTCTACTTATCGACTTTTTACGTGTACGTAACCTAAATTTTCGTTTTTTTATTTTCCAATTTACGGAATGCGAATCTTTTTTTTTTTTAGGTTTCTAATCTTATTTCTAATTGCACGATATTATTCCTGAGAGGGATTTTTCTAGGGAGGTCGACGCGATTATTTTATTATACCTTTTCGTATAAAGCAAATATTGTCGTTAGGTGACTAATAAATTACAATTTTTATTTATTTATCAGAACAAATCGTACGTCGCCCCCTTCAATTTTGTGCGTACTTTAATCCTGTAAAAACATTTTGCATTCTGTTATTCCAATTCAAAAATCCAAATTCTCAAGAAAATGTCGGTAACTCTGTCACTCCCAGATCCCCTTAATAATCCAGAAATATGGATAATTATAAATAATTATAGATATCTTAGCTAATCTAAACTTGCAACAAAATAAATCTTAATTTACAAGAAAAATATAAGATTGATAAGGATTTATAAGAAAAATATAAATTTGCAATATACTTAAGTATATAAATAACTACAAAAATGTACGTTTAATCTTTCTACATGGAAGATATGTTTTTATCTATCTTTTGTCTCTGACAAAATTCACGAAAAGATATTCGTTTACCATCTTGACCACCAGTTTCGAACTCTACATCTGATGTACCATATACATCATGTACATCATATCTTTGTTTCTGTGTAGATAGAAATTTTTTTTTCTTCTGTGGTTTCGTGGTTTTTTTAATAGCCTTTGTCGTGCCATTTTCGAGATCTTGAAAAGAATTGTCATCGGATGTATCATTACATTTTTGTTTAAATGTAGGTCGAAACGCTATCATTTTCCTCTTCTGTTTTTTCTTATTTCTTTGTTTAGTCTTTGTTTTGTGTTTATCATTTTTAGAACCTTCACTAGAATCATTTCCATACCGTCTTTCTATCCATTTTTGTAAAGTTTTGTCCCAGTATTTAGAAATGCATGACATCCCTGGAGAAATCGAAATATTTTTTTTCTTCCTAGGAACCTTAGGAAGTTTTCGCTTAAAGTCGAACTTGTTTGGTGTCCGGTCAAAAGATGATGCGGTAAAATATTGAAATCGAAATGTCTTCCCAGGATATAACTTATCGGTCGGATTCCGACGCATAACAATCGTTGCTGGGGAGCATATAGAAGAACTCAAGTTTTCATATTGTTTTCGACTCTCTTTCGACTTCTGTGATGGAACATTTGTTTCTGCATTGTCTAAAATAAAAATTTTTTATTTATATAGTTATATATATATTTTTTTAATAGACAAAATAGAAAAGAATATCAAATATAAAATTAAAAATTATAATTTTAATTATAATTGCAATATTTTGCACAAATTAATTAATACAGGCATACAAATAAAGTATGTGTAAGAATAATAAGTAAAATAAACAATTAAAAAATTAATTAACTATAATAAAAAAATAATGCAAGGATTATTGAACAAAAATTAATCTAGAACTTAAAAAGAATTATTAGACAGTTATCGATTACGTAACAGACAAAATCTTATTTTCTGGTAAAAATTCTATTTTACACAAGACACATACCGACTATTATTTCATCTTCATTTGTCTGTTCTGGATTCGGTACTTCTATCGGTAATAAATTCACCGGAAGAGATTCATTTTGCAGTATAATGTTATTCTTTTTTGAAATGACATATGTTCTTCTTCTGGAGGATAAAATTGGTGATTCGGGCAGAATTTCTTCATACGCCTTTGGCGCCTCTCGAGTTTTCTCCGGTGTACACGGATTTTCAAATAGTTTTACGCAATAATTGTCTATCAAAATAGATTTTTGTGAATCGATTGAGAGTTCATTTATGGGCTTTTCAGATTCGGTTTCCCACTCATTATCTATGTCTTTTACTTGAGTCACTATTCGCCTTTTTTTAACAGCTTTTTCCTCATTTTCCAAGTTTTTCTTTTTCTTCTCTGTTAATATGAAATATAACATATAAAAATATATATTAGTTTTATAATTAAATAATATATTACAGTTTATTGTACTTTAATGTTTACGATTTGGAAGCGGTAATGTTTTTTTAACAAATTTTATATTTGCTTTTAATTATAATTAATACAAACCATTTAAAGATTCGTTGATTAACTCTTTCTGTTTAATTTTCCATTCATTGTCAGAATCTTTCAATATCCGTTTCAAGTTTATTCTTTTCTTTTCCTTCGTAAGTTTTTTGTGCTTTTGTGTCAAATCTAAATAGATTGATAAATTAAAATAGATTAATTTAATGGTATATGTACATATTTTGCAATAACTATATTTTACCAAATTTCCTTATAAAAATGTAAGTAGATAAATGTACTGGGAAGTATTAAATCGGCCAGTAATTAATACTTACTTTAAGAATTAAAATCGTGTTTTTAATACTCAGAATAAATAATAATTACTGATTAATTAATACTGGCTTAATATTATATTTTTATAAGGGTTTATTTTAATCCTTAATGATTGGAGATATTTCTTTGAAAACTTCTATTTTCTTTTTTAGTTAACATAAAATATGATTATAATTATATCGTTTGTTATATAATAGCTAAAAAAGTAATTAATTAAAAAAATATGTTAAATAGAGTAGTATTAACTAAAATATAAGATCTAAAGATTTTATTCTTATTAAAAAATATTTATTTATAATACGTAAGCTTACAAAAAAATATAATTGTATAATAATTTCTTACTTTGCATCAATAAAACTCTCCTATCTTTTTCTTCACTTGAGAAAGAGCTGATCTCAGATAAGGTTATATTGCACTGGTTTGGGGATATATTGCATTTGTTTGGTGTGCTTGCGTGCAAAGTTGCTATTGTAACACGTTTGCGACTCTTATTTTGATTAAGTGTAAATGATCGTGACATATTGCTAATCCTTGAATAGCAATTGATATGTTGAAACACTTAAAACGTTTTCACAATTAACACTAGACTGCGATATCTACGTTTGAGCGAGGTTCTACTCAGCGTTTGAGTATTATGTTGTACTTGAAATGTCGCCCTTGGACAGTTTCTCTCAAGGTTTGTTTACTGTGTGTTATTTTCTTCATGTGTCGTTATCTACTGTGTCGTTATTTTCTTCATTGAAATAAACATATGAGATAAATATATAACAGTATCAACAAATTATTATTTAGAAATTCAATATTTAGAAGAGATATTTAGAAGGAATGAGGGAAAGGATAAAAATAAGAAAACTTTCCTACCGTCTTAAAAAAAAATATTTTATTAAACATATCTTTTACGAGGGCGGTTTAAAAAGTCAGTGCAAAAATGAAAACTACTTAATTTATGGAGATAAACCTTTTTTATTTTTCAACATAGTCTCCTTTTAGACTTATACACTTCGTCCAACGCTGTTCTAATTTGTTGATCACTTCCAAATAATAGAATTTGTCCAAGTAAAATAGGCATTCGTTTCTGCAATCACCTCCTCGTTGGAATAAAATCTTTTTCCCGCCAGCCATTTTTTCATATTGGGGAACAAGTAGTAATCCGAGGGAGCCAAGTCTGGAGAATAGGGGGGATGTGAAACGAGTTGGAATCCTATTTCCATCAATTTTGCGGCCACAACTGCTGAGGCGTGAGCTGGTGCCTTGTCGTGATGGAAAAGGACTTTTTTGTGGGCTAATCGTGAACGTTTTTTTTGCAGCTCAGTTTTCAACCGGTCCAATAACGATAAATAATATGCTGTAATAGTTTTACTCTTTTCCATATAGTCAATGAAAATTATTCCTTGCGAATCTCGAAAGACAGTCGCCATAACCATCCCGGCCGAAGGAACGGTCTTCGCCTTTTTTGGTTTTCCCCTTCGGCAAGGCATCGCAGATTCCCCTTTGGCAATCCATTGTTTAAATTGTTTTTTGATCTCAGGCGTGTAGTGGTGTATCCATGTTTCATCTACAGTGATGAAACGACGCTTAAAGTCCTGTGGATTCCGCTGCAACACCTCACACGATTTCGTTTTTGGTCAATAGTGAGCAATCGCGGCACTTATCTTGCAGATAGCTTTTTCATACTCAAATGTTGGTGCAAATTATTATATACCCGTTCATTCGAGATGCCCACAGAACTGGCAATCTCACGCACCTTCACTCTTTTGTCATCCATCACCATATCATGGATTTTATCAACGATTTCTGGAGTAGTGACCTCAACAGGGCATCCAGAACGTTTAGCGTCACTTTTGTGCCTATACGACCACTCCGAAAATTTTGAAACCACTTATAAACTGTTCTAATTGAAGGTGCAGAATCGCCATAATGTTTATCAAGCTTCTCTTTAGTCTCCTGAGACGATTTGCCTTTCATAAAATAATGCAGTTTAATCAACACACGAAATTCTTTTTCGTCCATTTTTTGAAAATCACTCGACTTCCTCAATTCAAACGGACGCACAAAGAAATAGTCCGATCTGGCTGAAACTTGAGGTCTGTTTTTTATTCCTGCACTGCTGCACTGGTGCAATAAGTTAGAATAAAACAAATATATTTTTTCTCATTCCAACTTGTCGCACTAGTGCAGCAGTGTGCAGGAATAAAAAACAAACCTTTGGTGTGTGTTCTTCCAAGAAATGCTACTAACTAAAAAAATAATTTTGATACACACCAGTAGTCATCTCTCTGCACGGACTTTTCAAACCACCTTCGTAAAATACTTGTGTTTTTTTTTTTTTATTAAGGGGATGCTAAAGTGCCCGTCAAATTTGATCGGGGTCGATAATGTCCCACATAGTACGGAATATTACGGTAATATCACAGAAATATTGTTCTCCCATTACAATATTACAGTAAAATATGGTATAAATATTGCAGAAATATTACAGAAATATTACTACAATATTAAAATGTTCGCCGAAATGGATCACAGTAATATAATGGTGATATATCACGAATGTATTACTATAATATTTACGTAGTATTTTTGTAATATTGCGAAATTTAGGTCCGTATTCTGAGCTCACATTTATCGCTAAATAAACTTTTACATCAGCCTAATATAAAATGACATCTTATTAACTGATTGGCACATTTAGACGTACATTTAGCGATAAATGTGAGTTCAGAATATGGACCTTAGTGTTCTAGATACTCATTCGACATTTATAAAAAAAATAACTTCAAAGACGAGAAATTTACATTAAAAATTCTATACATTTTCAAATAAAAACATCTAAATAAAAAAATATTTTTACTACATAGTTTTAACACATTTATAAAATATTTTAACAACTGTTTCATTGAGTAAATAAACAACAAAGAAATGAATGTATAGTATTAGAATCTAGTCATTCGTTTACAACTATTAATTCGTTAATTATCAAGAAAAAAATTTAGTTTTTACAGTATTTTACAAGTGTTGAAACTGTCAAAGTGTTTTTTCATCCAGATATCTTTTATTTAAAAATAGCATGGATTTTACAGTGTGATTTTTTTGCTTCTGAAGTCACATTTCTAAACTATGTTTAATTTTGTATTTATAGTTAATTTATAATATAACGTGTAAACGTACTGATTAATAACATTTTAACATTAGGTTGAGTTTAAAAATAGCTAGAGTAAGCTTTCAACTAAGCCGTAAGAAATTAATCAATCACAATCAATTATTTTTGTCATTTTTGTCTGCGATTTATCAATTTCTTACGGCTTAAAGCATACTAATACTTATTATAAACCCTCACTTAATTTAATATGAGTGATATCAAGTTTAACGTACTGCTACTTAAAATGTAATATCGTTACAATATAACCTAATATTTTCATGTTATTTATAAACGTGTAATATGCCAATAATATTTCTGTAATATTTTACTGCAATATGTAATATTGTTGATATATTGCAATTTTTCTGCGATATTGCTATAATATTTCGTGCTATGTGGGAAATATTCTTTAACTTTGTTTTGAATGATCAAATTCCAATTCAATCTCAATCTGAATCTCTAGTCTGATATGGCTTTCAGATTGTCATAAGTTTGTCTTTAGATACAATTTTGTTAACTACAAAGGTTATTTAATTATTAATTTAAGAATTTTATGAAAATTTTAAATACAAGATTAAACTATAAATATCATCGATCCTTTCGTATAAAGCTTTTGGCTGCTGTGTGCCGATGTGAGAATGCTGCCTCTAAAAAACAATTGTCAGGAAACATATTAGTAAGAAATAAAGGGCATAATATTGAGCTGACAAATAAGTATTTTAATACAAATAAATTACAAATATTACAAATAAATATTTTAATACAAATAAATGTTTACTACAAAAACTTGGCGCCGCTAAATCAAATAATTTGCCAGCTCTCTTTCTTTTTCTTGCGTGCGTGCATCTGAATGTGTGTGTGTGTGTGTGTGTGTGTGTGTGTGTGCTTTTATGCGCGCCTACATTCATTTTTTTTCTTTCTCTCTCTTTCTCTTATGCGTGGATGTATAATGTTATACGTATTATTTTAATAGATAAATTATAGTTTGTAAGAAAGCGATTTTGTATTAAAACAAATTATACGGTTTAGCGGCGCCAAGTTTTTGTAGTAAAATATTTATATTTGTATTAAAATATTTATTTGTAATATTTGTAATTTATTTGTATTAAAATACTTATTTGTCAGCTCAATAGTATGTACGTCCTTTATTTCTTGCTAATATGTTTCCTGACAATTATTTTTTTCAGACACGCAGCATTCTCACATTGGTACACAGCAGCCAAAAGTTTTATACGAAAGGATGATATTTATAGT
Source organism: Monomorium pharaonis (assembly GCF_013373865.1). Taxonomy (NCBI): domain Eukaryota; kingdom Metazoa; phylum Arthropoda; class Insecta; order Hymenoptera; family Formicidae; genus Monomorium; species Monomorium pharaonis. Next base: position 11,219,489 of record NC_050468.1, on the reverse strand, counting down.
TTAATGTTGTATTTAAGATTTTCTTAAAATTCTTAAATTAATAATTAAATAAAAATAATCTTTGTAGTTAACAAAATTGTATCTAAAAACAAACTTATGACAATCTTAAAGCCATGTCAGACTAGAGATTGAGATTGAGATTGAATTGGAATTTTATCATTCAAAACAAAGTTAAAGAATATTTGTTTTGTTCCTAATTGTTTACATTTCAATTCAATCCCAATATCAATTGCTTGTCTGATAACATATACAGGATCGCATATTAATGCACAACTTTTGATAACGTACTGAATCACAGTCGAAAAAGAACAGTAATAAGGCGGAACAGTTGCACATCGAACAACACTTTGGACGTTTTCTGTCAGAACTTTGTTACTTTAGTGTTAACCAAAGTATAAGTAACGATGAGCTCTACTAAGTGCCTGAAAGTATACCTTGTGAACAATCACGCAATCGAGCCATCCAATGTGATAGAAGTGCGTAGGGTCGATATTTATGAAACGGATTTCAATAATTTCTGTAAGAGACTGCCGATCATATTCCAAAATTTGAATGACGAAAAATTTATCGTCACCTGGAAAGGTGAGTCTTTTATTGATATTTTATGATATCTTTTGGTATTTTTTTTTCGTGGAAACACTAGTGAAGTTTGTTGACGTAAATAATCAATATTTCTATCAAACTTCTGTATTATCTAAATTCAGGGTTGGAAAAGTTACTTTGTAAACGTAACTAGTTACAGTTACAGTTTTTTTCTTTGAAAAAGTAACTAATTACAGTTACAAGTTATCGATTTTGAAAAGCAACTCGTTACAGTTACAGTTACTAAAAAAATAACGAGTCGTTACTTTTCAGTTACTTTTTTCTTAAATAATTGTACATTATTTTAAATATAAGAAATAAGAATCTTACATTTTATACTTTACTAACTGTTGTATATTATGTGCTTAATTATGTGCTTTAACAAGTTATTTTATGTACACTAAATGAGAACTTTGTAAAGATAAAACTCTAAATCGTATATCACTGTTATCAGAATTAAATAAAATATAACGATACATTGGCTGTCATCCATTAATTCATTTTTTTTTTTGTTACAAAATTTTCATAAAAATTTTTATAAAATTTAATTTTATAGAATTTGATATTCAAATATATCATCGTAAAAAAACCTCTTTGTGGCGTCATTATAGAGCCACTGATGCTAAACATATATTCCACAGATGCAGAACTCGGAATGCCTGTCTTATATTTAATAAAAAGTTTCTTAATTTCAGTGTAATTATTTAGCATATTAATACTGGAATTATTCGATTTTAAGAATTGATACAATTCCTCTTGTGTGAACTCGACTTTTTCCGATTGTTGATTAAAAATTTTAGCGCATGTTCCAAAAAAGTAACTATTAAAGTAACTATCAAAATTATAGTTATTAATTGCCCCAAAAATGCAACTGCGTTAAATTACAGTTACAAATGGAAAAAAGTAACGAAGTTAAGTTATTAGTTACCAAAAAAAGTTATTATTAATTGTAACTGTAACTTCGTTACAAGTAACTCGTTAGTTCCCAACCCTGTCTAAATTCTAATTCTTTGTACTGTCTCGTAAAATGTTTTATTTAACATAACAGAAAGAAATCAAATTGAGATTTTTCTGTTTTTTTAGCAGTTGAGTATTGAAGGTAAAGATGTCTATGAAGAAAGAATACATTATTCTTACATCATGAATATATATATATATATATATATATAACAACTTTGTTTATTTACATTATTAAAGCTGTAAAATTTTATGTATACATATATATATAATTTTACAGCTTTGATAATGTAAACAAATAAAGTTGTTATAATGCAATAAGAATTCTTTAAACGTTAGTAGTCAGAGTGTGCTGATTGTAATTATTCAACTTGTTTTTTGTAGATAAAGACAATGATATTATTACTGTAGATACCAATTATGAATTTGGAATTGCTTTAAATGAGATGCCTATTGGCAAGACAAACCTCTATATATTCTACATTTTGCTGCAACCAAAGCAAGACACGATAGACATGTTGAAGATAAAAGAAATACTACATTCCGATGTGACATGTAACATGTGTAAGAAATGTGTACATGGTTTTCGCTTTAAATGCATACAATGTGTAAATTATGACTTATGCACTGATTGTATGCTGCTCGCTAATCATCATGAGCATTATATGATCCGTATAACGCAACCGTTCAAGTTACCAAACAATTGTCTTACGCATTATATGCACAATTTCATGAAGAAAGCAGTGCAAAATTGCAAAGAAAACGAATGTAGTAGATGCTTATACAAAAGCCAGCAAACTGACAATCCGGGATTGACCTCAGATGGTAAATTTGATTCTTTTAATCCTGATAAATTTCATAATATATTTGTTTTTTTTCCAGATGAAATTGATGAGCAGAAGCAAACTGAGGAGCAGCATAGGGAATCGTTTGCTAAAGCTGAGACGGAGAATTTTCAGGAGGAAGCAGCTAAATAATCTTTCTTGGAATTGTTGAAGATTGTTGAGGACAATACCTCTATTATTTTTTAATTTCTGCAGAGGTTTAGCATCAATGCTACTTTTTACATTTATTACGATTTTGTCTTTAGAAATTTAAACACACAACCTCAAACTTATTTTTAATGGATTATAAATGTTAACATTTTTTTATATCTATTGTTAAATGGTGTGTATTATGATATTATTTTATAAAATATATTATATTATTATTGTATCTGTATTATTATACATCATTCTTAGAATATAAATACCACAATATTTTTTGAGTCTAGATTATTTTGATACCCACATAGCACGGAATATTATGGTAATATCACAAAAATATTGTTCTCCCATTACAATATTACAGTAAAATGTAGTATAAATATTTCAGAAATATTACACAAATATTACTACAATATTAAAATGTCTACCGAAATGGATCACAGTAATATAATGATGATATATCACAAATGTATTACTGTAATATTTACTAGTATTTTTGTAATATTATTTTTTTATTTTTTATTTTGTTATATTTTTTTAAATATTTATAATTTTTTAAAAATATTTATAAATTATAAAATAATAAAGTAATGTAATAACGTCTTAATGTTAATAATTACGTTTACACATTATCCTTAATCGGATTTAGTAATATCGGTTGTTAGCCTGGCCAATCAGCCACTTCATTTTCTTGAAAAATGTAATTTAAAATTTAAATACTATCGATGTCATTAAACCTGATTAAAGACCGGTATTTAGAGTCGGCTCTTATATTTAAAATCATTTTAAGTACTGTTTTAAGATGCCATCAGCCAACTTGAGACAATTTTTTAATAAGATTTGACTATGAATACCAGCCAAAGGTAAACGTGAATGTACTCATTAATGATATTTTGATATTAGGTTGAGTTTAAAAATAGCTGGAATAAGCTTTAAACCGTAAGAAATTAATCAATTACAATCAATTATTTTTCTCATTTTTGTCTGTGATTTATCAATTTCTTACAGCTTAGAGCATACTAACACTTATTATGAACCCTTACTTAATTTAATGTGAGTGATATCACAGTGATTCTAACGTATTGCTATTTAAAATGTAATATCGCTACAATATAACCTAATATTTTAATGTTATTTATAAACGTGTAATATGTCAATAATATTTCTGTAATATTTTACTGTAATATGTAATATTGTTGATATATTATTGCAATTTTGCTGCGATATTACTGTAATATTCCGTGCTATATGGGGTAAAGTCATTCATGCATATCATTAACAAGATTTCGTATGTATTTCTTTTATTAATTCGATCCTTTTCCAGAATTAAAGTACACGTATCAATATATCATCTGGATAAACTGGATTTTATACCGAGAATAAACGAAATGTTATTCAGACTGCTCTTTTTCTAATCTATATCTGAATTTGCAGTTATAAAAAGTTCACGAAACAAATCTTTTTTCTAGACTTTTAATTTTAGTTTGAATTGCACAATATTGTTCGTATATGTTATTCCTAAAGGAATACGGTTTTATTTTGTACATATATATTGCAGATTTTGTATATTAAGCAAATATTGTCATTAAGTGACAGCTCTACGTACCAAAAAAAATTTTTTTTTTTGTTTTTTATATTAACTCGACCGTATTCCCCTAGATTTTGATGCATACTTTAATTCTGTAAGAGTTTTGCGATTCTATAAAGTCAATTAAAAGATTAGTTTAATGAAAAATGTCGGTAAAACAGACGACTTATAAAATCTCCTTAAAGGTAATAAAAATATTATGTTTGCTAAAGTATCACATGTTATGTAAAATATTTTTTACATATTATTTTTTGTCACGAATCACACAAGCTGCTTTCATAAGATTATTGAGTTTTAAAATTTTCTTTATTTTAGCTATAAAATTACTATTTCACTACAGCTAGAAAATTATAAAAATTTAAAAACTACATTTCTTAGATTTATTCTTTTTTTAAGGGAATACTACAAAACATGATTTTACATAGCAATCAAGAGTAAACAGAAAATTAAAAAACTTTTAAACCAATAACAAAAGTGTCATATTGTATATAGATACTCAAATATGATAATAAAATAATCTATAAAATTTTTATAATTTTGATAACACTTTTGGATATAATACATATCTGACGTTCTGAAAAAGCTCTGTAGCGCATTTGAAACATTTCGAGTAATCGAATAATCGAGTAATCAATTTATCGACTATTTGAATACAAAACAAATTCGATTCGATTCAAAGATCTACGAATCGACTGTTGAATACTGGTGATGGCGAGACATGCGATTTTCTATCAACCATTGAATTTGAGGTTATGTTTTCATCACCGGCGACAAAAGGTTATGGCAGGGGCATGTCGCGGATCGCGGGATGGACGATGAACAAGCTGTTATCTGCTCCGATCAAGGAAGTTAGTCGGGAGATCTGTGGCAACGCGGTGCGACCGTCTGAGATCTGTAAAGCGTCTGTTAAGCTGACCTCAATCGTCAAGCCTTTAAACGCTTATATCACCGTGACGAACGATGTTGCGGGAGAACAAGCGAATGCCGCCGATGAGCGGCAACGGAGGAACTCGTTACTTGGTCAACTCGACGGTATTCCCATTGCCGTTAAGGACAACTATTGCGTCAGGGGTAAACCCACGACTTGTGCTTCCCGGATGCTGGCCAACTTTTCCCCAGGTTATGACGCCACGGTTTATGATAAGCTCAGGGCACAGGGAGCCGTCTTGATCGGCAAGACTAATCTCGACGAGTTTGCCATGGGCTCCGGTACTGTAGACTCGATTTACGGGCCGACGAAGAACCTGTGGGGCTCGGAAGTATTGTCTCAATTCTATTCGTGCGGTTCGTCTGACGAATCACAGATTACCAAGAGGAAACTGCATGGGAAAGATGCGTGGCACATAGCAGGTACATTGGTGCAGATTTTTAGTCATTGCCTAGTGTATTTTGTTTCTTATTCACCTAGCTTATTTTGAAAGATGTATAAAGCGATCCCTAGATGCTCAATAATATTCCACAATTTTCTTCTAGACATTTTGAGATAAACTCAATATACCATTCGGACAATAAGTAATATTGTGCAATATTCAAATGTTTTACAATAACATTGATCGTCTAGGAGCTGTTTTGGTAATAATTTTTGGGGATGTAATACATACATCTTAGGTGGCAGTAGTGGAGGCTCGGCAGTGGCAGTAGCCACAGGTACCTGCTACGCAGCCTTGGGCTCTGACACTGGTGGTTCTACTCGCAATCCTGCATCCTACTGCGGTCTAGTCGGACTGAAACCAACTTACGGTTTGATATCGCGCTACGGTCTTATTCCTCTACTGAATTCAATGGATGTGCCTGGTATCCTCACGAGAACAGTAGACGATGCTGTATTAATTTTAAATGCCATAGCTGGTCCCGATCAAGCAGATCCTACTACTGTACAAAGAGAATATGTTCCAATTAACTTATCCAAAACGATAGACGTTAGTAATCTTAGGATTGGGATACCAAAGGAGTATGGGGTACAAGGCATAAGTGATGAAATTGTGGAATGTTGGGAGAAGATCTCTCGTCTTCTAGAAGATGCAGGAGCCAGTGTTGTTCCAGTGTCGCTACCTCACACCGATTACTCGATAGTATGTTATTCTGTTTTAAATAGATGCGACGTAGCTAGTAATTTGGCCTGTTACGACGGCATAGAATACGGTCATAGAGCCGACGAGTGGAGCTCGGCACATGAATTGTATAAGAGAACCAGATCGGAAGGCTTCAATGACGTAGTCAAGGATCGCATACTAGTCGGAAATTATTTTCTTTTGGCGGAAAATTATGAGAAATATTATGTTAAAGCGATGAAGATGCGTAGATTAATTGCCCAGGACTTCGACGTTCTGTGGAATAACAATATAGATCTTCTGCTGACCCCGACTACATTGACTGAGGCTCCAAGGTACGACGAATTCGTGCAGCTGGACAATCAAACACAATGTCTGATTCAGGATCATTGTACGCAACCTGCAAATATGGCTGGTTTGCCCGCGATCAATGTCCCGATCAAGCTCTCTCGCAATGGATTACCTTTATCCTTACAATTAATGGCGCCGCTCTTTCACGAACAGAGATTACTTACCGTAGCAAAATGGATCGAACAATCAGTACAATTTCCGAGACTAGAACTAAAGAATTCATGTTTGCTTGAATAAAATAACTTTTATGAACATTACCTTCTATCTTCTTTGTTTTATTTTAATATTGACATTTTTTTAATTTATAATATTACATTGCCTTTTTGCTACAGAAATAACATGACTCAAAGAAATATTTTTTGGTTGAAATATTATAAATCATTAAAATTTTTGTAATATAATTTTTAAATGTGACTTGAGTGTAACGATTTAATTTATTGATTTTAAAGAAATAAAAATAGCATTAATTTTTTGCTTAGCGTATTCTCACCAAAATTATCTTTTTTTTATAAAAATTACAATTTTTAGTTATGCCGTTATTGTAGCAAATGAGCGATATATTTCACGTAGACACGATCAATCTGTTACTAATATTATATATGAACTGCCTTTTATAATGGATTTTATATATGCCTTACATATAGAATTAAAAGGAAAATTAATATATAGATTTTGTCGTGTAGCGCAACGACCGTAACCCTCGGGTTGTGCAACGCAAACAAATTATACTCCGGTGTACCATTGAGCGTATCTGAAATTCTATTCGTCGTGTAATGGCGTTTGCTTGTGCAACCAAACAACCCTCGCGTCTTGTTTCATTGCGCTGTAACATTCGTTATATAAAGATGAAACGTACTCTCTTCACCATTAGACAAATTCTTCGCGAAAAAGGTAAAGCAAGAGTTTTCCGAATAAATATTATTGAAAGAACAATTTTTCGTGAAACTTTTATTTTTTAAAGGCATCTGTGCAGTGTCTTACGTCGAATCCATACATTTTGTATTAATATTTACTTTCCATTTCGGCTTCAGCTTTCTAACACGTATATCCTTATTTTCACCGCGAGAATTTACACAACGAAACATTGACATTTCGAAATTAATTGTCTCCCGAAAACCCCCTTGAGGGTGATTTGAGTACAGAACAAACAACTGACAATACGCGCGTGCAAAATCTATTCACGTAGCGCCTTCGATAATTAGATCGTTGTGACATTTCAGCCAGATCTATTATTCATATCAAATTAAGAAGCTAACAAAGAAATAGAACATATACTTAAGAATTTAATTACGCTTTATTTCTGCAAAATTTGTTACACTATATAAAAAATTGTAGTTGTGAAAAACGATTTAAGGAGAATAATAATTGCAGATCGATATTGCATGTAATAACTGTGCAATAAACTTAAAATTATAATGTTTATATACAATAAAAGTTACAACTAAAATTCAATTTTTCTTTCAATAAAAAAGTATAACAATTTCTTATCTCGAAATATAGTCAAAGCACGAAATAAACCTTGCCTTCGCTATTTTAAACGTCTTTTACTTACATTAGGATATTCGTTGAAAAGTTGAGTAAACGAGAAGACATTCAACGTCCCTGCATTGAATATTAATGGTATTCATATGTAATTTTTTTTTGCGTTCAGCGCGCGAGATCGGTCTCCAAGCTTTAAGGAAATAGTTCAAAGAACAGGAATAATATATTCCGTCTATATATATATATCATTCTCTCTTTCGTTTTCTCGTAATAATGCAAGTGATGTCAGATCATGCGTATTCGGACGTTCCTATTTAGGCGATAGTCTCTCGTGCCGTCTAATTTTGCATTCTCTTTTCTTACCACATATATTCGTAATTTTCCAGTCTTATCGCTGCATAGAACTCATTTCTGATCACTATGAAACTACGAGAAATGAAATAATTATACATTTTATCAAAGAGAATCGCTAGTCTTTTATTACTCATTACGGCATCTCACTATCATATTACTGTCATATTAAATGCAAAGGGTTAAAAAGCTTAAATGGGAGAGAAATGAGTCAACATTTTTGGTCAAAACGTACGTCTTTGTATCTAATAATATTTTCTGTTAAAATTTTATAAATTTTATAATTGTGTACAATTATTTAAAAAATTATAATTTTCAGAATGTTAGAATATGTAGATTTTCTATTATTATTTTTCGATCCATCTGTTTTTTTTGTAAAGAAAATTAATGCGCATATGAACGGCTAATATTCGAATACGCACGCTAAGCTGAGCTGTCTCGCGTACAAAGTTGTGTAATTAATGACAGTGGAAATAATATATCTAAGTACCGTGTCCGATATCGAGTAAGCCGCGCTCGTATTACACGCTTTAATCCGACGCTATAAAGCTTTGCGGCTGCCATCGGCGAAGCATGCCATACTTTAGAACATCAAACGTGCTCGGCAATCATTCTCCTTTCAGTTAAAAAAATATGAAGCCTTTGTGATTGATGCAACCGACACAGCTCCAGTCCGAGACTTCTCCGTACGTTGTTTCTCATTAAAGCTTGTCAAATCTCGTTAAATCTTCGACCGATATTCCGAAAACTCGATTGTCCGCGTTCATTATTTTCGTTTGCGTAATTTTGTGTTGTAACAACAATAATGGCAGAAAGGGAAATGATTGCGCAAGAGAGAGTAATCAAATTTTTTTTATCCTGTCGCTTTTCTCTTGCCTCTTTTCACGCAATTAATGTCGCAAACTGTGTGATACATTTCTCGATACGACTCGACTAGTCTCACAAGAAAAATTGGAGAATCAGCGGAATTTGCTTCTAGAACACAGTCTTTTTTTTCATATGTCGAAGTTATTTTATTTAATTTCTCTAATGTAAATTGTGTAATTCAATTTTTAAAAAAATCTGACAAAATGAAAGAGATGAGAGATGAATATTTGATTTTAAATTTCACAATTTCAATCACAATGCACTGTCAATTATTGACGATTCGATCGGCTTGTTCCGCTGCCAATTAACTTCTGCTTGTCCAGGCGTAAATTACAATGCGCGGTTAATGAAAGTTGAATTTTGAGAGCGCGCGATCTTGCGATTTACGGTCAATCGGAATCAAATTCCGCAGTTATATAGTAACAAAGTATACATTCAAACATCCTTTTATATTAAATTTTCATACGATAAGCTAGTACTTCCAATCGAGCATATAAAAGATGTAACATGAAAATTTTGGCTAATATTGACTAATAAAATCCTTTCTTTGTCTCTCAAATATTTATTCCGCATTTTAAGTGGATTTAACCGTAGCAATGAGTTTTAGAATGCTTTTTATTTCTCCATTTTAATTTTGTTTTATTTCCAATATGTTTAATGATGAACAATACAAGTGACGTACCAGCGATGAGTTCTCTAAAAAGAAAAATTTAATCAAAAAGAATATTTGACAATAATTAGTGGATAATAATGTCAATTTCCACCAATGTAAATTGACTTTAATCCCGATTTAACTTACTCTATCGTTTTTTAATTCTAATAATAAAAGTAAGTTAAATCAAGATTAAAGTTAATCTATATATACATTGGTGAAAATGGACGTGAAAGAATTACGATAACGAGCTTCCAAAAGAACGAGTCGTAAGACTGACGCTGGACACTTTCCATTTAACGACACAAGTCGACACAAGTGTTCTGTCTTCCTCGATATTCAATTAGTAACAAAAACGAAACGATACTCGCGTTGACTTGTGTCATTAAATGGGGTAAGCACCCCTTAAGTTCGACCGTAGTGCCAACCCTTCGGCTCACGTAATACGATTGCCCCACACGGACGACGCATTTCCGACAAAACGAAACTTAGGAATATAATTACAACAAAGAGGACAATAAGGGAAGGCGATTGCAGACAGTTTGCGAGCGGATTATCAGGCAAACAAGTCGCCAGGGTGACTTTTACACATATGGTATATTATCGTCGCACTGTGCGTTCACCTTCGCGACGCGAAAACGCGAAGAATCTACCCTCCCGGAGATCTGTCGGACGACAGGGTAGTAACGCGGAACGAGATGGAGGGTAAAAAGGCAGAGGCGACCGGCTATATGCGAGAGGGTGACCGCCTCTGGGAAAATAGGGTTGGGCACGGGGTGGCGAGGACGCATGCGTCGGACCCGGCCGTCGGGGGCTGTCGTGTCGCTCTCTGTCGTCGGCTACGCCAGTCGTCGTGACGACTTCGAGCCGTCGTCGTCGAGAACGTCGCGTTTTTAAATCGTCTGCCGCGCGCCCACGCATCGTCACCGAATTTCTCTCTCTCTCTCTCTCTCCTCTCTCTCTCTTCTTCTTTCCCCCTCTTTCTCTCTTTCTCCTTCCTCATTCTCTATCTTTATCTCCGCTCCCCTTTCTTCCTTTCTCCCTTTCTCTCTTTCCCCATTTCTTCCCGTTGTACTCATCACCGCCGTATTCGCTCGGTCGCCCGTTTGGTTGGGCGCGCGCGCGCGCGCGCGCGCTGATCGAGCATGTCGCGGCACTCGCAGCGCACTTCAAATCGCTGGCAAGTTCGCGCCGCGGGTGTCGACCGTCGTCGCGGATGAGCGTTCCCCCGCGTGTGGCGCGTGTGTGTGTTCGGCAACGGTCGACGGGGGATCCTCGTCGTACGCGAGTGATCTCGCGAGGTTGTGTGACCTACGCCGGAACAAACGCCGTTTCTCGTGTCCCCCTTCGCGACGCATATACCGCCAAAATCGGTCGGCGCGGCGAACTTGGACAGGTGCGCGAGTGATCGCGGCACCCCTCTTCCTAACCTCTCTCCCTCCCTCCCGCCGTGTTATCGTCGTCGGCTGCGCGCGACCACCCCCGTAAAGGTGCTCCATGATTGCTCCATACCACGTCGTGACAAGTGGATGGGCTTCGACATCCCGGATCGCCCGACATCGCAAGTGAGTGCAGTAGAGTGTAATAGATCCGAAAGAGAGAAAGAGAGAGGGGTAGCGGGGGGGAGGGGGAAGAGACAGACCGCAATGGACTATTCGGACTAACGTCTCGAATTGAGGTGCCTCCTATAAGAGTTTTTCCGCTGTATGACGAATATGCGTATGTTTTCGACAGAATGTGAAATTGGAGAAATTTTGTGCTTGGACAAGTAGTGATTGAAGAAAACATGCGCTTTATTCCTTCACGGTATAATGTGAGAAACATCTTATTGACACAATCATTGGGTATCTCGCGACTGACCAGTTTTTTTCATTCATTTATTTAAAGCGGTTCGAAAAATCTTTAAAAATGAACATATGTTTACAGATTTTTGTGGAGATAGACGTAATACATATAATTTTTATACTTTGCTTTTCTTTACTAAAAAGAAAAGAAAAAAAAATGTAATGTAATTCAATTTTCCTTGAAAATTTCTATGGATAGAAGTCGGTCGACCCACGATTGGATCTTGAAGGTCATTGCGGAGGCGTATCTGTCGCAAGGGAACATGGTTAATGCGGTATGCTTTAGTAAGCTTTAAATTTTGTGAAATCAAGAGGCTGATAATTAAATAAAGGATCACTCGCTCAAACCCGACACGTTTGAATACGGAGTGGAATTATTCAAGAACCATTTAGAATATCCGGAATTAACCTTCTGTGGGCAATTTAGATCCTTTTTGGCACGAGTCCAATTTACTTTTAAATCTCACTGCTCAAACTTAAATTTTTATCAAATTAATAACCATGGTACGGCAGAGTTGTGGAAAAAGGCAACCTTGAACTTTCCTAGATTTTTTCGAAATCCTAGAACAGTAAAAGGGTTCTGGACAAAAGAGATCGAGATTGCCTATAGAGTAAGTAAAAGTGTGATTGAATATGACGCACTGTTTCCTCGCGGAAGAAACGAGAAATATCGAGGGATCATGCACATTGAATATCGCACTGTGCCGAATCGATACCGTATTTCCGTAACATATGGCACGCGCAGAGGAAATGGAATAGTTTAAAATACAAATCCGTTATATACGGATAGATCGTAGGCGGATAGATTGCCGTCGTACGAGTGCGCGAAGTTTTTCAATGAACGGGAAACTTTTCCGAAGGCGTAGCGACAAGTAAGGATATTTTTCTTTTCCGGGCAATTTTTCTCTCCGGACCGATATTTCCTCCGCGCCTTCGTGCTACGGCGTCAAATCGGTTACTTTGAGCGATTTCGAGACGATCTCGCGATATCATGGACAGAAAACGCTGTACGTAAAATGTCCTATCATTTCCCAGCGTGTAACTTCATTATCTCGATGATTCCCACATTTTGATAAATTTTAATCTGGTGATAAATGTATATAAAACTAATTATAACATGTAATTATATTATAAACACGAATATAACGTAACGTAACGTGTAATAATTTCATAATAATTTTAATTTTGCAATTGCGTAATAAATCCCGTTAATAAAATCCCATCAATAATTGTGATAATATCTATTTTACATTTGCGCGTGTACGCTGGATCGGCGACACGATGCAAAAGTTAAAACGAGTTACAACGCTCGTAAGCCAGGAATATAAAAGGAATCGGCCGCATAAACGGCAGCCGGACAACAGTGGAGATCCGTTGCAACGCGATATCGCCGACAGTTTAACTCCGTTGCCGCCGTATACTTTAGCCGCCCGTGCAGTTCACGCGGCTAACGTCATTTCCTTCTTCCGCCTAACACCGGGTCGTCCACGTAACTCCCCGTTAGACGGGTAAACAGAATTGTGTGCGTAGCACGAGCTCAGTGATACTTTTCACGGGGGGGTTATACTGAAAACACGCACGTCGCGGCCAACATGAGGGGGTGGGGAGGGGCACACGGAAGAGAACATCGGCGCGTTTCCCTCTTACGCGACATAAGGGGAAATATTGTTGCAACGTCGTGTGTCTGCTCTGTCAGTTCGCGTTCTTTGTCGATATATCGCGCGGCAATGAAATCGCGCGCCGACGCCTCCGTTCTATTCAGGCTCGCGCGTATTGGAAATCCTGAACAAACGGCACGCGAGCTAAACGACGACGCGAGAAAACGTGCGCGGCGGCACGGCGGGGGAAAAACCTCGACCATATTTAATTTTTAACGGGACCTCGCCTTTTGTTTTACTTCCTTTTCTGTATTCTTTTCGAGAGAGAGAGACCTCTCCTAGCTTTACTTCTGTTTTCCTTCGCGTCGCACCCTCATCCGTGTGTGTTTGACGCCTCAGCATCGGATTACCGTCCTGCTAGTTTCGTTTACGAGCTACATCCACGGGAAAACATGGTAGCTTATTAGGGAAGAGCTACCGCACGTACGGTTCATTGATCATTCGGTCGATCCCAGTTGCTCTCTTTGGGCGAATTATGCTAATTAGTTCGCTCGGTGGCTGGCGAGCTGTCGCGCTAGGAATACCCTCAAGTTTTGTCTCCTTTCCCTTTCTCGCTTATTCGGCCTTTCTTGTGGTAATTTTTTGTCCTATTTCGGGAGCTACTGACCGATTCACGCGTCATACGCTAGAAGAAGATAAGATTTCGAAAGGAAAGTTAGAACGTTTTCTTGCTTACATGACCTTAATATCCTCGCACTCGAGACTCTCAGGATTCATCTCTCATATTTTTATCTCTCTTCGTTAATCGCCGCGAACTTTTTGTCTAATTAACTGGATCGTTCGTAAATAATGAATGCATTAGATTGGTAGTTATAATTAATACAGATATCTTTGATTCTTTAGTATTATTTTAGAGAGTCAGTATTTTATATATGAATAACGTTGCTTCATTTGCGTTTGTTATATGGAATTGCAATACACGAGATCGAAAGTATTCTGAAGGCATTCTATCCTGTGGTAATCAATATTCATATTCTTTTGTACGCCTATACCATTCGAAGGTTTTGCAGAATAAATACAGTCGTTACATGCTGGAATGCTACGAGTCTGATACGCGCGTCCGTGACGCGGTTCCGCACGATAAGGAAATTCATTACGCTTCGAAAAACTCCGCGTTACATGAATAATGTCAAAAAAAAAAAAAAAGGAAAGCGGCACGATAACGAAGCAGATCAAGACCGGTTAACCGGCTAATTTTATTATCGAGGACAGTAAATTGTATAATGCTTATTCCATACTGCGATTAACTCCTTCCTATCATTAACTCGTCAATCTATAACAGCGTCAATTTAAAACGCGTTAGCAATCTTTCTTCGTTCTCACTTGCTATCGTAATTCATGCAGTTCTCACCATTACACAGTATCAAAAGATAGTTTATCAGAAAGTTTAAACGAAATTGTGTGATAAAGAATGACAAACCCCTCATTACCTAAAGTTTTCATTAATTTACTTGAATTATATAAAATACGAGCAAAATAATTAAAGCAACAGTGAGACATTTAAAACATTTAAAATATATTTCTAAAAAATTTTAATTTTAATTTACGAAATTGTCATACACTCGGTCCAAATTCGAAGTCAATCTGCGAATTTTAAAATTGGACACTTCAGTTTCAAATCAGATTGCTCAGACCTCTCAGTCCCGTGAGCTTGTAATTTTGACCAAGCTTAATTCGCGGTGATCGAAGGCAGGAATTTCATCAATTAACAGTAGAAGGACACTTGGATGAATAATTTGCGAGATCGGAAAGTTGAGTTGCGTTAAATATGAAGATGAGCGTATAAGTTTCAGGACATTTGTATCGCGTACCGTGGCAGTGTCATTAATATTCCACCACAAAGTGATGCCATTTATATTACGTTGATTACTGAAGCGCGTGGGTTTCCATGGCGGACAATAAAATTTTGCCGTCACTCGACGGACTGGCTCTGCGTACTAAGAATACCTAATATCGATTAACCTTGCGACCCGTACACGTGAGAACGTTCCTATAATACCTATTTTTTACTCCGTAATTAAATACCTGATCCCCGTGCTTCCATGGGACTCCGCTTAATACTAACGATATCATTACGCTATACAGTATAAGATATGGTTATGATAACTATCAAAGATATTTTCTTGGTTTCCTTCGAGGAATCCGTATCAGCGTTTACGTATATTAGGATGTATATAGAGAAATCGAATGATTTACAAATATATTTTTCTTATTTGATATATCGTGTTACATTTTCGTTTTATAATAATTAGCATTTTGGTAATTTGTTAATTAATTACATCCTCTTTTGTGATTAATTTGATAACATTACATAACTGCAAAATTTGATCTGTAATTTATATTTGGTATAGATTGTGTAATTTCGCTTCCGCATGTTATTAGTAGATAATTATTAAATTTAGAATAGTTGAACACATGACGGCTGAAAAAAACTTGACATTTCATAGTAAACGTTTATTTATACATCGTACAATCTCTTTTCTGAGAAGTATAACGTTACTAAACATTAAATATCATATAGTACCGTTCGAATCCGCGATTACTTCCGGCAATATCGAAATTGAGCGCACAGTGCAACGTTGGATTGCAATTGATATGCACAAGCAGCTTATGCTTTTCATCAAAATGTTATAATCACTCGGCTTTGTTAAATTCATCTAATGATCTAATATTAATATCGCTCCATGCTCCTTGTATTTATTTTATTTTAGCGAGAAGTGCGCAAAAATTTTAAAATTTTCCACTTACCTTACAATTTAAAACTCTACCTTTCCAAGGAGGAAGATAAGAATCCTATCTTAATTAAAATTTTAATGAGTTTGTGATGTAGAAACTTTTATTGTTGAACACATACTTTTGTCGAATTATCTAAAAAGATAGTAGAGAGATGTTATCTAAAAGGATACATTATTTCTTTCTAAGATTTTTTTTTCTTTACATAACGTTGCTTTCGTGATGTTTCAATTCTGATCTGTGAAGCCAAGACGCTACCAAATTGTTGCGTAGTGTAGTTTTCTTGTGGCGCAGATGATACATTCCAGATTCAATTGGATGACAAAAGGCATATTTACGAACAATACATGTCACTAAGCTGCAAAATAGCTCCCCCTTTTGATATGGCACTGGCGATTAAGTACCTAATCTTACTGGCATCGTTCACCATTAACAATGCTCGTGTGGTATAATCATTGGGTCGAAGCCTTTATAAATCCTTTATAAGTACTTTTAATCGAAAGAATATCTATAATAGATGGATACAGGAAATAGAGGATACATAAATAACTCGATTAAAATTATGTGCATTACGATTACGTTAGATATATATTACAACTTTGGTGGCGTTTATATTTTATTCTAAAATAAACGACGATTTTAAATCTAATAGCACAATAAATCAATAAGTTGTGAATCGCCTATAGCACAATAAATATTATTCAAATTATGAGTAATAAAAATTTTTTATAATTAAGTAATGTATAATATTTCAGGACATAAAATAATGCAGCAATCTTTCGTCAAACCAAATTTCTTTAATTTTGCGATTAGGATCTTTCTTTTGGTTCTACGTTTTATCACGGAATCTAGACACATTGCACTTTTTATGATAACGATAAGCTGATCCTGCAGTTTTGAGTTATGACGTCGCGAACAGTGCGGACAAATAAATGGTACCTGGTGACGTATCCCTTTGCGCCTGGTGCCAAAAAGGGGCGCCAAGAGAGAAAATAGGGGATCATCAGAAATCCCCCGAGTATGGCATAATAGATCAATTGAGATGGTGTCCTGCGAGATGGAAATGTACATTTTCTCTCTCTCTCTCTCTCTCTCTCTCTCTCTCTCTCTCTCTCTCATATTATTTAGAATGTTATAAAATATATAGATAATACACACAATAGTATAATTGTATTTGTATAATAAAATTAGCATGACAAAATAATATGATTCAAGTAGAAATGGACTTATATGCTACGTATAAAATAATACGCAATGTTAATAACAAAAGATACAAAACTTACAATGTATTATAAGTTATAAATTATTATATTCATGTATTATAAATTGTATTATATTCATACCAATTATCTATAATCGAATTAATTAAAAGAGGATTGCATTTTATAATCTTCTAGAAGGTATGAAATTAATTAATTGAATCTAACGATTAAGCAGTGTCTGTTAAATTTGCTGGTTAAATTTGTGCACGGTTCTAGTCAATCTCCAATAGCCGAGTATAAAGTTACCGTAACGAGAGATAGCTATTGGCCGTGTCAAATAAATTTAATCTGTTTTGAAGAGCCATGCACCTCCACGCGTACGATACAGAGCGAACGGCTATTTTTAAAATACGTTATTTTCCATTCTTCAGCAAAATTGTCCTATGTTATATTTACGGGCGCATTCACACATTTCTGACATATTTCTGCTTACATAATATAATAATACAGTCGTTTTATTTAATACGGTTATTGAATCTGTTTTCTTTCTAATTCATTATTTTTAATTTATTTTCAATTTTATCGCAACACAATTTCTTTTCCTTGTTGTAAAATTTGTTCTATTACTGTGATCGATAAACAAAGTTAACAAAGTTTAATTTATTCGTGCGACATGCGAGCCAGATTTACAGCGCGAAAGCGAAACATATTCCCGGCCATGAGTGAAAGTTATTTTCCATCAACGTGACCTCTACTAATTCGATAATTGGTTTCTCGTTGTCTTAAAATTAAATCGACAATGATAATTTCTTTCGTTAACAATGTTCGCCCTCGAAGCGGCTTGAATTACGGCAACGCGACTGCATGGTCAGAGCGGATAAATGGTACCTGATCCCACTTGCCGTCATGCAAAGTAGGGTCAAGAAGCAACGGATTTCTAGGTGAAAAGCTCCCGCAAAG
Source organism: Monomorium pharaonis (assembly GCF_013373865.1). Classification (NCBI taxonomy): domain Eukaryota; kingdom Metazoa; phylum Arthropoda; class Insecta; order Hymenoptera; family Formicidae; genus Monomorium; species Monomorium pharaonis. Next base: position 11,201,225 of record NC_050468.1, on the reverse strand, counting down.
CTAATGGTGCGTCGACCTCGCGTTACTGGGAGAAATAACCGTTTATTACCGTCCAAAAATAACGCCCAAAAATAATAGTAAAATTTAATATAAAAGGAAATAAATCTTGAGCTGCTTTTATAAAATTAACATCTTATTTTCAGAATCTTAATCTCTAATATCTCGATAAAGTTTTGGTTTATTAAAAAAAAAAAATACATAAATTTTCCTGGACGCGAAAAGTTCTGACAATTAAATATAAGAAAACAAGAGTTTGGAAATATAAAGTGCTTATTTCACATTTTTTTTAAATTGTAATTTGTTTTTATTTTAATTGAAATCGATATTTGAATTCTCTAATTTTCGATAGAACTCTTGTCACCTTAAAAAGACGCTCTAAAATTTTTTTGTTAATCTCAGAGAAAGTTAAAAACTGTTATTTAAAAAATGATTAATTGCTGTGGTTCTTTTACTTTTTGTAATTTCGCATTTTGAGTATTGAACATTTTTTTCCTGTACGATAATAATAACGATAATTGATAGCGCGCATAACTCGATGGTACTGAACGGAAAATATCCATTTAGAATATATTCAACGTTACAACATGAAAGTTTGCGCGTTTCATGGCAACAATTTACATTTATTCTCTTTTATTCTACAATTTATTGAGATTACAATATTTTATGAAACACGCAGAAAAAATGAAAATGCACATCATCCGTAGAAGATTGCGGCATCTGATTATTTCTTGAAGCAGTATTACTATATTTGCAACGCAATATACATAGTTCGCTAAGCGCAGTCACGAGTTTCAAAGAGAGTTTTTGACGAGCAGAGCTCGAAGAAAGGGGAGGTGAACACGGCGCAAGCTGTTTCGCGAGAAACTTTTGAATTATTTCTTCGCCATTTCTTCGACTGCGCGCGGAAGGCACGTCGCGGCGAGATATTATATTCTATAAGACTCTGTCTTACAGTGGCGGCGAGCGAAAGGGGGAGGGGGAGTGGGGTGAGTTCTCCCCTATCTTTAACATCGTTTCCGGCGACGGGAGAATGCGTCGGCGAGTTCGTTTCGCAATGGAGAAAGTTGCGGTCGTCGGTGCACAGATCGGATAACGACGTTGTTGGTAATACGGTCCGCGACGACACAGAAAATACAAGTCTGTGAAATCCTCTTCTACCATTTCGACGGATAATTATCACTACTGCGCGTTTATCACGCGCTTCCTCCGCCGCATTATAAACAACTAATTGATGTGCATCACGTACAATGAGATTATTGTAGCTCATCTTTGTCCCGGGCAAAATAATATTTGAAACCTTTCACACGCTGTTTTACTTAAAAGAGCAGAGGGAAAACGGAATTTCACGAATTTGTTAATTTCTTTGAATTCCTATTTTTTCCTGTTTTTATATCTTTTCATCCGGTTTGCAATTTCGCAGAGAGAAACGTCATGTAAACACAAAGGGATTGTACGGTGCATTTGCAATGTATCCGAACTCGGAAATTGTTCCGATTCTTTTTCCGGTTACTTTTGTAGAAAAGTGCTTTCCACGTGTGTTTTTACGAATACGTATACATGAAATGGAAGATAACAAGATCGTTTTTATATTGCGAGAGCCTTACACATTTTTTTGGAGTTTTTGGCTGAAATATTTTATATTGCACAAGCATTTATCGTATTACGATATAAAAATAAATTTGAAAATCTTTCTCCGTTATTTCCTAATAACTTGGTTACTTGGGCTAACATATCTTGCGCCGGTGTATTTAAGGGGATAATATAAAATGGATAATGTAAGGGTAACGTGAAAAGAATAATATAAAATGCCCCATTCGGTTAAAACCACACGAGCTTCCGGAGCTGTAGGCAGCGAGTTTCCGGATAAAGTTGGATAATGCCATTAACGCTAGCATAATTTTCATAATCTTGCAGGTACCGACGGCCCCATGAATTAGTTACTCACCGCATTAGGGAAGGACGAGGAAACCATCCGGCGTACGTGGGTCGACGTACGATGCACTAGTGAATCATCGTCCGTCATTATGCAACGGTGAATTTCCCCGTTTCCATCGGTGCGTACGTCAAGTGCAGCCGAAATTGCCTGAGATCGCGCCGACAGAGAGTTCACGGGATTCATGGAATCGTGATCAGGTAAGGGTGATTTTGATGCCGTCGCCGCGCAGAAGGAGCCGCCACGAAATTTATACGTCAGGACCGGAAATACGTGCCAATCTGGCCCGGTATCTAGGACGGCGATGTAACTGTCGTAAGATGGGAAATTTCCGTTGAAAATGAGATCGGATTTCGCGAAATCGAGCGTGCGACGCTTCTCGAGATGTATGTATACGCTCGTGTCAGCTAGAGTGCACAATGACAAGCGATTGAAGGAATTGACGCGTTATCATAACATTATTCGAAGCTCGTTTGATACTGTTCACTTAATCGAAAAGTTGAATAATTTTGTACGTCTGTATAATATAATATATGAAAATGTTATAGCGTTACTTATTAATTAGATAATTACACACAATGTTGCATATAACAATAGTGCAATATTAATAGAGTTCCAGAGAATAATTAAATTTGAAAATTTTTATATAAAATATCAAAAGTACAATAATTTTTAAGTCAATCATAAGCGATCAAAGTTAGACAAGATTATAAAGCTAAGTGCGATAACTGCATTTATACAATTATTGATTCGCTAAATTATAAGACGTCGTACATCGAACGGATCATAGATTCGTGTGATCCATTTTATTCTCCGTTATATTGAAGAATGCTTAATTAACGTAAAACACTACATAAAAAGTGTGATTATAATTAAACGTGTTTTTAGATATTGTGTAAGTATGACGAAGGAAAAGAAAAAAAAAAAGTTTAAGAGATATCAGGCAACAATGAAACAACAATGGAATAATATATTATTTATAATAAATTATTTATACGTAAACATATCAAAACAACGATTACTTTATTGAAGTAGATATTTCGCGCGGTTTACGGGTGGAATAAAAATCAAAATAATAAAAAATTACAAATATACATTATATATAATTTATATTTTCTTTAATAATTTATTTTTCAAAACGACGCTTGCATTTAATAAAATTCGCGGAATATATTCTGCGTGATATTGCGAATTTTTTTAGTTTAATTGTTCATCGTTTTGAAATTTTAATAAATCGCTGGATTGAATCGGTCAGGTAACGAGAAGCTGTATAACATCACATTTATTAATAATTAATTTGGAATTGAAGAAACAGCATATTTACGTATACATGAAAATACATTTAAAATACATATTTTATAATGGGATTGGCCTTGATGTTTGTTATTACCACTTGCCGCATGATTATTCAGGCAATGAAATTCAAGCAAGTGAATATTATTGCATTACAATCCGGAACGCTATTGCGACCGGTTCAGAAAGCATAATTCTTTTAATGACAACGTAATTAACTTTTATGATTGACTATTCGTACGTGAATTAAGCTACTTTTTCGAGACGCATACTTTGCGAGATTTATTCAAATTGAAATAATATAAAATGAGAATTATAAATCATTGTTTTGTCGTGATATACTTACAAAAATTACTAGAATTATTCCAAATATATCCTTGAATTTTTCGTTAAATTAAATATAATTTACTTATTCTTTTATTTTAATAGCGTACTCTCTAAATCGGAATTGGTGTATTGTACATTGAAAAACGAAGAATAGTCTATCTACAGCATTATACTTATAATTATATCAATTAATGATATATGCACTGTCTTTCTGATAATACACTGATTCTGATCAGTGAATATACCTTTCAATTGAAATCACTAAAAGACAATGAATAGTCACTGATAATCACAATTAATAAGTATAGCCTTGCAAATCAATAAAATTTCGCTGATTTAGATTTTGAGAGCAAGAATCATGGCATCGACCCAAGTAATTCAAATCACGCAGACATGACGTATTGATGTAGGATTTTTAATTATTGTATAAATTATCTCACCTATATAAATTACCTTACCTAATTTATGTAAAGATAGAACAATCGGCCCTTAAAAAATTAATTTTAATATAAAATTTGAATGTATTGGTATTTTACAAATTAACGCAACCCCTCCGCTTTACATTGTACGATGTATGAAATCACTTCTTAGCTTAACTTAAAATAATGGGAACTTAAATATATTAGATACATATAAATTTCATGGTTTTAATATTACTAATTCTTTCAATGAAATTTGAAAATTTGAATTTACAGTGTTATATTTATAATTACGATTATCATTAACTATAATTTACACTGTTTAGTGACAATGCATTAGTATCATTTTAGAGAATATACTTTTAAGCAATTGATTTATGAAATCTTTTGTTAATACGCATATCATTTTTTAAGCTTCAAAATATCCATATTCGTTAATAATTTACCTTTATTATTAGTAACAAGTTTATCAGTATACGCTGATTAATACAAAGTGCATATAATATTTGTAATATTACGTAAGCTATGAAAATCCATAACAATTAATATTAAGACATATATTTGTAATTAAGTGCCTAAGGGTCAGTTATTCCAACTTCTTGGTAAATTTACTTATCAGGTAAATATATGTTTGTCTTTATTTATTTAAGAAAAGAAATGAAGATAGACACATGCTTACCTGGTAGATAAGTTTACCAAGAAGTTGGAACAACCGACCCTTAGTGTGCAGAACTATTATCCAATATTTTTTTGTACCTGAAAAATATCAGAATTTTTTGACATTCTCGAATCAGAACTTTTGATTTTAATTAATTTCACTGAAATTCTATTTCTAAAGTTTTACGATTGTAGAATATTCTATGAATTGACATTTCTACAATTCTATCAATGTGTAAATTTTCTCTGCATTGCTGGTGCGTGGGTATACGTGCATTTCTATCCATTTATCCACACGAGCACGTGCGTTTCGTTCAACGTCCCACGATGTACACGCTCTTTATATCACATGTAGGTCAAGTATAAGCTGTCAATATTTCGCTTTTCGCGTTTCAGCTGCAATGTGTTGGCTCTCCACAATGTGGATATTTTTCTTTTTCATTCCAGTGCATTTCGAATATTGACTTTTTGCCATAAATCTTATTTCCACTTTTCTTCCACGTAACCATTTGATGAGTTTTAATTGAATTATATTCTGGAGAGAGAGAGAGAGAGAGAGAGAGAGAGAGAGAGAGAGAGAGAGAGAGAGAGAGAGAGAGAGAGAGAGAGAGAGAGAGAGACGGGGAGAGACGGGGAGAGATCGGGAGAAACGGGGAGAGACGGGGAGAGACGGAAGAGACCGGGAAAGACGGGGAGAGACCGGGAGAGACCGGGAGAGACCGGGAGAGACGGGGAGAGACGGGGAGAGACGGGGAGAGACCGGGAGAGACGGGGAGAGACCGGGAGAGACGGGTAGAGAGAGAGAGAGAAAGAGAGAGAGCGAAAGATTGAAACTAATGAATTAATGTCACAATTTATAATCTGTACCATTAGAAGATATTGCATAAAATAAAATCGTAAATAGACGGGTAGGATTTTATTTGTTTTATTTTACAAGTATGTGTGTGTGTGTGTGTGTGCAATTATTTTTTTAATTATAAATTGCCATTAGAAATAATACTTTTATTTGAATGATTAATTCTGATTATGGCGTTTACCCTCAAAAATTATTATTAAATCCAAAGAGTGGAGCGGTATATCGTATGACAATTGTACGTTTGTGCTGCAAAGAAAGAAATAAAGCTAGGTTTTTATATCTGTAGAATGTGTTGCGTTCACAAGAATACGACGAAATTTGTGAATTCCCGTGGGATTTCTTTGATACTTTTACGAGTATAACACCATGAAAGCGCGATGCAAGAGCGATAATGTCGCGTAAAATCCGTATGCGGCAAAAGAAATGATAACGACAATGTAAGCTTACAACGGGGTTGCGCATCGCGCCCCAATGTCCTTTTACACTTCGTATATTTTGCGATGCACCTATATCCTGTTTATACGTTATGCTTCGGCGGAAACCGAGGCCATATTATCTTCTCGTATACAGATATATCCCGGCGAAGAATTTTTCTACTGCGACTCGCCCCGTAGCGCATCACGCTACCCTACTAAGGCTCGACTGAATTATTTTTTAAACTCACTTTAGACAGATTTCATTATTCTTTCATTTCTTATACGACACAAAAAGCATTTAAAAAATTGAGGCGTAATTCGTATACTACAGTTTATATACGTTACAATGTATATGTAAACATGAAAATATATGATATATAAAATTATAAATAGATTTCTGTCTTGACATTTGATAGGAACTTTGGTCCGTAACGGTTTAACGGTAAATTGTATTTTTGGATGCAGTTTTCAAAAAATTTATTTAAAAAATTTTTATTGTCATTCTCATAGAGAAGGTATTTAAATGTAAATGTATTCATGCCTGAAAGAGAAGAATAAGAAAAATTTTTATTACACATTTTGCTATTTATTTCTTACTACTACTACTTTCATTATTTTATTGTCTTCTTGCGCGAAGATTTTTCGTCGACTAGACTCGCGATAGCGCAATGGATAAGTAAACGCAATTCGAAGACTTGATGATATTTTAACTGTCATATAACGGAAGCAATGAGCATAACGCCCCTTGTGCAAAATATACATATACCAGGTGGGAAAATAACTGTCTCATTGCTTTGCTAGTAAACTAATTTCCCCGTTCCGTCAACAATGAATGTTCGCGCGATGCGCTACGGGGCGAATTTAATAATTGCGCAAATCCTCCATCTTTGTCCGGGCTCCGTGTAGCACGACGAGGCATTAATTACTTCCACCATTACCATTTCAGATTGAATCACGGACTGAATGCGCTAGGACTCATTTCACGCGCGCAATCTTTCTTATGAATAACTTTGCATTTGTTATTATCGGAGTCCAATGAGCTTTTTCGCCATACGACTTTAAGTAGTCAAAGGATAACAATAGAAGTGAGGCCCGGTAATAATTTAAATAATGCAGAAAGAAAAAAAATTGGTGTGAAATAAAAATCTACACTTTAAATCTGACTCGGTGAAATCTTATCGATTTGCAGTGCTATATTTGTAACTTCTCTCTTCAATAACCATTCATTGTCTTTCAATGATTAATATACCAATTCTAATTTAAGAGAGTACGTGTTAATTACATTAATAGACGGTTATTTTTTATTTTATATAAATTACAATATATTAAAAATCTTTTTTTTTATTTAAGAAAATCGAACTATCAAACACTGTGATTATAAGATGTTTCTTCTATATAAATTTACTGACGCCAAGGGCATGAGAGATCCAGCATCCGGATCTTCATCATTCTAATTATGAATGGCGTCATTCGTTCGAATTCAAGTAGGGGAGACGAGCACGAATCGCACGTCTTCTCACTCACTCTTGTTCCCGTTCTCCTTTTCTCGCTAGACGGTCCCCACATATTATGCAGGCGTACACGATACGCTGGCGTTTATAAAATGTGGGCCACTTCAGTACGCGGATCGTCGATGCGCGGATCGCATTACTCGAAGCCGATCGTCGACCTACGTCGTCTCCGCGACGATGATCGAGCTCGTCCTTTTTCACCGTTCAGCTGCCAAGCTGCTTCGATGGTGCCGTTGGCTGCTTTATTATCTTTATGAGAACGTATCGAATCTCGGTGAGTGCGTGTAATTTGTGATCGATTTTTGAAAATTCGGAGAAGAACAGAGTTTCATCTCTATATTGCAAACATTTTTAAGTAAAACGAAGAGTTATCTCGGAATAAACACGAAACGTTTAGTACAGATATAGCTAATAATTGCGGTTGCACTATCGTCGTTTGATAACACAGGTTCACGGTCAATGCCAAGGCTGATAAGAACGGAAATGCGATATAATTTTTATAATTTAACAGATTTACGTAATAATCGTTTTGAAAATGCAATTTGTTATTTTTCTAAATATAGAATTATTGTTTTGAATAAAATTTTTATACATTTCAATATAAATTTATATAGAATAAAAGTTAATAGTATATATATTTACTTTCCGACATAAAAAATGACTATTGTCTGTTTTTACGTTAAGAAGTATTACACGTTGCATACAATTTTTTTCTTGCAAGATAACATTTTCTATCTTTAAAATATCAAAGAAATTTAGCTATTAAAAAGTTAAAGTTTAATCGATGGAACTAATAATACTACAAATATCCTTCTTACCAGCATTTTCAAATCGATATAGATAGCTTTACTAAAAAAAGACAGAAAAATACGACGCGTATCTAACACGTGTTGCCTCGGTTTTATTACTGTCGTTGTCGTTAATGTGAAGAAGACTCGTTATCATTAAACTTATATGAAGCTAGCTATCCGTCTCTGACTATAGACACCCGCGTGCGTATAGAAACTGGGCCGCCACTTCCCTCCGTGTTTAAACGCGCTTCCGCATGCCTCTTGAGGCTGCTTCGTGCTTCAGGAAGGCGTGCGACGTTGGTTGATGCAGTTTACTGAAGACACACGCGGCGCGGAACATTACGGCGTGGACAACATGTCGCGTTGGAATGGAAACGGAAATAGATTCGAAGTGGCGGCTCCGTCAGCGTGGAACCGACCTTATAGCCATCGCATAGCCACAGCAATGTAGACGTGCGGTTTTCACCGCATATTGCTCAGTCTTTAAAAAAAAAATTTACGATTAGTGCTTTATTGCTGCATTAGTCACAGTTAAATCTTCTTTGCCGTTCTATCGCAATTATTGCTACAGTTTGGAGTTATCCGGTTATATCACACAGTTTTCTATCATGTTACGAAATATAAAGAGTAATGTTCTAATTTTTTGCAAGTAAAATGATAATAATTACGTAATTTCAGTCTCATGCAAATAAAAGATAGATTATGAGTTTTAAATACTTAAAATAAGATTAGAATTTTAACGCTTATACAGGAGTTTCCGCTAAACAGCTGACGCTATTTGAAATTCAAAAAGAGCGCTGCTGTCGTATGGCTGCATATTGCAAATGTTATTCCACAGTATGTTTAAAACATATTCAAAAGGGACATTTTTGAATTTATTCTTCTACCCGTGTAACATAAAACCTTACAGAACATTAATATTGCATTAATATTGCAATTTTGAATATTACATTAAATGCTTTCGAAACATTGTTAAAATATACATATGCAATATAGCACATTGTAAAATAAACTATTAAGGTTTCATAAGTATTTGCGTACGCATGTGCATATTTTCTGATCGAATTTATGAGCAAATAAATGTGGCACAAATTGTCTTATATCGCATTTAAGCAAGAATCTATGAGTCACAAGAGCTATTTTTGAAAATGTTTGATGGTAACAATTTCCGCAATTAAAGTAATTTTTTAAATTAAAATACAGTTTAATTTAATAATTTTGTATTTTCAAATTTTTAATATTAAAATTAATATATGTGATTCTAAAGCAATCCAAAAGTGTGTACAGATACCAGAAATTAAGAAAACAATTATATAAATATAAATATAAATATAAATTTGCATTTGTATTAACACGTATAGTACATATTTTACATAATAGTATACATTATATGTAGTATGCGTATTATATAATAATTATAATAATTATTTTCTGAACTTTTAGTTCTTATGTCTCAGACCATCCATAGATTGTTTGTTTGAATTAAAAATATCTATCATATGAGATAGAGAAGCAATATAAAGTATTATTAAATATTAAGTACATATATTGTGTTGTTGGCAATATTGTATTAAAATATTTCTAAAGTCGGACATCTATTGTTGCTATAAATGCAATGTTTTTGCAATGTTGCAATATTGCCATGAAATATTTTTACAATATTTCAACAGACCTTCTGTGTCGTATGGACACGGTTTAGCCGTATTTTTATTACACTATGTAATACAAATGGCATAAATATGTAAATTTTTATCGTGGCACTTCTTTCACGTGTGATATCGTCAGGTTGTGACACTTAAATTACATAGGTTTGCGAGAGTGACGTGTGAAACGAAACAGGTCAGAGTACCGCGCGTGTCGGTAAAAACTCGGTTGAACTCCCAAGGTGTCGAGAATTGAACGACACAAATTAATAACGCTCGCCGTAAATTCGACCTGTCAACGTCGAATTGTCTGAATTGTCCACAATGAAAGATTTCCGGTGTAAGTACGCTGTGTGACCAGCGAGAAACAAGTTTTCACGATTCCGCGTTACACCCTTTCAATGGCGAGCATTAACATAAACAGATGCAAGTACTCCAGTACTTTCTATTTGACATCATTATTCCATCCTTCTATCCTTTTCTTTATTTCCGAGAGAGTTTTAACGCGTTAAATTGTTATAGTTATTTAAGAATTGCTTTTTTATCTCAATTTTTGCATATTGTAGTGTTTTTAAAAATAATATACATATAAGTACATTGAAGGAAAAGAATGGTTACAATTATTATAATATAACTATAATTTACAGTCGTTTTCGATATCAATTATGTACATATACTTATAGTTTTAATGCATTATGGTTATTATTTCTATTTAAATAGTAAGCAAATGTTAAAAAATAGTTATATTCACTATTATTGTGATTGCATTTGTTACATAGAAATGTTTTTTATTTTTATTATTTACATTTTGATATTTTGCTATATTAATATTGCAAATTATATATGATTATTTATATTAATCATAACTTATTGTAAAATTTTGTCATAAATAGTAAAATTATAAGCTCAAGGTTATTATTATTATTATTAACATTATAGGAATAGTATAAAAATGAAATTTATAATTATTTTATCATGTAGTTATATTTACAAATCAAACACTTTTCTCTTAATGTTTTAACCTTGAGTCCTGTTTAAAATATGGAAGATGAGGTATTTTCTGCTTGATAATCTGTAAATATTATAATATTTAAGAAGCAATATTACGCAACAACGATTTGCATGAATAATTTCTCGTTATCATCGCGAATACGCTGATGCACCTGCGAGTGCATCATTGGCGCTCGCTTTGATTAGCGAATCTGCTCCACACCCAATTAATCGTCCCATGAATTGCGTAACGCCGTCGACAGGCGAATCGAAAACAATTGGAAACAATTCGAACTCTGCTCATCCGAGTGACATCAAAAGCTTGTCGATTAACCGTGTCCCATTCTCTGCGCGCGCGCCGCGGCTTCAGGACGACAAGGCCCGGAAAGGCCATTCAATATACTATAGCACGACAGTACGACGGACGATTGAGGGTTGTATCCGAGAGGGGAATGGAGAAAAGTTCAATTCATCGGGATTATTGCCTCACAGATCAAAAACTAAATAAGAATCCGGTGGATAAGCTTTAAGTTTTCTTGATTTCGCGAAATGCCTTGAAGAGATCGTTTTCCTTATAACAAAGATTTCAGAAAACATAACATTAATCCTAGGATGCGGTCCATTTAATGCTTCGAAATATTTTTTTTTGTTAATTCATAAATTTCTTTATTCTGATTGGTCAATCAAATACTTTGAAACGTCAAGTGGATCGCACCCTTAATTGTGATTTAGGCAGACCTTAGCACTTTTGTTTTAAATTTTTGAAATGAGAATAAAGAAATTTTAAACTTTAAATTTATATAACTTTTCTTTATGTACAGAAAGATTTTTAAATAAAAGTACAAAAAATTGAAGGAAATATTCCTTGTCTTATATATTAGAAAAAGAAAGGTCCTATAAACTGTTCCTACAATATGCTTTAAACTGCTTCTTTTTTAAAATGCAGAACGTTGAGAAGAAAATCTAAAAATTTCAAAGAAATGAAAAATGCGTAGAAATGTTTTATTAAAATTTGGTGTACCTATATTTTGAAGAATTACTTTCCAGTACCAATAAAACATATTTAGAATTACTTTGTAGTTTATTAGATGACATCTTGTTGTGAAAACGAAACAGTTTAGGATATATGTTCATAGGATTTTTTTTCTTAAAATAAGCGAAGAAACGTTTCAATTTTGTGTACTTAGTTAGAAATGACCCTATAATTTATACACATTTATATATTTTTAATTATAAATATTAAATAGTTTTATAAAATACTTGATTAAAATATAATATGTTTTATTTAAGTTTAAAAAAATGTTAACTCCTTTTTAAAAAATATTCAAAAAGTCAAAAATATTCATAATACATAAAATAAATATTTCTAATATAATAGGACCATTTCGGGTTAACGAAGGGTCTAAATATTAAGAATCAGCTAATATTTGAGCCAAATGATTCATAAATCTTCTTCTACAAGGATCAAAGTTGTTGTGCGTCATTCCTTTCGTAAGAATCAACACTGCTTTGCGTCAGAACCAACAATATTGCGATATTCGATTTATTAATTAGAGAGGGACCTTCGTCACCCTTCGCAAGGGAAGATTGGGAGGGGGAATCGAGAACACGATTAGGGTCCCCACCCCCCGGCGGCGGGAGAAAACATTTTCCCGGGGTCGGGGCCGGTAAATACGCGGGTTCGCGCCCGGCGAAGATTGACCGGTTGTTTCAGGGGTGGCACGACACCGGGCTTAGGTCGGCACGATCAGGACACCATTCCAACTGCGAATCAATGGCGCCTGATTGGCTGCGCTCTCTCGGCACCGGGGATGCCGATTACACGGGCCGTCGTATATAACCATAGACTACAATGACACCCGTGATTTTCGAGCCGCACCCTTGTGACTCTCCTCTCACATTGTCAACCTTGACGCGATCCCGTCTATGTGGTCCGCTTCGCGGTGAGCTCGTTAGCAACGCCCGGCCCGAACGCGATGAAATTAGCCGCCGGACGAACAATGACCGACGGCCATTTTCACTCGGGGACAATGGCGACTCGGGGAAATTGCGGCGGAAATTTTGCGGAACGCTTATCAATCGTAAAACGTGCTGAAATTACGAGCTGTGCGTGCTTCTAAAGATTCCCCGATTCGCCATTCTCCACCGGTCGCAGAAGTTGGAGCTAATTTATCTTCCACTCTGCCGACTGCGTGCAAATGTGCGAAGTGCATCGACACGGAACGCTTTATTGCATAATTTATCGTTGGAGAGTCTCCGATTTCCTTGCGCAAGCTTCGGACATTAATGAATATCAGCGAGCATTAAATCCACCTGATGATCGCGACGAATGATTCGCAGCCGCCGTACCTCAAATCAATTCAATCTTCCTGTGTGTCTCTTCGACAACAATGGCCGCGCGAACACGCATCGTCGCGCACGGCGATAAATTATTGATATTCTAATTACCTTGGAATAATTAGGAGATACCAGTGCGGTCGTGCGGTTTCTAATGGCGCCGAACGCATTTCGACGTTCTATCGAGATCTCTCGCTAAACCGTATAGTAATCCGCTTCATTTGCGACGAATGCATGTTTCGCGACTATTAGCAGCCGCAAGCGATACGGAGTAACATGATTAATCGCGGGACTAACGTGCAGAAAATAGATTTGACCGGCGCAGACTATTATCGGCGCGCATTTCCCGTCAGCTTTGAAAATACCTGGACGCCTACTCGTTTTACGTAGAAATCGGCGTCATATCAATCTTCATGCTGTTAGCGGAAATAATGAAGTTATATTCTAAAATAGAAATAACAATCTTTATTAATTATATTATGTTTATCGTTGGCTCGGTTTATATTTGTTAACGCAATATTTGGGTTAAATTCGGGATTATTTTACCGAGCAATTAATCGAAGATCCATGTTACGGGGACACTGTAAAGTATCCGCCAGCGGACTTCTCAAGAAACACACAATCTTTTCGATTAATTTCACGTAGACTTTACTAGGTAATTTAAGGAGGAGGGAGACACTAAATCTAAGACCAGGAGAATTAAGAACGACGATAAATCCGACAAATTGCGGAAGTTTTCCAATAGGATTATGCCGATCGCATATACGGACGGACAATTAGGCAAGATCTGCGATTCAATGCGGCATAAAATGAAGGGATTTTAAACAGAAATCACTTTAATTACGTCGTGCTTGCACCTCCAATTCGAGCTCGGAAATTAAACGACGCGTGTTGCAAATATAGATTTTTTCCCCTACGTTATATTTATTCAAAAAATTCTTTTCCACCGTTACTTCAGCGTGCAGTTAGAACGTAAATGTATCGCAAATTTATTTTGCCAACGCACGGTGCCGCATTGATTACATTAAATCGGAAGATTCCTCCGCTCATGGCAGTCTCTGAGTTCCCCCTGTGGCGCGAGGGTGAAACCGATACCCGTGCAATTTTCTCAATTGCACGGCCACACCCTGTCCCTTTTATCAATACGCGTACCGTCGCGTTGGTGCAGGCTATGTTTGATTTGGCGTGAGATGAATGGTTTCCATACGTAATTAACAAAATGATACTGGAAAAGTGTGTACCGCTTCCCAAGACCCGTAATAAAGGCGCCTCGCAAACATCTTCATCGAACGTTGCATTTCTAAGTTCACGTTAATCCGTTAATCCTCGGCTCTCGGCATTTTTATTTATAACTGGAATACACCAATTGGACGGTATAATTGTTTAGCGCACCTAGCGAATCCAGGCCATTTATCCGGCCATTTAGCCCGACAATAATAATAACCGCCAGCGACTCGAAACAACGACGTTGATTTACTGCCGCCTCGTGACCGCGAATTTGCGCTCGCACCCGCTATCGCCAATTATCAAGGTGGTGCTTTATTCAGTTAGCGCGGAACGCTTGTTTAGCTACGCGAGCCGCGATAAATCCGCGTACAATTCGATCGCCTGCTCGCGGTCTCGAACGGGCGAGAAGAGGAGGCGAAGGGGGAGGATCTTCCACGCTCTTATGGCTGGGCGATTCATCAGGCCGCCCTGGCCATTAACTCTCGAAAATGCCGATAAAAGTCGACGCGACGAGCGCTCGCGTGACCCGCGGGATTTAGTTACTCATTTAAGTTTCATTTGCGTTACGTGCGCGATGCGGCCATGCACACGGTATACACGCGCGGTTTCTCTCCTTCTCTCTCGTTCTCAGTTTCCCTACTTTTCCCCCCCCGACGCACGCGAGCCAGGACGAGCCGGTGTCGTGTCGGCTCGATAAATCGGCCGGAAGGATACTACCGGCCATCACGGCAACTGCTTTTACGTAAGAATTCCACGCCAAACGTCGCGTAAGTGAAATTCCTCGTCCTCGAGCGAATCTTCCGAACGAACGATGCGAATCGAACCCCGCACAGTCGCCAGATTCACTCCCGGATTTTTCGACGACGTCCAGAGTTATTAGAAGACATCAGCTGATGGTTTTCAGACTTTTCTATTTCTTTTTTAAATCGCAGAGCTTCTTTCACCGGATGTTTCTTTCGCGCAGATATTCTTGCGGACTTTTCTCGAACGTTTAAAAATGTTTGCTTGTGTCGACCATTTTTTATAATGATTTATTTTCGAATCTGTCCACTCTGACGCGGTCCGCGTTTCTATTAAGAGAAGGATCCATGGAAAAGCATTTGATTGACGGCTGTAAAATGATACGCGGGCATAGTGCAACCGAGCATGGATGTATGGTGCGCTCGACGGCAAAAAAGTAATTAATTTCTTGCCCGCGCGTTTCGGTCGATGGCTATGCCGGACACTATATCTATCCGAGATTCTCTGTGTACGTGATCAAAATAACTGGTAAGCAAAGGGCTCTTGCACCGGGAAATTATTTTAATTTCGCTGGAAATTCTGAGACAGTTTAAAAAAATCTAATTAGATATGTATTTATTCTTATACCCTTCCTCCTCTTCTCTCGGGCATTTTCTGATTCACGCGCGTAAAGTGAAATGCATGCGAGATGTGTAAACTCTAGAAATGCGTGCAAGCGGAGACCTTATTGTAGAATATATTATTTTATTCGTTGTGCTCTGGGTTCTTTTGTTAATCCGACGCTTTATTATCGGCGCCCATTTACGGACGCAGAGAAATTGGCGGTTCGTAGGAAATGCCTCATCCTCTCCATCCCTTCTAGCCGCGCAATATCTGTTATCAGATTGCGTTAATTTTCACCGCACTGCAATTTAAGCGGCGTCACTTCATAATTTATGATTAAAGCTTCATTCGCGCGATACGAGATATATTACGCTGCGCCATGGAAGCGCTAACACGTATTTAGAGATAGCGCATGATGGAATATCCTCGTTGTCGATGTGAGGCCGCTCGATTGTTTCTATGTATCGGAACTTCCGCTCCCTGATCCGCTTTCCTCCGAATTGATGGATTGCTTGTCAAATATTTTCGCGAATCGTACGAAAGAAAGGAACCGTGATCGGCATTTCTCCCGTCGTAATCTCAAGCGCGAAGTGCGAGTCGAATTGTACGCAAATGTAAGGCGAATGTCTTCATCGTGAAAAGAATGTCGAACTACTTTGTGAGATCCGATTTATTAATTGTATCCGGTCTAATTTTGAATGGTATATTATGATGATATATTCCTATAAAAATATTCTATTTTTCGAGGAAATAAAAAAAGAAAGAAGAAAAAGAGTTCACGAGAAAAAGAAAATAATATGTCTATTTGGGACATTGCTATTTTTTAGCCTTTGTTTTAGAAAAAAATAGATTCACAGATATATAACAGGCATTATTTATTTATAACAAGATTACGTTTTAAGATTTTAATTGTATGTGAAATATTAATGTAATAAGTCAACTAACAATATAAGTATCAAGTGTTCTAAATTGCCAATATATGCATTTGGTTTAAACTGGTAATACTAAAATAGTTATTAGTAGTAACAAAATAATTGTAGACTTAAATTTGGTATTGTAACAAATTTGGTATTGCAAAAAAATGCAAAGACTAAAGAATGCGAATGAAGAGTTAAAGATGTCTTTATTCTTCGAGTAGACTGTATAATAATGTTTCAATAATTGTATAACGGTCGGTTCATCTTTACAAATAGTTTCGACCGTGTCACTGCTCAAATACGACTGGCGCGAAAAGCCTTGTCTGTTCGCCTTCGAACGCCTCCCTTTCTCTCGAAATATGTTTACGGTAGCAGCTTACATTTCTAGATCATGCTGATTATGTTCTCCTCGCTTCTATACAAATTTTATCTTTAAATTCTGTTTTTTTTCTTAAGTATATAATTCTTAATGCAATATTTGATATTATAAAATTAATATTTACCTTGAACACAAATTAATTTTAACAAGTGATTAAAAAAAACAAAACTATTGCAATCAGATGTGTAAGTCGGAAAATTCATGACGCGAAGTCATCGTAAGTAGTAGAATATCTACATTATAGTTAAGTTTCTGTTTGTTGGTATCTTTTAATTTGTCGTGTCGATCGTTTATCGGAATTCCGTTTTGTCGCGCAAAAAAAAGGACGCAGCATCTGCACGAATGAAAAATGTTTGGCTAGAGAAAGAATGCCGTCCGACGAAATCGCGTCCTCGGCAGAATCGATAACCGTCCGCTTGGGCACAACATCCAGCCTAAAAAGTATGTCAGCCGGTATACCGGATATAGTATATACAGAACTGGCCTCAAGCCCAAACTTGTACCTACGTTTTAAGTCGCGTCGACTGTGTAATTTCGCGATCGTTAGGCATAAAGCTCACGCGAAATGGCAAACTGCACAGCAGCCGGTACCGTTATATTAAGCAAATACGTCCGGCCACTGCGAACGGATTATGCCCGAGAGAGATTCTTAATACGCATAATTTATAGCGATTCCATGCATTTTGCGTGCCGCGAGTTCGTTGCAACGCTCGCAATTTGTACCGCGATTATACGTCCGCTTATTACATGTATCGTTGCATTCCGGGAGAAATTGCAGGTGAGCTTTTCGCCACATTTCCAAATACGAGGCAAATTTTCATAATCGTCAGAATGATGCTTATTGGAATCTATTTGATCGTAATATTTCATTATGCAATAATTTAATCCGTAATTTTGACGAGGAAAATATACATTAATTATATCATTGCGGGATAATTTATATCAGAGATAGTAGATGTTAAAGCACTGGGAAAAGTATAGCGTCCAGATCTAGCGATAAAATATTTAGCTTATTATATTTTGAAAGGAAAAGAAATTTATTTTACCGTCAATTTCCCTTCTTGTTTCCGCTTTCAATTCTTTTTTCTTCCGCACAACTGACTTAACCGCCTAGTTATGGTAATTGACTTGTAGTGATAGGGTCAGCGATAATTATGGGTCATATCAGAGCCATCTAATGCGTAGCTGATGATATTATGCGCTTATGTCTACAGAACGTCCGTAATCAATATCCGCGACCCGAGTGAGCTATGCTATAATTAATTTCGTGGACCGAAACCTGAGTCGCGCGATTACCGCCGTATATGCTCCCTACTGTCAGTTTATAGCTTTCGGTTTACAGCGTACGTGTTGCAAGGGCTTAGTCCCGGGTCTCGTCGATGAGACGGGAATCACTTTATCAGGCTCTTAAAGTAGGAGACGAGTTGCCTGGATAAGCGCGTACGTCAGATTCGCGACTCTCTAAGGGAGCAGCATTGCTTTTAACGATAAGAGATTTTATTAACGAAAGACATGCGAACAAGCTCGCAGATTAGACGTACTGTATCAACACACTGTTAAAAGTACTCCTCCTCGTTAGCGACTTACACGCGACATCTCGGAGTTTTCAGACTTTAAGAACTGTGCCATGAATAGTTCTCGTTGAGAGCTTAACATCTCACAGTTGTTTCTCCGCTGGTCCATTTTTCTCTACACAGTCTCCTTAAAATATTATCCGCGTAGTGTAATTAAATGAAACTTTTTGCTTGTTTTTCGATTCTCTGAAAGAAGTTTATATTCTCTTTCGCGGTTTTCAAAATTTTTTCCACGAGAAGAGTATAATTATTTTTTTTTTTTTTTATGTAGAGTTATCGTCATGTCGATGTAAATGTTAAACAAGCGCGGCGTGAAAATAATTAAAAGTTTGCTATGTTGATGAGCTTTTCAGACACGGCGCGTCGCGACATTGTTCGCCATTCCGGGAGCGTTCCGACGCGACGACGACGGCGCGAAACTTTATGAAAAAAATCATTACGTCGCAATGCCTGTCACGCAAGAATTTCGTTATAATTAAGCTCCCACAGTGTTATATACGCGTATATATCTTCGCGATACTTTCATAAATTTATTGTCCCTCCCGGAATTTTTGGAAGATGCCTGAAATTATTTATTATGTCGCTTCTGCATAACAGGCAAAATTGTAATTTTATTAAAGATATACTCGAACCACGCCGGCAACGCTGTGTGTGTGTGTGTGTCACACCCGTTAAAAGAATGTATTTAAAATTTCGACGCAAATCGAAAGGTTGGCGGTAAATGTCAGGGGTTATCGAAATACGCCGTACTATCTTCGCGGCCGCAAGTATTATTTCCCGCGATCGTTTTTCATGTCCGATATATAGAAAGGATAGCGCAGCTCCCGCGACTTCTCATCGATCCTCCGTATATCTGCATTCCGCCTCGTGGTGTTTCCCCGAAAATATGGCCACGAAATGCTGGATACTGCGACGACGATACGGTTAGCTTCGAGAATAAAATATCCACCGGCGTATGAAATATTTCAAGACACGTCTGTCGATAGTAATAACGTGCAGTGTATCGAAATGTGCTTTTCGGCAAACTCCCTCGACCGTGGTGGTACGTACCGGCGCGGCGCGGCGTACGTTTCCCCCTTTCTTTCTCGCTCCAACCCCCCCGAGTGGAATCCACGCGGGTCGCGATTATAGACGCGCGGTGTATTCCATAAACACACGCGCTCATGGTATAGAAGTAATTAAAAGTTTCGCCCATTGACGAAGTTCGCGCCGTTGGATACAAGCGGCGTTGCTCGCGACGCTTACAGAAGCGTCTGTTGGACGCGTGCTAAAGGCAAACGATTGGTGTTTCGCGTTGGAATTGTTTACTATGATCACAAGCGTAATGTTGTAGGAATTGCGCGCGGTACATTCTCGCCGGGGCACTGGCCCGGGGTATAGATGCAAGTGAATTTGTAAACTTTCTAAATGCAAATTTATTTTTAAACGTAACGCTTGCTTGCTTTTGAACATGAAGGTATTTTTTGTAGTTGCCCTTAATTCCCATTGGAATGAGAGATTAATGGTTTTCTGCGGTCCACATGTTTCGTTGCGTACAAAACGAGAAAATTATCTATTAGGGATTTCCCCGAATACGCACCCAACGTCGGTTTTCATATCGATGTCATTAAATGAAACGTCAAATCTTATAAGATACATTAAAATGAATCGCGACTGATCGAAAAATGCCTTTTAAATAATTTTGAAGTTATTTTGATACCATTTTAACGTCATGACGTGATGGTTTTTTGCTCTACTTGGACACATACGATATGAAAAAATTACTGGCCGCAACAGGCTGAACGTTTAGAACAATGCTCTGATATGTTTGCAAATCGATGCCATTAAATAAAACATACAGAATCTCGCGAGAAAAGGGATTGAAGGCGTTGTGTTCAACAAATTCCATTTTTCGACATGGAATTATTAAAACTGTTTTTTTTTTTTTTCAAGGAAGAACAACGGGAATGATGGTCTATCGGAATTGCCGGCAAAGTTTTGGAACTCGCTAATATATTACGGTAACGCGAGAGTTCTTCTCCCGTGCCAACGAAAGAAAGTTCGGAGCCACTATCGTGGGCTTATGGATTAGCGCTTTTAATTCTAAACGATTTCAACTTGCAATCGATTCCTTCTTTATACGATCGGACAGGCGCGAATATCTTTCGATAATTGTTTCAACAATTCCTGATACATTTCACCAGAGAAGAAATATCGCTGCGTAGATGCATGGCGCATGGCCGCATAGAATAATTGGAATCGTGAAATCCGTATCTGAAAGATATGAATACCTACAAACTCGTTTGCGAATCAATTCTTCCTTTCTTTGCGGGAGGAAAAATGTATTCCCCAATATATCGCGCGCTCCATTTACGGAGAAAGAATGTGTAATGTGTAATTTTCCTTTTACACATTGATATCTAGAATTAAAAGCATTATTGAAAAGTATTAAAACATTAATTTTTCTGCTGTATAACATGCGTACTAGGATTTTACGAATTGACTTTTAATCAATGGTTATTAATTTTTTAGAGTTCCTTAAATTTGTCACGAGCGTTATTGAAACTCGTTGCATCGGGTGGGGCCGCGTTATCAGTAGTCGAATCTATGATCGATATTCACGATAATGTCGACCGGTATGACGCGTCGCGGAAAAAAAGAGACGAAGCGATGGGAAAGGGGAAAGAAACGCGAAGGAAAAAAAAGAAGCGAAAAAGCATCGAGCGGCAATAGCCGTGTGGAGCCACAGGTATCCCGCAGAATTGCGCGACTTTTGGTCTGCACCGACCTACAGGTTGTTCCAAACCTCGTCGAGCCGCCTCATTTCTATCTGTCAACTTCCTTCCACACTTCGGAAATTTATTGCTTCGCGTCTTCGTCGTACAAGAAATATCACCCGTGGAATAAAAAGAAATGTAATTGGCTTTAACACGCGGTAACGCGCGCGACGGAATGGTATTTGAAAAACATTTTCAAGAAAAAATACTTTGTGCGCTTTATTTATTTTTTTATATTAAATTTTATTTTATATATCTTCAGTTGCGCGTTACTTTTGCAAGATCTTTGCAGTGTAGAATTGCGCTCTTTATCGGATAAATTCTTTCGGAATCTGTGCGTATTGAATGTTTCCAGGATCGCATTATATATAGACCGAAATGCAACAGCCTCGCGTTTAACGAGTAATGATTAAACGCGCCGCGCTGTCTCGCTCGGCAGACGAGCCGCCGTAATTCACGGGCGCCTCGGCAATATTTCACCGCACATCTCCAAATCGGCAAAACTCTTCCTGCACTCGACTACATTTTTAATAAATCAACCGTACTGCTCGCCCGTACTCTCGCCCGACCTTCCATCTCCTTCGCACGCCGCCCTTCTCCGCCACCCTTTTCGCCCTTTCTCGCCCACGCGCAGCGCTGGATTCAGGTACACGTCCGGGCTTTGCCGCGCAAAATTTTTTTCTTTTCATTCTAAGGCGAGACTCTACTTTTAATTCTAAGATTAATAACTTTATAAATCTCTGATCCTTCTTTACAATTTTCAACAAAGGAGTGTAAGTTGAAGTTACTTAATTTCCTACAGAATACAACTAAGAAGTATGTTTGCTATATAATACACTTAATTTACAATTTGCGCAAAACAATAAAAATTGAACAGACAGAGACATCCTTTTCACCAAACGCGCTCCAGTGTAATAGCAGTATTAATCTTCTCTTTCTTCAAATTATTTTCTTTTATAATTTAATCGCTATTCATTATTACAATGTAGTCCAGGGAGGAGAACATCAACATAGTCGTCGACAGAGAGAGAGCGGGAATAAATTGGCGTAGGGAGTTCTCGTCCTTAAATCCACCCCTGCTTGGCGCGGCGTATGCGCGTGCCACGATCGTTCATGCACCCCCTCGACCCGCTGTAGTATTGATCCACGACCATCCCTCACGCCGTACTCCACCGCCACGCCGCGTATGGGGGATGGTAACAGCAGCAGCAGCAGCACCAGCAGCAGCAGCAGCGTGGCGCTGAGAGGGAGAGGAAAGCGGGGTAGAGGGAGGACTGCTGGGAAACCCAAACCGAAACCCCAACCCCGCAAAGTGAACCGAGCCTCTCCCGCTTGGCTCGCTCTTTGCCCTCCTCGGCCACACCGTCCCGTTTCATCCCTCGCACCAACACCCATGCAAACGACAATACGTGAACAACGTGATCACACAGAATTGCACGGGTGTGCATATGGGTGTATACGTATGTGTTTTGTAGGTGCGTGGAGTTCTCTGTATGAAAATCCACATAACTGAGATGCATAGAGAACGTGGTATTTATGAAATTGGGATGACTGAAAAGATAAAAAAAAAAGAAAAAACAACTCGCTGCACCAAACATTGTGCGAGCGATCTATTATGAAAGAGGTGTAAATCGCGCTTGAGCCTAGAAAATATTGTTAAAGTAAATACAGTTTTACAGTGCGAAACAACTTTTGTTTCCGTTTCCACAGCTCTACTCAATTTATGATTTTCACCAACAAGTTTTGACACACAAAGCGAAAAATATTTTTTCACTTTCTAGAATAATAGTTTCAATCTTTGTACTTGCAAAAACATTTTACATAACAAAATTTCTTTCTATTACAAAGTAAAAAATATTTAAGATTGTAATAGGGATTTAGATTGTTTCGCTGTTGCTCTTCTTAATTTAAAAAATCCAATCACTTCGCTCATACTCGTTTGCACCGTGACATTCAACATGGCTGCGTGTCCCACCGACTGACGAGAAAATGAGAAAGGGTGGCCGCCGGTGGTCGGTGGGGGTGACGGCGGCAAAGGGGTGACGGAGCGCGAGCGAAAGGGAAAATCATGGAGAAATGCGAACCGTGTGCGTTTAACCCCCGAAAAAGAAATTTATCGTGAATCCACTTTGAGAGAAAGCGAGTTCTCCGCGAAGCACAAAGGATCCGAGTATTGTTTACTCTAAAATGATGGGAGGGAGGGGAGACGGGGATGTATCGGGGGATGGCTCTGGGGTGGTTGACTGGAAGGAGAGAGGATTGCCGAGAATTCGACCACGCGATAAAGGGATGACATCGGTGGCTCGCTCGAGTTGGCAGACCCAGACTTTCGACCCCCCCCCCTTTTCTCTCTCTCTCTCTCTCTCTCTCTCTCTCTTTCTCTTTCTCTTTCTCCCTTTTTATTCAGTGGCTAAAAAGCGAACGGTCGGATGAAAACGAGAGGACGTCAGTATGCGAATTGAGGTGGCCGATTGTACGTATTCACAGGGCTTTTTGTTTCCCGCGGTCTCTCTCTTGCTACGCTGCGAAATCTCTCTAAGGAAAATGGCTTATTAAATACTACAATATCGATTAGAATTTTTGATCAAACCACTATGAACTTTGTTTTGCTTATCCGAAAGCATGACATTATTTTATGCCATATAAGGCCGTAATTATTTTACTACGATTGTAAAACTATTTGAATTTTCTATGATAAATATGATGATCAAATTGGAAATTGTTAAGACGAATATATAGTAAGTTAAGATACATCAAGAATAAATTAATTAAGAACTTTTTATATTAAAACATTTTTATAAAAGCAATGAGGTAAATTATACCATTATTTATTTATTTATTTATAAGTATTGATATTTTTAAAATAAAAATCTTTAGGCAAATATGGAATATACGTGTGCATTGCACGAGCGAAAAATTGTGTTGATTTTGAGTTTAAAAATGTAACTTTATTGTAAGATATTTCGGTGACAATTCTATTTCTTTTCTACGTTGAAATATTATTTCTGTTAATCGTTTTGCATATTTCTTTTCGCTAAGCTTGTTAGAGTATGACGTTAAGCAATTTGATACAATAACGAGAAGTAGCGAAAAGTGGATGGCGAAATTTCTAAAGAACTGGTCGTCGTATTTATTCATGAACTTCTTGTTTCGTGGTCTTATTCAAGCGACGATAATTAATGTCAAATTGCTCGTAGAGCTCCGTATATTTACTTGTTAAGCAAAAAGTGATATTATATTATTGAAAAATATATTGAAGTTTGTACCTTTTAAGTGTAAACTTAATTTTGTTATTTTTTAAAATTTGTTAAATTTATGTCAAATAGTTTGGTAATTGTTTCGGTAATCAGTTTTTAAAATCAAATTTTTTATAAAATATAAAACTCTTTATATATATATATATATATATATATATATAAAGAGTTTTATATTTCATAAAAAATTTGATTTTAAAAACTGATATATATATATATATATATATATATATATATATATATATATATGAATAAAAACTATAATTGCACATTTATTTTATTAATAACACTTTAGATACCAAATAGAATTTTAATATTAAATACTCATCAGCTTTTTTTAACCAGAAAGTGTTCTTATATTTGAATTCAAATCTAAAGTCTAATATACAATCGCTCTTTGTTTTCTGTTTCTTGCTTTTCGTCTACCGCATTTTTACCTTCGTACTATTTTATGGGCAAATCAGTCTCTTGTCTCTTTTGGAGTTTGTACTCTTTTTATCTTGTTAATTTCAGTAAAACATTATACGAAAAGGTAAAAAAGCAATGTGCAAAAAGCAAAAAAAAAACGGAAAACAAAAGGTATATTGTAGATTAGCTTTTACCTTAGTTCTATTATATTAATTTTTTCTTTTTTTATTTTTAAAGAAATTTTATATCTTTAGTTGAGAGACACTGACTTAGGGAATATCAATTTCAGGTTTTGTTTCGAGAAGCGAAATTTATCTGTCCTCGACACACGTGTCAACAAATGATTGTTCGATCCGTCATATTAATACAATCATTTATTCTGTCTGTCATTATTTCGACGGCTGTACAATCTGTCGTCGAAATTGTAACATTGATACATATAGAAATCGATATATACCACCGAAAAGCTGATTGTTTTTATGTATAAACTGGCAGTTGTGCAGCATGCAACCGTCGCCATCTGCTAAATCGCCGCATACATTAGACCGATGAAACACGTTCGAGAATTTAAGCGCAGCATGCATATTCATAAGCGTCACCTTTCTACCGCAACGAGTGACTAATTTTACTGCCATTTTTGTTGAAGACCGTCAAATTAAGGCAAGGAATCACGCTTTAATTTAATAAGAAACTATATTCCCAACTCACATTGAACGCTAAGTATGATTATTTTGTTTTCGTCTTATGATAAAAAAAAAGATTTCTGAGTTAAACAAATCAAACGACGTTATTAAGTAATGCTTAAAATTAAATAACGTAATGTGAAATTAAGAAACTGAGGAATAAATTTCTAAACGGATTTGATTAAAAACTATTTTTTTTAAAAGGAACGTAAAAATTTTTCCAAACTATACAGTTCTTATTTTATAGTCTTATTTTATATTAATAATATATTATTCATTATTATTATTTAAATATCATAGAATTAATTATAATTCATTGACAACACACGGGATGTTTGTATTATTTTAACATTGTTCGATGAGCTACATTCCACTGTTATTATATTTTAATAACTTTACCAGAAACATCAAATAGATATCGATGCAAATTAACATTAAAAAGGTATACTATAGTGCAGGCGCTACAATCTTCATTACCTGCGTGTAATTATAACTGTAGTTTGTATAATGCAACGGTTAGCGATACACGAAATAAAATAAATTTGCTCGTGCGCAATTTCAATGCAAATACCGCCGGTTGCATCGATGTCCATCAGGAGGTCGGCGGCAGCTCGTCTCGCAGTAAATCGCATCGACGGCTAATACCGTCGACCGCGCAAGGAGGGTGGCGGAGTAAAAAAGTAAAGAGGGAATTAAGATAAAGCGATCGTGTCGGATTGATCGAAGCATGTTGCCCGCGAACGATCGATAGCTCCTGGAAGCTAAATTGGAGCGGCTTGTAACGGACGTTCGCCCTGGTTTCGGCCGCGGACGGAGACTAACGGCTGTCCTGTCGATAATAAATCGCCCACTCGTCTCCGAGCAACTTCGAGAGCCGCCAGAAGCGCGGGAGACTTCTCCGAAGTTCCCTTTATCTCTTACGCTATATAAATTAAAAATATTGCAGAGGCGGACGGGTAAAGGCAATAACTATCGAGATATTTTTATCATGCTCTTAAATTATGATCTGAATTCCTTTCATTACAATAGAATATGTAGGACATCTTGGTTATATATTTTATCCATAACTCGAGAACTCCAAGGATAAATCTTGATTCTTTTCCAGCAATTTTAAAGCTTTCTCTTTCTCTCTCTTGCCTGAAATTGAAGTGATTTGTAAGGATCTGGTTGAATTTCTCGCGTCGCGGACATGCGAAGATGAGACGCAAAAAAAAAGAGCGCGGGTTCATCGAGCGACGCTTTTCTCGGCAAATTGCGCGGAATAAATACGACAGAAACGAATGATTTACCGATTTAATATCCGGCTGACCCTTTCTTTTACTTCTTCGGGGCTGTCGTACTCTCATTGAATTTTTTTTTATCGCTCGAATAACTCCCTTACGCTCTACGCTCATTAACGCGCCGGAGCGATGACAGACATTGCAGATCGTCGCGTTTGCACTCTCGCGTTTGCGACCCTTGCTCGCGAGGCGCAACTCCGTGCTTATCGCCGCAACGAGATCTGTTATTGGATTTCCACCCGGTTGAATCTTTCGCCAAACGCGCCCATCTTCTCTCCGACGATTAGAAGAGGCGATCCTGAAATGTGCACACTCTGACGACGCTCCGATCTGCTGTCGACGATACTCGGGGACATCTTCGCCGTAGGGAAGCGTGTAACGTGATGGGGTGCATAATCAAAGGGTAACGAGACGTAAAAAGACACGTTTATGTAAATATTTATGGCAATTTCTTATCTTAACGTACCATTCGTTACTTCCCGTTCTCGAGTAACCCTTTTATCGAATTATATTTCTGCATACATCCAAAAACAAGCTTGATAATAATAATCAACCTTATCGAAAGAAAAAAATAGTTGTAGTAATCATAATATCACTATAATTTATTGTCATTAGCCCGATCACATTTTATAATTATCTAACAATATAAGTTATAGTTTGTTGAGCTATATTAAAATTCTAATAATCATAATATGAGTCTGTGGAACTTATAATATGGTTGCCAAAATGAAAATGGAGATTTTAATATTTAATATAAATTGTACTATAAAACAATTACTATAAGCATATAGTTATTATTATAACCAATATAACAACAGTATAAAAATGATATTTCCGACTATAATTATTTTACTATACAATTGTAATCGCAAGTATCACACTTTTTTTAGTAAAATTATTTAAATAAAAAATTGATTAATAATTTAAATTTTTTACCTGAGCTTGTTTGTTATTGTTTGTTACAATAACAAACTCTCTCTCTCTCTCTTTCTCTCTGTACATTTTATAAATCCTCTTTGATAAAATTTTATTATGTATGTTGCTTTACGATTACGAAAACTTATTAGTTAATTTATTAGTTACAATAATTATGAAATAGTTTATTAATTTGCGTACATAAAATAAATTTGTGTAGTTTTACTATAATATATAGTCGTCATTACTATATTTTTTCTTTGAGTGCAATTATTACGCAGGAAAAAAATAATTTGTTAGACATCACTTAAGATTAATCTTGAGATTAATTTAGGACATAACTGCGCGGTTCAAGCGTCTCACTCTGCTCACTGCTCACAGCGTTTAACATAAATGCGAACAAATCCCAGAATTGATGTTTATCAGTCCCCATTGCCCGTGCAATATGAGACTATATCTTAAATCGAGATCGTTCGTTCGTTCGTTCCCGCGACGAAAATCCCCCGAAATTTCTCCGCTGGTCGCAGTGTGGATTTACGAGATTGCGGCGAACAGACCGGCTTAAATCGAGAAAATTGGCTCCGGGAATGCTGATTACGGGACTCTTGACCTTACGACAGAGAGAAAGAGAGATAGAAAGGGACATTACGATCGACTCTTCTCTCGCAAAATGAGGACTGTTTTCGGAAACCCTGTCGTCCTCAGATTGGCTTCGTTAATACGAATTGTCGTATCCCACTAAGAACGTAAACATTTTCAATGACAATCATAAGCAACTTGTAAAAGTTTTATAAAAAGATAACATATATAAAATATTAATCTGTTTCTCTCTTTACTATTCTTTATATTAAACGTTTTTCTGTTTATAATCATAGAATTATGTAAAAATACACGTTTTTACATCATTCTTTCTTAATATACGTGAAAGATGTACAGAACTTTCATTACACATATAGTAAAATTTCATGTGGGTGTAAACTTTAGTAATGAAAAAATTTTGCACACCGCGTTAAAAAGATGTTTATATTTTTACACAGTTTTAAAATTATTATTATCTATTAATACCAGAACTTCTGTTGAAGTAATTCTGTAACAATGTTATCTCCGGAAACTCTTGAAGAAGTCTGAACACAGTATTATCAAGATCAATATGGCGGCTAATTGATCAAAGTGCTGCAGCACGGCGTGCTTCATCGTCGATGAGCATTGTGTTAGTATCGATGTTACCGTAAAACGACGGAGCACGCAACATTGACATTACGGAAGTTCTTCATGGTCGTATTACATCACTCTGTCAGTTTTTGCATGCCAATTAGTCAGGTTGGATAAGCCGAGTATCTGGGGCAAACATAAAAATCCCGCCCTTGCGGGCGCTATATGCTTCCCCGAGATCGGTTCGGTATTACGGATCACAGCGAATTAAGATCCCTGTGCACCTCTTCAGGGCCGTATATCAAATAGAACGTCCAGCGATTTATATTCGGGGGCAACGGGACTGGGATTCCTGAGCCGTCGATTAGGATTATCCGCGGATTATCTTCCGACGCCGTCTGTTTCTCCTGCTTTCCGGGAACGACGACTGGGGATGGCGGCGGATAGCATTTCCCTCCTACCCTTTATTTTCCACCGTCCTCTCCCGGCCGTCGCGCAAATTTCTCACCCGCCCCCGGTGGAGCTCGT
Organism: Monomorium pharaonis; assembly: GCF_013373865.1. NCBI lineage: Eukaryota > Metazoa > Arthropoda > Insecta > Hymenoptera > Formicidae > Monomorium > Monomorium pharaonis. The sequence goes on along the minus strand of NC_050468.1, from coordinate 11,171,635 downwards.
AAATTTGCGGGGATGATGTCTACTTGCTGCACGCTGGAAGTTGCAGTGTGTTTCTCGCATTATCCGTTACTGACGCCAAGGTGAAATTAACTTTTCTTGCGGAACACTTTTAAATTATCGCCAACCTGAAATTGCGGCCTGTTTGCGGCGGGATTGATTAAAATATCTCCCGGTTATTCTAGGACAAGGATACATAGTCCCGACGTGGATCCTTAGGTTCCTTAAATCTCATTTCAGAGTTTATCGTTCGGAAAACTTTGCTATTCGATTTACTTAATTAAAATGGACTCTTTTCCACTTATCTCTTTTTATAAATCCCATGGAACTTGGTTATGGCAATATCGATACATAATAATGATAATTCATTGCATCGTAAAAATCATTATAAATAACATTTGTAGCAATGGAAAAAGAATTTATTTAGATGCACTTAGCCGTCATTATGAAAACTTACTTTTAATAAGTCAAGTATATATTGTAAATTAATAAGTGACACAATGCTAAGCGCAGTTTCATAATTTTAATTGAATCATTTAATTTCCTGTTCCCTCGGATTCCATTTTTCTTTTACCATAGCCAAGTCTCCGGACTTGCCAAAATTACCGCAGCGACGTTCTAATTTAATTCGCCGGAGAGGAGGATCCATTTCATTTGCGTTTACTTTAGTCGGCTCTGTGCGAGGACGGTCCCACCCTCCCCCTCCTTTCCGCCAGGATAGCTAAATGTTTTCTCCTCGTGAAAGATAGATCGAAATTGCGAGGGAGGCGGCGCGATGAAGATGGAAGCGCAAAGGCTTATCCTCGACCTCGATGTCGTCGTTCCACGATGACGCTCCCTCGAGTATACACTCGCATCTGCTCTCTGTGAATAACACGCGTGAGTATCTGTCGATACGTTCTTCCGTACGAACAGGTTTGATCCCGTGCAATAATCGTCTAGGGAAATAACTCGCGCCGATGCATCAGTGACGGTAACGTCGAACACGTTTCCCGAGATCGAATATTAGAAAGAGAGAAGCGCATTAATAAAATTTGTGCGCTTAATTTTCCACGAAAAAATTTTGGATCTCTCGTCGTTTATTTGAAGGCGCCTCTTCCCCTTTTCTCTTTCTATTGGACAGAATCTGTCCTCATATGTTTACGCTATCGTTTCCCCCTCGTTTATCTTACCGCGTGCACCTCTCCCGCAATGCGAGATTGTAAGATCAGCTCGTACGATAGCAGACTTATATAGTGGACCGATCGCTCTTTCGAACGGACCGTTCGAATCGATTCTGCGACCGAGCGTGCAAAATCGGTGCGGGTGACAATGGCGACCGGTTGGAAATTGCGCGGCTAAAGAGAACATCGAACGTACTCTCGGCCGGTTCTTCTCCTTCGTGGCGAAAGAGAGCAATCACCGACGCTCGAGGCGTTTCCAATTTCCTCCAATGTGGCCTTATATCGAGAGAAATGCCGAGCGCGGCGAACTGATCCCGGCCGGCAAACGGCACACGGTATCCGCGCCGTTGTTGCCGGGGGAGTTCGAGATTAAATTGAAAACAGACGTGTGTACCCGCGGAAAAAGGAGAAAATGCAACGGTTATTCCGCTGGGTCGCACAACGCGGACGACAAGGAGGAGGGTCGGTACGTCGGAAGGTCCCTTTACGAGATTTTACACCGCCGGATCACGAAACCACGCGTAAGTAATCCTTATGTGCGAATGTCCAGTTCTTGAAACAGATTTCGCCTGGAACACTTCTGTGTCTCACTCGGGACTGACTGGCGTACTTCCGAATTCTTTATGCTTCGATGAACCGGCATTCCCTTCGCGTCCGCTATAACATTAGCACAATGGCCAAGTAAATGAGTCGGGTCCAAGCTAAGCAATGTTTATTTCATTTAATTTGTAGAAAATTTGAGGAAGGCATTTTTTCATAATAAAACAATTTCGAGCAAACGTGGAGATTGAAACTTTTTATCCTTTCAAGTAAGTATCTTTAACATTTCGTCGCTGGAAATCACTTTTGTAATACATGCTTTGTTCGGGCAGACAGCAAGATCTAGCCAATATTCGTTTTCCTTCTTTTCTTCTCTCTGGGATGTCTGATCCTGTCATTTGGGTTTGGCGAGCCCACAGACCCAAGCTCAACATGAGAAAGCATATTACGTACACTCATATACACATATTTTTGTGATTGTTGTACCCTTCGTTGTGAGTACGATTTTGGGATCGCTGCCAGAGATCTCGCGAGGAAGGTATTTCGTCACATACACCGTTATTTGTCTTGAACACTTTTATTCTTGTATTCAGTTACAATAGTTAGATCGCGACCCCGCAAGGCAGAGTGTCGCGTCTATGAACTTGTTGTCCACGACCCCGCAACGCAGAGTGTCGTGGTTGTATATTTAGTATAAGTTATCTCGGCGATACACGACCCCGCAAAGCAGAGTGTCGTGTGTAGTCTTAGTTTGTCTACTTCGAATTGACCCGATCCTCACCTTCTTTCGCCGGTTTATATATCCGATAATTCGGTAGTTGGATCGAAAGAAGGGGAGGATTGCGTGAGGGCGCAAATCGGTCAGTATTCCAAATTATTGCTTAGACAGCAAGTGCTGTCTAAGGAGCATTGCGCTAATTGTCGAGCGGATTGCGCGAAACCTCGCGCGATGCGCTCGATGCTGACTGCAGCTGACCGACTTACGTCATCGTGTTACTGACACCTTATCGTTATGAGTGTGTCACTCATAACATGATTGATAGTACAATAAACATTTGGGAAAAGGTCAAAGTAAGACACAATCACCCTTAGAAGTAATGAAAATAATATAAGAATGAGAATGTAAGAATATAAAAATGAAATCTGTGTCTCATACAAAACATTACAGTAGTATACAATAATATTGCAAATATTGCTGCAACAATGTTAGAATATTTTGTAATATTCTATACTGCGTTTAGGTATTTGACGTAGATGGACCAAGAGGCAAAAATTGAAGCGTATTTTTTATTTACATTCTTTAATTAAAAAATTAATTTTTTTCTCAGAGATATCATTGACTTAACAGTGTGCATATATGAGATGTTTTTCGTGCCACAGAATATTGCAATACTTTTTGCTGGTCCAAGAACATTGTTTACGTATCAGTCTGTGCTGCGGTATAATCAAGTATCTACTTTATTAACTTTTTATGAGTGCTGTTTTACTCTCGTTTACTCTAGAAACGTGCAATATTTTCGAAATTGTGGTTTACTCTTCTATTTTTGTCGGAAATTTTTTTATCTTCTTCCAGAAAGCATTTCAAAATGTTCGCAAGAAATTATATTTGTTATATTGATTCTAGATTGAAGGCATTTTATTAGAACACTATTAAATTTATAATATAAAGTTATACGTATAATTTGAGTCATTTTTAATTATTTCTATAGGTTGCTATTGCTTAATACATTGTTAATTTAACTAAAATAATAGACATAATAATTAATTTAACTTAAAAAAAAAAATAATGATAAACTTAAATTTGTATTAAAATAATAAATTTTAACATAAAAATTGAAAATATTAAAATGCCCTTTAACTAAGAAAATTAGTTTAAATTTGATAACTTTAATACTTAACAAAAGAAAATTATAAAGATACGACATAATATTGTGTGCAATTTCGTAGAAATATGATTTATAATTTACAATACTTTGAAAATTTCCCTACGATTCGCAAGTTATCTATCAATGTGTATCGACCTAGCATCTCTTCATTTCAGAAGCTCCTTCAGGGCAATTGCTCCCCTGAAAGGAAACCATCGCGGATGATTCAAGGATACCGGTGACACGGTGTATTCAAGGGGAGAAGTAAAATATTATCGATACCGCTACGTGTTTCGACGTCGCGAAGAAAGTACAAGCAATACGCGCCAGAGATTTTCCCCAGCCAGGAAACACTCGCGGCATAATCGCGGCAATTTCGTCATTTTTCGATCTTAACGCTCGTCGACGGTTTAATCTAGAACTTCTTCGTACTCGAAGGAAGGCTTGTCTTTCTCCACCTGTTTCCTCCTCGCCGCACAAAGCCACATTGTAGGAAATTGGAAAGTCTGCCGCTGACAGTAGAATCATCTTCCTCTCTCATGATCGCGCCGACACGCGTCGACCTACATCTTCATACCTTTATTTTTGTTTTCTTGGGTCGATCTGGATCGTGAGGATACAAGCCGCCTTTCGCGCACGAGATAATACGTTACCATCTTTTCTCTTGCGCTTATGTCCGCCACCCAATTCAATTCCCAGCCCCCTCATGCCGCTCGCGTGCAAAGGCGGTTATGCTTGCTTAACCGCGCACGTCAATTCGCGATCGTATTCTTCTTTCCGGCCTTCCGTCGTTCCGAAAATGGGACGAGAGATCTTTAAATCTTGCTGTCAATATTTCATCTTTATAACGAGATTCGAGCCGGAAAGGCATCGCATTCTTTATGCTTGTTCTGCACCGCTGAACAGTTGTTTTTTTCTTTAGTTTATTTTTTCTTTTGTAGAAATTACATATACTTCATTTAAAAAATTCAAAGATTAAAAATCAGGAATTTTTTTTAATCCGAGAAACCTTTTAAGAACTCGAGAAAATTAATTTTGAAGTTGAGAAATTCGTATTTGTCTTACGAGCCAAATTAAACTAGTCCGACAGCTGTGCTGAAACGGACAAAAAATTTTTTCATCGAATAAAACTTGGTCCAGACCAAGTAAGTACCAGTGCTTGTGACGCCGTTTGCATTTATTATGGTTGTTCACTCGCGTTTATTCACACTCATTTGCTTCATCTACTTCTAATGCATCGTCGAGTCGCGTATTTCTCTTTTAGATTTTTAAAAAAGATCCCGGTAAAAGTGTCGTAAGATCGAAAATTGATTCAGATCGATTGCAGAAATGCAAAATCTGGGAAAGAGTAGGCAAGCAAGGAAAGATATGTATGAGCAAAAATATTTCTTTTATTACCTTGCACAAAACACACACGTATGTACATATGCCGCTGAGATCATGCTAGCGCTTTGTTGAATTTACTTTTTGAGAGATGAGAGAGAGAGAGAGCAGCCGAACGCGTTGGACGAATGTGAGAAATAAGGCCGACGCACACAGAATAGCTCTGTTGTAGACTGGAGGACTCTCGCTCGTAATACTAAATCAATATCTGGCGGTGGGGTAACTCGTGTACAGGGTGTTTCGAAGGTGCCCGCCACCGCGCCAGGGCCGACTATTGATTTTCCATCGATGGTTATTCTCACTCCAGCCGAGTAAATGTAGCTTCTCAGACGTACAATGATCCACCGCATTATCATTCCGTCGTAATTGCGCGCGTATTCCGTCGGATTTACGTACAAATAACGCATTGAAAAAAAAAAGTTTGAGGGTCGTACACATAGTTTGTGTTAGCAGAATGGTATTCTAGGATTAACCATGGCGAGAAGGAGGGGGAGAAAGGGAGATCACAAGCATTGTAATATTTATCCTGGCGATTACTGTAGACGGTACCAAATATACGGATGGCTTATTTGCGGGAAATATATACGGGATCGATCCCTTTCGTTTGCGGGAAATGGCTTCGCGTTTCGGGAAAGGCCGCCAGTATCGGCCGACTGTCCGTATAGGTATCTCGTAATTCTACCTTTTTACAGCTGTTTTTGTCGAGGGAGTTATAGGACCGTAGGGCTTCCGGCCGGACCGTAGCCGATTCGGCTCGATTCCGCATAGCAAGAATAAATGCGCGCGCCCGTCTTTGTCCGCGCTGCCGGCAAAAATCAATTTATAGGATTACCATTAGGGGACTAATGATGTCGACGGGCTCGCGTTAGTTTTCACAAACCGTGGATCGTCGCAAAACTTCTGGATCGAACGAACAATCTCGCCGTTTGTTTTGCAGGGAAATTTACGCATTCGTGATCAGCGCGAGTACTGTAGGTCTGCATTCTGTAATCGGTAGACATTTCGAAACCTCGGCGCGCCCGCCCGCGTCTCGACGCACGCGATATTTATGATTTTAATAATCTTTTATGCTATAAATTGCGCTCGCGTTTCTACGGCTCGGGAATAAGCAAACGCGCATTAGAAAAGTATGTATGTTTTTTTTTTCTGAGTACGTGACACTCGTCCTTTCGCAGTCCAGCATATCCAGCTCCTACGAGCTGCAAATGCACGAGACGGACGCGTCGCGATACGATGACGCGTTAACTGCACTACGGTGAATTTATAGATGATGCATCACGGAAAACCAGGACGCGTACACATCGCCAGCTCAGCGAAAGCGCACGATGCATTTCACGGAGCGAGCTTTCAAAGTTTACGTACTACTGTTTGTTCATAAAATTTAATGGATCGCCATGCAAACAGTATTGTCGGTATTGCATGAGCTCGCTCTTTCTCTCTTTCTCTCTCTTTCTTTCTTTTCCTCTTTTCCGTCCCATCAGCGTTATTAAAGCCGCTATTAAAGTCGTTGCAGCTCGCGGACTAAGGAAAAGAGATACGCCAGTAAAGTTTCAAAGTTGAAGCCCCCCGTCGAGAGTTCCCTTCCTTCTTTTTTCCCTTCTTGCCTGGGCGAGAGGGGAAAGGGCGAGGCGAGGATTAAGGGGACGACGACGGTGGTGGTAGTCGCGTGCGCGGGGTGTTACGTAGCGCGATCCATTCACCGGGACATTACATACGCCCTTTACGGATCCTGCACGAGAAGCATATTGTGCGCCGAATGACGTCCCCGTTATAAATGCCTTGGATTATTGTGAAAATGCGGCATGTAGGAAAATCGTGGGCGGACTCGGCCGTCATCGAAGTTGCAATACTAAGTGTGGATTCTCATTTATATCCGTTGGCCCTATTTTCCCATCTCCTCATGCATCATTCCCTTCGCGATGAGTTAGAAAAAAATACGTACGAAGAAGGAAAAAAGAAGAAAGATTCTTTCTGTACAACGACAGAGATAGAAAAGTAGGTGGTTCTATATTTTGAAAACGTTGGCATAAATCCCATTTGGATGCATTGTTATTTAAACTCCTTAAGCACTTTCTTTGTTACTTTTTAGTAGATTTTTATTACACTTTAGAAAATGATGGTGTGATTTTGATACCAACGGTATGGACTTGGCGATATTTGACGTTTATATGGACACCAACACGGTGAGAATTATATAAATTATTTTATGCTTTATTTATTTAACTGCGAATTGTTGTATATTCTTTCATTTGCAAAAGGCATGTAAAGGATGTCGTAAAAGTTGGAAGCGTTAGTATTCTAATGTCGTCTCGCGTGACAAAAGCGTGAGGTTTCACGTACGACACCCTGTATTATTACAGCTCGTATTCCGTACTCACCCTCCTCATGCTTGTGCAGTTAGTCACCGTGCTCTCCACCCTCGATTTTTTTCGTCTCTCCCTCACCGTCTAATACAGAGTGATCCGAAAGCGCGTGCTCCGTCGCGTCCTATTTTCGCGGAGCGAAACCGCGCCAGCCTGGCGGAAATTTGACAGTGATTGTGACGCGATTGGAAACGAATTGAGCCGACGAACTTTTCCTCTTCTCTGTCCCTCTCCTCCCCCACAAAAAAAAAGATAAAAAGAAAACGTTTTGAGCTGGATTTAAAGCGCAATGGCCGTGGCCATCGAAATCGCCACAGGATTTATTAGACAGATTTCATCGCTTTTTCCTTAATCCTATTGTCTGAAAAGTAATCGCTCGTCAAAATGCAACGGGTATGAAGCTCTCGAGAGGTTCCAGATACAGCGAGCCAATACGACGAAATCGCGAGCGAATTTATAGTCCTCGAAATTCTTTGGGACATTAGATCTCCCGTTTGTTAGACCCTCCCGCCCCATGTAGGGCAGTATTTCCTTAATCCCCGCTCTACGTTTTCTCCTTTCATCGATCATTGAGTGTTTATGTGTGAGTAGACGTACGTATGTATGCGTCAACACCGGGGATATCTCCGCAAGGAGGTTAAACGAGTCTTAGGGAAATTTCAGGAAAGAGCCCGATTTCCACCCCACAGTCGCTCCTCTTCCCGCAACGTGAAGACTCACCCTCCACGGTGCACTTAGTCATCCTCCCCTAACCTCGTTTTCCGCCCCTGTTGATGGTACAGGTCGGTCCAAAGGGGACTGGCCTTCTCTCCGGCCAAGGCATCACGAGAAAATACGATATCCGGGATTTTGGTCCTGCAGCCATTTTCTTTCCTTTTTAACGTTCCTCCGCGTCGTCTCATCTCGGTCGCGATATAACGTCCAGACATTCACTGTATTTCTCTCGCAGGACACGAACTTCTTCTCGGATTACACGGGAACATTCCCTTTTATTTCTTTAGAACGCGCAATTTTTTTGCGCGTTACGTGCAACGTTAATTCCGCGCTCGAACTCGTACGTAGGGACAGTCGTTTCAGTTATTCGGAAATTACAATGCGGTTACGTTACGCCGACGAGAACGATATTATAAATTAATGGGAAAACCGCGGTTGATGTAATCACTGTATTCTAGTTGGTTATCAGGTTCGTTATTTAACTTAGCTGTATGAGTCAATTAGTCGTTTTCCGTTTTCCATGTTAACTAGTTAATTTATTATCAGTTACGAACATCGTTCGTTATATCGTAACGCAGAAGAGAATATACTCTTGGAACAGATACGGTACGATGTAAATGCATGGAATAGTAATGTCTTTGCTGAAGCCATTTTCGCTCTTCCTCTTTCTCACCACATCTAACTTAAACATATTAAAATATTAAATAAAATGTTTGCATACGAAGAGATACATTTACACATCAAGAGAAGGACTACAAAAAAAGGAAATGGGAGCAATAAAAAAAAATCGACTTAATAGGATAAAACAAAGTAATTTTTCCTTATGGTTTCTGAAATTACAGGATATTAATATTACACAGATACAGTGTGTGTGTGTTTGTGTCTATAATTTAAAAATTACACATAGATTGACTTTTACTACATTATTAAGTCATTTTTAGCGCGTGCAGGTGTTCAGAGGTTCAAACGAGGGTCCGGGATAGTTTTTCAGGAGCGAAGAACCCACGCGACTTGAACTCGGCGTTGCCCCGTGGACGGCAGGTGGTGCTCGTTGGAGGTTCACCTGGAACCTTTGAAGATTTAGGGCCTCTTTCGACTTCATATATATAACTATTTCCCCCATGGCTATCGCGGAAGCACCAGTTTTCCTTTTCTTCCAATTTTCTTCCCTATGAGAATTCTGGCTGCTGTATCGATATTAATCGATTTGCCATTCTGACCTCGAATTTATCGGTGTCATTAATCTCTCGAGGAGAAAGAGAGAGAGAGAGAGAGAGAAAGAGGAGCGCACAATGAAAATTAACGACGCGTGAAGCCACATTGAGCTCTATAGCAGGAATCTTTCGTTCTTCCATCGCTTTTTTTACAGTCACACTTTCTTTCACCTGTACTCGTATTAACTATCTCTCTCTACTTCTCGATCGCGTTATCGAATTTACGATGGTGCGCGTTACTTGTAACTTGATTTTCGCGGCAATATATTTTCTTTTTCGCAAAATGTTCACGATCTTTTGATTTAATGTCTTAGTTTGCAGTAGCTAGTTAATAGCTTCACAGCAGTTTCATAGTTTTCTCTTAAATGTTACCGAAGATTTACTACTCGTGATATTTCGTTACGGAATCTACAAATTATCAGAAAGTATTTTATTGAATTTTACACTCAATAGTAAGTTGTTGGTTGTCGATAATTAACAAAAATTATTGTCAGTTGGGATAAAACTTTTTGCTTTGTTAATTACATTTAAACGGTTTACGTTTCTATATAACGCTCGGCATAAAGCTACGTACAAGCCATCCAATATTTTTGCTGAACATTTTTTTAAAACGCTGACGTTCATTTACTCTTCGGTGTAAGCAATACAAACATTTTTGTCGTCGAGTTTTAAAACTCATTCTTGATACGTGATAATATGTATATCGCGCAGAATTACATAACATTATATAAATTTTCAACGATTGCTTATTTCTATTGGCAATTCGCTTTATATTTTGTTAAATTAATAACTTTCAATTTTTATAATCAGAGCTTTTAATTTTTATTAGACGTTTCTTGTTTTATTTATTTCTAAAAATAAGAATATCTGTTTAAAATCTGTTTCGAAACAGAATAGTTTTTGTGGTCGTATCTGATTAAATTCTTCTTTTATTCTATGAAAAATTACTGATAAAAAATCACATGAACTATAATAACCGCAGGATACATTCGTGCACCTCGATGCGCTCTATCGTTTCGCTGTCAGAAGATGTCACGTTGACTGGTGTGTATAGGGAGCACCGGGCTAAACTGGCCAATGTATTCATAGATGTCGAGATTCTAGTCATCCCGTAATATTCTCGTAGCAATATATGCTTTATGCTTGTGCGCATACATAGGCATGAGCTTTTTCGCGTGTATGCATGCGCACGAAGGAGCAAGGAGCCTGTGTGAGTTGAGGCCCGAACTTGAGGCGGCAGCTGCACCTCGAAACCTTCTTACGGCATCTGCCACAAAGGGGCCAGGTTGCCTACCACGCGTTGACGTGTCCTAACGATCCCATCTGGAAATCGCCGGGTTTTTAAAGAGGAAACGAATCGTTAGGCCGATGTTGCACAGCAACTCTGAGATATCTGGCAGGCTGACCGGAGAAGAGAAATTTAATCACTCTCGACATCTTTTTACAACAACATATTGAAGACAAATAAATAAATTATTAAAATTATTTTTTGCTTCCTCATAGAGGAAGTTTTATTTTTATAAAAAATTTCTTGTAGTTGTTTTTGCCAATGTGTTCAGAATGTTCTTAAACATCGTAAAAACGCAATTAAAAAAAAAAGTGTGTGTGTGTGTGTGTGTGTGTGTGTGTGCCAAATTTACTGAAATTTCTATAACTTTAGATCTGATTAACGATTTCTTTACAAAATTTATATGAAATACGAATAGGGAAAAATTGAAAATTTTGATAGATTTAGAAAAATTGCCATTAATTAATTCTTGCCATTAATTGTCAAAAAACATCATTTTTTCCCGGAAAGAGAATATTCCAGCTGGGTGTGCGTAAACACATTTCCCCATACCCTAAAAAAAAGAAGTTTTTAATACAAACGAAATTATATGTAGAATGCAAACAAAATTGGATAAAGAAATGTTTGTTGACAATATATAAAGCTTCCTCCAGGGAGGAAGCCGAAAAAGGGACATTTGCAAATTTCTAAATTGTATGTATACTTAAAAACTATGAGAAAGCAATATGCAAATCTAATTTCACACTTAAAAGCTGTGAGGAAGCTATGTGCAAGTTTCTACTTGCACAATTTTTTTAAATTTAATAGTAAACTTAATTTAATTTAACTTATTCTTATTAATTTCTTGATATTGTAACTTCTCTTTTCTCTCTCTCTTTCTCTCTCTCTTTCTCTCTCTCTTTCTCTCTCTCTCTCTCTCTCTCTCTCTCGGTGCTTGTTTGTTTGCAGCAAAGTTTGTTTGGGTTGAATTTATAATAAAAGCAAATTTTGTAGTACAACTTATGTCGATAATATATTAACTAACACTTAATATGAGATTAGTTTCTAGCCGTTTGCATATGCTATTAACAGAAGATAAACTATGGTTTTAAATACACTCCACGACTCTGCATCGTAGTATACACATACAGCATCAATATATTATCACACTACATTGATGTGCACGTGTGCATTAGTCGGATATAACAATTGCATAATTATTATAAAGCTATAAAATTTGAATATTTTGCTAATTTAAGTTGAACGAATCTCCTTAAGATTGATATTCTTCACTACTGTTATAAAATTTTTAATGAGATGCGTTTCTGTATTTAAGTGTCTATTTAACTGACGTTTGATCGACTAATTTATTTCTAAAATTTTATCTTTCTCATATTTAATTTATTTCTCAAGTCTGATTTCATGATCGAACACTTTACAACAAATTCACGTTCGGCGATATTTCTGCGGATGAAATATTTCCATGCCGACTATGATCGATATCGCAGCGCAAGACGATCGGAGTCGCACTCTTCGAGTTTACTGCTTCAGGGCTGAACGCTGTCACTTCTCGATTTATGAATGAAAGGGCGTAGGGACCTCAGATAATTTGTAGCTACATAAATATCAGGGCACTTAAAGGCCTCGTAGACAACCCCCCGGTACCGCGTCGTACGCCGCTAGTGTATCGATATTTATCGTGCTGTTAAATGCACCTCGTAAACTTTATTACTCAGAATCCCGATGAGAGTAGAAACGCGAGCAGGATGAGCGACGGTGAATGTGTTCGCCTTGAAGTTCCAGTCACGCCTTTGAAAAAGCTCGGGAAAACGTCTGGTAATTCCAAACGGTATCGGTTAACTGTCACGGCGAGCTTGCCAAGTTTTAGCATTACGTTCATTGCGAGCATACGCGAAAAAAAAATTAAGAGATTCACTTGGAGTAAACAAACTACATGCAAATTAATTGCATTTGTCTATGTATTGTGATACAAAAGAGATCTTTGTGTGAAACTAGTGAATTATTGAAATTTATTCAGAAGTTAGTCGGTCAATTTGGCACTTAGGTTCTTAACAAGAGAAATACTTAGAACATCGATACTATGTATTAAGCAATAATGATAAAATAATTCATCTGCAATGCATGTATTACATGTAGTACATTTTATTTTATTTTTAGATGACACAGAAGTGAGAATTTATATTATCTCGTAAATTTCTTTTGAAGAAAAAAATTCTGCAAACCGGTTTATTTTATATGTAAAATATGAATATATAAATTTTCTTTATTAATACATTATGGAAGTTTTATATCAAAAGTTACATGAAAAGTTTGAGAAGCAAGTTTTGCTGGAACAAAAGACAAAGAATTGCGATTCATTAAAAAATATACACAATTCAATTGATTCTCAACTAGAAATTAGGTCACGAAGAGGCTATTCGCGAGTAGATTCATAAAAAAAATGTTATTAACTTCGCATCTCTGTTTAAGTTACGCCTCCCGAGCAAGAGACGAAATAGGCGAAGACTGAAGAATTTACGAAGGTCGATTCAGAACGTCGAAAGTGTCCGAAGACACGCCGTAGTTCGAGGATGTACGCGCCCTGCATTATTCAGCGCAAGTCGCATCGTCGTACCTCTTTCCGATCCTTCAGCCTCCCTCTGGTCACGTCGATCCCGACGTCCTCGATCCTTCCCTGCGCCTTCCGCCCTTTTCTCGCACGAACGGAATTTTCGCGAGCTTATTGGAAAAGCATCGACTCGGAAGGCCCGAAAGTTTGGCAGCGCGCCTCCAACTTTTCCACTCAAGATAAGGGTGAGAGATAGATGTGAATTGACCCCCAATGAGCTTGCGAATTAACGTGGTAACGTAAAGCAAATTACGCGCATTTTCAATAACGACGCTCGATTGCTAGGCAAACTGTGCGTATGTATTCTGCTAAAGAGTTTACTCGAGGCACACAATCAGTAAAGGCAAGACTAACGTCTCTTCGGAAAAATACTTTTTCTTCAATCTTTTTAGAAATTTGTTCATACTCTTTTCTAAATGTTCTAATATTCAATTATTCTTTGATAAATTACCAGTTCAAAAATTGTTTACTCTGGTCAAAACTGTTTTACAAAAATAGAATTTTATTCTCGTGTTCCAAAGTGGTGTTAAGTGATATAGAAATATTGCCGCTTGTGTTCTAACAAGCTTTCCGTCAAGACGAGTGAAAATTCGCATTAGCGCGATCTGTTACCGCAAACGGATTGGACGCTTGAACGTAGTAGGAGATCGTTTAGCGAATAGAGCGTGAAGGAAAGAATCGTGTATACGTGGTGGTGAACAGTAGTTGCGTAAACCGCTTCTAGGTTCTGCACTTTATCTTAAACACGCTATTACGGCTTTCCCACACAGCACCGGGTGTATTTTACGATAATTGTTGCCGCGTATTTGTCTCTGTTAAGATATCCCTGGGATCGTGTAAGACCAAATTTTCTACCGTCTCTTTCTTATTTAAAAGATAAGTCTTATTTTAAAAAGACTCTTCTCATCTATATTCTCTTTTTCCTCTGTGTTAACAGTATAACATAACACTATGTAAATTAACTTTTATCTATATGTATATGAATATATATGAATATATATCAACATAGCACGAAAAATTTATGTATCTTTGTCTTTGTGTTTTTATCTTTGCGTTTCAATTTTCTATATAGGTCAGAGTCGGGCTGATCGTTGGAAATGGTTCTTTTTCCATTGACCAAACTATTTGAGATATCTATTATACCGTGAACATGGCGTGGCGCCAATGCAAACCTGACAAAAGCCCGTCCAACGAATTACGACGTTGTGTTACATTTTCTTTTCAGCCGGCACACAATTCTTCATCGTTCGTTGCGCAAACGCATTTTTGATCGGCAAAATTTTAAAAAATTTCAGCACAACAAGATATTCGCAAATCTCTTCTATCGCATTGCTTCCTTTTTTTTATTTTATCGCCATCATCCCCGTCATGGGACGGCATGATTTACCGAGAACCCTGTTTTTTACCAAGTTTTTTGTCCAACCTTATTTAATAACGGCATCTTGCACGCAACCTTTTTATACGCGGCTCCTGATTTTCTTTATGGTCATATTCGCGGCCCCATTGTTATCGAAGAAATCGTGCGAGTGCTAGCACATGGTGTCGTTCCCCTTAAAGTATATGAACATGAAGGGATGATTATGAAATCACTGTTTCCCGGATATTCGTGCACGATATAAGTCGAATCACTGCAACAAAAAAAGATGCGCAGTATTTTCCCTAATTAGGCGCTGGCAAATTGTCATAATAGGAATATTAATGTGCCTAGCATGATTCTTCAAATCCTTAATTGAAGCAATTAAAATTTTCTGGTTGTATACTTTACAATTATTTAATAATAAAGAACTAAAAAATGTAAATATTTAATTTGAGACTTTTTTAGTGTGAGAAAGTTTTTTTTAAGATTTAGTAGTAGTAGTAATAGTAATAGTATATGGGGCTATATCAATAAACCTCGAAAAGAATGGTTTTGCTAAAGCATCTAAAAACTTAACTTGATACAAACCTGAAAATATTTTGTTAGATCATTGAAACAATTATATAAAACTATCAAGCAAGTTGCTAGTATGCTAAAATTTTTTTTTTTACGTTAATCATCATGTCTTTCATAATTATTAAAATAATCAGACAAAAGTATGTTTAGATCTGTATCTAGCTAAAATCTTAAATATTTGTATAAAATTGTTCTTTCTATGTTCTAGAGAAGTTCCTCTGTAACTCCCGCTAAGTTGTCAGTCCTAGTATTGTATATCAAACCTTATGAAATTACTCAACTTCTTTTTCTTTAGGTTTAAGTCGTTCTAAGTCCTTAAGCTTAATATAGCCTTAAGTCTTTAAGCGTAGCGTTGTCTTAGGAAATATATTTAGGGTGATGGTTAAGATCGTAAATTTGAGATTCGCTAAATTAAATCGGTCATTTTTATAAGAGAGCCATGCATCACCCTTTTGATACATTAATTAAATAATATATTAGTTACAATATTTTTTCGATACAAAAACGTTTACAATTTTTCTTCTTTCTTTTCGTAATTTGCAATTAGGATTGCGAGAATATGTAATGTCTTATGTTGGAAAAAACCGCTTTATATTTATGCTTCTTTCCTAAAGAACTTTAAATATGAAACGTAAACTCTTGAACATTCCGGCTTGTTAAACTTTATTTTATACTATATACGCAGCACTCTTCTTGTTTTCCTTACTGCGCGTGTTTATACGAGAAACCGCGTGATAAGCTGGTGGCAACAAATATCACATTTATGATTACGATGCTACGCCTTATTAGTATGCGACGTCACGCAAATCTCCGTAAGAAACATGTGTAGCTAAAATCTCGATTCTCCAAATATATAATTTTAATACGAAAGACATAGTAATCACGATTATATTAATAATCGCTGCTATCACTCGGTATTTTCGTACTCATCGGTTTATACGCCACTCGGAAATACACATGGAAAAGGTTTGCATCCTGTATGTTGCACGGGATTTTAATTGGAATAAATATATCATGCTCAGGCGCGTTTCAATCGCATATCAATTAAATTTCGCGTTTAGCGCCTGTTTATTTATTTGTCCGGTAAATAAATACTTTTAATCGCGCGCTTGATCCTAAATTAATTCGCAAATAGCAGTGCAAATTCGCAATTTTATTACAGTCACGGTGGCCTTTTTGTTAGGAAAAATAACGTACGCAAATAAATATTGATACGGCGCGTATAGGTCTCGTGCTCAATCGCAAAAATAAAAGCTGATACATATACCGCGCGCTCACAAGCGCTGGAATTTATACATTGCCGCGAACGTATTGTTCGGTGTCAGGTAGTGGATATTGTGCACCAGTCGGCTCAGGTGTTTCGTCGCTTGACGATGCTACACTTTTCCGATTCAGGCTCGACCAGCAGGTCGTTTTAATGCCGAGCATCTGCTCCTAAAAACGGGCAAATGGCTTCGTCCTTTTATTAAAATTTATCATTGCGTATAATAAAGATTCTGTTTGGTCCGCGTTCTTGAAAGCTTTTCGCGATTATTTCTGAAACCCGCGCAAGTTTACCACGTAAATTTCGACACCTTCCCGAACTGTCACTGTGACGCGTTAAATTTTGTAAATTAATGAGCGCTGCCTGTGAAGGAAAGAACTGCAATTAATAAAAAAACAGATTTAAGATTAGGACAAAAAAATATTTTAGCTCTTTATTTTAATACTTGTGTGTGTGTGTGTGTGTCAAGCAGATATACATTTTCAAGATTTTAAAATCTTTCTTTTGAATAGAAAATCGACAAGTAGTTAAAAACTTCTTTGTTTGAACATAAATAACTTATATGTAAGTTTAAACATTAAACATGTGCACGCGAATACATAATAATTTGACGTAGTTCATAAATCGCGCGTTACATTAAACGGAGGAGTCAGAAATTAAGTGGCCATAATGGAACACATACTATACACGTAGATATGGATAAACATGCATAACTCGTGAAAAGATCGGCGCGCAGCTGCCGTAATCGTAGAAAAATTGCTCGCTATTATTCTGCTCTTATTTACTGGCACTTATCTCATTATTCTCTCGTCAAACGATTCTATCTCTCGCTCGAATATTCAGCGTCGTTCCCTCGCGCCGCGTCCGCAAAAGTGAAACGACGGCCTACCCATCCACGGGCGACTCCTCGCCCGTCGCACTCGGTCGACTCGATCAAAACGCCGCGGCGCAGGATGCGCATAATAACAATAATAACGGCAAACAATAATGGGCTCGTGGGCAGAAGTCGTTCTTTCCTGTTCAGACGGCGAACGCTGCTCGGTCGAACCCCAACAACGAGCCGCCGGCGCACTACCTTGAGGGCCCCTGAAACGAGAGGGTTCCGCCCCACCACGGGGCCCCGCCGTCGAGGGCCCGCTTCAGGTCGGCCAGACGTCGTCGGTCTGGTTCGCCTGTTCTTGCATCCTCAGTCGGCTTGCAAACCGGTGTCACGACCACAGGCCTGGGTTGGTAGTTTCTCGATCGCGTCGGCTCGCAAACGCCGCATCCATCTTACCCAAGTACCAATTTCGGGGAACGACGCACCGGCGACCTATTTCGGAGTAAACCGGTATAGCGCGAGATACTTTCGACGGCTGTTGAATCGGCGCGCGTCTCGAAGTCGCTTTCTCGCGGCAAGACTCCGTCATCTTCAGCGTTCGCTTCTTGCTCCTGCCCCGCCTCCCTCCCCTTTCTCATTCTCTTCTCTCCCAACTCCTCCGTCTCGCGGAGCGTACATTGTCGAGAGAAGTTGAACTCAGAAGAGGCTCCGCTGTAACACCAACGCGTACGACTGGCGACGACAGTATCGTCTTCCTTTGATTCGCGACAGTTTCGCTGGAAATTCCGCCGTGATAAGCGCTAAAAACGGAGCGAATGAGTAACGAGAGGCACCGTCTTGCTTGCGCGACATTTGAAGTTCCAGAGAAGTGTACAGTGCTGAAGTGCGAAAGCAATGGTGAATCCGAATACCGGTGCAGTTTGTGCGTCTCGTAGAATCGAGTCACTGCGGGATTGAAGTAAGAAGTATCTGGAAAACTACGGTGTGCCGTTGCCTTTCAATGTGGAGGATGTAAAAGTGCAGTCAGTGGACGACCGTGATAAGTGACGCGCCGACGTTGAGCGAGTAAATTGTTGAGAAAGTTCGCGTTCACACACATTTGCATATTCGGAAAAATTTTGTAATCTACTTTGTGTGTTGATTATTTGGGGTAGGAATTGACAAGTGAAAGTATTCATAAAGAGATAGTCACATTGACAGCTTTTTTTATTGGCTTGCCAATTATGGCTGCGGTTAAAGTAGACGCGTATCCTGACGAATACGTCAGAGCGAACAAACAAGAGCATTAAAGTTCTTCAGATGTCACACCAATCCATCAGAACAAGTTCAAACGAGTTTGTTCCCTCGTCTGAATGCGCGCGACTTACTGAATATTGAAGAACTAATTGTTTTGAAGTTTAAAAGTAGAAGTCTGGAAAAGAGAAAAAAAGCTCATCATATTTAGGATTATACGATATTCTTTTTTTTAGCAAACTTTATTCACATATTCAGTTCTTCTACTCTTAAATAAAATTTCTAAGACTGAAGAAAACGTTTGCAAGATATCATTAAATATTATTTATAATAATTTATAACATATATTAGTACTAAAAATTAGCTCGGTTTAGCTCTCTTTTATTAGCCCTCTTTTATTCTTTTAAATTTTGAATTTTATAAACCTGTTAATTTTTTTTTTATTTCAATAATAGGTTTCTAAAAAATCGAATTATTGATGTATTAGTTGTATTCATATAGTTACGACATTCGGCTTTAAAAATTCCGAACTTTGAAGTTATAACAAAATTGTATTTCATAAGAATGCATTTACTGTAATTTTTGTTCGTTGTTAATTTATGTAACTGTTCATCTATTTCTGATGAACATTTCGAAAAAATTCGTCAAAATACGCATCCACTATAACTGTTTATATATCATCTGATTCATATATACGGATTAAACAAAATAGCAGGACAATTCTTTTGATTTATTTAGTTTTCATTAATTCTAAAGATATAATCGCGACAAGCGTTAATAATGTTACTTTTAACTATTTTGCAAAATTAAAGATTAGAAGAAGAGCATAGATATTATACGGAATACTTCTAACGTAGTGGAATACATTAGACTATACTCGCGGTATTTTTGTACTTACAGTAAGCTTTGAAGAGGATTTATCATAGAGAGAGATTTAAAAGAGACCCGAGCGTAATTTCGTCGCGGCTACGCGAAAAATATCCATTACGAGGAGTAACAAATTTAAAGAGCGGTGAACGAACCCGCGCGGTTAAAAACATCATCGCCGCCGGTGAATTCGTCGATGTAAAAGTAATGCACGGTAATCGGCGGAATGCTGCGGGACGGGATACTCTGTTTTCAAGTAGTGAAACGCAATCATGATAAACGCAATGTCGATATTTTACATCTCCAGGATTAAACGACGAGCTAGCCGATTGATGGAATAAAATAGGAAGTGATCGATGAAGCGTGTACTTTAGGAGCTCAAGAATTCAACCGCGAATTAATTCCCTCGATAAGAAATTATAATTTACTATCGAACGAAGTATTTTTATTTATAGGTTTTTCTCTCTCTTTTTATTTTCAGTTCTTCTCTTCGCTCTCTAACGTGGAAAATTCATGACAATTAAAATTAACGTCGCCTGAATAATTTTCATGAAATGATTGATTGTATTAAAATATTAATAATAGTCTGAAAAGATATTTAACTACGCTAAACATCTTTCGATAAATGTCTGAATTAAATAATTAATATTCTCTTAATTTTTGAAATAAAAGGAATAGAACAATTTTTCAATTTCTGATTTATATGGTGAGAAGAAGATATTATGATTCTTATAAATATTATGGCCACTCGTAACATCTTCTTTGTTAAGATAAGAAATTCTAGTAATTACATGGAATAATTAGTAGCCTGCAGTTATTCAGTGGTGCTAATATGCTAATACAGCTGACATTTATTGTTTTTTGAGGCATTTTTAGCTTTTGAGCTTCTAAGGCTTCTAAGCATTAAAAAATTTTTTCAAGATATATTTTAACGTTAAATCACATATTTTTCTATTTTTTTAAATTTACACATATTATTATACAAATATATGTATTTGAGTGTTTTCTGTTGTTATTTAACATTTTATTCAACTATACACATTTTGAATTATACAAAATTAAATAATAGCAGGAGATTTTGCTGACCTAATCCCTAAGTGTGCTGACATCTCAACAGGCGTCTTTCTCGATGTTTTTATATTGAAACAATTTTATGATAAAACAGTTTACAAATAATATAAAATTAAAAATATTAATTATTAACAAAGTTGTCATTCAAAATGTAAACGGAGGGCCATAATACTGTCTTTTTCTCCATCATATCAACTCTTGAAAAATCGCATTGCGAGCAGCCGAGAGATATGACAGTGAGAGTTCAGTGAGGGAAGTCTACGTGCATCGTACGGCTGCAGTAGTACATAATGCGTTCCTCCTTTCGCATCGTTTCACCTAAATTCGCATCTTTTCGAGACAGCGATCTCCGCGAAACGCAACGGCGTCTACTATCTGATGCATCGCTGCCTGGAGTAGCGGAGCGTTGTTCCCACCAACCGCTTGCCTATCCGTGTTGCATTTCGCCGGTGCAGCGGTGCAGCATCACCGCACACGTCGTCTCGTTGAATCGGTAATGTGGCTGAACAAGCAGTTTTAATCTGGATGTTTCGCCACGCCACTGCTGCATTCTACAGCGAGTTCCGAACTTCTAGAGAAAAAAAGAGAGAACAGAAAACTCTTTTCTCCTATCTTTTCTCACGGTAGAATCGACTAGTTTTCGCGGATACGCGGCGAGAAACTGGCAGGTAAAACAAATTCCCGTCAGAAAACACGCTCTACTCCACTTTGACGCCCGTCTTTCTTCAGCAGCGACTTCTCTCTCCTTTCATTAATTTCTTCGAGCCATATTTCTCACAAAACAAACGACCAAAGACAAAATGAAGAATAATGGAAACGTGTTTCTACATCGCGGAAATTTTCAGGGCACGAAGTGGAACTTATTTTAACTTGTTTCGCTTTATACCCCGAAATATTCGGGGCCTCGGTCGCTGTTGGTAGATTCCGTCCGACGAACGACATAAATTCGAGCTACCTCGTTGGCTCGTGCTTTCGCCACATAGCGGTATCTTTTTAACACGCCGGGCCCGCAATTACCTTTTTCCTCCGCGTATTTGTGACGCCTTTCCCCGTCCCTTCGGTATTTCTTGTTCGCGCGCGGGGTTAGCGTTCGCCATCCCGCAGGAATCCAAGGCGATGCTCCTTGCTTCGTAAATTCGCGCACAACAGTTTATGAACATGTTACGCGCGAACGCGAACGATAGCTCGCAATGGATATTTTTACTCGTAGATCTATGGTGGATCTTTATCTTTTCTCGTTTATCGGAATTTCTTCCTGTCGCTTCTGCCTCGACACTGTCCCCAATAAATTCAAATCGGCGTGTGATTCCGTGCCTATGGCGATATAATGCATATTTCAGCGCTACGTACGGGCGAAATGCGAAAGCGAATAGATCACGTAGACCCTCGACGGTCTATCTAAGTTCGAGTCGAAGGAAAAGAGGGACTATCGCGGTTCGAGATCCGCAAATGATATTGCTCGGTTATCTCTGGACCCGCGCTTTCCTTTTCCTTTCCTTTCTTTTCTATTTCTTTTTGGAAGTTTGTCTTTACTTTTTTCCGTGTACTTCCGCAGCGATTCCGCGGAGAGAGATTTCGTTTTGCGATGGTTGATCCGCAACTTTATCGGCTTTACCTTCGTCTCGCGCGGGTTTCCTTTTTCAACCGTAAGTATAGTGTTTCAGGCTTTATTGCTCATTCGCCGACGTTTCCAGTATCGACATTTAGCTGTCTCATCTTGCCCGTGTACTTCTATCTGTCTTCCTTCCGCCGGGGAGAAAGCTCGGAACAGGATGTATCCGTCATATTGTAATCACACAGCGCTCGCTGCACAAAGTGGCGCAGAAACAAATTGATATGTGGAAAATGCACTTTCAAACGTCCTCGCGAAAACCTGATGTATAATTAACTAGAGAATTATTTGCGCGAAAACTTCTTTATTGAATTTCTGTTTTCCGATAATTTTGTTATTGATTTTTTCTTTACATACATTTCATTTAAATATTTAACGCTAAATTACATGCATTTTTAATATCGCATTAAAAATAAACAAATGTGCTCCAATAAAAGTATAATTGAGAAATAATAATATAAAAGTCTAAATTTTATTGTATACTTTATAAGTTTTATTGCGATGCAAAAATACGTTTTTCTATAAATAAACAAAATTTATTTTCTATTTACTTTTGTAACAACTAAGCTCAGAATTACAATAAAACTTTGCATAAATTATCTTCAAAATTTAAAGTACTTATACAAAAAATTGAATTTGTTGGTATCATTATTTTTAAAATAATTTAATATCAAAGTAAATGAATTACAAAAATGTGTTATATAAGAATATAATGTTATTCACACAACTTTTATATGTATTATATAACTTATTTAAAATATTAATATTAACACGTTTCCAATTTTAATTTATTTTGCAAAGAATGTACACGTAATGGACAAAATAAGTATCAATATTTCCTATATTATATCGATAAATGACAGCTAGATTGCATTTTTAATAAATTTATACACAGATTGATAAAATAACATTATCGTGATTTTCACTAACGAGACTCCTTTACGCTATCGAGTTTCGAGCTTTCACGGATGTCGTAAGCATATTTCCTCTGATAAACGTATTACGATATGTACTACGTTTCCTCGTTGTGTTCCGCGCCCATTCCCACCTGAAAGGGTCGCGGTAACAAGTCGCGATACCAAATCGCGTTGCCGCATCGCCGGTTCCGTTCGAGCGAATAATCAGGCACAAACCAGGCGGATGTCGACAAATAATATTAGCGGATCGAGTCGCACACTGAGTGCAGTGAGGATATCTTTGTGCCGGCTTGATTTGATTTCGCACGTAAATTGATGCGATACGAACCCGTAACTCGAATTCGCGTGTCATCGAACTGTTCGTAGAGAAAGAGAGAGAGAGAGAACGTTTATTCCACCGTATTCTGGAAGTGGATAACAAACGAATTAATAATGTAAACTCTGAAAATAAACTTACGGCTATTTTACTAGAAACTTTTTTTTTACTAGAAAAGATTTTATTGAAATCTTATTGTATTTTGTCTTAACAGAAATACGCGTAACGTTATTATTCACGAGTAAGTAAATCGCTAACTTCGCGAAGAAACACTTTGCGACTGTTGCACTAAATTTTCCAGCTACAGAGGATTACCGGTGAACTTTCCGTTAACGTGCATTCCCTGCATTTTCGAGTGTTATCGGTTTGATCGAAGTAAAGTGAACGACATTAACGGAACTGTGAATTCGAGTGAATTCTGCTGATCTTTACTCCGAATTAACAGACTCAATTATTGCGAGTAATCGACTTACGTCTAAGTGTCATTATTAGAAATGTCAGTATTTATCCTTGCGACTTTGCTGGCCACGATCCGGCGGATTATTACTTAGAAACCGAACAAAAGTAAAGTTTTCCCTTGGTCTTGCCGCACGTGACTTGATTTCTTTTTCTCGCGAGCAAAATATGACGAAAGAAATTAGTTCTAACATACACATCGCCTTTGTTAACGCGAAACGTTGGTAACTGGATGAATGACGTTTAAATGTCATTAATGTTATTAAATGTTACATAAGAATTATCTTCCAGCAGCGAGAGAATTAACTCTGGAGTGCTATGAATAAATTTTGACGAATTTCGAGGATGAATTTTGAAATATTAATTTAAGCTTGGTACAGTTTTTGTTGTTGAAATTTTGATTTAAAGTAACGTTTAATAATATTTTGTTACATATTAAAACAGTATTAGTTCAGTTATTCGAGCCCTACAATTTATAAAAATAGAAATAGTTTAAAAACTATTCTTAATTTTGTGGGTGAATTTTTACCTAGAGTAGTACTCACATAAAAAAAATATGAGTACCATTCTAAGGTTAACAAATATCAAATTTAAATATTAAGAAATATTAATGTACGAACATACAAAAGGTATTTTAACAGCGTCAAGATCATCACGACGCGCGAGTGAAATGATGGACGGTATTAATTAAGCGGGATTGACTCGTCGCTCTCTTGCCGTGGAATAAAGCCGGAGAAAGTGTTGTGATTTTAAATCGCGGCTGCGTCGCCTGCCCATGAATAACTACTGAGCGACGAATAAACGGAAGTGGAAGCGTGATTGAACGGCGGAGCGCGCCCTGCAGTCCGGACCGCATTCGCGAGCGAAGCGTGGGAACATTTCTGCTCCGGATGAGCCGACCTATGGTGGAGTTCAGAACGGAGGAATGCTCACCGGCAAGTTCTTCCCCCAAGTTCATGCTCCTTCTCTTTATTTTCTTTTAAGTTTCCCCGTAACCCGTCATCGTTCAGGTGGACTGTCGCCGCCGGTTATCGTTCTTGAAAGCAACTCTTTTCTTGTGATATGTGTCGATCGTATCGATCAGGCACAAAATATAGGTCTATATATACGTTTGGAATATAATTGGATTATAATTAATACATATTTTATCAGTATCTCAGAGGAAATTCGTTGCTTTATATCAATTTTTTATATCAATCATAAAATTCAAAGTTGAATATTTTTGAAGTTATAGACATTAGTTGTTATTACTGCAATACTGTAAATAGTAAGTGAGAATGTTTAAAAAATAGTTATACTCATTATAATTGCAGCAATTATATTTGTTACATAAAAGCATTTATTCTACTTTATCATATATATCTTAATACATATAATACATTTTACTATATTAATATTTAAAATTATCATAATTTATAGTAACTTTTTTAAGAATTACTAAAATACGTGTGTATAAATTTACTACTACTAATAGTAGTAATAATAACTACAAAAATGGAATTTCCAATCATAATTACTTTTATCATACAATTGTAATCATAAATACAAAACAAATTAATAATTAAATCGAGAAAATAACTGTTAATTTCATCGCGCATCGTCGTATTTGTTGAAAGGACAAATAATCGATTATTCGATTTATGTTTTATAGCTTATCTCGGAAACCCATCCATAAATTATTCAAAGTTTTGATAGCAGAATCTTCTTCTCTCGGGGCTTGTTGCTACGACGTTCCAAGTCACGGGAAATAAATTTTGCAGGTAAATCATCGTAAAAGAGATGACGCGAATTATTGATGAGACTTGTTTCACTCGATGGTCTCATTAAAGTTACATCCGAACGTACATATATCCACCACATACATGTGTCTTTAAAAAAAAAAAGAATAAATGCTTTTGTTTGTCAAAGTTGCAGTTGAAAAAAAAAAGCTATATAAATATAATATTTGAACAAACATAAATCTCGGCGAAAAATAAATATAACCTCGGCATTTCACGGGGATCTTTTTTTTTTATAGCCCCGAGCCTCCCCGAGTATTTGTAGTCGGCGACATAACCCATCCGAGCGTTGACGTTGGACCTGTCCATTCGATTTCGGTGTAACTGCCAATGTACGCAACGGGTGAACTGCGATTGTCGCAGCTTTCGACGTTCGGTCCCAATCTTGCACGTCCGGCGATCGTAAGACGATCCCCCGCGACGTAGCGTATAAAGCGCGCGCGCGCGCGCGCGTCCGCGACCACGAAAGCGAGAACGCTATATTTGCATATTATATTTTGACGGGCAATAAATATTTATGAGAATTCGCAGCTGTGCGCCGAGCGGACTTGACTGCGTTTGTCCGTGCTGCACGCGCGACCGGCGCGGTAAGATTGGCGTAATTTAGACGCGACTCGATCGTCGCTGTGTCACGAGGGTGCGGGGAAACGTTTCGCCACGCGTTCGTAAATCCCGCGGGAGTAAAAGTAACGCGCATATGCGGCCTGCGGATAATTACAGTAATGACGAGAAACGGTGACGACGCTCGGCTACGACGCTCTGGTTCCTACGCTATTTAACGGGCAATAAATATGTATGAGGAACGTCGTTCATGTGTATCGATCATTTCAGCCGCTCGGCTGTGACCCGCAAGACCCTCGCTAAGTGTTACGATCGATCGCCTTCAAATGTGGATTATCTCAGATTACGTGGGCGCAGGCATATGCAATGATGTCTCTTATCCGAAATCAAAAATTCCTTTTCGCCATTTTTTCTTTTTAATACAGAAGGATTAAATAATGAAGAGTGATTAGCAATTAAGGATTGAATTAGAATAGACTTGCTGTATCCCGTAAATTAACGTATATCACGTGAGAGGCTTTAAAAGAATCGAAACCATTAACAACAGTGTATTAAGGGAACCATTACAAACAATTTTACATTCGTTTATTGCAAAATCAGTGCGCTTAGACCTTCGTCTAACGGTTTGATAACGGTTTTACGTTAAATGATCCCGCAGGTGCGAAGAAAACGTGAGCGATTCGTCGAGAGAATTCACGGCGCTGTTCTCTCTCTCTCCATAATTTACACGCTTTCCAGCTTTATCCAGCGCCCGTTCTGTCAGGAACTTAAACGTCTATAAGGGTACTCCGTCGAGTGGTAACGCAATAGACTTAAACCGATCGCGAAAGAGCTGCGAGAAGACTTCTATGGAGAGCCTCGATAACGTCCGTTCTCCTTTCCTCCGCGCGCGCCGTACTTTTATTCGGCCTTGCTCGGGATTTAATCGAATCCGTGACGGAGCACGGAGGTCTTAAACGCGCGCCTCCTCTCCCGTCGTTTATTCACCCGAATACCTTAAGCCAGCTGCAGAAGCGTCTCTCTCTCTCTCTCTCTCTCTCTCTTTACGAGTACGAAACGGGTACGACAAGTGCCTTAAATGGCGCGCGTCGCGCGCTTTTGCCCGTTTCAATGCCGTCCGTCGCGGGAATGCGCGCCGCGCAATTAGCGTGTATCGCTTCTTTCGATCATTCGAGCAAAACGGTTCCAGCAATTCAGACATTATTCGCGCAATTAAATGTTCTCGTATCGACGAGAGCGGAATAAGCGACACGCGTTTCGACAGATTTTTACTTTTAATGAAGAAGTTGCGGAAGACGGCGCGCGTCTTTATTCCCATATAGAAAGATTTCTTTTTAGGTTTAATAAACAGTTTGATAAATTTTATTAAACCTAAAGAAATGTGTGTAGAACTGATTAAAGATGAAGAAATACATTTTGGAATGGTCGAACAAAACTGTTTCTTAAAATTAAAGAAATCTTTCTCTCTGCGTACAACGCTCACGAGGTAATCGCGTACTTTTTGTTTACAAAGAGGTTGCCATTTAGTGCGGACTTTATCGAAAATTTTAACGCAGGTTGCGTTATCATTTAAGATAATTAGTTACCTCAAGTAAAAAAAAGTATTTGACAAATGACATTTTTGTTAAATACGTTAAAGATACTTTTATTTTAGATATTCTAGCTAATAAAATTAATACCATTTCTGCTAAGCAGATTTCCAGCGAGAGCTTCTTTAATTCAGCTTATCTATTAAATTGTATCATAATATTCGTTTATATTTCGTTTCTCGTATCACGCAGAGGTATCCTGCAGAATATTTCTGTGAGATACACGTGAGATACATTTCTTCTGTAGGATATACAGAGAAGATTCTATATTTCACTATGGTAAACACTACATCACGTTGTACTAAATATACGAATAATTTATTACTGCCAACTTTTAATTAGTGTAAAATACGACGCTGCAACACGCGATGGAATTACCTATAGCGCGGGGATACGTCGGCGTCCGAGCTGTGCACAGAGGATTATCCTTCGGCGCGCGATCGCGTTGCATCTCCGCCCGTTGTATCGCGAACGACAACCCGACGCGCGGCGCGGTGCAGCGCAGCGCGCGCGGGACGGTTAGACGGATGTTCCGTTTGAGAGCGATGCACTCTATTCTTGTCCGCCCAATAACCGGCCTTCCTACTATATAAGCCCCGGCAAGATATACAGAGTGCCCGCTAACATATGTCCACACCGCTTACGTCGGAGTAATTCTCGTCCGCATAAATATATCGCTCCCGGCGCGGTGCGAGACTCTTCCTCCTAACACCGTGAAATTCCTCGTAATTTCCACTCTGTTCCGTGTTCGACGGATCGTCCGTCATTATAAGTCGCATCAAGCAGGAGAGACGTCGCGACGTCTCGCATATTTATATTCGGAGCGCAGAGAACGCCGCGCTGAGAAGACGCTTGATCATGTCCGGGTGTTCAGAATTATTCTCCTTGCAATACGTAATTGCTCAGACGCCGCTTTCATCTTTAAATATTTGTATTACACAAACACACTGCATAAATATTTGTAATAATGTATGTATTTACACGGTTTTTCTGAAGTATCTGAAAACTTAACTGCGGATACAAATCTGAAAATAATTCTAATGGACTATCAAAAAATTATGAATCATACTTCGATATTCTAACAACTTGAACATTCCATATAAATTATTATGATAGTTTAACAAAATTATTTTTAGATCTGTGCTACACAGCAAAGTTTTTTAGACACTTCAGCAAAAAACCGTTGTTTCCGTGAATATATTTATGAATTGTATATATTGCAAAATTACGTATTTTTAAATCATTCCTAATTTATTTATAGCCCGCTAATCATTTTATCCGCGTGATGGCCGCGTAAAAAAAGGCATCTCATTACGTCGTGATAGACGCGTTGCTTGCATGCTCGCACGGTAGATAACGAAGCCGCTTTTATGACGGAGACCGTATCAAGCTTTTATCGCGCTTCATGAACATCGCTTCCTGCAATCACGCCGCCGCACTTGACCGCAGTTTGATTGTCACGTGAAAGAGTCGTAGCGTTCAGTTTCGCGATTTACACGAACCGGAAATATCGCCACGTATCGCGCCTCGCGCACGGATCGCACCATGTTCGATTAACCCCTAACTGGTCGCGTCGCATGACCTATCACCGGAAGCGTAATAAGTCGTACATCACAACTCGTTTGTATCTTTTTACATGGTGTGATGATAATGTTATTAATGACACCATAATTACACACGCTAATTTGGAATATTACACATATCTGTATATAATTCTTAAAAGCTGAAAATGCTCGACCAAAAATGCTAACTTGTGTTATTATCAAAACCTTTTTTACAAATATGTTGATGTAAAAATTATACTAATACAATAATATCAGCTTAATGTCAAATTCGCAAATCCTAACTCAGCGATTTAAAATTAAAAGACAAAAAATAAGGTCAAATAAGCAAGGGGTTGATTACAATAATGATGTATTCTTTCACAATATTCGTATCTTTTTAAATAAAAAAAAAGTATTTGAAAGTACTGAGGATATGTCATGTGTCGAGATTTGATTTTTATTTCAATCGACAAAACGGTTTATCACCAACAAATGTCTCTATCTTTTTTGGTCGACACATGATATTTTTAATACTTCCAAAGTTTTTTATTATGGACATTTATCCGACAAGTTACATTGGACAGATGAAAAAGACTTTTTAACATCGGTGATATTATTATGTGGCTTAATAGGCAAATTACACATTAATTTACTGCATTGATGTAGAGTAATTTAAAAGCACTTTACTGGCGATAACGCAATTAGGGATCAAAACATTTAAATCCAGGTTATAATATTGCGAAAGAATACATTGTTATTTTTTAAAAACCAACACCTTGCTTGGTTCATATAAACCTATTTTTGTATCTTTTAATTTTATTAATTTTTTGTTGCCTGTAACATTATTAATCAGTATTTACTCTACTCATGATTTGTTCTTTTAAATATTTCCTCGTCACTGTCACGAATCAGATCGCAGGATGTAACATTATATGTCTAATATTTCAAAATGCATTAACGCGATTCAACACGGCGGACTCGTTTCCGACACGATTTCCTGAAGGCTGCCGTTTTTCGGCGTACGTGCAGGGATAGATTGGATCCGCGCGAACAAAATCGGCGAGGTTGCCCCCGATCGTTTTATCGATCACATACCGTTGTTCGGTCGGAGGGAACGTTGTTTTATGCGCGCATTTTCGATACGCCGAGTATCGATGCGCGCCGTAGACGATAGGATGCATCAGGGTCGATTAGCGTGACTCACTCTCCCCGCGCGTTTGCACGAACGGCTCCATCGCTGGCAATTAAGTAGCAATTTAGCGCACCTCCTCGCGAGCGTATGCACGAGCCGCGATGAAGTGTTGTTCGCTGCGCGAACTATGCCATCAACTTATCCATCGCTTATCCATCGCCCGAGTAAGTGCACGGTGGGTGCATCGTTGCTGCGCTGCTCGCGCTTAGATTCCGTGGCATGCGTGCATCGTCGCGTTGCGTGCCTCGAGGGCAACCAACGGGTTGTTGCTCCAATTCGCGTTTTTCGTTGTCGGGGAAACACACGTCGCGGAAAAAGCGGTGGATAAGCGTTTAATTTCGTAAGAGCGGCAGATATCTAACGACACTGCACGGCAGATGTGTCCCAAAACTGTCGGGTGTATCTTTTTCAGATTTAACTGCACCTGTCGATCATTTTCAGATTTAACTGCACCTGAACAGAGCCCTGATAAAGCTCGTTAGGGGACATTAGGAAACTGATATTGATCGAATTTGTGCCAATTAAAATTGAATTGCCAATATATGCGATCCTTCAGTCTATTCAAACTATTTATTGCATTTGTTTGTGTACCAAGGCATTGTGTCGCGATAAAATTTCTTACTCCGCTTTATGTATTCCGCTATGTGCTTCGCTTCACGGTTTATTTGGTTCGACTATAACATCGCCGCTTTTATGCCAATCGTAATTTAATTCCATTCGCGACTAAGGATAAATATTCCATGCTCTTTTCTTTTCATCGCTTTATTTTTCAATTGAATATCTTTTATAAAAAATTTTACATTGTTATCGCATGAATTGAATTTCAATCGTGCTACACGCAAAATGATGTAACACAGAATATTTTATCATAAATGACGATTTGATCGATAGCTAATGATGAATGTCCTGAATTTTCAATAATCAAATATGATCGTGATTGACATCTCATTCGCATAACATGAGAGACAAGCCGCGAGTGACGAGAAATTCGATGAGAACTACCTCGTAGCTTTCGTTACGCCCTAATCTTGCGGCTCTTGCGTAACGTGGGAACACGCGTAAAGGTGGGTCCGACTAATTCTACGTTGAGCACGATCACGTATATATACGACGAATAACACGATACACAGTTAACGCGTGTCGCGCATATTACCGTGCTGCATAACCCGTACCAAGCATTATGTGCCGTGGTTATTCGTCGCATTCCGTTCGGATAATAGAGAGAGAGAGAGAGAGAGAGAGAGAGAGAGAGAGAGAGAGAGAGAGAGAGAGAGAGAGAGAGAGAGAGAGAGAGAATTCCCGTACCTGCCTCAACGCGTCGCGTTATAGTTCCTTCCTATGTACGTAACGACGATGTCTGTTTTCCTAAGCTCACCGCGATATAATATCGCGCTGTGGTATAAATATTCATAGTTGTAGCTCTCCGTATCTCTCATTGTCCACCTAGTTCTCCCAATTTCTTCTGCTCTCCACGTTCCACGAGGCGCCCCGGAACTTCCAGTTGAGCTTAAGCTTGTCTGATAATAAAATAAACGGTATTAATCTTTAGAAAATTGTGCCTCTCTAAGTAACGGAATTGATCAATGTCTGTGAAATGGGAGCAACTCGCATTTATTTAATCGTATGGATCTGTTTCACTTGGCTCTCGGATCCATTTAGTAAAAGATAGAAATGTTTATTTTATCTTCCTTCTGCATGTTTATGAAATTATATTTTACAACTGTGAAACGTGCTGTATATTTGCTCTTAGTTTTATCTCCGTCTATCATCCTCCTCTATATCGGCCTGCTTTCATTTCACTACAGTGTGACCTATGTACACGGCCGTAGGAAGGATTACAGGGAGAAACAGAGACGGATAACAGAGAGGAGAAATAGAAAGAGGACACGTTATGACGAAAGAAAAGGGAGAAAGAGAGAAAGACGATAATTGGCTGGTCGTCGGCGGACGCAAAATAAATTTCCTCGTCGCTAACTAAATTCGGACATGGTCACCTATCTTCCCGCGTTGCGCGGATCTATGATAAAAGGGACGATTAGCCTTGCTTATGCACCGGGAAGAGCGAAATTTCACCGTCATTCGCGAAATTTCGTTCCTCCGCGCCACTCGGTACGTAACTCGCTGCGGCGGAATGTATTACGGTCATACAGTCACTCCGTGATTTCGCGACCGCTCCGCTTTATCCTCGTTTTATTTATTCGCTGTTTCCGCATCCGTCTGTCCGGAATTACTCCGGCGCGCTTATTTCGAGAAAGGGTCTTGCGACAATATTGCCCTGCGCATCAATTCTTGCTTGCGCTCGTTTATCGCGAAGCACAATGTATGTACACGTGAATGGATGTCCGGTCATTTTTCGTTAATTAGACGATTAATTAAAAAATGGATATAAATCTTTGAGAGATGTTCCGCGAAATGCACGTAAAGAAGAATCTTGCTAAAGTGTCTAAATCTTTTGCAGCATTGCTCATCATACTTGAACATCCCTTGTCAATTATTCTGATGGTCCAGATGATTTAAGATCTGTATCCAATTAAATGTTTAAATATTTTAACAAAAATAATTTTATAAATGTTTTTATAAATCTTCTAACGATGTCAGGATGATGAAAAATATGTTACATAGTTGTGCTTCGTGAATTTATGTGACAGCGGGAGATCACCAAGAGATTATCTATCTGTGCCAATCTCTGTGACAACTGCTAGGAATTGTGCGGCGACATCTCGTCTGGAACTAAAAGGTTTCAGTACCGTTTGCATTGTCGTATTGCCAGTCACGGATCGTTGATTCTTCCGGTCCGACTTTCACCGTTAGGGCTCATCCTGAATGTTCTGTCGTGCGAAACAGATTGCTCTAATGTTCATTGTTCCCGACCAGAAAAAAGAACCGAACAGGTCGATTACGAGCCGCGGCCTGCTCGCAAATTATGCGATCATTATTCTGTAATGACCGCAGGATTGTGCGCGAAACAGTATTTGATTTCTAAATCACATAAAGTCAAGTATTTCAGTTACATCAAGTTACATCAAAGTAATTGAGTTATTATCAAAATTAATGACATTCGGTTTCCAAATAAATCAATATTGGAAGTCAGTAACTGCGTCTAAATGTGGAAATAGAGAAAGAAATCTATCGAGAGTTAAATATAAAAATCTGACATTTCCTGAAATATAATGCCAAACGTCAATTTGATTTTCCATCCCATCGCGTTGATACAGAGATATTATATCTTCTTAGTTGCATTTCTATTAACTCAGCGTGATTATTTTATCTTTGTATAATGAGCTGATTTTAACTTATTCAATTTATTTCACTGCATGATTAAACAGGAAGGACAATTGGACGTGAAAAATACAAAATGCACAGATAATAAAAGCGTATGTCCAATCGATAAACTTTACCGAAAGAATATTTTTGTATGTTAAAGTTTAATATAAGAAATTTTGTCCGATTATTCCGTCTGTGAATCTTCTACTGAAATCTCAAAATAATCCAACGATTCCATCAAACTTTGTTCGACTTGAAACTTAATCACGATCATGTCAACTATCACGTTTGAAACTCAAGTAACTTCAACGTTGTTTACGTGATCTATGATATAGTAAGTAAAGTTTGTGTAAAGTTCATATTCAGAGGTGAGAAAATACATTCAAAACAAAAATACAATTACAAAACGTAAATTTATACAAATCTAATTAATACAGAACTATAAAGTTCTGCACTGTCAAATTCGTCAACACACACACATACACACACACACACACATACACACACACACACACACACAATGTTTAACATATATATTTATATAAATGTCAAATTATACCCAATTTAAATCTTTTAAAATAGGTTGCCGTTATTCCCACTCACTATATCATTAATTTGACTAAAACAATTAAGTTAAAAACATATATTAATTTGATTCTAAAATCTAATTTTTTTCACTGAAAAATATGATATATTAACAAGACATATATGATTAAGTGTGTTTTAGTGAAATCAAGCAAAATTTCTAGTATTTATAATAGAATTCGAGAATTTATAACTAATTTGGTTGACTTTATTATAATTCGGTAATTCTTACAAAATTAATGATTCGTTCGTTTTTGAACAAACATATTATTTTATAAGATTTTCAATTAATATGCTGAAACATTTTTCCCAAGGTGCACCTAATACAAACTCTGCTTAGTTTAAAATCAAACAAGTTTCTATCGCAAAAATAAATTGATTAGATAAGATTTTTTTTAAACAAGTGTTCTGTGTTAAAGTAATAAATTTCGCAACGAGCATAGAAGTTACAAATAAGAAAATATGATTTAACTCGAGGAATCAAGTGTTTAGTAATTGCTTTTTAATATTTAATAGTGTATTGTTTAAGGCTAATACTTCTGTTTAATATTATAAATGTAATATATTTTTCTTCTAATATATTAATGTTGACTACGTTCTGGAATTAAAACGTTACATACATTTGTAATACGCGATGTACATGTTAAACGTACCTAAAGAGGAAATTAAGAGGAGAAAAAAGGAGGCACAACGAAAGGGGAGAGGTAGAATTGTTAGGTATACCGGAGACACTCGCCTTGTTTGTCGCCTAATGCAACCGTAACGCAATAATTATACGGTCGAGAGCGCACTAATTAAGGCAGAAAGCGAAAAAAATAAAGAGCTTTTAGCTTTGGCTTTTAGCGTCACCGTTAACTTTAAGTTTGCCTCGCTCGACGCTCCCTCTTTCTCGAACTTTCGCCGCTCTTCGTGAAACCATTCCGTTTTTTCTGTTGCACCTAGATTAAAATCGCGCATGGCCGCAAGGTGTTCTCAGGTCGACTGCCGATGATATCGAGTTAACGACGCGATTTATGGTAACGTCGGGTTAGACGCGAAATAACGAAGGAAGAGAAAAGGAATGCGGAAAAATTGATAAAGTTGATATAAAGTTTATCAGTTAAAATTGCATTATACTCTCTATTCTATCCATTCCACCAGTAAGAATAGTGAATATTTCATTTTTCATATTTTTAAGAAATGAAAATTATTCTTGCATAGAAAAAATAATTTTGTTGAAATATTTATAAAATTCAGCAAATGCTAGATAGATATAGATCTAAAAATAATTTTATTAGACAATCAAAATAAATATGTTATTTGCTCAAGTACCGTAAAAAATTTAGCAACTACAGTTCAAGTGTTCTATGTAAATATTTGGTGATCTAAAAAAATTATTTTCAGATCTATAGCTAATTTTTTAGATATTTTAACAAAATTATTTTACCTGTGTATTATTCTTTTTAAGTGGATACTAAAAGACTTAAAGTATTGAATTGAAAGGAAATTTGTGAATGAAATTATGACTTTGAACTTTGGAACTTTATTGAATGAAAGAGACGTCCATAGTTGTCCGTATATAAATTTCGTTAAGCGGCCGGATTGCCGACACGACACGTCGCGCACGAGGTGCAACAAAGTTTCGCTGTGGTTCCGCGCGACGACTCGCTACAGCTCAAACTCTCGTGACAACAACAAGGACAAAGAGCCCTTCCCGCATGCATTTACATCTACGTCATAAATCCCGACACGTTAGGCGCCGAATGCGGCAAAGAGGCAATCCGGAAAGCGCGGCGAAATCATTCGACGACGACGGCGTACTGCGTTGCATCTCGCGAGATTTCCTTCCGCGTGAAAGGGCCGAATCTCCCTGCAGGAACTATCATTCGTCTGTGCAGAATTCCTGACAGAGTCAGGGAGGAGGATACACGATGCGCCTGGCATTTCGCAATTTCCTTCCGCGCGAGAGGGAAGAGGATACGGAGAATCGTCGAGAGCGGTTGAGACGCGGGACGCGCGCCGTTTCGGCGGTGTTGGTGGTGAGAAACAAAATTTTGGAATGGGTTTCTCGGTAATTAGTTCCGCGAAACACCTACTTGCTCTTGAGGAGACTCACGCCGACGGGAGTAAATTAGATGGCGATAAAGCTGGCGAATTCCCAAAGGGGCGGCAAAGGAAAACGCTCGCGAGGAATTATAAGTCGGATACGGATGCGGCATGAAGCGGATTAGACGCGGAATAAGATAGGAAGAAGTACTCACCGCTGACAGTAAGAAATTAGGAGGACTGTAGATCCACGGGAATCTTCATGGCTGATGTTATATTTAATTCATGTACCTCGTAGCGCGATACCGCGCGGAGATACTACAACGGGTCTTATCGTAATTCGTATTTACGATGTCGCGCTGGTCGAGAGGAGCGCGATCGATCGGAATGTACGAAGGAGAAAAGCGGGGAATGTCGGTGACTCGGACCCGCCGATATATCGACCGGCCGGTCGTGCCCTTTCCATTTGTTTTACTTTGGCGGACTCGATAGTCGGGATGAATCATTGTAACAATACTCTTAGTAATTAGAATAATTTATTCCCAATGGATCTTTATATCAAATCAGAACCAATATATACGACACCTTTTTCTTTTTTTCGTTATTTCGCACATATAGTTATTCGCCTATTGCATTGAAAGAAAAAAGTGTTTGATATTTGGACTGAATAAAGTCCAAGCAAAATTATAATTGCAATTATCTTTTTTTCATTTGTATTAATAACACTGTATGTTATTATTACTAACATATAATTTATTATTACAGTAATATGTGTAACCCTTAAAATATCTTTTTAATTAAACGCGTCCTCTAATATATTATTACCTAAAGATTGTTTTCGTTCAATTAAATCTAGCAATTGGACTTTCAATGTGGCAGTTGGCAAACTGCTTTATGAAGAAAAGTAGGCGAAACTTTGTCATTTCCCAAATGAGTATGGCTGAAGGGATCGTCAAAGTGGCGGTGGTGTCCATTTTGAAATTGGACACCAGGGGGTCGTATACGATAGCAAACTACCGTAATTGCGAATCTGACAATAACACTCATTTCTGGGGATGCAGTGACACAAATTATTACTCCATCGTGAAACACTGCCGGGTTTGTTACCTATTATCCGTAGCTAGGGCTAAGATGAGATCTATGATAACGTAAATTGTCTTGGGAAATGTATCGGATCCATTTCGTCCATTCAATAGTCATTTCAAGCAATAATTTTGTCTTTACATTTATTTTATACTTTAGATAATTGCATATCAAAAATATAAAAAATATTAAACAATAAAAAATTACTGATACAAGTTTTCAACAAATTAATAAATATTCTTTCTCTATCAATATTATTTAATAATCAATAATTTTCTATTAAACAACATTTTTCTTTTTTTTTTTTTTTTTGAAAAACTTTTTTATGTTGCGTCACTTTTGAAGCAAGAAAATGCAAAATGTTTTCAAATTTTAATTTATTTATCTTTTATTGTATATATCTATTGATTTTATATTTTATTTTATTTTAGTTCATTGATTGTATTGATGTAATTATATCTTAAATTGTTCTAATTTTAGAAGGATGATATTTCTATGGTTGACTTTAGATTTACATGGATTAATTTCCTTCTGTAGGATGTATCTCAACTCATTCGTGACTTCATCGCTTCTATTCAATCTAGGCTGCTTTATTCCCTCTTTCGTCAGCGCGAAAGTGTTTATCCGCGGAAGTTCGTCAATACGAATGAAACTGTAGAGCGAGCGCGAATAATTTCTCTCCGCGGTTCGCGGTTTATTGCGAGTTTCGTTTCTATCGTGTTACGCTTGCTCGGGGTTTATTAACGCAGCTAATGTGGATAGAATTACTCGAGCTTCTCAATTACAAATCTCACGATATGGAAATAAGTTGACAACAAAAAACAATAATCCAAATTATTCAAGTAAAATATGTAAAATTATTAA
This sequence comes from Monomorium pharaonis, assembly GCF_013373865.1. Classification (NCBI taxonomy): domain Eukaryota; kingdom Metazoa; phylum Arthropoda; class Insecta; order Hymenoptera; family Formicidae; genus Monomorium; species Monomorium pharaonis. The sequence continues at coordinate 11,133,526 of NC_050468.1, read as the reverse complement.
AGCGAAATGCAGATGTTCTGTAAAAAGGATAGTAATTAATATAAAGCCCACAGTAATTTACATATTAGATACAAAATTCTTTCCAAGTAATCAACACAAGTGTGTCTTTAGATAATAATTCTCATGCATTTTAAAGAGTCTTACTAAGTCACTTATTTTTGAAGTTTACGAGAAATATTAAAAAATAAGTTAATATAGTCCACGACGCAGCAATAGTACCTCAAGCAAGGACAAAAAAGTTTCGCGGATGCTACCGTCTTAAATCTCCACCAAGTTAAAAATCACCGACAAAGATTTCCGCACGTAGTCCTATGGGACGCGAAAAGAAAGAATGAAAAAAACGACTATAGATCTCCCTTATGAGTTCTGCTGTCGCGGTACATAAATCAGAAGCGTCGACTTGCAACTTCCCAAGAATTTATCGAGTCTAAACGTCCACGTAATGTAATCCCTTGTTGCTTTTGTCGTCGAGACATAAATATACTAGAATAATAAAATATTCAGTTATTTAATGCCGCTTGCTATTTGTAATTCGTTAATCCGTCGATTGGATTCATAATGGAAAACGATAATCACGTATCGATTTTTTTGTCGAAGAGATTCGAGAGACAAAGGTTTCTATCGAAGTTTGGGTCACCGTACTGAGTTTCTGAACAATTATTAATAAATAATAAACAAAATATTAAATAATAGGACTTTAAAATAATATAAAATTTTTATATAATTTCAATTAAAATATCATTTTTATTTGGAAATGTAATTATATTAAATTTAAATAATATACCTTATGGGTTGTTAAATAAATCGTATCTGAAAGCGATTCAACAGTAAATAATAATTCAAATTCAAGTATCAACAGATTACAAGTTGTATTTTGGGTAAAACTGTATAATAGGGGTCTGCATAAAATTGGTTGGGTTAGAGTTAGGAAAAATTATGGAGAGGGGTTACAGGGAGAGGGGCTAAACTTCTCCCCCGCCCACGCGTTTTCTGAGAATATATTTTGTGTGTGTGTGTGTGTGCGCGTATTGTACTTCGTTAAACGCAATATTTATCGTTTTTTGTAATTTTCATGACAATATCTTAAAAAATACAAGCAACCCCCTAATTCTAATAACAGTTTTGGATTCAGGGACCAAAAATACATAAGATCTATTACCTTTCAATTGATTCCTCGTATTATAGGTCCCTATTATTGTATATACAGTTTTACCGTATTTTGATATTCATATATTCAAATACTTTAACCTTTTAAATTTTTATTATTAAAAATTTTAATTTATTATATGTATCGTAAATTTTTTATTTGTTCATTGGTTGAGAGAGAGAGAGAGAGAGGATACAATTCTACAATAATTTGTTTTTTACACGTCGAATTAATCTTATTTATTATAATTATTTGTTATTTGTTTTGGATTTTTAACATTTATAAAGTACAATATAAAATACCTGTAGAAAAACAGTTTTTTGTTTTTTATTAAATGTAAAAATCTTGGAATTAGACAACAATGACTAGAGGAGAACGCAACGCTAAATTACAATATTTAGTTTTGACATAACGGTCCAGTGTTATTTATTATTATCAATTTGTTTTCAATTCTTAATTTCCAAAGTACAACATAAAATGTCTGTAGGAAAGTTTTTTCATTTTTTACTAAATATAAATGAAAAATGTCTCGGAATCAGATAGTAGCGCTTATTGTTACAGTAAAATACGACGCTAAATCGAGTGTGAATGCAGAGCAATGAAACAAACGAAATTGTTTAACCGTATCGTTACGTGCTATCGCCGAGCACCGCACTAAATGTGAGAGCGCATTCATTCGAGAGCGCGACGAGCAGAAATTGAAATGGCGAACGTTTGATCGCTCGTTTACAGTGAAGCACGCGAATTTATTCAGATTGGAGCATTGCTATGCAAAAATAGTCTAAATCGCATAATCTAAGTTAAACTCCGCAATAAAATTGCAAACTACTGAATCCTTTAACATGGCTCGTCGTGAAATAGCGAACTTGGACTCGAAATCGACGGAAATAAATTCACAAAAAAAAGGGCATTACATAATTAACAGAATGTACTAAATGTGTCGCTACGTCTGAATAATTAATCGAAACCAGCCCCTCGAATTTCAGACCACCGGCGAGCGTTTTACACGCTCGCCGGATTATTTGTCACTGCACGTTGTTTCATGTATGACGATCGTATCGCGCCGGACATTTCACAACCGGAAGGGTCACGTACGAAATGAAAAGTTGACATTTTTTTTCCATCGGGTCTCCGACGTGCTCGCGCGAGAGGGTTGATTTCTAATGTCGTGACGCGGTAAAGGGCGAGCGATAGATCTCCCTTTACGGCCGCGCCAACGTCACAGTGCATAAATCAATGGTAACGCGGTTGAACACGGCGTGGATTTATCGAGCGCGTCTTTCCCCATGCGTAATGATAAATTATGACGATCGAATGACGGCGGGTCTCAAGGCGACAAGAGGGGTGACGATACGCGTGTGTGTATGTGTGCACAGGGTGACGTGTAATGTTGTGGGGTGCCGCGCCACGGCGTTTTCGGGGTGAGTATCGACGGCGAACGGTGCACGTTATTATTATATGCTCGTCGTTTGCGCGTCAGCCGCCAATACGGACTTTCCGTATAATGGCGTCATCCCCGAGGCGAGTAACGAGGGTCTTTCGTGCTCGCGGCGCTGCGTTATGTAAACAGCACGCTTGCGAGGACAGTTCCTCTATGATAATGCAGCTTCTCGTAGTGAGTGTTGATACGCATTCTAGGTATGAGTGTCCCAAAGTTTAGCGAGTTGAAATGAACTTTGGTGGGGAACTCGTTTTATCCCTGTCCTCTACCTTGCGAAATCGCGTACCGCGCGTCCAAATATTAAATTGTTAATTCTTCTGAATTAAATAGAGATAACGACGTAAAAGAATGTAATTATTCACGACGGTAGTGTCCTTCTCTCCGATCGATAAAAAATCGGCGGCGTCTCTCTATTTATAAGCCCTGCCAACCGGTAATCAGACAATCTACATTTAATTAAAGAGAGAGAGAGAGAGAGAGAGAGAGAGAGAGAGAGAGAGAGATTCTAATTGCAGCACACAAATTAACGTCGTGTGAGCGTGGGTGGCAGCTGCGACGACGGTCTCTCTATAGCGCGCGAGTTGTTCTAGCACGAGTTACTGACTTAGACTGACTTTTACGCGGCATCAGATGCTAGAGAGAGCCGTATAAATTACATTAATTAACACATTGACGGTGCGCCTTACAACTTTACCATTATACTCGCTCGGCGGCGTGAAAACCGCACTTGTATTATGCATTCGACAAGCGCCGCCAGTAAATTGGGGGTCTTACGTTAATGCACTAATCACGAAAGGTTAATGAGATTACACATAAATCCACATCGCACCGCTGTGTAATCCATATATATCTTTCAGAGGAACAAAGGCAGGAAAAGCCGCTTAACCTGACAGTCAACTGTTTCGCGGAAAATTGTTTTGCTCGCGAATACTTTTTTCTCCCGTTATTATTTTTTTTTTTTTTTATTATATCTGTCCTCTATATATATTAAACGCACATTAATCCGCGATATATTTGAGTTTTTCGCCCTGGAATAAAATTCAATATTCGACTGGCGCATGGAATAGTTTTGATTTGGGACCGAATGTCGAAGAGCTTCGATAACCGTTTTCCAATAGTTGTTCATGAGAAACGTTTCGTGTGTAATGTGTCAATTTCAGATACGTCCACGGCAGGCACACGCTCGGTGAAGAACCACTCGCGAAAATGAGCGCGGCCGTCGAAAACGGCGTGGACGCCTCGAAGCCGCGCGGCGGCGTTTTCTCGAGGGCGTTCGCGAAACGTGCGCAGCCCTACGAGGAAGGTGAGTCCGACGACAGCTACTGGTCACTCACTGGGCAGGTTGTGGTGTTACACGCGGGTACCTTGGTGCTTGGGAAGATAAACATCGTGCTAGGTTTCGAGCCTTCGGTGTGTCCGCCGTGCCAAGTTTCCGCCGGAAATTCAAGGCACTTACGGGCTTATCTTGGAAATGGCATCAATCAAACTCGCGGGCAAAACACACACGGTTGTTCCGCGTTCCGACGTATTCGTGCAACCTTACGGTTTATTAATTACAGCTTAATCTATTATTTTATATTTATATTTAACGCGTATAGAGCCTCGTCAAGTATGTCGCTTTTAGCACGAGGCTCCATCCTTCTGGCTTGGATCGCGTGGTCTGATGGTAACGCGTTGCGACACTTCGTATGTATACATATGTGATGCATCCACATCTTGGGTTATGACTTTTATTGCTATGTATATATCGCTCGTGTCTACTCCGGTCAGTGCTACATGCATTTCTCGCGGCGGGTTCGATACGTTTTCCAAAGCGGATAATAAACCATAAAGAATCCCGCTGAATAGACACTGTAACATCGCCGCAAACCGCCATACATCAGATTATTCCTTGTTGCGGCGTGCCTCGACCTCGGTATATCTCCGATTGGGACAGCACAGCGTGTATCGATACGAAGGAAGAAGAAGAAGTATAGAAAATACATTCGAGAGCATTGAGATTTTTTTCAATTTAACTTAAGAATGTACTTAATAATTGATATGAAAATGCTAAAAAATCATACTTTTTCTTGGCATGTACTATTCACATATCGGTCTAATATTAAATTTATCGTTGAATTTAAAGTAACGCGTTCTATTTCATCTGTTTCCTCTCTTTCTTAATATTTAGGCGACAGATTCGCATCTTACGTAACATGAATGATCTACCGTTTTACGAGCGTGCGCGGCGGAGTAGTCTACATTTATAAAGGATCCTCACTCTGACGGGCTCTCGGGGGCTCCTGCAGGTGCGCCGATTCCGCCGTAACTCGAAGCTTCTACCGCGCTACCGTAGAATTCCGCTCTAATTGGAGAGAGAGAATATTTGCCCCGCTTACACTTCGCTTGTAATTCAAAACATCGCTAATCCATTAATCCTGTTTCCAGCGCCCCGTGTACGGAAGTCATACCGGTAAACTGCGCGCTCTGCCGGATATATATATAGTATATATTAAGCACAAGGTAATTCCGGTACCCGTGTCCCGGGGATTTCGGGGAGGGAGGAGGGGTACGTCGTTGCGATACATCGGGCTGCATTAAGATGCGCATCGCGCAATCAGAATACGATTCCGCGCGGTCGTTAAAATTTTCGTTCGCTGTTAAACGAGATAGCGCTCCGGGCGTTAACGCGCGATATATCGTTAAAAAAAAGGGGGAAGTAATAATTTTTTGAATCTCGCAAGAAGAACGACGTGGACTCTCGCCGACATACAAGCTGAATCTTGTCAATTCAAACGATCGTTAATTTTCCGGCGAGATTTATGCTTGCTCCGCGCTCCCGCGGTTCAACTTTCATTGCTTGTCAGACCAGTGTCATTCATTTTCTCCCGACGACGACGAGCGTCGAGAAAGTTGGAATTGCGAGACGTGGATTAGATATAGCGGATCCAAAGGGTCGTGCAACGCACACGCACACGCACGCACGTCTCGGTTGTTCCGCAAGTCGGAATGATACGTGTCGCGGTTATGATCTGCAGCCGCCGCGCTGCATTTTAAACGCGCACGCGAAATCTTAGCTTTATTACCATAATGCATTATGTAAATACAACGCCGGCGTAACCGTCGACGCGCTCCACTGCTGCCCGATAGCCGGGACGTATTCACGGGCGCTCGATTCCTTCGACGTATACATAATTCCAGGCGTTGCCGGGAAATGCCTGAACTGACGTTCCTCCTCATCGTGGAAGCATCCCTTTGCCGTTCCAAAAACGGAGCGTTATCGAGTATCGCTTTATCCGCCCCGAAACGCCATAAAGGGGCTCCTGTTTCGCATTAGCCAGTTGCACGACCCCGATAGTTCCGAGTCGGTGTAAAAGCTCGTAAAGAATCTCGCTTCCGGCACACGGGAGGCGCATAATGTCAGTATACGCGCGCCGTATATCAGTGCGATCCCGTAACCCCCTCCCCCCCGCTGCGCCGAGGAAACGACGGAGGCGTATCTACTTCTCTCCGTGTTTGCAGTAGACCTATATACCTCCGACCTGGATGGTCGTGCACTTTGAGGAGCGCGTACATTGCTACACAGTGAGCTGGAGACCTATATCTTGTATCATAGTTATAAACTTCTGAATTAACCTTTTTACGGATATGGGAACGCCTGTAAAGGGGTTTTTGAAGTCGCTGATGAAATATGACAACAAAATTCAAAATGGCAGTTATGATGGCAGATATGCAAGGATCTGTTATAAACAGATTATTAAATATTGACTGTAAAGAAAAACTACGGTTACGGCAGTTAATAAGTTACAAAAAAGGTTATCTTATCATTAACTTCATAAGCTTAAATGAATTTTAATAATCCACAATTTTCTTTTTTCAATCAAAGAGCACAATATGACAAAAAATTATACATTTTTTTGCAATTTTTCCCGCAGAATTGATTAGCGTAATCAATTTCTCTCTATAACCAATTTAGTAACTTATTAAATATAGTAACTTGTTTATAACAGTTTGTTGCACGAGTGATTTTTGCAATATCCTTTTTATATCATAAATATTTTTGTGTGTTTTAGTTATATTTTTAACTACATACATTTTCGCTAGTCTTACTAATTTAGCTATAAACCTTAATGGATTAAAAATAACATTAAATTTTATTTAATCATAACGTTCTTACATCACGTTCTGACATCAACTTTTTAAATCAAAATATATCTCTCTTGAGAATATGTAATTTGAGAAAAACGAATCTCAATGATTTGTATAGTGCTTGAGATATTTAGATGCATTTATTAACATGAGACGTTCTTTATTTAATAGAAGATTACTTAATAATTGATGAAAAAATCCAAAAAAGTGCAGGTCAACTAAAGGACAGAGAATGCAATAGTATTATCCTTTTTCAAATAATCATGAAGCTTTGCAGAGCCAAAAATAGTAGTACAAGCGTAAAATTAAAATATTACGTGATACCAATTTAATATTAAAATGTTATATTCATATTGTAACCTTTTAGTGCTCACAATTTTGTTTTTCTCATCTAAACAGATGAAAAATATTTTACGGAATTAAGTTAAGGATATTAATTCTACCAATTTTTCACTTTCTATTTTTATTAAATATATAGTATACTAATTATTTTATCCACATATAATTCTAGAAATAAGTGCTTTCACATGTCTCTGTTTTATAAAATTTTAATTTTACATCAATGTTTAAAATTTAGTTTTGGTTACTTTTTGGGGGTATCGTACCTGCACTGCAGCAAACCCGTGAGACTGTAGGCGCAACGAAGCGGGACACGACCCGACGTCGTATCGACATCGCGCGGAATATTTCAACGTAGCTCGCCTACTTTCGAGAGAGCACGTTTTTCGCCTCGCGTCGCACGCGAGATTTATCGTTTCGGTAGCTGGTGTCGACGAGCTGATTCGTTGTGCGCCCACCGAGTTTTGGAAATTTATGCAACGCAAACCGAGTCAGTTTGATGCTACTTTATGATTTAATGATTCGAGATGACGCGTACATTTAAAACTCTAATGAACAAAGTTTTTTTTTCCTTTAGAGATGATTTTTTTTCCAAAATGTCAGTTAAATATTTTACAATTTATTTTGTGTGTGTTTTCTCAATTAAAAAGAAAATAAATAATTTTTTTAATCCGCGCTCGTGAAAATTTCGTGAATACTTTTTGTATAAAGTTACTCTGTGAAAAGCGTGCTACAAACGATTATAGTTAATCTTTAATGCGGAAGTATGCAACTGTTTAATCGAGAATCTCCAGCACGAAGCACTACCGAGCTTCCTTCTTTTGATTAGGGTAGTAACGATCGCGAGATTATTCAGTAAGGATGCTCGACGTTTCTGATGTGAGAGTGCTTCCTGCTGTGTTTGAAGAATCGCTACAATCTCGAGATCAGGCTTCTGCGAAGGAAAGGGAATCTTTACTGATCTACCCGTTCGAGCGTGTTTTTTTTCCTCTCGTCTGTTCGTCAATCGATTTAAAGATAACAGACAGAAATCTGAGCTGACAGTATATTGCAAACCGCTTAATCGAAATCGAAAAGATCGCTAATCCTTTCTTCTTCTAGCATTTTCTTTCTTCTAACTCGTAAATGTATAATGTCAAAATTATGCAATATTTTTGTTTCTATATTTATGGATACATTTTGAATTGTAATTTAACCATTCAGAAGTTGCATCGTCTCATTAACATCAAAAAATTTTTTGATAGATTTTATTTAAAAGTCTTCCGTAGGTAAACATCGATTGATATTTAATTTAAAAAAAATTTTTTAATATTTATTTGATGTCTTTTTGGTAAAAAGATTATTATATTTTAATATTATACACTTATGTGAACACTTCTATTCTCATTTTTATATAAATAAATTATTTTATTACTAAACTTAGAGACTCAATTAAAAAACTTAACAACTAATTATTGCATCCCAAATTTACATTCCGAATTTAAGGATAACTTACATTTAAGTAGGTGTGCAAAGTGAACATTACAAATGTGTAACACTAATGCTTCTATAGAAAAGTTTAAGCATTTTTATTAATCTTTTTGCTACAAACTTGAGTAACTCATGTTCAAGCAATTACTATACATATTAGAAGTTTCTCAAATCTTCCTATCTCTTATTTTTTTTTAACTTATAGTGAAGACGATGCGATAATCTGAGATTCAAGGATTTATCAATCACCCGAGGATCTGCTTGAGAGACGTTTGATAATCTAGGATTCGTATCTTATCGACAAGGGAGACTTCTATTCGACAAACAAGACTTGTCAATAAAACACATTTCTTTGGCGTAGTCCAGAATCTTCCGGCGCTCTGGTACAAACAGTTTAATTGCATTTCAATGCAACTTTGGCACAACAAATAATACTGTAATCGCATCAGACTCGTCTCCGAGTGCCATGCCGTCTCCGTCGCGATTACGTGCTAAAGCAGCAAGCTTGTTTCGTGTTTGAATTAAACTTCAAAACGTCCATTAGCGCGCGTTCGTATGAAAAATCGTACGCGCGATTAAAATTGAATTACCAATAAACATCATTAAATTATCACCAAGTAGCAGTTGCAATGCAAAACGCGCCGTTAATGCAATTATAACGCTCTCACGTAGCCCACGATCGGCTTTAACTGATTTCATATATTTTCCGATAAATTCGTGAGATTTTAAACAGGCGGTTTTTGAACTGCTTAATGTAGCATTAATCGTGCAAATTTGAAAACTGTGTTTCGTCGCGCGCCACCACACAGTTTAGGATTTTAAGATATTTTTGGCCAATATTATGTTTCGTGTTTAAAATAAAAATGTATATTTTACAGAATATTGTAAATACTTGTTTATGATACTTATGACAATTTTTTGATTATTGTAAAAATATTGGATGATACATTTACATCATAATTTATCTGTAAATTACTGATCAATTAAAGAAACATAAGACGTATAAATAATTATTAAGAACATAGAATAAATAAGTAAAATTATCATTAAAAATATTATATAAATTATAAAAGAAATACGAGCGCAAAGCAGTGTAATAAAAAATTTTGATTAAGTATTGTCTATTTTCATAATAAAATCCGTAAGTTTCTGTAGCTTTTCTAAATTACGAACTAAACTACACTAAAAAATATTTATATACAAATTTAAAAGATTTTTAGAAATATTTGAAAATATAGTAAATATTAACATAAACATTTTGATACAATTAAAAAAACCATGATCCATTATAAATAGGCTCAATATATGTATAACGAGCATTATGAAGAAATTTATGTTCGCTTTTTAGTGTTTTATGTTATATGTATAAACAATATTTGTTTGTTGATAATAATATTTAAACAGAAATGAAAAATTATCAAGATATACATACATGTTATGTGTTTCTCGACAAAGCGTCATACTGCGAGAAACTAATGTTTTGTGGACCTAATGGTTCTTGGTTGCCTAGTAACTGAACTACAATAATTATTTGAGATATTACATTTATTATAATAATTTCTCAATTTAGATAGCTAAAGTCAATTAATATAGGCATTTAAAATTTAATGTCTGTCTAGGTTTTCCTGAATTTCCTGCACACTGCGCGTATCTCAATCTCACTTGAAGTTAAAATACATTTTTAATGAGAACTGTTATAATGGTTACCTCCATCGTGCGGTTACGAATCCATCTCGAATTTTGCTTACGCCACATCAAAGCCAACATCGCATCGCCAGCTACATATGCATCTCGCTAAATTTGCGTTTAAGCTTGCACGGAGAGTTTCGGAGTGTATTATAATTCTATTGCTGCTACTCTCTTTCTCTCTCTCTCTCTCTCTCTCTCTCTCTCTCTCCCTCTCTCTCTCTCTCTCTTCTATCTCTGCAGAGAAGGCTTATTTTTTATTAGAATGTGTTTTCCTTTGATGATGGCGGTTTTATAAAAGCAATGGAAACCTTAGAAACACAAAATTATCCTGTCACTTCTGTTAAGCTTGAGTTGCGTAACGCAGACGCGGCATATAAGCTCAAACTTGTATAATTTTATGTAGGTTCGAAAATATATAAAATGGCACAATACATCACGTACCTCTTTTAAAGGCTTTACCAAGGCTGTATCGTAGCTTCTGCGCGTGGGAGCGTTGAAGGCGCGTGTCTATCCCGAGCTTACTTCGGGCCACCTTTGCGAAACGAGCTCCTCTCACGAACTTGTCGATAACAGTTTGGCAACCCCCGGGCCTTTCCACCTTCGCGCCACGACCACCGACTACCACGGGAATTCAATTATCCCACCCGTTCGAACCGCCGGTCGGGTGAAGATAATACGAGACGAACGAGCCGGGAGACCGGCCATCTTGGTGGGTCCGGGTTCGGGAATTCTCCGACTCCTCGCATGTCTCGGATGAAAGGCTTAGCGCGACGCAATGGCGCACATACCCGCCGTGTACCCTTTACGTGCCAACAATTTCCGCAAAGCTCGGCCACTTGCCGCCAAATCGCATGTTACGAGTCTTAAATGAATTGTAAAACACTGTAATGTCGATGCGAAAATTTCTTTTTGTCGAAAGTTTCTAAGAGGAACGTATTAGAAAAAGATCACCAATAGCATAGGTCTCCAAAAGCGGCACCCCTTTATTCTTGGGAAACTAAACATAATGCTATATTAATGTTAATAAAAATATGAGCTGCTTCAATAATTAAAAACTCACAATTTATACATTTTTTTCTATATAAAATTATCTTAGAGAGAGTATATTAATTTATTTTGTTATAGTCGACTTCTCTATTTGAGACCGTATCTGAATTTTGTCATTATTGTCCAATGTCAATTTTGGGCATTTCTCAGATGTGTGTTCTAGTTACAAAAACATTAATTATACATAATTACAAAATATTAATAATGTATTATAAAAGCTGTACTACATCTACGTCTGATAAAAAGCATTTTCTAATTTATATACAATTTATGTTTTCAAAACTTTGAGCTTTTAAGATGTATTATCCAAAAACAAAAAGTGAAATATGTTAGTATTGATGATCTTCCTCTGTTAAAGTTTCTTTCCTATGAACTGTATGCAGATGCGCAATAATAAGTTTTTGCATCTTACAATTAGTGCATTTGCAATTGTTTTTTTTTCTAATTGCAGCTCTGAAGAGTTTGAATCGTTTGAACAAGGAAGGCGAGGCGCTTGCTCTTCAAGATGACCTCACAACGCACCCCACCTTGGCCTTGATGCGGCGCATCCTCGCAGATGCACAGGTAATATCAGAAAATTCTAAATGAGTTTCACAATATATTGAATAAGTCATTATTGGCCCTTTTTGAACAGATATCGTCACTCTATTGTATCAACATTAACAGATACTAACGTGAATTATATATTATTGGAAAGATGGTGTAAAAAATTATTTATAACAAATATAATTCGATTTATTTATAGTTATTTTCTGTTTTTTGTATTAATAAATTAATATTTTTGTGTTGATTTGTGATTATAACGTACGAGTTTTTAAAAAGAACAAAAATAACAAATACTTTAAGAAACATTTGTGATGCATTTCAGAAATTTTTAATGTCTTTTACAGCATCTTTTTAATGTATAATTTATAGTATCTAATATTAACATACTATAAGGACAAAAACTATAGGAAAAGAGGTGAAGATTTTTACACTGATCCAATAAATCTGAACAACATATGGTTTAGACTCTTTAAACTTTCCGAAGATATATTGTCAAGTAACACGTAATCTAGTAATACTAAATCTCTAATATTAGATCTTTAATAAAGATAGAGCTTTGCATAATTAAAACACGCTATTATAAATCGACTTACGTGAAATCCACGCCCGAGATAAACAGCCTCGTATTCCTGAGGTTAATTATCGAACAGATAAGGGGCTGCGTATATGCCTATTGATATCGAAACCCATTGTCCTCATATGAGATAGGATATTATGTATTGGCAAATATATCCGTGATTGCGGATTCTGAGTAAAGCTTATATTCTAAGCTTTTTACAAAAACGTTTCTTCCAGCAGCATGAATGAAATTACGTCAAAAGGTTTTGATGTTATTAAACATAATAATTCATTTTAGTGAACTAAAATTGATCTTCTTTTGCGATAAGATTAGTTTTACCTAAATATTTCTCCCTATATGTTCCTTATATGGAAAGAACGAGTTTGCTTAAATAGTTAAAATTTAAAGTTTAACCGTGAATACAGATCTGAATAAATTACAATAATTTTATTAAGCGATTAATAACTACAAAGGAACAAGTTAAGCATAATGCAATACTACAAAAAGTTTTGACACTGTATCAACCAGCTTGGGCGTCTCATAATTGTATGGTTTAAAAATATTTTTACATTTTTATCCAGCTAAATATTTAAACGCTTTAAGAAAATTGTTCTTCCCGTGTAGGATTAATTGTTTTTCGACGAGAGAAACGAACAAATCAAGAGGCGTAAAAAAAACGATCGTAGGAAACCGACGTGCGCCAGTTTATTCAAACTGGAAACCGGCCAAAAATGTTTCTTTATTGTCGAAGGGCGAGCAGCCCTTTCGAGGTGAGAGGCGCGCATTTTCAAGAAAACGGGGAACTGAGAATTCGATGGGGTTAATTGTCAAACGGACGGAGGGGTCCCTATTGATAGTGAGATTCCTTTGTTCACCGACAACCATTGTTACCTATGCACGCGCGACCCCCGACTGCGATTTGCCATTTCCCTATAGCTGCCGTCCGATGTTTATTACGAAAAGAGAGAGATGTTGGATGTCGCCGGGGAGAGTTGTTCGCGCCTGTTGGAAAGAAAAAAAAAGGGGCCGGGGGCAACTTGCAACGACGGGTTTATCGGTGCGCAAAGAAAGTAAAATAAGTGTTGGAGTGGAAAAAGTGTCCTTCGCGTGATTCGTTGCTCGGCGTTTCGTATAACGCGTGTTAGATCTGAGACTGTTTCGTGTAACAATGTGTTTTATACCCCGTTACGATCAATACACTACTCACGTTAAATTCCTGTGACGGATTTCTTGAATCTAAAAATCTTATGTTTAAACGAAATAAAAATGAGCCAATCTAACTTGCATGCGATAAGATATTTAAATATAGGGCTGCTTAACAATTTCTTTTACTTTAATGAATTATTAATTTCAGTTGATAATTAATATATATCGACTTTACTTGTGAAACTAATTAAATGAATACGTCTCCCGGCGATTTGAGCTTCTCCGGATAAACGTGACAAGGGATGATTAAGTCAAAAACTGTTTCCTACGTCTAAAACTGAAAGGTCGCGCGTCAGGAACACGTAAATTAATCTGGTAACATAGGGGAGGTTGTCTACGCATACTTAAGTACGCTTAAAGACGGATGTAAGGGACAAAATCCTTTTGGTGAGGGCTTCGCCGAGAGCGAAAAAGATATTATTGTTGTTACAGGGTTCTATTTTAGAGAAACATCTCTGTAATAAAACACATAAATATGTAAGATCCGTGCGAATTGAAGATTTGAGAACAAAAACATGTTTGCAAATATTTAAATATTTATTTAGCTTCCTAAAATTAAAAAATTTTATGAAGGAATTTTTTTATTATATTTATCGCAAAATTGTACACATTTTAATTTAAAAATAATTAATAATAAACCAATAGATTGTTTTATTATTATGTTTGAGTATCTGTACAAAATTTTAGTATAATTTTCTTAATTATTTAAAAGTTATTCAATATAAAATCGCGTTTTCTATAATTTAATAAATTAATAAGATTTTACTAGTATATAGTTTACATTACGGATTAAATCAAGTTTACATATACATATATATAAAATAAATATTCGTGCAAAAATTTATTTAAATTTATTTACTTGTTTAAAAATTTAATTTATTACGAGTCAAATTTTTCTTTGCAGCTAATTTTAGTGCCAAATTGAGGTATTTGCAACCAAAATTCTTTCTCGTTGATTAGGAAAAAAGAGAATAAAGAAGCAATTTTTTAATTATAACTTTTAGCTAATATTGTGGAGCCAAAACATTCTTAAAACAAAAGTTTTACATGATATTGAAAAATAACCTATTTTTTATTAAAACATCCTGTTTATTGGTATCTTATAATTAAAGTTAACACATAAGTTGTGAAAGTTGATACAGCATTCAATTACTGCAAATGATCCAATTGAACTGATTCACGAATTAATTAACGTAAACCATACGCGCCAAAATTTGTGCCTTGCGTTAATTAAATTTGAGCGAATTACGCTTCTACAAACAAATGGCATTATTGTCATTAGTATTTTGCTTTCTCACAATAATCTCACAATATCGCTTTAACACAAAAGTTCGCGCGCTACGGAAAATGTATTACCCGATATTGATCACGCTGCACGCGCGAATAAAAGGCAAACGGGAATGACCGAACTTTCATTTTAGCGTGTCATTCATTTGGAGCGTAACGCGCGTCGAAAGCACTCGCTGTTAAAAGAGCCGTCAGACTTGTTAATGTTTGATATCATGATTTTCACAGGGCAGATAGATTAATGTTGGCGTTCCGCTAATTTCCGTGGCGTATTGCCGGCGATACGACAATGAATTGCAGAACGTTTTACGCAGCATAATGCAAGGGATGCAATTACGTCACGCATACAGAATTGTGCGTAATGTCCCGTCGAGGGCTCCAATTGTTATCGTATTATTATTGAATTTGTGTTATTTTGCGGTACATGTGCGACAGCTTGTATGTTAATTCAATATTGTAAATCTGAATGCGCGGGAAGGTATTTCATTGTAGAGGGGCGCGGGTCAGGAAAGGAGATATCGCGCGTTTCGAAATTGTGCTGGACGACATTTTTGGAACATCCCGGAATCTCCGTAAGCACGAATACGCGGTAATGATATATTTCAGGCGGAAGGACTCTCGCGAAGGAGATGTGGATTTGGATATCAGCTAAATCACGCGCGACACGTCGTGCATAAACACGCCATCCGACAAATGGCATTCGGACGTGGTGAACGTGGCAATTTCGAGATTAATGCAATCAAACTGATGGCCCGCAGTTTGCTGACAATGGACACGCGCGCGATGAAAATTAAAGTCGGGCTTGCGCTTGCGTTTCCGTAATTATAACGTCGTAAAAATCGCGGTAGTAATTTGTACTCCGGTGGGGTAACGTAATGTGAGGTGAGAACATTATCGTGTGACGGATTACCGTAGGAATTTCCTGTAATATAATCATCACGAATATCACGTATCAATTATCTTACGTTAATTACGAATCATATAGCGCTCGGATATATGCAAATATAATAATTATCATTAATTTAGATGTATGTTATTATTAAATATGTAATTGGAAAACGACATGAAACGCACATACATGATAAATAGAAATAAACACTTCGAATTACAAAACACATATCTCTCGAACTACAAAATATATCTATTATTTATTTAATTTATAATTTTTCATTCTTATATTACAATAAGAAAAAAATTATATTATTATTCCATTCATGGGTATCGGATTACTTTAAGAATTCGTCAACATACATTAAAGTTCTTAAAACAATAAATATCTCCTTTTTTGGGAACAAAAACAAAATGTTTAATTACCTTTGAAATTTCGAAAAACTTTTATACGGATAGATGTCGATCGGACACGAAATATTCATGATTGGACCTTAAGGGTTAATCTCATAGTAACATAATATTATTCAAAAAATCCAGATTTTTACTCAACTATCGTCACCATTGAACGATCAAACGTCAACAATTGCGTCTACCCATTTCATGCATTGAAATATGTATAAAATGCATAGACTTTCTTTGCTGCCTTGACGCAAACAGCCTTTAAAGCAGCCGCGTTACAGACGCTTTTGAGCCAAGGCATCGGGAAAAGTCGTGCTTTCAATCGCGTCCCCGTTTCCAAAAGATGATCAATCGACCGCCGAGCAATATCCGGCGGAAAGGGAATTTCCACTCGACGTTTCAAGGTGAAATCGCCCTATTATACCCGCGTTTGAATTTCGATCTCCTACGCGTATCCACAGAATACGACAGAAAACGGGGACTACGTACAGAGAGAGAAAGAGAGAAAAAGAAAGAGAAAGAGAGAGAGAAACGTGGAGTACTATGAGGCCGAAGGTATACTCGAGGGAGAAAGAGGAAGCTGTCGTGCGCGCCGGTCGCAGGACATATAGAAAAGGAGAAACGTGACGAGGCATATGAATCGGGCATAATGTCGCCTTAGCGTACGCCGCGGAACGGATACGCGCTGACAGAGCCGGTAACAAAGTTTCCCAGCTGCTGGATACGATCGATACGAGCGATATCACAAAGTTCAAATGCGGCCTCGCTCGCTAGCGACAAGAAACGTTGCCTAGAATCTCACGGGGGTAGTAGTGATGACAAGCAGAACTTTATGAAAACGATATGGTTTCTCGAGCCACCTGGAGATTCTCCAAAGTAACAAATATCTTGAAATAATGCCCTCATTTTTTATCGATGTATCGCCATTTTTCAGCAAATTAGTCGATATGACACAACTGATTTCAGATTTCAAATAAATGGACAGATTAACAGACTGTACGGGAAACCTCTTTTTTGCAATGAGCTCCGAGAATCTTTCTTTAATGTTACAATTAAAAAATTAAAAAAGCTACGTTTTGTGGTTATTTCCGATTTTTGCTAAAATATGCCGATCATTTTTTCATGTCACTTTTTGACTTTTATTACAGCAGTGTTCTGCGACAAATTTATTTTTTCTTTCGTTTTCAATATATCGATCAAATTCACGCCCAAATGGTACGCCCAATTTTTTTTTTATTTATAAATGATTTTGGATGCCATACAATGTTTCGGGAGTCTCGCAAAAGTCGTCGAAGTTACTTCCGTTGCTCGGTGATAGGTAAAGTGGTCGATCGCATCGCGTCGCATCGATTGGAGAAAAATTGAAAAAAAAAGAGGCAAACGCGAAAGAGACAGGGACGGGTAGGGAAAAGAAGGGTGAGAAAGAGAGAGAAAGTGTGCGCTCGGCGACGTCGAGAGTAATAAGGACATTCCCGAGAGACGACCTTGCGTACGTGGCGTGGCTGTCCTCGGTAATACAAAAAAAAAAGCTCGTGTATAATAAAAGCATGTCTACGCAAATTATGTGGAGAAATACGGCTTATATGGCTATCAGCGAACGGAATATATAATAAAATCTTTGACGACAAAGATTTCACGTGAGGTACACGAAGGGACTCATAAAAGTTTAAGTTTCTTTATTCGTGATTTGATTTGTATGGAAATGCGTGAAATTTTATTACAGGGAGCAGCCTCATTAACCCTCTTTGCGCCCTATCCTTTTTCGTTCTTAAGTTCTCTCTCCTCCTGATAATTAATTAAGTAAGGCTGATGGAAAGATACTCGTATATTTCATTAGACAGTATTATACGCGCGCGTACATTAATTTTTTGATGTTATACGAAAAATTGAAATAACTCTTTGCGTATAAATTTTACATTACGTATATGCGATATGAAAATAAATAATGTTTTTATTTTACAATTTGAAAAGGTCGAATTGCTGAAAATTCGATTTTTATTACAATTCTATCACAATTAGTTACAAAAAGGTGTACAGGCACATATTAAATATTTTACAAAAATAGAATATAAAATGTTTTTGAAGCATTGTTGTCAAGAAAAATTAACGTTTTTGAAATACTTAAATATTTAGCGAAATGTATGACAGTATTCATCTTCGTTATGAATATTATTATATCCGGCAATTAATGCTGAACGTTTTGCTGAAAGCTAAAACGCGTGCATTAAAAGCCGTCACATGATCATAGATATCGCGCACACAGATAACATCCACAAATGAGAGCGCGCTGCCGCAGCAAACGAAAAGCAACGGGGGCGGAGAAAGCAAAGAGGATTCAAGAGAGAAGGTGGATGCCATTTAGCGGCTAAACAAACACCACCACGAAATGACGAAGAGGGATGAAATGACGACAAGACGATAAGAGAGCCACTGATTTCGCATGTTTTTCAACCGTTCTCACGGTGGTTTTACCTCGTACATGAAAAATGCGGAAACACGCAATTTTTTTTTTTCATTTTTAAACAGAATATTTCCTCTTCGTCTGAGTCTGTAAAATAAAAAAAGTATATATATACGCCCATTAAAATATACAATTTTATGTTGGATTTAAAGAATTACGTTGGATTAATGAATAAAATATTTTTCACTCTTTGCCACACAAATTATTTTTCGTCACAGCGATATAACATGTGTTGAAATATTTTCTTTTCAATAATTGAAATGCATATTATTTAAAATTAAAGCTTTTTTCTTTAAATATTTATTTTAAGCATTTCCCTTCCCTGTTGAATTTAAATATGAAACATAAACGTATAATTAAATAAACGATAAATTACATATCATTTATTAGAGATAAATAATATAATTATTTATG
Organism: Monomorium pharaonis; assembly: GCF_013373865.1. Taxonomy (NCBI): domain Eukaryota; kingdom Metazoa; phylum Arthropoda; class Insecta; order Hymenoptera; family Formicidae; genus Monomorium; species Monomorium pharaonis. The sequence goes on along the minus strand of NC_050468.1, from coordinate 11,114,502 downwards.
TCTAATAATGATATATAATTATTTATAGTATAATTATTTACGTCTAATAATGATATATAATTATTAATAAATTTTTTAAATAAATTATGTAATTATAATTATATTATTATAATTTCAAAGGCTGTAATATATATCTGTGAAGTAAGATTAAAATGTGATAATGATTATTACAAAAAAGACTTTGTTAATCTAGAAAGGCAGTGAACAATTTGTATTGATAATGTATTTAGAAAAAGTCTTTCTATAATTTAAATTGTCAATTTTACAAAATTGTATTACTTAACCCAATAATTTTTGTATTCAAGAATGAAATTTTGAACAAGAATGATTAATATATCAAGAAGTGTAGCAGAATTAATAATTGACAATAAATACATTTGTTCTACTATGGCTATGGTAACAAAAATTCTTAAATTATAATTATTATATGACTTACATAAACGAGAGTTGAGAGAAAGAGAGAGAGAGAATTTTCGAAGATGCTTTTTGTATGTACGTGTTAACACAATTAGGCATACAGTATATATCATGTTGAAGGGTTTGTTTAATGTCTCTAAAATTCTGAACACGAGAAATTGTATACGTGTAGGGAGTAAGTATACTCCTGTCGTAACTTAAACGAACTTTAACTGTTTGGTTAGGCGAAAATCGAGTTCGTATGCGAAAGCAAACATCAGAGTAGAATCAGGCGATTTGTGAACGGCAGTGACACTCTGTAAAACAAAATTTTCAAATTACACAAAACAAGCTTTATATGCAGATGTAAAAGAATTTTCGGGGAATTTTACTTTTTTCATTATTAGACACTTTCTTGTTAGGTTGAAGCATACTTTTTGCAACTTCCATCATTAACATATTTTTTTGTCCAACGAAGTTATTATACATAGTTATTACTAAATGCATACAAAGTACATTTTTCGTGTACTCATAGTTTGCAAAGGACTCTCTGCATTTTTATGAGAAAAATATTTACGAAGTGTTTGGATTAGTATGAAATGTCCGTCCAAAAGTCGAGTGATGTAAAAATTCCGTTTACCTGACAGTCGTGAATGCAAGGGTAGAAAAACCAAAAAATGCGCTTGAGGAGTAAAATCTGTGTAAAATCAACGTTATGAATTCGCCTGTGTGAATGAACAGAGTTGTATGCGCAGAAATTATGTAATCCATTATTAATTTATACTTTAATGAATTCACCAAACATTGTTTAAAGAGCCGCCGTGCGTGAATTACATAACGAATTTTTCAGCGTGAACGGTAGAGTTTAATTTTCAAAATATTTTTCTTCTAATTATAATATTAATTTTGCCTTCGTTGATACACGAAAATTTATATAACACATATGATTATTGGTTTGAAATAATATAATAGAGAATATGCACACACGTTGTCATTTTAGCAATTAATTTTTATATTTGGTAAACGTTTTACATTTATTCACGGCGTTTTGTTTAAATGAATTAAATATTCAGACTTTGAATACGGTTACATATCATTGTATCAAAATTCTGCGTACGTAGTGGATGCGAATAAAAAACTCGAGTGAGCAGAAAACACATCGCGATCACGCTTGTAAAAGTCAAATGATTCTCTACGCGATGTGCATAGGCGCATCCTTCGTTACGTTTTTATGCAAGCGTGCGAGCGTGCATTACGTGCCTTAACAGTAACCGTAATGGATTAACCCTCTTTAACTCGGCTATTTCATTTCCACTCCAATTCTCTTTGGTCGTCGGGGGATGAAGGAAAATGTCGCCCGTCATCCCTACTTTCGGAGCGGCTTGTCATACGTTTATTTTTTCGTTTTGCAATTTTTTTTCCCTCGTGATGGAAAATACGAATACTAGATACGTGTAGTACACGCGGAGCCGTGTAAGCCGATTTGACAGCAACACGTTATTCCTATCTAGAGGTATTTCGTCCACAGTTGCTACGCAATACATTGCAATGGATCATTTCGATCGAACCGTATAATACAACACGATAGATCAAACGGATCTGGTAGTGGTTTTGCGATAATGTAATCGAATGCATCGAAAATAATTTTGTATTGCATTTTGGCATCAGGTAGTACTTGAACAATGATTCAGAGTTTTCCCGACAAGCTATATGCGCCGCTGACTGCAATTAATTTTGCAACAGAATGCGAAATCGGAAAATTTTAACGTTTTTACGCAGAAAGTATATGACAAATATTGATGAAAAAAATGTTTAAATGCTTTGAAAAGAGTTTATCCATGGCAAATAAATGTTAAATGTTCTTTCTTTTTCATAAAATATTCAACAAAATAAAATTGATGCTATAAATTGAAAAGGTTATAATTAAAGATTTTGTAATCTATAATACATAAAAAGATGGATGTATTTAAAACTAATAAATATAACACAGTGAATCGCAGACCTCAAATGGCATTGATAGTAATTTGCATTTCTTTAATTTCAACTCATTACAGAAGTGGATCAAAATCAAATTAGCAAAAATTAATTTGACTTATTGTTAGTCTTTTTTTTCAAATAGAATGTGAAATTTAGTAATGTAGAAAATAAAAAATTGAAAGCGATGGTAAAATTGATCGTACATACAACCAATTAATTTTTAATTACGTTCCTTTAATTCGCTTACAATATTTACTGTGCGATATTACAAAATTATTTTTAAAAGAGAGAACTCTCCATGTCATAAATTGACTATGAAATAATATTTAAAAAACGCAAATGCACCGTGTTTTCACATATCTCGTATGTTGAAAACTGCACGTTTTAATTTGCTCGCTTGTTTATTATTTCCTCGTATACAATATATGCTGTTTACATATTTTTTTATGATCTAAATTTATTCAACGAGCATTTTAACATGCAGAGTAGAAAATTTTTTCATAATAATAATAATAATTAAAAATTAATTAGTGTTAGTATAAGAACGCAATTAAAAATTCGAAAATTTATTGTTCAACAATATTATAATAAAACATTGTTTATGTACAAAAATTGTTATTTAACTATAACATAAAAATTGATTTGATAAACAAAACAGATTTATTGTCTCAAAATGTCTTTACTCTGAAGTAAATTTTTGCTATTTAATAAATAATTATACAATTTATACTTGCAGTCTGCATTAAGTGCAAAGAAAAAGTACGCAAATATATGAATACATTCGAATTTCCTTTCACTTATCACGACGCGAAATAATTCATGTAGGAAAAGTTTAGCTTGTCTCTGCGTGCAAACACGAGATACGAATGATATGAATATTTTTCCGTTAATATGACAACGCCAAAGTTAGAAACTATTGAACAAACAAATATATCATCTATTCAAATCAATATCGAATCGCAATTTCTGAGAATGAAAAATTGTGTGCACTGACCTTCTATAAAATGGATACGTAAGGTTCCATATGCATAACTCCATGTTACTTATTTTTGGAGAAATTTGATGTTTAAAAGATTTAAGTTTCAAGATTTAAGATTATTTTGGAATAACTGAATTCACTCAATTTGTGTTTTAAATGCAAAGTATTAAAAAATAATACATCATTAAAATTTTGCATTTTCTGTGATTTAATAATTATTTTAATTACAAAAAGTTATAACAATAATCTTTAAAATAATAATGTAAGTCGAGAATTGCAACTCGTTACAGATCTATTATACGTAGTAATCTTTTTACTTTTTTTCATCAATCTTTTTTGCCTTCTTTTGGTTATATCATTCGATCATTATTCTCAAAATTTCTTCAAAATTTGTCACGCAGGGGAACTCGACTTTTTGTCAAATATCAATTTTCATCATACGGGCTCGTGTACAACTACCCGTTTATACACATCCTTCATTTTTTCCTCCATGTTTATGAAATTCCGCTTCCGTGAACTCCACGCGAGGCGAGTAGGAAATTGCCTTTCCTCTTTTTATTGGGCTCAAACTTTACTGCCACCGACGGAGCAGTTAAGCCGGTCGGTTTGTGCGCGCGGCAGTCCCTGTATTTGCATTTGAAACGCGCCTTGTGGCATGGGTCTCGTCCACGACAAAGCGGTGAATTGGCTATTTAGCTGCGCTCGCGATCTTCAAAAAGCCAAGCGCTTCCGGCACACGCATTCTGCTCGCGGAAACACTACTCGCGTTGCGTCCTGATAGTCCGCGATCTCGAACCAATTTGCAAATGAGTATTATGACATATTATGCGATATAGAAACTATTCCTTAGCCATTCATTGTGGGTTCAAAAATTGCGAAAAATTTTTACCAATGATATCCTTTAAGAAAAATAAGTTATTAAGTTACGACATTTAGAGATTTAGACATTCTTTAAATAATATAACACGTTCAAATATATATGTGACTTGTAAAAGAAATTAAATATTAAAAATAAATTATTCTAAAGAATTAATTAAGTACAAAATTTTATAAACAATTTAACAGCTTTTTAGTTTATAAACGATAAACGTAACTTATATTTCTTAAATGTTTCTGAGATTTCTCGTAATAATAAAGGATAAATCTTATAAATTATAAGAATTATAGGTATATGGTAGAAAGGTAGGAACGTGTCTCTTTACGTTAACCACGTTAGAACGCGACGTAGCATCAGTCGATGCCACAGTAGATCCGAGTGCAGTGAACCTTTTCGGAGCATGACAGATGAACATAAGCTTAACGCGCGCGCGGAATTATGCATCCTATAATTATCCCAACTCCCGGCGAAAGACGCTGGGACATTCTATATCGCGCGCCCTGTCGCTTATGCGAACGTAGATGCACCGGCGATGTCGTTAATAGTGAGACCTAAGTGGTTCCTTAATCGTCCTTAAAATTTGCATCGACCATCGCGAGCCGGAGAGCGAGCAGTTCGCAAAGATTATTCGGCCACCGGTTTTACTGAGGCACACTTAAAAAATGCCCTACAAAAATTGTACGGCACATTTAGAAAATTATTTCTGCGTATTGTATGAACAACTGTTTGTATAAATTTCGGGATAAGCAAAGTTTGCGACACTTACAGAAGGAGGCTAAAGACCGCTATAACTATTTCGAACTTGACTTTCTGGAAGGAAGCTAACAAGTTGTCGGGATAATCTAAGTTCTCGATAATTACAACGGGGTCTTTCGCCGAGGGCGTTACTCGAATGTAAACGCGATAGAATGAGACTGGAACTTCGAGCATATAAGCAGTTACGTAAGTCGCATAAGTACCGTGTAACGTAAGCTCGCGCGACGCGCCCTCGTCGTTGTTATACGTACATACAATTAGTCGCGCAAACTCAATGCAGCAGTAACTGATGAGACGCCGCCTCGAAACCGCGACTGCAGCGACAATTTGTTCCATCCGTTTATTACCCCCGCGGTGATTACGCGTAACTGATTGCGAGTACGACATAACGTAATAACGTTATGTTGGGCTCGGAGCGCGAAGTGGCGCGGATTGCTATATTTACGCGTCTCGGAATATTTCCTATTTATAACGCAGATTTCAGGCGGCAAGTACTAGATTAAATTACTGGATGGTATAATTTTATTTTCTCAATTAAACGCCGTAACGTTCAAACAGCAAATTCTTTTTACCATTTTCAGAAATAAGGTACAGTGGAATTACTGGATAACTTTTTATATATTGAAACTATTATAAATCTTCACACAATAATGGTAGAGGACGAACTATTTTAACAGGACACATCAGGTTTATCGGGTTTATTTAATTAAACATTCATAAATCCTTAATATATTTAATAAGTAAGAAAAAAGTTGAAGTTAAATGCAAAATGTCAAAGTAATTTAATGTACTCCAACCATGAAATATCCTTCCTAAGTCAACTCAAGTAAATTAAGTCATAAACATAATTACCTAATATATAACCGTTACTATACTTTCAGTAAATTGTACTAAAAACATAGTAAATTTCACTATACTTTTAGTAAATTTTACTAAAAAGTATAGTAAAATTCCTCGAGGTTACACATTATCTCTCAATTATCAGATTTTGAGGGTAAATTTTAAGAAAAAATTCTCTCCGTGTATGTGTTTTGTTTATTAAGATATTTTTTTATCTTTTAACCTCTCTTTATGTTTAACTAGCCCCGCTCTACCCTACTACTATTAAAACCAATCGAAAAAATATTTCTTTTACATTGCACGTGGTACTCTCAGAATTAGTGTACTGGTGTATTATTCATTAAAAGACAGTCTGATAATCTGATTTCAGTAGTACACTTATAACTATATATCAATCAATGTATGCGTTCAGTGATAGTACACTTATTCCGATTAATAATCTTGATATAATTTTTTTTATTCTTTATATATGTATAAATTTCAAAATATTTTAAGACTTGTATAAAAACTTTCACAAATAATAATAATAATAATTTTATTTAAAAATTCTCAGGTTTATTATAAATTTGTTGATATTTTATTTGATTTAATATTAATAGCATTATGTAACTCACTTTCTACAAAAAGGAAAGAAGCAGAAAAAGAATGCAAGATATTTTTTGCATTTATTAAATATAATTTTTTAATTCAAATAATAAAATTTTACATTACTTCAATACAATAGTCAGTAGAAACCAATAAGCTAATGCTTGCGTCTTTGTTCGGTATCTATTTGTTTATTTTTAATAAAATTTATATCCATACTTAGTAGAACAAAGTTATTAAATGAAAATCGTCTCTGCAGCACTTCTCTATTTTTGTGCAAGAAGCGAAAAGTATAAGTTTCAAAGTTACATCAGCTTCTGATCTCTTTGATCTCTTTCAATTATTTATTCAAATTTACATCGTGTTTCTAGCCAAAAAATATACACGAGACGAATTATTTTCTCATAATTCTAATATACAATTTTTATAGCACAGATAAAGAAACATTAAGAAGCAGATTAGAATACTCTCGCCCATCTTAAACCGATTATTCTTCCCTCGCGGTCCTCGTACCGTTACTCGATTTCCATTTTTGGATAGGGAAACACTTTAATGTCCAACTTACATAAAGAGAAGCCACGAGCGAAGACCAGTTTGCCTTGATGTTTCAAGTTTGGCCCACATTAGAAACCTGAAACGGCGTGACGGGAACACCCGCGACGCGTTATTTAAATAGCAAGCACGTGCCGCGTGTCCTCTCGCTTAAGTGGCTAGCAGTCTTTAGTGCATCTCCCTTCGGGAATGCATTTTATTCTGCATCGTTGCTCGACCTGATAAAAAATAAACAAACGCGCGCGTGGAATTACTGATTTTTATCATTTTACCGCGATTCGTACGCAAAGCGTTATCATCTGATTATGCAGCCAACATAGTTATCCACATCACTGACATTTACTTTTACCCTCTTGGCGTTACATTGTAATTTTATACGAAATCCCGGGATTTGTGAAATACACAGCACCATAAATGCTTCATGTCGCTCGTGGATTCGCCGATTTAATATTCATCCCCCTTAACATTTATTCCATTCTGTGGCTCATTAATAATGAAACATCATTACATGCGTCGTATATATTACGATTATTTATGTGAAGCTGACATGTGTTTGGCAGTATCCGATATCTATCGATGTACACATATCGCGTAATGGAGGAAAAACTTGTAATAAGTATGCAGCTTAAGTTATACAATTAGAATAATTATGTCTGAAAATATAAAAATGACCATAATTAGGATAATGAGATAGATATTTCAAATATTCAGCATTAACAGATAGCGATCATGATTTCTTAAATTAAATCAGTAAAAATGTTACTAAAAACAGAATTTAAAAAATTACACTGAGAATCAATGAGTAATTTTACTAGTCTTTAATATGCAAATATTCATACTTTGTATCTCTATTTTATATCTCAATGATATTACTAATTCTTTCAGTGAAATTTTATTGATTAAAAATGCTATACTTATAACTCAATTATCAGTGACTATTTAATGTTTTATGATATGATGATTGATTGGTTGATTCCGTTGTATTCATTTAGCCAAATTTATTTCATGTTTGACTAACATCTCTTTGCGCTTACAAAATTATTGGAACTTGGAAATTATTTTTCTTGGCACAAAAACGTCGAAATATTAATAAATTTATATTTGTTCAACATTTTTTAAGGGAATTTAATTTTGTTAAACATTCTCTTTACGAAATATACCTTCACCAAACTTATTCTCTATTTCAAAAAATAGATGTAAGTAAAAAAAGTTTATGATTTCTCCAAAGATTCTCTGAAATAACTGTGTGTATTGTTTTTAATATTACATTCTTCAATTAAATTCAATATCCCGCAACACGCATGTTAATAATTCGCGCCCAGTGGAAATCGCTGTTGTCTTCGCGGATTAACACTGTTCGGGGTGAAAATCGATACCGCTCTACGTGACTAGAGTCGCGGCAATTACAACGGACGATTCCGCATCGCGCAACGCGAGGAAAATGCCCGGAAAAAGAGAGAGAGAGAAAGAGAGAGAGAGAGAGAGAGAAAGGTGGGATTGGATTATTTTTACCGCCGTACGTTTCGAGACAAATTGCTCCGACGCGGTGCAACGAAGCGGCCGGAATTGCAATTTCATAAATTCGAGTGGCGGCTGCCGCTTCCGGTAATGCGCAGCTACTGCATCATTTCGTAGTCTTCTTACGACATTCCATCTACCATCTAACCATTCTCACTTTATCTCTCCCTCGCATCTCTTTTCTTCCGTCGCCGTTCTCTCTCGTTTTTATCCCTTTCCTTCAAGCTGTTCTTCTTCTCGTCCTTTTTCCACTCCCGTTCCATTTTACTGTCATCGTTCGAGTGAGGACAAACTTGATAATTACTACATCGTCCTTGCTCGAACAAGTCAAGAAAATCCTCCAAGCGCGTCAAGCTTTTTTATTTTTCTATGTCACTTTTATTCTTTCACAGCCTCTCCCTCGAGTCCTGGCTGGGATAGTCCCTGTCTCTCTCTTTCTCAACGTGTCCCTCTCGACGCGTTCGAAGCACGTAGGTGTGAGGAGAACACTTAGAGGGTATTAAACTTCCCCTCTTCCATTCCGTGAGTTCACGCCCGATGCAAAAATTATGAAAATTTTTGCGGAAAGCGAAAAATTGTTTTTCTTTTTTTCAACATCAACGAATAGCGCTCCTCAAAATTTTACATCCGATGGCAGTAGAATTAATAATCGCAAAGATGTAGCAAAGCGCTCCTCGTTCGTTGAAATTCCATCTCTCTCCGGCGCACAAATTCTCGTCGGTGTCCGCTTTAATTTCTCCGTCCTTTTCCTTTCTCCGGCATCTGCATACCTCCAGAGAGCGAGAGAAAAAGGGTCACTCGGCGGCCTCTCTCGACCCGCCTTTCTCGCCTTTCCTTTGCCTTCGCCATTTACTTTTCCACGATAAATTCATTCCGCGACGCCCCTTGCGAATGACAGCCTTCATCTTGTCACTTGCATATCATATTTTTCATATATATATGTAAGTCACCTGCGACCGTGAAACGCTCTCGACAGTTTGTGTGAAAATTGTACAAAAATCTTTAAACGAAACAAAAACAATTGGAAATATAAAACAAAATTATTATAAAAGTAAATAAATAAGTGGAATTAAACAATACATAAAATATACAAGGGAAAATAACACATCAAATGTAAAACTGCCTGAACAGGATTTTCTACATGAATATAGGATTTTCTATGTGAATATTTTTATATACTTGTGCATATATAATTGTGAATGAACCGCACATACAGTCTAAGAAAAATCAAATTGGAAACATAATATTTATACCTTAATATTCATATCCTAAATAAGCTGTATACATGTAAAAATTACTTGTGAATAATATTATATTTTTATATAATAATGTATTTATTATTTATTTGTTTGTTTTTATTTATTTATTATATATTTATTTGTTTTTAAAAACTAAATTATTTTAAAAAATAATAACAGAAATTTCTATTATGTGTGTTCTATAAATATTCGAAATGAATTATGCAAAGTTTTATTACAATTCTGAGCTTAGTTGTTTTTTATAAGTTAATAACCACATAAATTTTGAAACAATGTATGAAGGAACAAGAAATTCATATTTTTGTCATTATAATTACATTTACTTTAGGGCACATTTTTGCTTTTCTTCTTACTAAAATTATTTTTAATTCACCTAGAAAATTGCCGTCCAATTTTTCATATTACTTTCAAATGCAATATAAAATTATCTGTAATTTTTTCATAATTTTTTTATTGGTTTATGTATATATATGTTATGTATATTGCAACGAAAATTTTAACAAAGTTATTTAATCCAAATATATGTATAAATATAAGTGCATATGCACATGAATGTTACTTTCGGAAAATATGTTTGAGAAGCGTGTTTTATAAATATCCCGATATCCTAGAGTTATTCGCCTCACTGATGTGGCATCAGGAAGCAGCAACCGCGCGGGAAATCCGTAGGGAAATAAGCCGTATTGGAACCGTATGAGAGTACAAATTGTCATTTCACTTTTGCACGAGTAAATTTGATTTATTCCACTCGTTAAAAAAGGCATTGATTGATGGCCAATATAATGTTATTTCGTAACAAGTGTTTGCACAAATAATCAACAAGAAATATCTTGAACTATAAAATCTGGTTTTAAATTTAAAATACATCAGTTAAAGATAAACAAAATTAACTTATTATCAAAAATAACGACATAACAGTTGTCGTTTTATTATTTCCTAATTATATTCTCCATTATCTTGTAGTCATGTCTCAATTCAATATTTCTATATCTTAATATAACGATTATTTTGAATATATTTTTTTAATTTTTGTCGGAAGATTTTCATAGCCTTTGTTCTCACGCGATTCTAGAGAACGCAACCGCGATTCTTCTTTCCGTCGATTTAATCTCCTGCTTTTATATCCGGAGTATCAATGCAGCACGACAACCGTTAATTGAACATCTTCGGAACAAAGTATAGCGTCGATTCCCGATGGGGTAAAGGAGATAGAAAAACCGTATTGGACCAATGGTCTGCTGGTAATAACATCGATAGCGACCACTTCGTATCGTCCTCTCATCGATTGTCGTCTCACCGAAGAGCGAAGATGCGATCTCTCAAACGAGGGTCCCATATGCTGGACCGCGCCGCAAATACCCGGCTAACTTAGTTGGATAGTATATGGCGTATGCTCATGTGTGATATGGGTAAAACGTTTAAGTACATATATGCACCTATGCTAGGGTGAACGAGCTACGGTTGACAGCTATCTATATCGGGGGCATTGAATCCATCATCTTTCCTTCATAAACGCTTTGAGCCTCGGCTACATTTTATGTAAAAAAATTGAATAGACAAAAAATGTCATTGGCGATCTTTTAATTTTCAATATTAATTATCTTAAAGATATAGGAAAAGACATAAATCTTAGGGACGTGTGTGCTAGAGATGTACCAGGTTCAATATCCGAATTATAAAAAGTCGTTTTTTATAATTGAATAGATTGTTAATAGTATAATTCTGTTTAAAATTTGCATTTGTCAAAGATAATGAGTTTAAAATTAATTAAATTGAGGACTGATTGTTCCAACTTCTTGGTAAATTAATCTATTAAATATGTATCTGTCTTTATTTATTTATAAAAAATATGAAGATAGATACATGCTTACCTATAATAGATTAATTTACCAAGAAGTTGGAACAACCGGCCCAATTAATAAATTATTATATAAAGTACTAATAAAGTATTTAATTAGTTAAACTTCTAATGAAATACAGATTCTTAAGATATTATATATATATATTGCATTACAGTACTTTATAATAAATCCATATTAAAATGCGCTACAGTATCTTCTATAAGAATCTCATATTGAAAATTAATAATATTAATCATTATATTTTTATTAAATGTAAGGGAAAAATAATTCTTTCTTCTCTACTTTTCCTTTTCTCTTTTCTTTATATTTTTTTTCTTTTTTTTTTCTTTTTCTTTCTTTATATATAATTTACTTTATATTTCGATTAATCTAAGTTTATTATTTAATCGAAAGTGGAAACATTTTATTCGATGTAACTTCTCTCTAAAGTATAATTAGTGAAAAAGCAGTGAAATTAGACTGAAAACACACTGCTTTTCAGTGGTATACTTAAAACTTGTCAATCAGTGAAATAAATACACTGATCTTTCATACACTAATTCTGAAGTAAAAACTACTAAAAAATTGTAAATTCACTAATTATTATAGCTATAAGTATACCACTAATCAATGATAATACATTGATTGCAATTTAGAGAATAGAATTTGTAGAATTGAATTTTGATAAATTTGATTTCAGTAACAATTGTATTAAAAATTACTAATAAAATTAATATTAGAAAATTACTTATTAATTATTAAAAATTGTTATAAAATGTTTATTATAAGCATATTTCTAGTAGATTATATAAAACATCGAATATTTATATATTTTAAGTCTGTATCAAAATATTCATTGGAAATTAATAATTGTAAATTGGAAATTACAGTTTGGTTAATTAGATTTTAATCATAATCCATTTTAAATTAATTAAATTCAAATCCCTAATTCTCTTTTCTCTCTCTTTCTGTAAAAAAAGTTAAATTTTTACTTTTTCAACTTTTTGTGTAATTGTCGAATAATATCCAGTTATCTGTTTATCCAGTAACAATAAATCCCAAATTATCCTATATTCTGCGGTTATTCTGCAGAATAATTCTCTAACACTATCTTTAGTATGTGTCACATTTTAAAGCATTATCAAAAATATAAGAAATAGATGATTTTATTATTATATTTGAATGCCTGTGTAAAATTGAAATAAGTATAACTTTCTTATTAGTTTAAAAAAGTTATTAAACTTTTTATTTGCTCTTGATTTTTATGTAAAATTACATTTTGCAATACTTATTTGCAAATTTAATAAGAAAGGGAACATTACAAATTAAATTAATTTTTTAAAATATACTGTTAAAACTCTTATAAAATGTTCTTACAAAAGTTTATTTGGAGCTATTTATCTGTTTGTAAATTTTATTATCTAAAATTACAGCAAGTATAACCATTTATTCTGCATTAGCTATTATAAGCCAAATTATTCATTATTTTGTTTTTCGTAACTGGTTCGTTTTAAAGCCAAAATTCTGAACTGAACCTTTCATTTGTGACCAAAATGTTTTTTATTATTAGACAAAAAAAATAAACCCAAAAAATCTATAGTTTTTAATTTTAATAACTTATTTTAACTGATATTATGTAGTCAAAACGTTTTTAAAGGACTTTTTTTTAGAAATAAAGTTCGTCTATGTATTGAAGAGACACCCGGCCGCTCACTGAAGAATTTCTTGCCAACTACGACGGTTTTCTATTCTTTGTTTTATTACAGTTTCGTTTTTAAAAGTTGATTTCTTCGTTATATCGCTCAAGCACGGAGTTCGCTCTGACGAAGAACTTAAAACAAAATGTAGAAAGAACCCGAAGTCTATATACTTTTGATAAGAAAGCAAAATACAAAACGCGAAACGAGTTTCGTACAAAGTCGACAAATAGTTTGTAAAAGAAACGTAATTTGTTCAGAAAACGAAAGAAAATTTTAATTAACGAACAATGAAGACTTTCAGAAATGGAATCTCTCAATAGAATTATTACAAAAGACTCTGAAGTTTGGCTTTGGCCGGAAATTGCTTCACTAAGGAAGAATATGTAAAGGCAGTTCCATATGCAAACTACGTAGCAAAGCTATTTCAAAGTGATAACCAACCTTACGTCACACATCCACAGAAAAGTATATTTGAGAGAAACTTTTATTCCTCCGTGGGATGAAATAAATCTTGGAGCAAGCTATGCATCTATGTCTCTTATATGCATTTGGATCAACATGTACATAGTTAAAACTGGCACTATTGCTGTTCCAATTTAGCAAACAGCGTAATTTAATGTGCGATTTAACAATATAGCAAAATAATGTGAAAATATAAGAAATATTGCTGCAGAATTTATCATAGGTTTATTACCTCTTTTACAAATAAAGAATAATTAGACTAAAATAAAAACAAAATATTTTAACGTATCTATCATAAATTATAGATTGCGATATCACCAAATTAATTTTACAGTAATAAATGAAAATCAATTCTCATTATTCAACGCATAAAAAGAATCTCGTTTTCATATTATTTTAATGTATTTTGCTGTTGCTAAAATTCTATCGTAAAATCTGGTAAAGATAACAAAGAAATATTTTAACAACAACAGATTGTTATTAAAATATTGTAATGAGATGAAATTATTAAGATGGAATTTTTAAATTCGAATGTAAAAATCACATGGTTCGATTCTTTATTCATTATGCATCGTAAATTTATGTAGCATACGAAATGCACGTGCATAAGCCGAGAACGAGCAGGAGCCATCAGCACAGGCGGGAGAGTTTTCCGGTGAAAAATCGCAGATGCATCGAGCAATGCATATTTCATGCGCTACTTCACGATGAAATGAAAACCTCGCTTTTCTTTCTTCGTCGCACTTGCCACGTTAACATCCGCGGACAAGTGGCCGAAACTAAGTTTTGCGCTTGTAATCAGACAGCAAACTCGGCATTTCCCTTGGTTAAGCAAAATTCTTAAATTAGATGAAGTTTGCAGAAATATATTATTGAGCGGGTTATATACCGGTATAAATAAAATAAAAGTGTGATTATACGCGGAGGGAGTTAATATAGTCACCTAAACTTGATTTCAGTTGCCGTGATAAATTCACTTTTGGAACTTGCTTTAATCAGTTTTAGGATAAAGTCAGGTCTTCGTGTTAGAGTAACGCGTGTGACAAAATTAATTTTCCCTTTCTTTTAATTTCTAGTATATTGTATTTAGATTAACTGCTACATCGAAATATTGTCATTAGCATTTGTAATGAATACGTTCTAGACAATTTTAAATATTAAAGATTCGATTTTAAATACTTTTGTTAATTAGAAGATTTAAAATTATTCTTCCAATGAAATATTTTATATCTTTACAACGTTTTTAATATTTTTTTATTATAAAACACTGTTGCTTAAAATATTATTGGACAAAAATTAACAGAAAATTATTTTTAAGTAAACTTTTTAAGCTTTAAAATGCTTCCTTTAAAAAATGGTGGTACATTTATTTTTTGCAATGTTATAATCATAATATATTTGTTTTATAAATTTTTTAGTTTTTTTAAATAATATTTAATGTAGTCAACTTTTCGTGCAATGTGAAAAAATGTCAAGTGTGCTAAAATTTTTTAACGATAATGTAATTAGAAATTTTGCACCAAAAGATTCAATTTAAACATTTATTAAAGAATATCCTGTGTTTTGTAAAGGCAGAAGGGAACAATTCGAGGGCTGTAAGATCGTTTGTATTCTTACCGAGTCGCTAGATTTTTCGATTAAGAAGGAACTGCTACTGGCAATTCTCAAGATTCTTTTCCTCCTTTATTTCCCAGCGGTCACTGTAATAGGTATCGCCATCGCGTCTCATTGGCTCTTTCGTTCGTTAATTCTTACCGCGTGCGAAAACTTATATGTTCTTCTACCAAAGAAAATCACTTATTAAACCTATTGTTTATACATGAATCTCTTTAATAAAACGTTCTTTTATAAATTATTAAGAACTATATTAATATAAATAAAATACAATTTATTTTATTATTATTTGATTTAAATATAAAATATAAAGAAATTTATTATATAATATAAAAGATTGAAATATAAAAAAAGAACTATCTTTATTGTAAAATATCCCCTTTCTCCACACAGAAAAGAAAATTGCCTCATCAAGAGACTTTCCAACAACATCGTGGTTCAGACGACACACTTTTAAGCAGGACAAGTTGCCGTGAAAATACTGTTAATGCCGGGTCGTGACCTCGCAAGGCCATCCAATGGTGGCCGCTAATCCTGATTTGATGCGAAAAGATCTGCCCGATCAATTACGGTATTCTCCGGACGAGCAGGCAGAGGGTCGCGCGGGGAGTTTCGTGTACGACAAATTGTTCGACTAATGACCCAATCGTTCATTTAATTGTTACGGGTTGGTACACCCGCAGCGATTGTAAACGAAATTGTTTCTCTTGTGCGTCCGCAATTGAACAATCCACCGCGAAACATAGGAGAAACATAATATCGGGGATCTCCCGACAAACGACCAACACGCGATAGTCCGCGGTTAGCATTTACACCGGCGTTTGTGACTCTGGTCGAATAATCCTGGAAACCGTTGTAGTCAGACATAGTCCGAAATAGTCAGATAACGGGCTAAACTAAACCCGTAACTGTCGGCCGATATCCGACTAACTCAAGTGCAATATCGATTGCGCCAGTTAAATAATTCACATTCCGCATTTGAAAATTTACTCCTTCTAGTGTTGAATAATTCAGTTATCAGAATCAATTAGCAATTAACGAATTTATCAATCAAGCTTTATTTTAACAGAATTTTGGTGAAACGTCTAATTTTTAATTAAATTAAAGATCTCCAGAAAGAATTTTAACTGAGAATAATACTGAATAATATGAAAATGACATATTCAGCCGATTTTCTTATAAAAGAGTGTAAAAGTGAGAGAAAAGTTGATATTGTTATTTCCAGTGATATTGATTTTTCCTCCAGAAATGCTTTATGCAGATATATTGTACAGAGTAGTTTTTACGCCACTGCAAAGTGTACATTTTACAAAAAAGTAAGGAGAGAAAAGAAGAAAAAGAGAAAGAGATAGAGAGAGAGAGAAAGAGAGAGAGAAAGAACATTTAAACGCCGAGTACTAAAGGCAAAACTACTCTTCAATAGCAAAGTGTCTAGTTTTCGCTCACTGCTCACTGCTCGTTTCCATTCGACAGAAATTTATCGTCGCGATTTCGACGGCTCACGACCGTGGAAAGAGCGTGAACGCGATCCTTGTCGAAGCGTTCGTCCCGAAGGGAAAGGGATGAGACGCTTCTGGGAATGCAACAAGTCTGCGAGATGTCTTCTTCTTCTTGCTCTCGTTATCCTTTTGTGTCGTTGGAACTTGGCCAATGATGACCCCCTCGACGACCACTCTCGTTTCGTTTTTCCCCCCCATCGTTTTCAGTTTCTCAATGTATTCTTGTCTCTGAGGTTTTCTTCATAGCGCTTGATTATCAGTTTGATAATTGATTGCGTCTCTCTTGACATCTATTAAACTGATGTCTTGAACCAACAGCTATTAATAAGAGCCGAAGATGAAGATGTAGAACTTTTATCTACACATATACGTCTATATATAATGTATATATATATATATATATATATATATATATATAAAGAAAAAGATATGAATAAAAATAAAGCATTCTTGAACATTTTATGGAATGATTTTGACAATCTAACAAAATTATTTTCTGATAAGTATCTTTGTAAGTTAAGTTCTTAGATACTTCAATAAAAAATCTTTTTGTACATGTTAGATTATAATGTTGAATATTGTTTTATATTTTATGCGCAAATCTAACTTTCGCAAACGTACGCAAACTTTCAAAATTTATTATTTCACATTTTTTGTCGAATAACTAAATTTTTTACTAAAGAATCGGATTCTTTCCTACTTTCTATGGGTTTTCTTTTACAACTTGTGGATCATTCTTAATTGTTCTACATAATGTCAATTAGAAATTCTCACGTTTGACAACGCGTCATTAAGTGACACGGCTTACCGTAAGCCGCTTACATACGTAGAGCGGCTTTGAAAAAGTGTTTGCGTCATTACTTTCAGTCACATTGAGATTACAGATTTCAAAGGGCTTCGTTTGCGCTTTTGACGTACCGTAATAATTAATTATCTAAATTCGTGAAACGTCCGATTGCATTCTGTAAATTGCCTCGATGTTTTCACGATGCAACTTGCTTTCATGAGAAAATGGACTCGTAAAATTCTGTTTTTATTGTTATTGATATTAAAATCGGTTTAAATTTAACTTGTATCAGTTGATATGTCACTCAATCTTTTCTTATTTTTACACACATATACACACGCACACACATTGTCATCAAATTTATTTATCGTTTGTAATAGTAATATTAATAGTAAATTTCAAATTATACGTTACAATCTGATAGCGATTTGATTAATGTCATATTAATATAACATTAATGCACGTCAATTATGGACGGAAGTGTTATTAACAATTATCTATCTATAAATGTATGTTCATAGTTACGAATAGTTTGAGAACTCCATTAAAATTTCTGCTTCTTTCTGCATCTCTTGTGACAATCCAAAACACTGCCTAGAGATATCTGCTAACACGTACTATTTTATTTAAACTTTAGTTAACGCACTTAGTTAACATAATATTTCATTCGAGTTCAAATTACTCGAATCTTGTACCAAGTACAGTACGTCTGAAGTTACATCGAGTTCCCTATCGAACTTGACGAAGAAGTTGTTAACAACTCGCGACTAAGCACTATCGACTCCACTCCCGTTTGAGGGTTAAGAGTCACGCTTGACCCGGGTTCGATTACTACAGCTGCTTTCGCTGGGTGCACCATCGACATTCGCGAGTCATGTTATATCATCGACCTATCCCAACGTACGGAACGTACGTGTCAGTCCAAGCACGAGGGAGTCATCTATTATTCCGCACGAAAGATTCCGTTTATGTGAATTGGCGTTCACGGGAATTACATGAACATAGTGGAATCTTATTGATCGCCATTAGAGAACGCCATTTTAATTTTGTAAGCGACGCGACCGTAATTTCAACTTAAGGGGATGCTGAACCTGTCCTGTCTTATCGATTATTCTGATTATTTCTAATTCATTAATCTTTTAATTGTATTTGCAGAATTAAAAATCTTTCTCCACAATTAAAGTACAGACGATAACATAATGCGCACGTAAGAATTTTATACAAAAAACAAAAAAATTTTTATTCATAAATTAAATTAAAAATTTTTTTTTGTTTTTTGTATAAAATTTTGACGTGCACATTATGTTACTGTTTGTACTTTAATTGTGGAGAAAGATTTTTAATTCTGTAAATACAATTAAAAGATTAGTGAATTGGAAATAATCAAAATAATCGGTAAAACAAAACAGATTCAGCATCTCCTTAATGTTCATACTTAGCATGTAGCTAGCTACATGTGAACGTGATAAAATTATCTCTTCACGAAAATCAAAGGCACTACAGAAATACGTTCTTAAAATCCCAAACTCCGCATAAAAATCTCTCTCTAAAGTATTCTTTCCTATTTTGCCGAAGGAGATACTTTTCGAACAAAACTTTAAAAAGTATAAAAGAAATCTGAAATGTAACAATAAAAATATCGCCTGAACTTTTCAACCTCTAAATATAAAATGCCTCGATTGAAAATGTCGTAAGAAAATCTGCAAGGACGTAGCGCTGAGATTTCATAAAAGTGTCATCTCTCGCTTTTGCCCACCTTCCTGATTTCGTAGTCCGGAGAAATAGCATTTTACTTATCCCGGAGGTTACTTCTAATGCGATGCTGCGAAAGAAATACGACCCTACGTGTCTCAGGCATTTCTCTGTTTCACAATTTCAGTGACTCGTGCCGCGACTCCGAAGGCGACGTCGCGCAAAGTCGCACTCGCAAAACTTCTGAATGGCAAAAAAACGACAGTCGATATCACCATATGGTGTAAAAAACTTTCACCCCTCTGCATAATGGTAAACGCGCAATGAGATTGCGAGCCAACTGTCGCAAGCTTATTAATATTGCGCACCTTACGTCATACTTTTATCTCGCCGTGATTTATTTCTCGTTGGCGCGCATTACTTTCACTGAAAGAAAAGATACAGCTTGTAAAAATTGTCTGTGTGTAAAAATTAACTGAGTTAGATAAATGATTAGTAAATATTGTGATATGTATATATTTTGCACTTAATCAATTTAACTGACGAAAGCAAAATTTACAAATTTTTTATGTGACAGTCACAATTCTAGCAGATACAAAACTCAGCGATAAGTGACATTGAGAAATCGTCAACAAAACATTTTCTTGGGTTTTAGTCGACAACTTCATAAAAATTATTAACAAACAGGTCGGAACCTTTTCTGCAGCCAAAGAAAAAAATCTTTAAAAAACTTCCAAGTATTTTTAATTATACCTTAAATATAAATTTAAACTAAATAGATAAAAACTAATTCAAAACTAATACTTTAAATACATACACACTAAAATAAAAGGATGTTAAATTTTAATGATTTTAAAATGGGTCGAATAGTTTATGATTTTTTTATTGTTTTAAATAAAATAAATATCAAGTAACGATAAATATGTATAAATAAAATATGTTATATAAATTTTACAATGCAACGTGATATTTTTAATTTGGTTTAATAATTATACTATGTAGCATGGTAAATTCGTCAGTGCCCTGTTGATATCTTAAATAGACAATATATAATACATTTATTGCACAATAAAAGAAATAACATAAGTGAGAAACTCATGATTCATAAATCACGGATATGAGTTCTACTGGGATAGTAGCATGTTTTTTTTTTAACCGATACATAAAATACATAGCCATATCATAACAACAAATTTCACGCAATTCGTATTAAGTATATATACTTTACATACTTACAAATCTTGATGCTTAAAAATATTTTTTATGCGAATTTTATATGGCGAGAATTTTTTTTACCACAAAATTTGTTACAATTTTTATCAGGTGCGATGACAACCTCGGGACAATTACTGTCTGACAATGTCTTGCACATTTCAGAAATTCCTGTAACTAATAGTACACTTATAGCACTTGGTAATTGTCCCGAGATTATCATCGCATCTAATAAAAATTGTAACAAATTTTGTGGAAAAAAAATTCTCGCCATATAAAATTCGCACAAGAAATATTTTTAAGCATCAAGATTTGCTTAAATTTAGATGAGGTCTTTTTTATTTATTAATTTGTTATTCACCTATTGCCCGATTTTTTAAAAATATTATTCAATTTACTATAGTTTGATACTTTTATTAACATAAAAGTATCAAACTTTCTCATAATAGAATGTTATATGTTCAAATTTTAATATGATTTAAAATTATAAAATATAACTGAGATAGCGAGCAAATAAGTACCCACAAATTCGTAATTTTAATTATTGACTCTTGCACAATTATCTCTTACCGTACTTCTCCTAGTTTTTGTTATCTCATATCTCTATGATTTGTTTGCAGGCAAAATTTCGCGTGATGGTGGAGGAGAACGCAGCGACCGGCGCCCGGCTGGACGGCGAGCTGGAACGCGCTAGGGGCGAATGCGCTACACTCCGGGGCGAATTACGCGACGTCCGTGGCGCCTTGCCGATTGTGTTGAACAACAACAACGCGGGCAATGGCAGCGCCAACAGCAACAACAATTCCGGTGCAGCAACCGGTGT
This sequence comes from Monomorium pharaonis, assembly GCF_013373865.1. NCBI lineage: Eukaryota > Metazoa > Arthropoda > Insecta > Hymenoptera > Formicidae > Monomorium > Monomorium pharaonis. The sequence continues at coordinate 11,093,133 of NC_050468.1, read as the reverse complement.
TTCCGGCGGCAACACGAACCCTGGCCAGGAAGCAGCCGAGGCTCAGCAACAGGCGCAACAAGAAGACGGCAAACGGCTTAGTGCTGGCAGCAGCCCAATCGAGAAGAGAAGCTCGGCCAGCGATAAATCCGCCAGTCCTATCGAGAAGCGGACCAGCCCGGTGGACAGGAAAGATAGAACCAGCCCCGTCGATCGGCGAGCCAGTCCCGTAGGTCTGTGACAAAACCCTTTTTAGTATTTACAACTTCCTTTAATTATTACGTAGAGGAAGGTTGTCGAAATTACCTCTTATCTAGAGAAGTTTAACCGCTATTAATAGATTTTGTGGGATTATCTAAGAATTATTTAATACGTTGATTCTTTATTACACTCGGGACATTAAATGTAGTAGAAATTTTCTTGTTTACGTTCGTGTAAAAGAAATCGTGATATTATAATTGTTTTTGATCCATTTTGCAGTTGAATTGGAAAAAAAGATAATAGCCTAAGCTTTGATAGTTCAATGATTATGATATCGATTTACATTTCTATAAAAGAATAATTTTTTGTAACATTATTGAAGTGCTATTTTGTATGGAATATAATGAGTTAGCACAGACTGCATGGTAGACAATCAATGCAATTTGTAATGCGATCTAGAAAACAGGTGTCCTAAATTACAGACTTCTCACAATTATTTACCTATTTATAAAAGTTAGAATAATACAAAAAATATGAAAAAATTATATAAAAGAAAGAAAATATTGTGAAGATATTTTATATAATTTCTGAGTTATGAAAATTTTTATGTGAAAAGTAATGCGATTTCGGCTACCTTCCTCTATATGTCACTCAGAATATTTGAACACGTAAATTTACCGAGAACGAGCAGCTGCAGCTCGAAGCCACGATTAGTAGCGTAAGAAGCTGTTTGCTTTAAATAAAAATATATTCTCGTGCAAAACTGCCGTCGAAGGATGGAACAAGATCTCTTGGGAGCTTCACGGGTTGAATGTTGAAAGTTTATTTCGCGAAAGTATTTTCATAAAGACAGCTACGGCAACGGAAATGCGTTCTTAAGCTGGGCAGAAAGTTATCGACTTCGCGCGAGCGCGCTTCGGCGGATAAGACTTTTTAAGAAGTTTGCGAGAATGAAATTTTAAGACGGCGCGGCACGAATGTTTTTCGCATTTCCACGTTTATCTTAACTTCCCTGGCGAGTTATCCTGTATATTTCACAGTTATGTGCTGTTACTTTTACGACCGACCATGATTCATAGCTTTCTCCGCGGCTTGAAGCCAGGATTGCCGCCTTTAAACTGCTTATTGCAACTCATAAGAGCTGAGTTCTTTACTACGAATAGTGCAGTCATTATTTGATGAAATACAAGAGTTTACGCCATTTCATCTGTTTCTACTTATTCGCGAGTTTCGTCTTCCTTAACTCTTACTACGGGTCTAAAGTAATTTTGTACGGATGTCGATTTGTTACGATGTCCATATTTTCAAAAATTCTATCAAGATTGAATAAAAATTTGAAATAATATATCAAACTTCTCGGAAATAAATAACATTCTAGCACAAGAAACGTGATTAACAGCTTCATAAAAGACCTATTTACACAAGATCAAAGACACATTATGTAACTCCCGTCCACTGGCTCTCCTTCTCTCTCTCTCTTTCTCTCTCCCTTTTCCTTATCGAAGAGAGATACCAACAAACTCGTTCAAGGGAGAGTGGACCGTGTGTATGCAAATTCGGGGCGAATGCATTCGGGGCACCCGTCGCATCAGATCGATCGATCATGCGCTTCACGTAGAGGTATTCATCGTCGAGATCACCGGGCGAATCCGCCTTATCGAGAACTGCATCCGACTCGAGTTGAACGCACATTCCAATAAAGGCCTGGCTTCATTCCAGCGATTTCTCCGTGCGCCAATATAAGTCGTTCTCCGTTCTCCATTGGTGCTACTTCTCTCTTCATTCTAGCTCACTGCATTCGAGACCTCGGCGATCGTTCCCGAGACCGAGTTTCGTATGTACGTGTCCATCGATAATCGTTTCATTTATGAGCGAACGATGTGGCTCGTAAATAGTTGCGATTAAATTATGACGTGTTAAATTTGTTGTTCACTGATTCGTTTAATTAGCTTGCGATTTAAATTACATGCTGATTGCAAATAGAACATCTACGCTGCCATAAATCGGCTAGTTAATTAAGTGAAGCACGCATAATCGAACATAGCGATATGGATTCAAATGATTACAGTGTGGTTCGCGTATTATTGAGATAAATTTGATGTGTTCTAACTAAAGATTAAATTTTCCAGTTACAATTATTTTAATTTTTAAAGGTCTTAAATACAGATATCCATTAATTTTTATGATTATTTTAATTTATAAATTTTCGGATTTGTGACTGACGTATTATTAACTAAAAAATTAATTAACAGATTACAATGAAAGGTATTAAACATTCTAATTATATTAATTTACTAATATAATATTGAATATATTATATTAAGAGTTATATTTTTAAGAAAAATTGTTTTTTAAATTGAATTTAAATTGTTTAAGCTAAATATTAATTTTATAATAGTAAATATTATATTATATTAAGAACGGATCTTAAAAGGATTTGTTTCGCTATTTCTTATATAAATAGAGATCTATAATTGTTTTAGTAATAAAATTATTTTGAAGAAATAATGTTTTATTTATATGAAATATAAATGCTATTCGAGTTTTGATCCATTCGATTTACAGCTGTAGTTTCGAAATGTAATGAGTGAAAGGATATTTTGTGCATACCCACAATTTAAAATACATACATACAATTAAAAAAAAACATTTCTCTAATATAAATACATTGAATATTTAATTTAAGGTAATACATATATTTATACATATTTTAGCTTGAGAGCTTGAAAAAATTGTTATATTTTATTATTAGAACGAAGAAATGGCTCGCCCTGCCGGAGTCCAAGCGAGAAAGCTCGCCGACCGTACGCCCCCGCTCTGGAGAAGACGCGACTGGGCGGATCGGGGGGCAGTGTGGACTCTCGATCGGGTAGCGCTAGCCCGGATCGAGGATCGACGAACCGGAGCGGCTTCCTGCATCGTGGCGGTAGCGACCGTTCCAGCGTGGAACGGCTCCGGATATCGACTAACCGCGATTCCCTGCGATCCAGCAAAGAGATGAACGACCACGACCAGAAGGACGCTGATAAGGATCTAGTAGACGGCGATGCGCGCGGCGACGAGGACAATGAACCCCCTGGACCGGCACCCGGCAGCAGGCCATCATCCCCGGCTAACTCCCTCGGTGTGTTAACAGTTCCGGCATTTAATTACGAGTGTGATCGATCGGTTTCATCTCTTTTCCCCAATCTGATCTTCTGAGCAGAAACAGGTCCGAATTGTCTCGATGACGCGAACCGTTCATTGTACTGAGAATCCGACGGATCTTGGAGTGTTCTAAATGTGGAATAATCCAAAACATATTATCCGTTATTACAACGTTGTGCAAATTCACGTTAAAAATAATACAAGAATAATAAAAATTTATTTACTTAATTGCAAAAATACAAGATATTCTCTCGTATTATGTTAGATTTATATTTATTCGCATTTTATGTGTATTTATGTAAATTTATATAACAGAATTTTATTTAATTTAAACTAAAATATTAAAAAAACATTTACAAATAACATATAAAGTAAATAAAATAATAGGAAAATATAGACCGATGATAACATAACTGTTTAAAAATTCGCTTTATTTTACAGCTAGATTCTTCGTATTGATATTTCTTGTAACTTTATATATACTTTCCGAGTTTACAAAAACAAATTCATTTGTTTCGTTTAAAATAAATTTATGGATTTTATTTTTAATAGTAATTTTCCCTTTTCTTTGATGTAGGAATAGGCGATCCAGTGGTGGCATCTAGACTGTCCAATATCCATGGCGGTGCGCACGCGGAATTGGCCAGCGCCAGAAGATTGCGACTGGAGAATGAACGACTGGTGGCCGAGGTCGCGAGGTTGAGGAGGTTGCTGCTGAGCGGCGCGGCGCGTGGCGAGGTCGGCTCTGAGGACGCCGCGATGGAGGAAGAGGCGCGTTTCGTCGCTCTAGAAATGGAATTGCAGCACGCGAAGGAGGCACTGCAGGCGCTGAAAGCCGACCGGAAGCGGCTCAAAGCCGAGAAGTTTGATCTTCTCAATCAGATGAAAGCGCTCTACGGCACTCTCGAGGACAAGGAGCGCGAACTCCGCGATTTTATCCGGAATTACGAACAGGTGAGTTAACGATTAACAAAACGTTAGCGGTATCTTTTACATGCTTCTAGATCCTTTTTTTTATTATTAAAGTGGTTATATTCGCGCTTTTGGAAAGTATTATAAAGAAGTACGGCGATCAAGCGGCACTTATTACGACAAAGGCGATCAAGTAATCCTTTCGTTTGAATAAAAGATTTTTTAATGTCTAAATAAAAAGATTTAATACTACTTCTTTGGAATTTGTGGAGATACATTATATATAAAAGTTTTATAAGAATTTTATTGATAAAGGAAAAGGAACGTCTATTTTCAAAGAGCGAAAAGTATCTCTTTTGTGTGTGACAGTTATGACCAGATTTATACGAGAAAATCCCGAAGGAATTATTAGAACTGAAGATATTGGAAAATTTCCGCAATTCTTCCTCTGACAAGAATACGACAGTTTCTTTTTTATCGTTCATAATGACCAACGTCATATGAAAATGATATTTTCACCAATTTATAATGATGAAAAGGAAAAGACTTTTGCTCGAGCTTTATTCGCGTCTCTCATTTGCGTTCGTGAAGACACATCGCGGAAACTCATACCGGAGGAGTCGCAGTCGGGAAATTCAATCCTTGCGTATTTTCACGTTCCACGAACAGGCGCAATAAACAGTCGGGAAGCAGCTTTAATGCCGGCCCGATCGTAGTTTGCATGTCTCATATAGAACGATCGATTTTCGATAGGCGCCACGGCGGTGAATTAAGAAAGGTGATGCGGCTGGAAGTGTTCGGTATTTATATGAACGTTCAACTTTCGAAATTGCCATGCACCGCCTCGCTATAACTCTTTTCCCTCCTCGTTTTCTTTATTACCGACGTAAAAATATCCGCGGTGGAAAGAAATCCGCGGTATATTTGCTAATAGCGGGTCCGTTACGAGGCGATCAGTCGAGCGGCATGTGGGAAGCGAACGATGAACGAAACAAGAGTTTATTTAGTAGAATTCCTGGGTCATTCGCTTTTTATAACGCTCCGCGTTATAAATTTTATGATTACGCCGGTGCTCGAAATACTTTGGTAAAGAGCAGCTACTTTTCTTCAGGACGATGTATTAACTGCCGCTGGCATAAAGAAGATCGGTCCCTTCGCGAAGGAAAAGCGTGCCCGTTAGGTTTTATAAATGTCTATAATATCTCACCAAATTATTTTACGTCAGTGGCACATCTTATAAACTTTTGTTTTTAGAATGTGGCAGTATTCATTAACGATACCGTCAATAGTTCCCAACTTTGGAACAAAATCTCATAAATCTCGGCGAAGGGTAAAATCAAACTGACAGCATACTAAAAGAAAGAATAACGCTAAGATTTAAAATCTTCGTAAGAGAGAAGCACTTGATCTTGCGCACAACTGCGTTCGAAATGCGATACGACTTGTTGATCCGACGGTGTGAGTGCAGGTTTAACTATTGAAGCGTAACAAAGTTTTCCGCTCGCTAAAGCGGCCGGCTTAACGAAAATTGAGAACAACGCGAGCGAAACGAGCGGGTAACGAAACCGCGCTACGCGGCGGGTTTTAATTTCGCCTCTAATGCGTCTTTATGAAGCGACGGGGGAAATGTCGGGGGAGAGAAAAAGCCCGGGAGGGTCGCCGTTCGCGCGACGGCGATTCCCAGGGCCGCCATTGTACGGGTGTAGTTAAAAAACTTTTATATACGCAATCGGTACCGCTGCGGGCAGTTAATCTGTAATTGGTTCGTTCCTGAAACTTCATTAACCCGCGCAGCAGCGCGTAGAAAACATTGTTCGGTGACGTTCACTCCCCCTCCCCCCCCCCCGCGGTACAAAAAAGCGTATTAAACGTTAAAAAAATATTATGAGAAAAGTTAAGGTGATTTATCGCGTATCGCCGACGAAAAGTTATCGGTGATCTAAAGGCACTTCTAACTGTCGTGCGACTAAGCTTCAATTTTCCTCGGGGGGGGGGGGGAAGGGACTGCCGCACGTTGCGCCGGCGGATGCAAGCGACACCACATCAGCGGTACACGCAATTTTGCCTCTGTTAAATACTTTCATTAAGCTTGCCGGAATTTCTCATTTTGTCGAGACCGTTACGACCGTGCCGCAGTTATTTCAATTTCGTTGAACGAGCAACGGCACCCGCAAATGTGTTGCACCGCGGCTGCACCCGAGGCGTGATCTCTCAACTACGTCGCTCTTTAAAAATGCGCGATCGTCATTGGCAACCCGTGCGTATTCTGTCACGCGACAGAAATGTACATTCTAATTGAAATCTGATTGCCGATAATCGTGTCACGTATCGTCGAACTAATCTAGCCTCGAGCAAGTTTCTCCCACGATGAGACACAACGATGAAAGTCGTGTAGACTGTAGGTGAAGGTGTTACCGTTGAAGAAGGCTTTAAGAACCGACTCCGAGAGCGCATCGCGCATCAAGATTGCCCCCCGGTGTAACGGGGCCGTTTGCTTCTTAAGCCAATGTGTAACGATGCGCCGAGACAAAGAGCGAGAATCTGACGAGCTTTCGTCGCTACCGATTGTTATCAGCTCCGGAACAAAGACTCGACTCAGCCTCGATTCTCGAAAGACCAGGAGAGCGGTATTCCCGTGTCTCGAAAGGCCTACGTATAGTAAAACGGTGCGTACACAGACGCGGGATCACTCAGGAAGCACGCCAGATCTTCCTTCGTCTTTGGTAATTAGTTACGAATCGGAAAACGAAAATTAAAATGCAAATTTGAGAAACAGCATAAGAAACGTTCGCGACATTTGCGCAATTTCGCGCGGGAAATAATAATTTAGTAAAATAAAAAATGACTCGAACGTATAATTTATCAGAGTTTAGATTTTCACAAATAAAATATGTAATATAAGAGTTTTAGATATCCATCCAAGAAATTATTGAATAGTGGAATAACACAATGCAAAAAACGCGATTATTCGTAAAGATTTAAGGCGATTGGTGGAACTGTAAATTTTTGACAGCAGCAATTCCGCTTTTTCGATGTGGACGACATAGCGTAATTTGCGCGTAAAGGGCACTAAGAATAATTGGCAGTATTATTTCAGACGAACGAAATTACCGGGTGAAGATCAAAAGCAGCGTCGTTAGTTGTGGTGATGTTGGTATTTTAATAAAAATGTTATTACGCATGGATATCGGGAACAAAAGAACTTGCGATTAATTAACAAGATTCTGCGTTTTTACAACGCTCAGTGCCCTTTTGCGTGAATATCAAGAAGATAGAATTTTACAACGCACCGCGGAATGGAAACCTAACAGCGTTACGTTCAGCGAAAAAGAGAACGCAAACGTATTACAAAGAAAATTAATGCGCAAGAAAACTTAATCTAATTGCTACACACAAAAATTTACATAAAGCTTTCAACCAACTTTTATCACGTCCATGCGCTTTCCATACTTACGCAAACACCAAGAATTTATTGAACTCGTATATCTGGATAGAAATTAAGTTTTACAATACTTTTTAAATTATGTTTTTATATTAATCACTTTTATCTCATTCATGCAACTTGTACGAATTTCTTTAAAAATATAATCGAAGAACAACCGTCACATACAGTGTCCGTTTTTACCAAGCCAAGAAACGACGTTCCATTTGTTACACTGTTGATCTCGCGAAAGTTGAAATTTCGCTACTCATTTATCTGAGAAATGACTTCGTTACTCCGAGGAAAGTTCCTGATGAAAATATCAGACTAAGTGTCACCGACAGCAGCGGTACATGCATCGTCGCAGGCACCTTCGTGTTACCCTTATCATCCCGAAAGAATACACGTGTTTTACGGCGGTTCCCTCTCTCCCGCGCCCGTAAAGCGCGCCATCAATTTTCCTTCACTTTTATTTCTCTCTTCCTTCTTTCTGCATTTATCTATTCTCTTTCTCCTTCTGCATAATCCACTTCGTCTCTCGGCAAGTGCAGACATATTACCACGCCTGCTACACCGTCTTATGATTTTCTACCTTACGTTGTCTTCAATTTTCTTCTGCTTGACGAGACTGTGACTGTATACACGAATGAGCAGAAGAAAAATACTTTAAAATAACATATATTATATCTTCGATTCTTATTTTATTTTTATCTTTCTTTAAACTTCTGTATTTTTTAAATTCTTTTTATGACGAAGAGTGAGATTAATTTTTATTTTTAAATAAAGTGTTTTTTTTTTCAAGTTCTATAGTTGTCTCAGCACTATCATTTAATTTAAATGAACCGAATGATAAATGATAAATATGTGCATGCATATACATATACGTGTTCTTATGCTGTCTCTTAGCTCTCGCTTTTGTTCGATTTTGCGAGACTTGACGTGCTTCCCGGCTTTTCCTGTTTATTATCCGACGGCAATGCGCTTATGAAATGCTGATGGAATTACCTGTCTTCCCCTTTGCCAAAGCTTTCAAACTGCTTAGGTTTTTTCTTTTGCATCGCGCTGCCTTGGAAAATTGTAAGCATTATCTGCACATTTATATACCAGTCCAGGGGCACTTCCAAGGAATTTAATATACTTGAATGTTTATGAAATCGTAACAGAGGAAGACGTAATGAACGTACATACGAGGCAGTAATTTAAAAACATTATTCCCTCAAATTCTACTCTTGATTCCAAAACAAAAGCTTATAAAGTGCTCACTATTATCTCTTAAAATTGCTAATTAGCAATACTTTGTATAATTTATCTGTCAAAAATTCTATTCAATTAACATTTTTTTAACGAACATAAGTTTAAAAAAGTATTAAAATGTGTGAAAATTTTATAATTGGATTTTTGCTGCTTCTCATTACAAGTCCCAAACTTTTACACAGAAAAAAATTTTATATAAAAAATTATTATGTATGATAGTAACCGCGGACCATAAAAAGAAATTTCAGAGCATTGTACCATAAAAGCAGTATGATATGCTACAATTGATAATAATTTAATAAAAAACAATTAAAATAATTTTGTAATTTCTTCTTCTTAGTTCACGCTTACTACTTACCAAAGTATAGAAAATTTTTATAACATTTTTAGTAGAGTTGCAATTGTATGTATGACAAAGAATTTGCGCCTTTTCCGAAACAACAATTTTTGAGATGTAACTATGTGCTAATAACCGACACTCGGATGACCTGCAACGCCCGCAATAACCGTATTGCCGCAGAGTTTAGCCGATAAACTTTGTTGCAACATCTGTTATACGTACGACAGAGTTACTTGCGCTTCGAGGCACAGATAAGTGGATTAACTTTGCCTATCTCGTCGACGGTTAATAGTTGACGGTAAACGTCACGTCTGTTCGCACACTAAAATACAATCGCGGCTCTTCGCGAAGAAGAGATCAAATTATCTCTTTGTTTATGATGTTTTCCATCTTATTTAGAGGAGAAAATGATATTATGGCCTACTATTTACATTTTGTACAATAATAATCCAAATTGATTATTTTGAAAATTTAAAATTTCTATTTATCAATATATTATTCAATTAATTCTAGATTTCAAATTATAAAATATCTAATGCTTAGGTTATTTATAAAAAATATGATGACATTGCAGATTGAATTAAAAAGAAACAAACTTGATAATGTGCCCCATCTATTAAAATAGATTTTGACAATTGTTTTTGTTTAAAAAAATACAATTTTGTTATAAAATTATATATTTAGTCAAAATAAAAAAAATGTTTATTGCAGATTATATGCAAATGTACACATACTCTTTTTTAATTGCAAAATGTATAATATGTATAATGTAAACTATACATTAGCAGGAAAATTACAATTAACTTATAAAATAATTAATAACATATCAGTTTTTATGTATTAGCATTATATAACTGCGAACTACTAAACAAATAATTTTATAAGTAATCACAAAAATTTGTAATTTAATAACAAAGACATTATGAATAATTATAATATCTACAAAACCATAATTACTTTTCTTTCTATTAAATTTTAATTTTATAAAATGTATGAATTTCCTCTATATTACTTTTCTTTTAGAATATAAAAAAAAATTTAATTATATTAAGTTTATTTTTTAATATTTTTTTTATTAAAAACCAAATCTTGTTTTAAATTTAACATTTTTTTTACATTTTATATTATTTATTGAATTGTTATATTAAAGTATAATACGACATTAACATAATTGTATTGAAAAATGTATAAATCATATATTTATTCCATATATTTTATATTTAAAACATTTAAAACATTAAAAATATGTTTTAAACAAAGAAGCACAATATTTTATTTAAAAAACATGATTTTTACTAATCTTGATAAAAATTATTATTAGTTTTATTTTAACAGAAAACGTAAATTTAGCAAGAATATTAATATAATTTCACCGTTTTAAAATGATTTTATTATATATATTTATATAAAATTTTATTATTGAAAATTGTTAATTATCTTACTGTTTGTTCGATATTCTCAATTATTTTATTTAATTGTACGAGTATAAGTTGCATTCGTCCAGTATTAATTACGTTTGTAACGCGACATAAAATTATCGATGGAGAATATCAATCATGAAAGTTTGTGTCACGCATTTCGAAGATCCGAACCGCTTCTCGAGTGTCCTCTTGTCTATTTTCCAATCCGTTTGATGCTCTCGAAATAACTCGTGCCACACAAAACAGTTTCGTGAATATCGATTGTCATTTTCACGAATATGAACTAGATATTTGTTTTAGAATTCGATTTGATTCCCAATGGCTATTTGCACTCACCGCCATTATTAGTTCGTCGACTGTTTCGACGAAATCATCGCTCACTGGCGCGGTGTGGCTAAAGTTATTTCGTCGAATATCGATCATTACTTCGTGCCTCTGCGCAATCCGTCAGGCTTCCAATTAATTATTAACTCATTCTATATTCCGCAAACGGATTTTGCAATGTTGATTTTATAGGGTTGATTGACAATGCTACAATGTTGAAACAATTATTTCTCGATCGTGAGAATAAATTTTTTTCAACGCGTTTTATTTATTATTTGTAAAACAACTCGCGACAAAGAAGTTTGTAACAAAATCGTGTTTTGCCAAATGCAGTAATTCGTCATAATCTAAGTAAAATATGCATGATTTTTTTCAAGTAACATATTATCTTGATTCGCGTTTTAATTATATTTCTATAAATAAATCAAGAATCTCATAAGTCAATTTTGTTCAAAATTGAGGTATTAGAAAACTAAAATTCACGAGAGGTAGATGTATAATACAATTTTCTTCAATACTTACATTAATTAATCATTTCTTTCCTAGACATCTAGTCTACGAAACCGTCTATGAAAAATATTATAAGTTAATTACTCTATTTTTCTTATATATTTATATATTATTTTAAGATACTAAATGATCAATCACTGTAGCATAATGAAATTTTTAGATTACAAGTTTGCTTTTTTAGAATTGTATATTTTCCTACAATAAAATTAAATACTTTTTTTAGAAATTAGCTTGTAATTTTCTAATATTTTTTTAAAAAGTCTGTTACATTATATTTACAGAATTTTCTAATTTAAAAAACTAATTTTATACAAAAATACTTATTTCTTTGATAAATAACATATAAGTCAACATGTTTTTAATTAATTTTTTTTGTAATAAGCTTTGTATATGTATATAAAAATGATATAATGTTTCACACTTTTAATATATGAAACAATGAGATTTTTTTACATATTTTTAATTACTTTTAATACTATATAGTCGTAAAAACTAAACAGTTGATTTTCAGTTCTCCGAAAAAGATTTTTCAACTTAAAACTTTTCAAATAATTCTCTATGAAATTCAAGTTCTAGAAATTCGATCTCTCTTTCAATTTTTGCGTAAATCGAAGCTTTAATAGAAAGAAGAAGTAAAAGTAGTTTGCCACTTGATCGCTATGACAGTAGACGATGAAGGTTTTGGGGGGCGGAGTTACTGCCCGGACTTGGTCTTTTTGACCGTTGATTGCAGCGGATGCGGGAGAACGAGGCGACCCTGGGACGTCTTCAGCAGCAAGGAGCCGGCATGTCTTCGGAGGAACGTGAACGGGAGAGGGAGAGGGAACGCTGGAGTCTTCTAAGGGCGGCGAGGGACGAGGCCGATCGAAGCCTGAGTCTCGCGGCTAGTTTAGCTGACAAAGAAGCCGCCCTTTCGCACGCACACGCGACCATAAAAGAGGTGAGGCTCCTTGTCGAACGCGTTATTCTGGATTTAAATTAACGAGTTTAAAATCGAAGTAACGTTTGTTTCCAAAAAATTCGATAAAACTGACTCGGTCTCGCACGTATGGTTAAAGATTATAATGAGAAAAATTGATTTCTTGTAATCTAAAAGACATATAAATTCGGATAACTATTTCATTTCAATATGTAACCAAAGTATAATTCAATTTCTCTCCACAGAGGAAAAAAAACGATTTTGCCGAAATGTTCAAAAATTTAGCTAGATACCAAGCCGAAAGTATTATAATTTTATTAACTTATTGAAATAATTATATATATAGCAATATTTCAAAAAGTTTTGATCTAAGCAAAATTACTTTTAGACCTGTATTCAGCTATAAATTTTTAGATACCTTAGCAAAATTGTTCTTTCCGCACAGCGCGATATATCCGGGATTCTCGCAGACCTTTATAATGGTCCGTTTCTCAAAGTATATCTTTGTATCGTTGCAGCTGCAACGTCAGCTGGCAGAACGCGGTGGCGGCGGCGGCGGCGGGATCTGCCTGAGCGACCAGGAGTCCCTGGTGTCGTTTCCACGTGGCAGCGTGAACGGTGCTGCGACACCCGGGGCCGGCAGCAGCAGCGGCGGTGGCGGCGGTGGCGGCGGCGGTGGCGGCAGCAGTGGCTGCGGCCTCATCCCCCACGTGAATTCGCAGCCGCCCTTGGGTACGACCGAGCTCGGTATGTCCATGGGTAACGTGGGTGGCGGCCCGGGTGTAGGAGGGTCCTCCGGCGGTCAGGCCGGCGATCGCGGCAGCTGCAGCGCGGACAGTGGCGTCCGCGGGTCCAGCGATCGCGAGAGCGGCGGGGCGACCAGCGTCGGCGGGAATCTCTCGGATTCCACGACGGACGGTAAGAATTATCTCGAATTAGACCCGCTCTTTTTCTTGGTTCATCCGCGAAGTATAAAATACACTTAGACAACAGGACGAAAGACAGAGGAAAAGGGTTTTATGGAGAAAGAAAAAAAGATAGGAAATGTATCTTGCAAAGAGGATTTTGCAAGAGGCAAAATCCTCTTTCTCTTTTATCGCGATATAAAGTTGCCTTAGCTAATCTTCTCGCAAGCGTCTTTACACGTTTCCACGAACAAAGTTGATATTGAGTATACCAAACCGTGCATCGTGCAGCCCTGGATTTGATTGTGGGACCAAGATAAAAATTAACGTCACGCCAATGTATATCAGTTAATGTCAATTTTCGTAATATTGTTCTATTCTAGTCTTAGCCTTAAGTATGTGGGTTGTGACCACATCTTTAAATTAAAACATGTACGCCTGAATTTATCTGGCGCAGACAAGCTTCTCAATTCAAATTAACAGCCGGGTCATTAACTTATTGTTTCGTTTGAATCCATTTAATCCAAAACACACGCATACTTTGTTTACTAATTGATATTTTATTTAAAAAAAGTTTTTTCCTTTAATGATTCAGTTAAGATGGAATCGCTTTCCTTAAACATATTTTACTTTTAGAGCTTTTTTATCGTATCGATCCAAACGATAGAGGAAATTTGATAATAGGACAGAAGAGTTAAGAAATAAAACGCTTGTGTTCTTATATAAAAAGTATCGTAATAAATAGCAATGACACTGATTCTGTACAACTCGTCGTTAACGAAACGACAACGGAAGAATTTTTGAGGAGCATCGGCTTACGTGAAGTCACTATTAATCACAATCGAAGTGACACCCGCTTAGGAGATAATGACTCCGGCATTTAGTTGCAACGAGCACCAAGATTAATCGTCTAGTCAGAAGGGATTGTGCCAGTGCGCATCCGGCTAAGTACCAGTTTGAAAAATAGCCTAACGGCATCCGTCAATCGCGAATGTTAATCAAACGTAGGTGGTGGCGGTCTAATCGAGCACACACTTCCTTCATGTATTATTCAGCCAATCGCCGTGCCGTTGCATGAAAACGGTTTGATCGATTGGATTTCCGGCAAACATTCGCGGTCACCGGGGAGGGTACGGGATTCGATGCGCGTGCATGATTTTCAGGGCGAAAGATGCACCTTAGAATGCGCAGAAACGCACAGGATTATCTGAACTCTTGCTAAGTTACATTATCAAGTTAAACATTTACCCAGGATATTACCGCGCCTCACTGCCTTTCAACACTTCATTTCTCTACGAGAGAAACTGTCTCGGAATAACAAGAGAGATTTTAATAATGCAATCACAAATATATTTACATATTTGTTAATTTATACAATTATTATTAATTGGTTTATGAATATGGCCGATTAAATCAGGCACGGTACAGTTAATGAAGGATTAATTAGTAAACCTCACGATAATCTTACGTAAACCGACCGCAAGCCCTTTCGAATTTGTCATGCGGCTAATAATGTCAAATTGAAAGTTAATTAATTAGCCAGTTGAACATTATCCCCGAAAGTTATCAATTTTAAACTTTCCCTATTAGTCAGATAGAAATTTTCGCTACTGGCCGCGTCCGTTATCTCCGTGCAAAAAGTCAAGCGTCAAGTTACTTTGCACCTTCCGACGTCGCGACGTGTCTCTCCTCGTTCGCCGGCGGCGAACGATGGACGCATTATCTTCCGTCATCACGTCGCAGGGGCGCCGCGATGTAAAGAACACAAGCTCGGTAGCCGATAGGCGGCGACCTCGAGGGAAGCTCGTTCTTGACAGCCCCTCCTCCCCCCCCCCGCCCCCCCCCCCAGCACAATGTGACACGAGGCCCGTGCCGGGCTCGACACCCACCCCGCACTTCCTTCCCTTTACTGTAAAATTGATGTCCCTTTTATATATTTCCGCGCAGGCACGCCGACAATTACGGTCGAGGGCAGCGGTCTCGACATGGACAGCATCTCCGTGGTATCCTCCGTAGCACCACCCCACATATACCAATGTAAGTGTCCAAGAGCATAAATCACTGATCGTCGTCACCTCCCTTGTCTCACTCGACGCTCTCTCCCGCCTCTCTTTCTTTTTCTCTCTTTCTTTCTGTTTTTTTTCTCCTGTCCTGTTGACCCGAAGCGCCTTTACCGCTTCTCAATGTATACGCGTCTTTCTCTTTTTCCTCTGATCCGATACTCGTTTTTTTTCATCGTCAGCGAAGGGTGGCTGGATCTCGATCGCGAGCGCGTCAAAGTATTAATTGTAACACATTTTCGACAATTGCTCAATTAACGAGTTGCGTTAAAATGTTCGTAAAATATTCGACGACCTGTCGATTCTTTTTTTGCAAAGCAAGCATCTCTAAAGCTCTCTAGAGTCAGAACGGCGCGAAAAATCGAACGACACGGTTGCTATCGTATTCTGGTCACCCTATGAGTCATTTATCTCTTGGTATGCGCGCGCGCGCGCGCGTGTGTATGTGTGTGTGTGTGTTGTATCGTACGTGTGAACGCGCGTCTTAATATGGTGAACGGTAGTCCCGAAAGGGATCGAGGGCGCTCGCCAAATAAATCATCGTTTTTCTCGGTACGTGAAAGCCTAACTGATACCGAGGGCCCCCAAGGATGTCCTCGATACAAGTCCTGCCTGCTACATGGCCTGAATGCATGCGCATGCACATATATACCGTAAACCTGACAAGAACGAGCTATGCCCACGAAAAGGACTTTTTGCACGCGAGCAGGATCGCTGCACGACGTACGCGCTGTGTGTTCTTTATGTGAATACTTGCATCGATCGCCATTTCGCTGTGTTATGGGTTACAGGGTAACGCTTGGCGAGAAAGCCACGTGAAACGCTATTTTTATGTGTATAAAAAAAAAAGTGATATCCAAAGATACGCGAATAAATAATTAACAGCTTGTCGGCGGCCCAATTTTATTTCGCTCATAATCCCGCTGTGTCCAATCATTAACAAATTACCATTCATGTTCTTTCCTTTCGTTTGTATTAACACGACAGAAATACCTTTGTAGTCAATCGTTGAGTGACTCATCATAAGTAATTACTTATCGACTGGGTTTTTCCAACTTGACACGTAGGGTTCTACGTTTCCCCGCTCTCATCTCATTACATTGCATCTCTACGAACTATTTCTATCGCCCTTCCTATTCTCGCTTCGAGCCCTCGCTCGAGATCCTCGACGGAAACCGACGCACGCGTGTCTTCTACTTACAGCCGCGACCACACCGAAGGACTGCAGCCCCACGCTGTCGCCGCTGAACGCGTTTTCAAGGTCTATGGACAATTCGTCGCTATCGCGCTCGGTCGAGCAGCTATCCAGCCCGCTGGAATCCGAGCCGAGGAGGAACAAGCAGCCACCACCTGTCGTCGCACCTGCCGCGCATTCGCGATCGTCCGCCACTCGCGGCGGCACATGGGGATCCATTTCAAGGTGAGGAGCTCGCCCCGTTACGGGAAACGCTCGAACGTTTCATCACGCAACACGAATCGCAAATTGTCCGCCATACAAATGACACAAATTCAATTTCGAAGGGACAATTTATTTCTTACGTAATTATTTCTGTTCTCCCCGCGCATTGTCTACCGGTGATACCAATTACGCATTAATTGAGTGAAATATCGATTATTTATAGTCTTCGTTTACACAAACATTTAGCGCGGCAATTACTGCCGGGGCAACAAGCGATACATTTTACTCGTAAATATGAGGTAAATTGTTTTGCCGCGGCGAATAATTTAAGCGCGATGTGTAGTACAAAGCGGGACGGCGCGCGGCAAATAATAGCTTCGGTATAATAAAAAGCATTGAAAAGACGAGAGATGACGGGAAACCACTCCATGGAGGTACAGCCATACGGCTCGTGTGCCGAGTGATTTATTCGCACGAGCGAAAGTTGAATGGTTTTACAAAGTGTACGGGTTGTTCACATTGATTTTATAATACAATCTCGCGCGCTCGCACGAGAAGTACAATATACCGACGCGCACAGCCAACATTTTTGTACTTCGTGATGACTCTTGGCGTTACTTCGGTGAAGTGTGTGATTACCGCGCGAAAGTCTTACTCTCTAACGACGTACAAACGAGCGAAATGAGTTCATAACACGATACAAGGGAAATTGCAACTTTGCGACAACGGTTACCGAGTCAGAGGGTGATGCGGATCTCTGCGTCGCGTAGAAATGAACTTGTAAAAGAGGCTGTCATGTTAAATAATAGTTTTCTCAAGTAAGACGATCCCTTTGATCCGGATACAGGTGATGCGCGTCGATTTTTTTTTATCACTTTTACTTGGATATTACAGCCGGTATGAGACTTACTGATGAGACTTACATCCGCGATGTGATTTTATCCTAAATGATGGATGGTACCGAAATGGCAGCTTAGCTATAGAATATTGTGTAGAGAGCTGGTGATCCTCCATTGTCTCACCGAAGTGGCAATGTGTGGCATGGAAAGTAGCATTAGTTCTACCCTCGAAGAATTAAATTTCCCCTTTCTAATTGTATTTATGTGATCAATCAGGATTTATGTTTTAATGACATTTCTTCACACACACACACACACACACACACACACACACACACACACACACACTCACACATTCACACATTCACATTCACACACACACATTAATTGTATTTTCTAAATTAATTATACCATTTTGCATAATTGGCATTTTCAACATAATATGTTATATGATTAAAAAAATTATTATAAAAATTCTTATAAAAAAACAAAAAATGAAATTTGTTACATATACTCTGTTAATATTACACTGTTAATATTAAAAATTAAACTTAAATCTATTCCTTGAGTTAAATAATATTTTATTATTTTTTACTTCTGTGTGTGTGTGTGTGTGTGTGTGTGTGTGTGTGTCAAAATTTATTATTTTAACATAGCATAAAACATGTATTGCAATTACATGTGATCACTCCATTTCTGTGGAATTGCTTAGTTTCAAAATAGCAATTACACATATTAATGTAATATGCATTTAATAAATAATGAATTAAATTTGAATTAAATTTGACACATTTCTTAAGTTAATTAATAATATAATGTATTATGTAGATAATGACATAAAAATGATTGAGATACGACTTAAATTAGATACAATTTGACAAATTAACAATGTATATGTATAATGTCAATATGTATAATATTTTTAATTATATTATTAATTGCAAAGAAAACGCACAAAAATAAAATAAAATGAGATAAAATAAAACCATGTTTCTCCGCGTTTGGATATCAGTGCATTAATGTGACCGGATCAATGTTCTCCCTTCTGAGTAGAGTGTTCGCCCGTTCGCGACATCGGAAGACGGCAAACAGCTCCAGCGGTGGCAGCGGCGGTAACGAGGGCTCAGACGGCTTTGATCCATATCGATCGTGGTCGCCGCTCACTGAAGAGGGTTACGCCGAGAAACTTCGTTTGCTCCGAGAAGCAGCCTCCGTGCCCATGGAGCGATGGCGAGCCCCGACCGTTTTAGCCTGGTTAGAGGTGGCTCTCGGGATGCCGCAGTATGGTCCACGATGTGCTGAGAATGTCAAATCGGGCAAGGTAAGGGATTTATCACCTATTCCCATCACCAGCGAGCTTTAAACCAGTTTAACCTGTTGATATAATAGTGTACATACGCAAGTGCGGAAATTGGTCTATTTGTTTAAGTTGCGATTAATCTTATCAAACCGTGTCAAAGACTCGATTACAAATGCAAAGTCTCCTTTTTAAATCTTTATATCTTAGCAACATTTTACAGAAACATTTTTTCCGATTAAAATGCTTGTTGATTAATTGAATTTTTATTATTGCGATAACATTTTCAGGTTCTACTTGAACTAAGCGACGCCGAACTGGAGGCCGGTTTAGGCGTAACTCACCCGCTTCATCGAAAGAAACTGCGTCTGGCTATCGAGGAACATCGACATCCGAGTCACGTTCGATATCCCTGTATCGCTCAGCTCGGTCACACCTGGGTGAGCTCCGAATGGCTGCCAGATCTTGGCCTGGCCCAGTACTCGGAGAGTTTCGCCACTAATATGGTGGACGCCCGTATGCTGGACCATCTGAGCAAGAAAGAGCTTGAGAAACTACTCGGTGTCACGAGGAAATTTCATCAGGCCAGCATAGTTCATGGAATTCATCTGCTGCGGATGCTGAACTATGATCGACAGGTAAGAGAATTTGCACATTCGATCGAAATAATATTACAATACCTTGCTAAGTTCATGAGGAACATATGAAGACAAAGGCTTAATCAATTCTCCATGAAGATTAATCGAACGATATAATTGCAATTGAACAATCAAAGAGATGACGTCATGCCTTTGTGATAGGCTCTCGCTGTCAGGAGACATCAATGCGAACAGGTTGACACGGATCCTTTGGTCTGGACGAATCAAAGGTTCATTCGGTGGGCGAGGAATATCGATCTCACGGAATATGCTGAGAATTTGAAAGGTGAATTGTATTACCACGTGAAAGAGATTAATTATATAACTTTAGAATTAAAAATTTTACAAGTTATCTGTTGCGATATATTATATATAACAATTTATTAGAATTTGCAAAATTTAAATACATAAATTTGCTAAAAGATTATGTAATTAGATATATATATAATTCTTTACATCTTTAACAGATTTTATCGCAGTGATTATTGCAGCGTAGCATACCCTTTTTCTAAAAATAACAATTTAGAAGCTGAATTGTATTGTCACGTGAGATTAATTATATACTTTAAAAATAAAAAAAATTTATAAGTTATAATTTGTTGCAATATATTATATATGACAATTTATTATATAGTTTGCAAAATTTAAATACATAAATTTGCTAAAAAATTATGTAAATATATATGTATATATATATATATATATATATATATATATATAATACTTTTGTTTTTACACCTTTAACAAATTTTATCCCAGTGATTGCAGCGTAACATATCTTTCTTTTATTTAAAATAAGAATATGGCCTACTAAAAAAAAGACCTTTAAACACGGGTAACATTTACACAAACTATTGATATCATTCGTCTTTAACGCAGAAAAACTATTTTCCACAGACTCGGGTGTACACGGTGCTCTGGTTGTATTGGAGCCGTCGTTCACCGGCGACACCATGGCCACCGCCTTGGGTATACCGCCAGCGAAGCACATGATTAGACGACACCTTACCGCCGAATTAGAAGCGCTCGTTCTGCCAGCAAGGTATTCAGTCTACTGTCATCCAGAGGCGACACTGGACAACGCTCACTAATCGGAATGACGTCGTCGTTGCTCTCATCGTCAACGAGACGGGACGACGTCTCCGGAACACTAATTGGCACCTACGAAACCGCGTTCGGACATTCCTCGCCTCGAGGGCATCTCCTTAGAGCTCCTCGGGAATTCGATCGTCAATTTCGAGACGCCTCTCGAAGTCACTCGAACTCACGTTACCTGCTTTCCCCGTGCTTTGTACGTCAAAGAGGACGCGCGCTTTAAATCCTTTTTGTCGAGTCATGCAATAGAACGAACATTTCTTTTAAATCTCAATAAAATATGAGATATTTTTATCACATGGGATATCCTCGTTTACGAAATCAAAGGGACTTATTAGCAACTTAGCGTCGCTTTAATGCTAAACTTTTTTGTGTCTAGAATTTATTTTTTCGGACGCTAAAAAGGAAGATAAAAAGAAGACGCTCGATTCTTCTATTCAAAACGATGATCGCGATAGATGAAAGACAATAAGATAGAATTGAGTTTTTCTTTTTACGTTCGCCGCGAAAAGATGCTCTTAGAAGGTTCCTTCTCGAGGCAAGAATGTAACGTAACGAGGGATGAAATCGTGCACGATTCGTTTTCTTTCTTATCTCCTCCGATCGACTCGGGCCATATGTCGACCGAAGTCGACGTATTCTCGAAACGGAAGCAGCAGGTGCAAGTTATAAAGCAACGAACGACACGTCACGCCGGACTCCGCGTCCAATCCACGTGCGACCGACGGCCAAAGTTAAAATCGTCGTAGATCGTATACATTCGATCGCGATCTCTAGTCTTGATCGCGACAGTTAAGACTTTCGCTAGAGCATCAAAGAGCATCAGTCAATTACTTATTTAATGTTCCGCGCGCACGGGCAAGTGGTCGGGAATACTTTTTCCACTTTCTCTCGGTAGGAGAAGCGTTTTTGGAGAAATGAGTTTCGCGCGGAGAAATCTCGACAAACCCTTGTTTGGCAAAGCGTGTGCCTCGCTTCTTCATCGCGAGCGATCGATAACTCGCGTTTCGCGTCGTAGAATAGCGTTAGCTCGTGAAAAAAAAATGAAAGGGAGAGAGAAAAAAAATTGTTACTGTATAGTCGCCATTAATCGATAGGCAGTTACTTTTCCAGAATTTCTACGAGTAAAGTTAGTTACATCGTGTAAGGAACGTATCCCTGAACTTCCGCAGAAAGCTTTCGTAACCGACAAAACGTAATTTAACATATCGCTAAGGAATCTCGAGAGGAAGTTGTAAATATTTCGGGAACCAACCCGGAAATGATGATGGAGAGTATGAAGGGAGTGCACGACTTTCATTCGAATTTTATGATGCTTCTATGAAATACACAGATAATCGCGAATTTAACTCGAGCAGACTCGTTGAAACTTTTACAGTTCCACTAAAAGTTTTCGATGTTAAATAGACATCAAGCAGCATTAAAAAGTATTAATAGCCTCGATGAATTGCCTTTATCAGCGTACCGGTAATTAAAATTGCGCTAAAATGTGGACTCCCTTAATATATCTAGAGCTATAGAACAAAAGCGCGCTCATCGCAAAAAAAAAGGTACTCGTAGTCTTAATACACATGCCATACCTGAATATATCGGGCATACACACACGTAAATACAGTATACAGTTACAATCGACATAAATATATATATGAAATGTACATATACAAACATACGCGATTACCGCCCAGTGGAACGCGCCGGAGTACTTCGTCGGAGGTACTCGGCACAGTTGCAGCGTGCGATTCGCTGGGTCTGCAGTCCACTCGATCGCGGATCCACCGGTAATGTTTCTCATAGCTGAGCCGTAGCCCACAGCTGCCGCCTGCACTGCACTGCGCTATGTACAGCACATGTTAATCTTAGTGATATCGTGGTGTAATCCTTGGTCAGATACCTCGCTCTTGCACTCTACCCCCTTCTGCACTATCCGAGAGATTCTCCGAATGGGGAAGGCGCCTTCCATTATTTAAGCAGTCCTCAAGTGATACTTTTAACATACTTCTGACTATTAAAATGAATTGTATTACCAATTAACTCCTTCTTATTAAAAATGTAATTATCATTTCGTTTTTCTCTCCCTTAGCCGTCTCGTGGACGAGGCTCCCCGAATGTTTCTCTGGCCAGGAATCACACCACAGTTGCATTATGATTCCTTTTATCTTTTTCTGATTTGCCAACTTTGATATTTACATATATCTTTGACTGTTCGATGTTTACTCTCGCTGACTGGTTAGTGTGGCTGGAAATACGTCTCGGTTGGTTCTACCTTAGGAGACCATCCTCGGCGCATTAGCAGCCTAGTAAACATTATACATTACTCTATATCGGTGGTGCACAAAATGCTTGTGTATGTATATTTATGTTGTAACTAGATATTCAATATAAGATAGATCTTATTCTATCGTCATACACCTGCAGCGAGCCACTGTCAATATTTATCTACCAAACCAATTATCAGATTACAGGAAAATTTACAAAACTTAAATAAAAACACGATTAAAAATTCTGATTGATTAATCCTGCATGGTCACAACTCCGAAAAATTCCGTACTGATTACATTGGGATATAAGCTAGCGGGTTTTAGCTCACGTTCTTACTTGCCGTATTGACCACTTGCATTATTTCGACAAAAAGAAAATACCGTATAAATTTAAAATATTGTTCCGAAATACTAGTAGCGAATGTGAAAATTTGATTTTAACATGAGAAAAAATTTGTCTAATTTTCAAATAATGACTCATAATCAAATACAGAGCGTCAAACTTTTTTGGGGCTGTACTAGACCCCAGGTGACCATGAAGGGTTAAAAATATGTCATTATCAAATACGTATATTGTCAAGTATATTTCCAATGAAACAAAGAGTGAATAGAAACCTTGCAAAAAAGGAAGTATATTCACCCGTAAAGTGGTTCGCTGCAGTACGTGTTACACGTGTGCGTGTGTCCGAGGTATGTGCATATTAGGCGGACGCCAAGGACGCCAAGGTGTACGCAAGAAGGCGTGCATGAAAAAAAGGATGGTGTGCGTGTGTGCGTAGAAGTCAACTGGAAGTGGTCCCGAGGAACAGCACCGGCGGGGGTGGCCGTCCGATGAGCACCGCGAGCGCGGGCGGTAGTCTTGGTCGTGGGAGCAGAGCGCTACACCTACAGCATCACCAGAGCTCGCTGTCGGCCCTCCACATGACGGCGAACCACACCGGCACCGTCGACAGACGCAGATCCAGCCTCAGGGTAACGTATTGTTTAGATTCAGTGAGGAACTGGTCCGCGTACAAGCGTGCCAGGAACTCGATGCCGCTCCCCGCCTTGCCTCTGCACTTTCCTTAACTCTTTCGAACGAGGGGTCGTTGACTCAGTTAATCGTTGCCAAAGTAATTATTTTTTAATACAAATTCTTTTCCTTGTGGAAAAATACTATTGGATTAGTGAAAAAATTGTTGGAACGAAGAGTGTATAATAAATTGGATTTGAATGGTTTTCTAATTATTCCTAATCGCAAGCAATATTATTTTTCCATAAGGATTTATTTAAATTTCTGATAATGAGCTCGACAAGTCAATTATAAAAATACATAAATTATATACATATATACATATGTATATATACAATGTGTGTATGTGTGTGTGTTCTCTTATAATTTATTCTTATAGTATAATTTTTTCAAATTGGCCTGAAAAGAGATAAGGATAGTGCAAGATACGTCTTTTAGACGATTTATCTCTTGGCAAGTTGCTTCTTTAAGCCTATGCTTGTTTTTATCATGATCATTGCATCGTAGAAAATTTGATATTTAGAGAAATGATATTTATGTGATATTCTTAATATTTATCTCATTAAGATTACATAAATGAATAGATTTCTTCTTCCTTTTATTCAATCTTTAAAAGAAGATTTGGGAATGATATAAAAATCTAAATCTTTTATTCGCGCGTTATGATAAAATTATTCAGCTATTCTGATACTAAGCTGTATGTATTATAATCAAGAAATATCCATTATTATTTTCTACGGTATTATTTCCTTTATATATTAACAAATAATTAGGCAAATTGTAATCAGGTTTATCGATAATCGCTTTCATAGCACAAACACGCTAAAAAATACACAAACTCATCAGAACATTCATTATTCCATTTTAAATCATTTATGCAGTCATTTACTCCCGTTTCCACACACTCACTTTCATGCATCTCATCTGTCCAATCATTGGCTCTTTATTTTTATTAATTATTGGCACGATTGCATGGCATCGCTTAGTTAAAGACGCTCGCATAACATTCTGCAGCAAAATATTTTCCCTTGATAATTGTTATTGATTCTCGTAAAAGAAAAGAATCATTATTTCAAATTGTTTAAGCGAAAATACATTTAAAATTGCCTTAAATTTCTTCAATTTATCAGAAAATCAGAATAATATATACATTATAAAAAAATGTATGCATGGCAATTAAAATTATTATATATATAACATTCTTTCTTAATGTACTAATTGTAAGTATAAAATATAATATTTTGTGATCAGACTATCATTTCTTAAATACTTTTTATGTGGCAATTAAAGAAAATATTACAATACTATTTACAATGTACACTATTTATAAAAGTTAATAATTTTAATTTGTTATATAAAAAGTTTATAATTATATAAAATCCGCTATATGAAATAAATTTTAATTTCGTCCAGATAGTTTTCTCAACGTTTTATGACGAGAGTCAATAACAAAATTACACGCTGTGAGCTATGAGCTCGACCTAACGTTAATCATTGTCCCTGCATCCTGTGGATCATCGCAGACCTGCAGTCTTCTTTACTTGAAAAAGGTTCGGTATTTATTACATATATATCCATTGAGTCTTTTGTTAAAGTTTTTTGTACATTATTCTATATCATATCAAAGTTTACCGATTCGCTGCATTATTGCCGATTGACTAATTGCAGCGCGTTTTTGCAAAGTCTCCGATAATCGGCAATCTATGAAGATTAATTTCAATATAAGTATCAACATTTGGATAATATATATAAAAACATACTAACTTTTTAAATAATGCTTTTTAACTAATTTTTTTCTTGAATTTGTAGGAGACTTTGTAAAAAATGTCTTTGCGAGGATACGTGAGTAAGCAATTGATCGTGACCAATGTTAGCAGTTGTTACAATCAATTTTTTAGGAAAAATGATTATGATGCGTTATGATCGAACTTTAAAACAATTCATTATTATCATTAATTTCGTACATATGTATCCAATCGCGACAATCAAATTAATGTCTCGATCGGTCGCAAACTCGTGTCTATAAACCACATCCTTTCCTAGGAAAGTAAAATAGGAAACCATCAGTATGGCAAATGTATTGGCATCGTGGAACGATTAGGCGTTCTTCTCATGTGAACAACGCTTTCTCGTTCAAGGAGGAAAATCCTCGATCTCGGCGAAGCAGCAAAAATTTCCAATTAACGCGATTAATTGACTTTGTTCGAAGCAACGCTTCGTCGAGATCCAAACGATACCTACTGGATCTCGACCTCGATCGCACAGACCCTGAAAATGCGAGCAAAGGAGTAATCATACAAAAGGAACTGATTGTACAACAGACTTAATAATCGAGTAATTATCTTTGCGCCCGGTCTGTCGAGCGCGGGACACCTGAACGCGCGACTATCGATCCATTGAATCAGCGTCAGAAAAACGTTCGCAAGGTAAAAGAGAAAAAGACTGATGGATTACAAGCCTGAGCCTT
The DNA here is from genome assembly GCF_013373865.1 of Monomorium pharaonis. Lineage (NCBI taxonomy): Eukaryota > Metazoa > Arthropoda > Insecta > Hymenoptera > Formicidae > Monomorium > Monomorium pharaonis. The sequence goes on along the minus strand of NC_050468.1, from coordinate 11,066,735 downwards.
GCAGCCGTATTATCCATAATTATAGAAAATGGTGCAGATCGCGAAAACACATCCTCCTTATATTTAATCATCTACTTGTACACCCTTCCGTCTTTATAGTCCAATCAGATTGCCAGACAATCTGCCGCGCTGAGAAAAGGATACACTTGCGCGAAGGAGAATAGATTTATTCGCTTTTACTCTCATCGTAAAAAAAAATCTAAATTTTTTGTTCATGCTAAGAAATATTTATATATTTTATTTCTATATCGAAAACATTTCGCAATATTTATAAAGTGTTCTTAATAGAAGATTCTTTAAACTAATAATTATTTCAATAATTATATCGTAATTTATCTATCGTTACTATAGAAACCAGGTTACAATTATATATGTTTCTAAATTCCGCATAATAAATAATTTGAAGAGGAGAGAAGCAATTGATAAAATATTTAGCAGACTATCAAGTATTATTCAATGCAGACGCGGTGAAATTGCGCATCTCCTAATCGCGATTGTTACCCTATTCTCAGCCCCAAAGGTACACCGACGTACGCCACACTGTAAACACTGTATATAACGAGCATATACCGTTAGCCAAACACGTGTCCTCCTCATGTATGTAAGCAGAGTGTCTTCAGGTACACTTTTATAGCGGAGTAGCAATTAAAATTATGCATTTATGCAGCTCGAATTACGTAGAAGACGTTCGTATTTATAACGGGCCATTATTTATGACTGCAAATGGGCGGCGCCGCGGCGAGTCGCGGCCCCCCGTCATAATCGATTGTGTAAATATAAACTGACGATTATCAATGTGGAAAATTCAGCGTTTGGATTCTTAATCGACCTTATTTCGTCCTTTTGCTAGTTGTCGTGGAGGAGCTCACAGGTATGCGCCATTAATATATACATTCCAGTACGTTATCTTATGTTCGTGTAATGTGTCCCCCAACACGTTTCCCACTAATCCCGCTGTGACACACCGCACACCACTTGTGAATTATTGTGAGTGACGATCAGGATGGGCGTCGCAAGATATTGCCGCTGCAAAGTGACAAAATAACAGAAACGACGAGCCCTCGATCCTCTTTGTCATAGCACGTGCATCCTATCTACGTTCACCGCTTCTAATCATTCTGCAAGAATCACTCTGCCACTCAGCGAATCCTAATTCTCTGTCATATTCGTTCATCCTCTCACTCTAGAAAATAGCGAGTGTCAGAGAAATTTAGATAGCGACGTTTTATTTTTCAAAACCAACATGACAGCGAGAAATTTTGTCATTATATGTGAATTAAACAACAATGCTCAAAACTGAAAATATTAATTTTCGTTGTAATATACACAGAATAAATAAACGTAGAATTCACTTCTTAACAACTCACAAGTTGCTATCTAAATTTCGACTAGCACCCCTTAGTTTCTTCCACTCAATTTACGTAACTTCTCCAGTAGCAAAATTTTTAATGATTTGAAAAGAAAATTTTTATAAGAGATCTCAATTTTTCGCCTTTTAGAAACTTTCTTTAAAGCGTCATTTACTCTATCGTATTATCCGAATCGATTCTACTGGTACTTGGAGATCTTCCGGTCGCTCGTTTGCTCGTACATAGCTTCGACCTCTTCAAAAAGTCGAGATCCATCTAAGCCTAAGTAGACACCCAAGTCGTAGTCCCGCTAATCGTGACACATTTCTTCGTAGGGATCCCTGAGCAGGGCGTTCGGCCTACGGCCTAGAAGCGAGAAGGCGTCACCGTCATCGTCCTCGGACACCGGAAGCCTCGCCAGCCAATGCCAGTACATGAGCAGCAGCGTCCGCAGCAACTCGCCGCCGCCGCCGCAGCTTCCGCCGCGACCGATGTCGACCGGAAGCGGTAAACGGCATCGGCGCGTGAAAAGCATCGGCGACATCGAGTACATAAGCTCGGCCGCGGTGAGCACCCCGGTCTGACAGGAGGGTAGGCCCCAACATTCGGGGCCTTACCGCAGTCTGAGCGAACGCGGTTATTCCTCCTCCTCGTACTCCTCATCTCAGTACGGCTCTTACTCGGGCTACAGCAACGTTCTGACGGGCGGCGATCAGTACCAGCAATATCAGCAGCAGTCCAGCGGCAATTATTATCATCAGCTGCAGGGCGGCTACTACTCGCCGCAGAGCTCCGGGCCTCCTTTCCCGGGTGTGCAGAGATACGGCAGCCTGGCCGAGGAGGCATGGTCATCGTGCTCCACCAAGGGAGACGGCCCGGCGGGTGTGTCGAAGTCTAATCCCAGGACTTACTTAGCTTAGCTTCTCGCCGCAATGGGGGCTTGTTGAGCGGACGTTATTCGTCCGAGAGTAACACCACCGCGTCTACCACGATGGTGCGCTGATGTAGTATCCTCGAAAAAAATGCGCGTCCTTGTTTTAGGTCTACTTTATTTTTTGTTCCCCCCTCGTTGGATTCTCGATAATTCAGTGAACAGCTTATGGCTAGAGAAAATCGCAAGGATTATCATATCGCGCTCTTCTCAGTGATGTTAATCAGCGCGCGATTTCGCATATTTCAAATATGACTTGCTTGTATCATCCCGTACCTACACGGCTCAAATTATCAACAAGCTACTAAGAATATATCGCTAAATTTAAGATCCTGAGCTTCTGATATTTCATGTAAGAATTTTGGTGTAAGAATGTTATCGAGGTGACCTGATTGAATTTATAATTAATTTGGTAAGAGAATTATTGACGCGATAATCCCGATAATCGTTGGATAATCGCTATCGTCACAGTAAATCGAAATGATCACACAAACTTGTTAATAACAGTAATAGACAATACGTTAGCTGGACAATGGACTACGAAAATACAAACAAGTTTTACGCACTTTACGATACGATTATCCCTATAGTCCTATTGGATGAGTAAATGTTGATGTCAGTTATCTCAGAGTTATTCTCAATTACAAAGTAATTATACGTCGTACAAATACTAGGCAGCATATCGTGATGTTAAGAGGCATAAAAGAGTCTGACCAAATTTTATGAACACATCGAGCTACCGACCGACATATACATATATACATATATCTGATGAAAATAAATAAGATATAAAAGAGTATAACTATGATTGAATTACGAATTATTACAGATAAGATTATAAATAAGCGAAGTAATAATAAAAATTTTTCAGTTTAATCAATACGTATACTACGCGTGACAATATCTCACACAAACCGTTTGCCAGTATAATTTTTTATTGCTATCATTGTGCGAATGATCTTCTTTCAACAATTAAAGGATTTTTTTATTAAAAAAACAAGTCTAAGAAATTGAATTTTTAGAAACTGAAAAACTTATCTTTAAACATTTATTCTATAAATGTGATAATTTTTCTTTAGATATATAATAGATACAAAAATAAAATTTTAGCCTTTGATTAATACTTTGAGGAATCATTAAAAAACGAATAAAGAACTTTTAGGCCTATTTAGTTCTTGTAGAAATTTTATGTTTTACTTCACTTATATTATACTATTATAATATTAATTTATATATATTTATATCTCTCGTTTTCTATTTGATTCTTCCTGGAACAAAATTGTTCTTGATGTTGCCCTACTAATAGAGAATGATTTGACGCTATAATCCAGATTAAAAAAAATAAACTTGTTTTGTTTTTGTAAAAAATCCTTCAATTATGATTTAGATCGTAAATTCATTCCGGTATGTAAGCTAGCACGAAAGAATTGTATCGTGAGTATCGTTAAAGAATATTTTCGCTTATAAACCGATCTCTATGAACGAATGACAAACTTTATGTGCTCAGCTGGCTGAAAAGTGAACAGCAACAGCGAATTTTCAATATCTCTCGTGTACATATATGAATTTAATACGTTTATCTGTAATTTTACATTATTTTCTATCGATGTGTACGTATATGAGTTTCCTATATACGAGTACACTTAACTAGAAACTATCGGATAGGCTTGAAACATCATCATAGATTTGTTTTTTTATTGCTGCATTGGACTGCACTATGACTTCCCTTCTCATTTTCCCTAAATTTCAAACAAATATTTATTTTATTTTTAATTCTAGAAACTGTATATCAGTTTAGTTATAAAAAGACAAATCTATTGATTCAAGCTGAATACCGTGAAATTATAATAAATAATGAACGGAATCGCCTCACGAAGACGCCCAAGTCTTCCACTATATTCCATTATATTTTACAGCGTGGTGAGATTGAATATATCCCGTTTTTCATTAATCTTAAACCAAAAGAAAGTATCGGGAGATTCAATTACTGCTGCGAATTTTTTATTTATCGCATTGGCACACGAGAATTTTCTAAGTACCTAACTTTATCCTGCAATCTATTATACTTATGAAAAGTTTAAAAAGAACTGTTCCCAAACGATTACAATTACAAATAATTTTTTATTACATATCTTGTACAATTAATTAATTGCACGGCCATCGCAACATACGCTCCGATAGACAGGAAACATAAATGAAGCGAATCGCCACACAATTTAATCTAAGTGCCAGAAGGATCGAGTGCACCGTAATTTGGCGCACTGCCGCGAAGCGTACCGTACGTTCGGCCCGTTGTATTATTATACTAATACGTACAATCTTCCCCAGTGTTCGTATATTACGGTTGCGTGGTCGCAAAAAAAAGAAAGACGATATTTTGCAAATAATGCACATATTTATAACGTGATATTTATTCGTAGATTATAATCATTTCTTGATATTTACGTGGTACCCGCGTGTTCTGTCGTCAAACTATTTTACTTCTGCAATCGGGAAACGATCAGGACCATATAATATATATATATAATATATATTTTATTGCCGGACTAGTATTACCGTCGTTTTGCGAGGCGGAAACGACGAATTAATACGCTAGCTATCGTGACATTCGTGTACCTAAGTGATTTATTTATATAAATTAATTTAGGTCTCTAATTTATTTGTATACAATATTAATTATTGCGCAACGCGGCCAATACCTCGCTTTAAAGCGACATATCGATAAGTACATGTTCGCTTATTGTATATTGGTCGCAGCGCGCGATCACACATTTCAATACAAACCGTTGTAAATGTGCTCAGTAACGTCTGTATATATTTGTGTGAACTGTATCTAAATACGGAAAAAAATTAAATAAACGATTGCCTTTACTTTTGCGCAACGAATTCTTTCGTAATCTCGATACTTCTTAATATACATCGTTATTATTTTTTTATTTATATAAAACATTATGCGCGTAACATTGTAAGTAATGCGGAAGAAACATATTATTCTTTGATAGATTCTAGTGTCTTATCATTTACAATGTAATATATTAACATAGTAAAATAACTTAATGTTGAATACATAGCAAAATTAGTCTGTCACTTAAACAAAATTTTATAATTTTGTTACATATAAAAATATTAATTGATTATGCTATGATTATCATATTAATTTATATTATTATTCATTTATATTATTTTTATATTCGAGAGCGAACATAGTGTAGCAGATAGCGCATTGCATAAAGATTTCGGAGTCAAAATGGACAGGGCAGAAATGAAAAAAATTTTAACGCTTGTTTTTCCTCTTTAAATAAAATGACAAACCATCAAGAGTATTCTATATCTATTATAGTATTCTATCTCTCTATCTCTAGCTATTTTTGAAACCGATTATAACTATGGCTCTCGTATATCTAAGCACTATCTACATGCACATCACAGGTATATGTAGAAAGTATCAGATAACGCCGCACAGCGTTCAAAACTGATTACTTTGTGTAAAAAAAAGTTCATATTTTTATTTTATACAAAGTTCTAAGGAAATTTTCTCTATATATAGTTGCTAATATTGTTTAAAGCTGACTTCTTTACTAAGCTCATGTTGCGAGAGGTTTTTCTTAGATTTTTCTTGCAACATGAGCAAACTTAGCGAACTCAGCTTTCAACAACAGCAACGAGAAGACTTCTTTATAATTTTTTCACATAGAATAAAAACATAAATCAGTTACCGAGAAATTAGCTTGTTGAAATTTGTATTCTATAGATAAAAAAAAATCTGAAGTTTTCTACTGTTTGATACTTTTAACGATAACATATACAGAAGTATTTATATTTAAGAAGTTACTTTCTATAAATTCTTCTTTAAATAAAATTACCTTAGGCAATTCAAGGGGCGGATGAAACTTATAATTAAATGAGAGAAATATTTCTTGTCTCCTGATACCTAAATAAATTTTATTATTTGTAGCAGATTTTTTTCTGACAGCTTTTTTGTTGACTTACACTTTAAATCTTATTTTATCCTTAGCTAGCAACTGCTTCTCCATTATTTTTGTAACTTTTTTGTAATTTTTGTAATTCCCTATTATTTGAATTTTTGTCTGCTTATGCAACTTTTTTTTTCTTTTACAGGTGAACAGCGGTTTCTTATATTGTTTCTTTAAGTCTAGTATTTTCTATTTTCCTTGAATACATATAATTCGGAGATTCCTAAATTAGATTGCATTCAAATGTTCTTGTACAGCACTGAGAAATTATATCTACATTGCAACTATCTTTCACCGCAATGGTGCAATAATGCAATTACACTGCAAAATCTTGATGCATTATAGATGTTGGATTGCAGCAACGCTAAAATATTTGCTTCTTGAAAGATTGCAACAAAACATATCATAGCAATATTGCAATGCAATAAATATGCAGTAATATATTGCTGTAATCAACTAATATTGCATTTTCCTTTTTTAAAAATAAATATATCACTATTTTAATTAAATATTTTTATCTGCAATTATTGTGTACATTTAACTATCTCGTTAATACGACCTAAATAAAAATTAATTATTGTCAACATCTTTTATGTTTAAATATTACAACAAATTATTTTATTATAGTATTTTATTGTTAAAATACATTAAAATATATTACATTAAATTATAAAATCAAATTTGCAACGTTTCCGAAACGTTAATGCCATATATGTTCCTACAAGTGTACTAGTATAGTGCTAGTATATTATAGATTTATATTTTCGTAATATCTTTGTAACGTTGCACTGCAACTTGCAACATTACAACATTCATACAATGTAACTGCAATAATTTATACTGTATGGATTTACACAATAAATATTTAACTTACGCAAACGGCGTGGTTGAATTGTAATCATTTGAAATTGATGATCAAAGACTAGATGGCAGTGTTGCCAACCAGCGTATAGTGAAATGAATTCCAAACAAAATGGACGTTTGTCCCGAGAGAATCCAATCTCATTTTCTTCCCAATGTTTAAGTACACGTTTACTACATTTGCAGCAAGTAATACGATGTAAACGAAGAAATGCGAATAATAAAAATAAATAAGATAGAAAATAACTTTTTCCTATCTCCATTCAAATCTTTTTAAATACTGCAGTCGAACAGCAATCGAAAGTGATTGGTTCAACTCTGCAGATTCAACCATCGGTTCCGAACACTATCCAAAAGTCGCTCAATCATTGGCTTACAAACATGTCAAATTCAATGTAAACGTGTATCCACATAATCGAAGTATAATAATGCAAATATGATTTTTAAACATTTCAGAGGAAAAATAAAAAAACAAATTTATCCTCTAATTGATCATTACGACACATGGAAAAGCAAACTCTCTTTATATCTTTCTTCTCTTCTATGGGTGCGTTCCGTTTCACGCATAATACGCATGCATTGTTCATCCTTGTTGTTTGTCAAACGTTAAACAAGGATGAACAATGCATTATGCGCATCATGCGTTGAAACGGAACGCAGCCTATCAGAGAGGAACCTGAGAGCGATCATCGCGTCGTATTATCGCCTCTATGTGCACAAAATGTGCACATTGAACTACGTAATCAAATATCTATAAATCCCGTAGGTAATATGCATGACTTTTTGGGTCTCTTCTATGCTATGTCCACATTTATTTGGTTCTGTTTCATGCTATACCCGTAAATATTACAATTATATGCAATTTTAAATCTGTTTTATGCAAATGTGCATAATCGTGTTCTATAAATGTGCAATACCACATATACATGATATAAATTCAATTAATTAATTTGAAAAAAATTCACTCACCGATTGCTGTCGCTGCTCTTGCTGCTGCTACTGCTACATTCCTTTTCCGGAATACTGAGTCGCTCCATGGATGCTGCTTTCTGCTGACATCATCCTGCTATTTCGAATCAAACCGCACATTAATAAAATTTACTTATTTAGTTTTCAAATTTAATAATTAAAATTAATACGAGTAATAAAATAATGTTTATTTTGGAAAATATATTATAAACTACATATACATACGAGCCGTTTGCAAATGGTCCAAATAAATTGGTCCAAAATATAAGAATAAAATTAATTGATAAATTAACTGATAAATTTAGATTCTACGGACAATAATAAAAATGTGCCTATTAATACAAATACATCTGAAGGTATTTAAATTTATTGATTTAAATAATGATTAATTATTGAGTCATTTTTAATAGAATATTGGTAAACTAATTTGTCAAATTATATTTAGTAAAGAAAGACAAAGTGTAAAACAACCATTCGATGGCTGAAAATAAGTGGTCGAAAATCATGGACTAACATATTAAGAAATTGGAACATAACTTATAATTTTCGACAAAAAACATTACTAGATCCGAATGATGGAAGAAACAAACCACTTTCGCTAACGGATTATTTTTTCCAATGGAAAGATTTTGTCTTCGCCTGAAGGGTATACTCTTGTAAGTCTATTAAGTATTTTAATTTTATATTATATTTAATATATTTTATTATATTTAATTGTTACTCAGCCGCTCAATAAGTGGTGTCATTGGAAAAAAGCACGGTAAAGGAAATAAATAATTAAAATATTTAAAACCCCGGACGCACATAATTCTCCCGGACAAATTTTCAATACTTTGAAAAATCCCTCGGGACGTTTCCAAATGCCCTAAAAAAGAGGACAGTGTCTGGGAAAAAGAGGACAAATGGCAACCCTAATTACAACAGATTGTAAAACTGTTAAGAGAATTTAGTATTTTGTATGGAATATTTTTTATTTAATATTTAGTACTTAATATAAGTAGGTAGACAGTTTCATTAATGAAACAATTTTTTTTTAAATGATAAGGTAGATCTATAGCGGAGTTGAAACTGGTTTTAATATACATATAACATAGATATATGTATGTGGAAAAATAGTATCTAAAGGTAATTATTACGCGCAGTCAAATTTTATTAATTTTTATTACGTTCGCCTCAGCTGACAGCAGTAAGCGACCTAAATGCTTGTGGACCGTCCAGCTTACGTCACGTCTCAGTCCTAACTTTGCTGTGTACGAATGCCGAGTAACTATCATAAACAAAAAATTTATTTTATTGATCATTTTTAGGGACAACTAATATCTGTCTTAAAAAAAACTTCATAAATCGCAGTTTATCTGATTTGTTAACATGATATGTTAACATTATACACATAGTAAAAGTTAATATACAAAATTTAAAAAAAAAATACAAACTTCATGCAAAGTTTATGCAGAATTTATACAAAATTTATTCAAAATTTATAGAAAATTTGTAGTTTACTCCTAAAAAATTTCTTTTAAATTTTTTATAAAATTTTTATTCATTTCACATTCATGAAGCAATGGAAGAAGCACTAGGGCATCAAGAGAAAAAACAATAAGTGAAACACTATTAATTGGATGGAGAAATCGAGAAGGACATTACAGAAAAAAGAAATAAGTACAGAATATTTTTTAACTCAAAAATCAATAAAGATAAAACAGAATACAAAGTCCAAGCAAGAGTTAGAAAAAAGATTGCCAAGAAAAAAAACAAAGCATGGGAAACAAAATGTAACAGGATTAATTCCTTCCTGGGAGAACAGAAAAGTACGAAAAGCTGGATAATTATAAAATCATTACGACTAGATAAGAAAAAGGATATAATGCGCCAATTTTGCTTCAGTAGTGAGTTACTTTTTAAAACTACTAAAAGAAAATAGGCCAAAATTTCAGAAGTAGCAACAGCAACAGAATGTCCAAGTAATAGCATCCTCAATCAAAATAACTAAGTATAAACAAAGTCATAAAAATCTGCAAATTGTTAAAAAGCGGAAAAACACCAGGTCCCGGCAATATCCCTGCAGAAATAATAAAACATGAAACAAGAAAGCTTTGGCAACACCTAAAAAGTTTATTTCAGATATGCATAAATGGAATGGCAGTGCCGCAAGAGTGGAAAATGTCATTAATATCAACCATCCAGAAAAAGAGGAACAGAGTTTTGTTTAATCAATTCTAGACACAAAATTATAAAATCTAATATTTAGGATATTATTTATGAAATGTAACGACAATGCGTAGTCGGATCGGAGAGAAACGGGTGATAATGTGGCCTCTCCATTAAAATAGCTTGAAATTATTATGTTAAATTTTTTAGTCACAAAAAGTAAAAATTTCTCTGTATTTATAAATAAAAGATTAAACTTTTTATTTGCATCTTGAGCATTTTTTAATCTTTTCATCTTTTTTATTTTTTGGGACCAAATTTAAGATCCACAATAATATAAATTGTTTTTATTAACATTAAAAAATTAAAGTACATTAAAAAATAAATTTTTAAAAAATAAACTAGCGTGCACACGCGACAATTATTTCTTAAATATTTCATATTTACGCCACTCTAATTTAGATCGTACATTCATATATTACAGCTTTCAACATAGACAAGATGCAGTTACAACTCCGCTGTTGCGCGTCGAAGCGGTGAGTTGCCTTTTACCTTAATCAGAAATAATTGAATTAATGAACAAGTTACAATCGACAAATTACAATCAATAAATTATAAAATTACTTGGAAAAATTTTAATATACCGTTTCACAAACTTGCCAACAATATAATAGTAAAAACTGAAAAACCAATTTCTTTGGGAATTTTAAAAACCAATGGTATAGCTACTCAGATACGGCTTGAACGAGAACTATTGAGAACTGTAAGAAAAGTGATCGAAACTGTTTGCACTTTGCGCGTCTCGCAAATACAGTGCCGACGGCAAGAGAAAAAAATTTTAAAAATTAATTAAATAACAAAATTATTTATTAGAACGCATGGAAATGGTCGGAACTTTGTGAGAACTAGCGAAAACTGTCGTAGGAATAATAATCGACTCTGCTTGCATCTCATACCTCTGCTGAATGCAGTGACAGGAGTCAAAATGAAAAATTATTAAAAAATAATTAATTGACGGAATTGTTATCAAAACGCATGAAATAGGTCGAAACTGTGCGAGAACTATTGAGAACTGTCAAAAAAAAGTGATTGAAACTGTTTGCACTTTACGCGTCTCGCGAATACTGTGCCGATGGTAGGAGAAAAAAATTCGATCATTATTCTAACGACAGTTTTCGCTAGTTCTCACATAGCCCCGACCATTTCCATGCGTTTTAATAACAATTCTGTCAATTAATTATTTTTTAACAATTTTCCATTCCGACTCCTGTCACAGCATTCAGCAGAGGTATAAGATGCAAACAGAGTCGATCATTATTCTAACGACAGTCTTCGCTAGTTCTCACATAGCCCCGATCATTTCCATGCGTTCTAATAAATAATTTTGTTAATTAATTATTTAAAAACATTTTTTTTTCTGCTGTCCGCACAGTATTCGCGAGAGATAAAGTGCAAACAATTTCGATTATTTTTTGACAGTTCTCAATAGTTCTCGCATAGTTCCGATTTATTCCATGCGTTTTAATAACAATTCCGTCAATTAATTATTTTTTAACAATTTTCCATTCCGACTCCCGTCGGAATCTGTTTGCACCTCATACCTCTGCTGAATGCAGTGACAGAAGTCGGAATGGAAAATTGTTGAAAAATAATTAATTAACGGAATTGTTATTAAAACGCATAAAATAAATCAAAACTGTGCGAGAACTAGTGAAAACTAAAAGATGTGATCGAAACAGCATTTGCACGTCTCGCGAATACTGTGCCGACGGCAGGAGAAAAATATTTCGAAAAATAATTAATTAATAAAATTATTTATTACAACGCATGGAAATGATCGGGGCTATGTGAGAACTAGCAAAAATTATTGTAGAAGTAATGATTGACTCTGTTTGCATCTCATACTTCTGCTGAATGCAGTGACAGGAGTCGGAATGGAAAATTGTTAAAAAATAATTAATTGACGGAATTGTTATCAAAACGCATGAAATAGGTCGAAACTGTGCGAGAACTATTGAGAACTGTCAAAAAAAAAGTGATCGAAACTGTTTGCACTTTACGCGTCTCGCGAATACTATGCCGACGGTAGGAGAAAAAAATTCAATCATTATTCTAACGACAGTTTTTGCTAGTTCTCACATAGCCGGACCATTTCCATGCGTTTTAATAACAATTCTGTCAATTAATTATTTTTTAACAATTTTCTATTCCGACTCCTGTCACTGCATTCAGCAGAGGTGTGAGATGCAAACAGAGTCGATCATTATTCTAACGACAGTTTTCGCTAGTTCTCACATAGCCCCGATCATTTCCATGCGTTCTAATAAATAATTTTGTTAATTAATTATTTTTAAAAATTTTTTTCTTCTGCTGTCCGCACAGTATTCGCGAGAGATAAAGTGCAAACAATTTCGATTATTTTTTGACAGTACTCAATAGTTCTCGCACAGTTTCAATCTATTTCATGCGTTTTAATAACAATTCCGTTAATTAATTATTTTTTAACAATTTTCCATTCCGACTCCCGTCGGAATCTGTTTGCACCTCATACCTCTGCTGAATGCAGTGACAGGAGTCGGAATGGAAAATTGTTTAAAAATAATTAATTAACGGAATTGTTATTAAAACGCATAAAATAAATCAAAACTGTGCGAGAACTAGTGAAAACTAAAAGATGTGATCGAAACAGCACTTTGCATGTCTCGCGAATACTGTGCCGACGGCAGGAGAAAAATATTTCGAAAAATAATTAATTAATAAAATTATTTATTACAACGCATGGAAATGATCGGGGCTATGTGAGAACTAGCAAAAATTTTTGTAGAAATAATGATTGACTCTGTTTGCATCTCATACTTCTGAATGCAGTGACAGGAGTCGGAATGGAAAATTGTTAAAAAATAATTAATTGACGGAATTGTTATCAAAACGCATGAAATAGGTCGAAACTGTGCGAGAACTATTGAGAACTGTCAAAAAAAAAGTGATCGAAACTGTTTGCACTTTACGCGTCTCGCGAATACTATGCCGACGGTAGGAGAAAAAAATTCAATCATTATTCTAACGACAGTTTTTGCTAGTTCTCACATAGCCGGACCATTTCCATGCGTTTTAATAACAATTCTGTCAATTAATTATTTTTTAACAATTTTCTATTCCGACTCCTGTCACTGCATTCAGCAGAGGTGTGAGATGCAAACAGAGTCGATCATTATTCTAACGACAGTTTTCGCTAGTTCTCACATAGCCCCGATCATTTCCATGCGTTCTAATAAATAATTTTGTTAATTAATTATTTTTAAAAATTTTTTTCTTCTGCTGTCCGCACAGTATTCGCGAGAGATAAAGTGCAAACAATTTCGATTATTTTTTGACAGTACTCAATAGTTCTCGCACAGTTTCAATCTATTTCATGCGTTTTAATAACAATTCCGTTAATTAATTATTTTTTAACAATTTTCCATTCCGACTCCCGTCGGAATCTGTTTGCACCTCATACCTCTGCTGAATGCAGTGACAGGAGTCGGAATGGAAAATTGTTTAAAAATAATTAATTAACGGAATTGTTATTAAAACGCATAAAATAAATCAAAACTGTGCGAGAACTAGTGAAAACTAAAAGATGTGATCGAAACAGCACTTTGCATGTCTCGCGAATACTGTGCCGACGGCAGGAGAAAATATTTCGAAAAATAATTAATTAATAAAATTATTTATTACAACGCATGGAAATGATCGGGGCTATGTGAGAACTAGCAAAAATTATTGTAGAAGTAATGATTGACTCTGTTTGCATCTCATACTTCTGCTGAATGCAGTGACAGGAGTCGGAATGGAAAATTGTTAAAAAATAATTAATTGACGGAATTGTTATCAAAACGCATGAAATAGGTCGAAACTGTGCGAGAACTATTGAGAACTGTCAAAAAAAAAGTGATCGAAACTGTTTGCACTTTACGCGTCTCGCGAATACTATGCCGACGGTAGGAGAAAAAAATTCAATCATTATTCTAACGACAGTTTTTGCTAGTTCTCACATAGCCGGACCATTTCCATGCGTTTTAATAACAATTCTGTCAATTAATTATTTTTTAACAATTTTCTATTCCGACTCCTGTCACTGCATTCAGCAGAGGTGTGAGATGCAAACAGAGTCGATCATTATTCTAACGACAGTTTTCGCTAGTTCTCACATAGCCCCGATCATTTCCATGCGTTCTAATAAATAATTTTGTTAATTAATTATTTTTAAAAATTTTTTTCTTCTGCTGTCCGCACAGTATTCGCGAGAGATAAAGTGCAAACAATTTCGATTATTTTTTGACAGTACTCAATAGTTCTCGCACAGTTTCAATCTATTTCATGCGTTTTAATAACAATTCCGTTAATTAATTATTTTTTAACAATTTTCCATTCCGACTCCCGTCGGAATCTGTTTGCACCTCATACCTCTGCTGAATGCAGTGACAGGAGTCGGAATGGAAAATTGTTTAAAAATAATTAATTAACGGAATTGTTATTAAAACGCATAAAATAAATCAAAACTGTGCGAGAACTAGTGAAAACTAAAAGATGTGATCGAAACAGCACTTTGCATGTCTCGCGAATACTGTGCCGACGGCAGGAGAAAATATTTCGAAAAATAATTAATTAATAAAATTATTTATTACAACGCATGAAAATGATCGGGGCTATGTGAGAACTAGCAAAAATTTTTGTAGAAATAATGATTGACTCTGTTTGCATCTCATACTTCTGCTGAATGCAGTGACAGGAGTCGGAATAGAAAATTATTAAAAAATAATTAATTGACGGAATTGTTATCAAAACGCATGAAATAGGTCGAAACTGTGCGAGAACTATTGAGAACTGTCAAAAAAAAAGTGATCGAAACTGTTTGCACTTTACGCGTCTCGCGAATACTATGCCGACGGTAGGAGAAAAAAATTCAATCATTATTCTAACGACAGTTTTTGCTAGTTCTCACATAGCCGGACCATTTCCATGCGTTTTAATAACAATTCTGTCAATTAATTATTTTTTAACAATTTTCTATTCCGACTCCTGTCACTGCATTCAGCAGAGGTGTGAGATGCAAACAGAGTCGATCATTATTCTAACGACAGTTTTCGCTAGTTCTCACATAGCCCCGATCATTTCCATGCGTTCTAATAAATAATTTTGTTAATTAATTATTTTTAAAAATTTTTTTCTTCTGCTGTCCGCACAGTATTCGCGAGAGATAAAGTGCAAACAATTTCGATTATTTTTTGACAGTACTCAATAGTTCTCGCACAGTTTCAATCTATTTCATGCGTTTTAATAACAATTCCGTTAATTAATTATTTTTTAACAATTTTCCATTCCGACTCCCGTCGGAATCTGTTTGCACCTCATACCTCTGCTGAATGCAGTGACAGGAGTCGGAATGGAAAATTGTTTAAAAATAATTAATTAACGGAATTGTTATTAAAACGCATAAAATAAATCAAAACTGTGCGAGAACTAGTGAAAACTAAAAGATGTGATCGAAACAGCACTTTGCATGTCTCGCGAATACTGTGCCGACGGCAGGAGAAAATATTTCGAAAAATAATTAATTAATAAAATTATTTATTACAACGCATGAAAATGATCGGGGCTATGTGAGAACTAGCAAAAATTTTTGTAGAAATAATGATTGACTCTGTTTGCATCTCATACTTCTGCTGAATGCAGTGACAGGAGTCGGAATGGAAAATTGTTAAAAAATAATTAATTGACGGAATTGTTATCAAAACGCATGAAATAGGTCGAAACTGTGCGAGAACTATTGAGAACTGTCAAAAAAAAAGTGATCGAAACTGTTTGCACTTTACGCGTCTCGCGAATACTATGCCGACGGTAGGAGAAAAAAATTCAATCATTATTCTAACGACAGTTTTTGCTAGTTCTCACATAGCCGGACCATTTCCATGCGTTTTAATAACAATTCTGTCAATTAATTATTTTTTAACAATTTTCTATTCCGACTCCTGTCACTGCATTCAGCAGAGGTGTGAGATGCAAACAGAGTCGATCATTATTCTAACGACAGTTTTCGCTAGTTCTCACATAGCCCCGATCATTTCCATGCGTTCTAATAAATAATTTTGTTAATTAATTATTTTTAAAAATTTTTTTCTTCTGCTGTCCGCACAGTATTCGCGAGAGATAAAGTGCAAACAATTTCGATTATTTTTTGACAGTACTCAATAGTTCTCGCACAGTTTCAATCTATTTCATGCGTTTTAATAACAATTCCGTTAATTAATTATTTTTTAACAATTTTCCATTCCGACTCCCGTCGGAATCTGTTTGCACCTCATACCTCTGCTGAATGCAGTGACAGGAGTCGGAATGGAAAATTGTTTAAAAATAATTAATTAACGGAATTGTTATTAAAACGCATAAAATAAATCAAAACTGTGCGAGAACTAGTGAAAACTAAAAGATGTGATCGAAACAGCACTTTGCATGTCTCGCGAATACTGTGCCGACGGCAGGAGAAAATATTTCGAAAAATAATTAATTAATAAAATTATTTATTACAACGCATGAAATGATCGGGGCTATGTGAGAACTAGCAAAAATTTTTGTAGAAATAATGATTGACTCTGTTTGCATCTCATACTTCTGCTGAATGCAGTGACAGGAGTCGGAATAGAAAATTATTAAAAAATAATTAATTGACGGAATTGTTATCAAAACGCATGAAATAGGTCGAAACTGTGCGAGAACTATTGAGAACTGTCAAAAAAAAAGTGATCGAAACTGTTTGCACTTTACGCGTCTCGCGAATACTATGCCGACGGTAGGAGAAAAAAATTCAATCATTATTCTAACGACAGTTTTCGCTAGTTCTCACATAGCCGGACCATTTCCATGCGTTTTAATAACAATTCTGTCAATTAATTATTTTTTAACAATTTTCTATTCCGACTCCTGTCACTGCATTCAGCAGAGGTGTGAGATGCAAACAGAGTCGATCATTATTCTAACGACAGTTTTCGCTAGTTCTCACATAGCCCCGATCATTTCCATGCGTTCTAATAAATAATTTTGTTAATTAATTATTTTTAAAAATTTTTTTCTTCTGCTGTCCGCACAGTATTCGCGAGAGATAAAGTGCAAACAATTTCGATTATTTTTTGACAGTACTCAATAGTTCTCGCACAGTTTCAATCTATTTCATGCGTTTTAATAACAATTCCGTTAATTAATTATTTTTTAACAATTTTCCATTCCGACTCCCGTCGGAATCTGTTTGCACCTCATACCTCTGCTGAATGCAGTGACAGGAGTCGGAATGGAAAATTGTTTAAAAATAATTAATTAACGGAATTGTTATTAAAACGCATAAAATAAATCAAAACTGTGCGAGAACTAGTGAAAACTAAAAGATGTGATCGAAACAGCACTTTGCATGTCTCGCGAATACTGTGCCGACGGCAGGAGAAAATATTTCGAAAAATAATTAATTAATAAAATTATTTATTACAACGCATGAAAATGATCGGGGCTATGTGAGAACTAGCAAAAATTTTTGTAGAAATAATGATTGACTCTGTTTGCATCTCATACTTCTGCTGAATGCAGTGACAGGAGTCGGAATGGAAAATTGTTAAAAAATAATTAATTGACGGAATTGTTATCAAAACGCATGAAATAGGTCGAAACTGTGCGAGAACTATTGAGAACTGTCAAAAAAAAAGTGATCGAAACTGTTTGCACTTTACGCGTCTCGCGAATACTATGCCGACGGTAGGAGAAAAAAATTCAATCATTATTCTAACGACAGTTTTCGCTAGTTCTCACATAGCCGGACCATTTCCATGCGTTTTAATAACAATTCTGTCAATTAATTATTTTTTAACAATTTTCTATTCCGACTCCTGTCACTGCATTCAGCAGAGGTGTGAGATGCAAACAGAGTCGATCATTATTCTAACGACAGTTTTCGCTAGTTCTCACATAGCCCCGATCATTTCCATGCGTTCTAATAAATAATTTTGTTAATTAATTATTTTTAAAAATTTTTTTCTTCTGCTGTCCGCACAGTATTCGCGAGAGATAAAGTGCAAACAATTTCGATTATTTTTTGACAGTACTCAATAGTTCTCGCACAGTTTCAATCTATTTCATGCGTTTTAATAACAATTCCGTTAATTAATTATTTTTTAACAATTTTCCATTCCGACTCCCGTCGGAATCTGTTTGCACCTCATACCTCTGCTGAATGCAGTGACAGGAGTCGGAATGGAAAATTGTTTAAAAATAATTAATTAACGGAATTGTTATTAAAACGCATAAAATAAATCAAACTGTGCGAGAACTAGTGAAAACTAAAAGATGTGATCGAAACAGCACTTTGCATGTCTCGCGAATACTGTGCCGACGGCAGGAGAAAATATTTCGAAAAATAATTAATTAATAAAATTATTTATTACAACGCATGGAAATGATCGGGGCTATGTGAGAACTAGCAAAAATTTTTGTAGAAATAATGATTGACTCTGTTTGCATCTCATACTTCTGCTGAATGCAGTGACAGGAGTCGGAATAGAAAATTGTTAAAAAATAATTAATTGACGGAATTGTTATCAAAACGCATGAAATAGGTCGAAACTGTGCGAGAACTATTGAGAACTGTCAAAAAAAAAGTGATCGAAACTGTTTGCACTTTACGCGTCTCGCGAATACTATGCCGACGGTAGGAGAAAAAAATTCAATCATTATTCTAACGACAGTTTTTGCTAGTTCTCACATAGCCGGACCATTTCCATGCGTTTTAATAACAATTCTGTCAATTAATTATTTTTTAACAATTTTCTATTCCGACTCCTGTCACTGCATTCAGCAGAGGTGTGAGATGCAAACAGAGTCGATCATTATTCTAACGACAGTTTTCGCTAGTTCTCACATAGCCCCGATCATTTCCATGCGTTCTAATAAATAATTTTGTTAATTAATTATTTTTAAAAATTTTTTTCTTCTGCTGTCCGCACAGTATTCGCGAGAGATAAAGTGCAAACAATTTCGATTATTTTTTGACAGTACTCAATAGTTCTCGCACAGTTTCAATCTATTTCATGCGTTTTAATAACAATTCCGTTAATTAATTATTTTTTAACAATTTTCCATTCCGACTCCCGTCGGAATCTGTTTGCACCTCATACCTCTGCTGAATGCAGTGACAGGAGTCGGAATGGAAAATTGTTTAAAAATAATTAATTAACGGAATTGTTATTAAAACGCATAAAATAAATCAAAACTGTGCGAGAACTAGTGAAAACTAAAAGATGTGATCGAAACAGCACTTTGCATGTCTCGCGAATACTGTGCCGACGGCAGGAGAAAATATTTCGAAAAATAATTAATTAATAAAATTATTTATTACAACGCATGAAAATGATCGGGGCTATGTGAGAACTAGCAAAAATTTTTGTAGAAATAATGATTGACTCTGTTTGCATCTCATACTTCTGCTGAATGCAGTGACAGGAGTCGGAATAGAAAATTATTAAAAAATAATTAATTGACGGAATTGTTATCAAAACGCATGAAATAGGTCGAAACTGTGCGAGAACTATTGAGAACTGTCAAAAAAAAAGTGATCGAAACTGTTTGCACTTTACGCGTCTCGCGAATACTATGCCGACGGTAGGAGAAAAAAATTCAATCATTATTCTAACGACAGTTTTCGCTAGTTCTCACATAGCCGGACCATTTCCATGCGTTTTAATAACAATTCTGTCAATTAATTATTTTTTAACAATTTTCTATTCCGACTCCTGTCACTGCATTCAGCAGAGGTGTGAGATGCAAACAGAGTCGATCATTATTCTAACGACAGTTTTCGCTAGTTCTCACATAGCCCCGATCATTTCCATGCGTTCTAATAAATAATTTTGTTAATTAATTATTTTTAAAAATTTTTTTCTTCTGCTGTCCGCACAGTATTCGCGAGAGATAAAGTGCAAACAATTTCGATTATTTTTTGACAGTACTCAATAGTTCTCGCACAGTTTCAATCTATTTCATGCGTTTTAATAACAATTCCGTTAATTAATTATTTTTTAACAATTTTCCATTCCGACTCCCGTCGGAATCTGTTTGCACCTCATACCTCTGCTGAATGCAGTGACAGGAGTCGGAATGGAAAATTGTTTAAAAATAATTAATTAACGGAATTGTTATTAAAACGCATAAAATAAATCAAAACTGTGCGAGAACTAGTGAAAACTAAAAGATGTGATCGAAACAGCACTTTGCATGTCTCGCGAATACTGTGCCGACGGCAGGAGAAAATATTTCGAAAAATAATTAATTAATAAAATTATTTATTACAACGCATGAAAATGATCGGGGCTATGTGAGAACTAGCAAAAATTTTTGTAGAAATAATGATTGACTCTGTTTGCATCTCATACTTCTGCTGAATGCAGTGACAGGAGTCGGAATAGGAAAATTATTAAAAAATAATTAATTGACGGAATTGTTATCAAAACGCATGAAATAGGTCGAAACTGTGCGAGAACTATTGAGAACTGTCAAAAAAAAAGTGATCGAAACTGTTTGCACTTTACGCGTCTCGCGAATACTATGCCGACGGTAGGAGAAAAAAATTCAATCATTATTCTAACGACAGTTTTCGCTAGTTCTCACATAGCCGGACCATTTCCATGCGTTTTAATAACAATTCTGTCAATTAATTATTTTTTAACAATTTTCTATTCCGACTCCTGTCACTGCATTCAGCAGAGGTGTGAGATGCAAACAGAGTCGATCATTATTCTAACGACAGTTTTCGCTAGTTCTCACATAGCCCCGATCATTTCCATGCGTTCTAATAAATAATTTTGTTAATTAATTATTTTTAAAAATTTTTTTCTTCTGCTGTCCGCACAGTATTCGCGAGAGATAAAGTGCAAACAATTTCGATTATTTTTTGACAGTACTCAATAGTTCTCGCACAGTTTCAATCTATTTCATGCGTTTTAATAACAATTCCGTTAATTAATTATTTTTTAACAATTT
This sequence comes from Monomorium pharaonis, assembly GCF_013373865.1. Classification (NCBI taxonomy): domain Eukaryota; kingdom Metazoa; phylum Arthropoda; class Insecta; order Hymenoptera; family Formicidae; genus Monomorium; species Monomorium pharaonis. Next base: position 11,045,445 of record NC_050468.1, on the reverse strand, counting down.
TCCATTCCGACTCCCGTCGGAATCTGTTTGCACCTCATACCTCTGCTGAATGCAGTGACAGGAGTCGGAATGGAAAATTGTTTAAAAATAATTAATTAACGGAATTGTTATTAAAACGCATAAAATAAATCAAAACTGTGCGAGAACTAGTGAAAACTAAAAGATGTGATCGAAACAGCACTTTGCATGTCTCGCGAATACTGTGCCGACGGCAGGAGAAAATATTTCGAAAAATAATTAATTAATAAAATTATTTATTACAACGCATGAAAATGATCGGGGCTATGTGAGAACTAGCAAAAATTTTTGTAGAAATAATGATTGACTCTGTTTGCATCTCATACTTCTGCTGAATGCAGTGACAGGAGTCGGAATAGAAAATTATTAAAAAATAATTAATTGACGGAATTGTTATCAAAACGCATGAAATAGGTCGAAACTGTGCGAGAACTATTGAGAACTGTCAAAAAAAAAGTGATCGAAACTGTTTGCACTTTACGCGTCTCGCGAATACTATGCCGACGGTAGGAGAAAAAAATTCAATCATTATTCTAACGACAGTTTTCGCTAGTTCTCACATAGCCGGACCATTTCCATGCGTTTTAATAACAATTCTGTCAATTAATTATTTTTTAACAATTTTCTATTCCGACTCCTGTCACTGCATTCAGCAGAGGTGTGAGATGCAAACAGAGTCGATCATTATTCTAACGACAGTTTTCGCTAGTTCTCACATAGCCCCGATCATTTCCATGCGTTCTAATAAATAATTTTGTTAATTAATTATTTTTAAAAATTTTTTTCTTCTGCTGTCCGCACAGTATTCGCGAGAGATAAAGTGCAAACAATTTCGATTATTTTTTGACAGTACTCAATAGTTCTCGCACAGTTTCAATCTATTTCATGCGTTTTAATAACAATTCCGTTAATTAATTATTTTTTAACAATTTTCCATTCCGACTCCCGTCGGAATCTGTTTGCACCTCATACCTCTGCTGAATGCAGTGACAGGAGTCGGAATGGAAAATTGTTTAAAAATAATTAATTAACGGAATTGTTATTAAAACGCATAAAATAAATCAAAACTGTGCGAGAACTAGTGAAAACTAAAAGATGTGATCGAAACAGCACTTTGCATGTCTCGCGAATACTGTGCCGACGGCAGGAGAAAATATTTCGAAAAATAATTAATTAATAAAATTATTTATTACAACGCATGAAAATGATCGGGGCTATGTGAGAACTAGCAAAAATTTTTGTAGAAATAATGATTGACTCTGTTTGCATCTCATACTTCTGCTGAATGCAGTGACAGGAGTCGGAATGGAAAATTGTTAAAAAATAATTAATTGACGGAATTGTTATCAAAACGCATGAAATAGGTCGAAACTGTGCGAGAACTATTGAGAACTGTCAAAAAAAAAGTGATCGAAACTGTTTGCACTTTACGCGTCTCGCGAATACTATGCCGACGGTAGGAGAAAAAAATTCAATCATTATTCTAACGACAGTTTTCGCTAGTTCTCACATAGCCGGACCATTTCCATGCGTTTTAATAACAATTCTGTCAATTAATTATTTTTTAACAATTTTCTATTCCGACTCCTGTCACTGCATTCAGCAGAGGTGTGAGATGCAAACAGAGTCGATCATTATTCTAACGACAGTTTTCGCTAGTTCTCACATAGCCCCGATCATTTCCATGCGTTCTAATAAATAATTTTGTTAATTAATTATTTTTAAAAATTTTTTTCTTCTGCTGTCCGCACAGTATTCGCGAGAGATAAAGTGCAAACAATTTCGATTATTTTTTGACAGTACTCAATAGTTCTCGCACAGTTTCAATCTATTTCATGCGTTTTAATAACAATTCCGTTAATTAATTATTTTTTAACAATTTTCCATTCCGACTCCCGTCGGAATCTGTTTGCACCTCATACCTCTGCTGAATGCAGTGACAGGAGTCGGAATGGAAAATTGTTTAAAAATAATTAATTAACGGAATTGTTATTAAAACGCATAAAATAAATCAAAACTGTGCGAGAACTAGTGAAAACTAAAAGATGTGATCGAAACAGCACTTTGCATGTCTCGCGAATACTGTGCCGACGGCAGGAGAAAATATTTCGAAAAATAATTAATTAATAAAATTATTTATTACAACGCATGAAATGATCGGGGCTATGTGAGAACTAGCAAAAATTTTTGTAGAAATAATGATTGACTCTGTTTGCATCTCATACTTCTGCTGAATGCAGTGACAGGAGTCGGAATAGAAAATTATTAAAAAATAATTAATTGACGGAATTGTTATCAAAACGCATGAAATAGGTCGAAACTGTGCGAGAACTATTGAGAACTGTCAAAAAAAAAGTGATCGAAACTGTTTGCACTTTACGCGTCTCGCGAATACTATGCCGACGGTAGGAGAAAAAAATTCAATCATTATTCTAACGACAGTTTTTCGCTAGTTCTCACATAGCCGGACCATTTCCATGCGTTTTAATAACAATTCTGTCAATTAATTATTTTTTAACAATTTTCTATTCCGACTCCTGTCACTGCATTCAGCAGAGGTGTGAGATGCAAACAGAGTCGATCATTATTCTAACGACAGTTTTCGCTAGTTCTCACATAGCCCCGATCATTTCCATGCGTTCTAATAAATAATTTTGTTAATTAATTATTTTTAAAAATTTTTTTCTTCTGCTGTCCGCACAGTATTCGCGAGAGATAAAGTGCAAACAATTTCGATTATTTTTTGACAGTACTCAATAGTTCTCGCACAGTTTCAATCTATTTCATGCGTTTTAATAACAATTCCGTTAATTAATTATTTTTTAACAATTTTCCATTCCGACTCCCGTCGGAATCTGTTTGCACCTCATACCTCTGCTGAATGCAGTGACAGGAGTCGGAATGGAAAATTGTTTAAAAATAATTAATTAACGGAATTGTTATTAAAACGCATAAAATAAATCAAAACTGTGCGAGAACTAGTGAAAACTAAAAGATGTGATCGAAACAGCACTTTGCATGTCTCGCGAATACTGTGCCGACGGCAGGAGAAAATATTTCGAAAAATAATTAATTAATAAAATTATTTATTACAACGCATGAAAATGATCGGGGCTATGTGAGAACTAGCAAAAATTTTTGTAGAAATAATGATTGACTCTGTTTGCATCTCATACTTCTGCTGAATGCAGTGACAGGAGTCGGAATAGAAAATTATTAAAAAATAATTAATTGACGGAATTGTTATCAAAACGCATGAAATAGGTCGAAACTGTGCGAGAACTATTGAGAACTGTCAAAAAAAAAGTGATCGAAACTGTTTGCACTTTACGCGTCTCGCGAATACTATGCCGACGGTAGGAGAAAAAAATTCAATCATTATTCTAACGACAGTTTTCGCTAGTTCTCACATAGCCGGACCATTTCCATGCGTTTTAATAACAATTCTGTCAATTAATTATTTTTTAACAATTTTCTATTCCGACTCCTGTCACTGCATTCAGCAGAGGTGTGAGATGCAAACAGAGTCGATCATTATTCTAACGACAGTTTTCGCTAGTTCTCACATAGCCCCGATCATTTCCATGCGTTCTAATAAATAATTTTGTTAATTAATTATTTTTAAAAATTTTTTTCTTCTGCTGTCCGCACAGTATTCGCGAGAGATAAAGTGCAAACAATTTCGATTATTTTTTGACAGTACTCAATAGTTCTCGCACAGTTTCAATCTATTTCATGCGTTTTAATAACAATTCCGTTAATTAATTATTTTTTAACAATTTTCCATTCCGACTCCCGTCGGAATCTGTTTGCACCTCATACCTCTGCTGAATGCAGTGACAGGAGTCGGAATGGAAAATTGTTTAAAAATAATTAATTAACGGAATTGTTATTAAAACGCATAAAATAAATCAAAACTGTGCGAGAACTAGTGAAAACTAAAAGATGTGATCGAAACAGCACTTTGCATGTCTCGCGAATACTGTGCCGACGGCAGGAGAAAATATTTCGAAAAATAATTAATTAATAAAATTATTTATTACAACGCATGAAAATGATCGGGGCTATGTGAGAACTAGCAAAAATTTTTGTAGAAATAATGATTGACTCTGTTTGCATCTCATACTTCTGCTGAATGCAGTGACAGGAGTCGGAATAGAAAATTATTAAAAAATAATTAATTGACGGAATTGTTATCAAAACGCATGAAATAGGTCGAAACTGTGCGAGAACTATTGAGAACTGTCAAAAAAAAAGTGATCGAAACTGTTTGCACTTTACGCGTCTCGCGAATACTATGCCGACGGTAGGAGAAAAAAATTCAATCATTATTCTAACGACAGTTTTCGCTAGTTCTCACATAGCCGGACCATTTCCATGCGTTTTAATAACAATTCTGTCAATTAATTATTTTTTAACAATTTTCTATTCCGACTCCTGTCACTGCATTCAGCAGAGGTGTGAGATGCAAACAGAGTCGATCATTATTCTAACGACAGTTTTCGCTAGTTCTCACATAGCCCCGATCATTTCCATGCGTTCTAATAAATAATTTTGTTAATTAATTATTTTTAAAAATTTTTTTCTTCTGCTGTCCGCACAGTATTCGCGAGAGATAAAGTGCAAACAATTTCGATTATTTTTTGACAGTACTCAATAGTTCTCGCACAGTTTCAATCTATTTCATGCGTTTTAATAACAATTCCGTTAATTAATTATTTTTTAACAATTTTCCATTCCGACTCCCGTCGGAATCTGTTTGCACCTCATACCTCTGCTGAATGCAGTGACAGGAGTCGGAATGGAAAATTGTTTAAAAATAATTAATTAACGGAATTGTTATTAAAACGCATAAAATAAATCAAAACTGTGCGAGAACTAGTAAAAACTAAAAGATGTGATCGAAACAGCACTTTGCATGTCTCGCGAATACTGTGCCGACGGCAGGAGAAAATATTTCGAAAAATAATTAATTAATAAAATTATTTATTACAACGCATGAAAATGATCGGGGCTATGTGAGAACTAGCAAAAATTTTTGTAGAAATAATGATTGACTCTGTTTGCATCTCATACTTCTGCTGAATGCAGTGACAGGAGTCGGAATAGAAAATTATTAAAAAATAATTAATTGACGGAATTGTTATCAAAACGCATGAAATAGGTCGAAACTGTGCGAGAACTATTGAGAACTGTCAAAAAAAAAGTGATCGAAACTGTTTGCACTTTACGCGTCTCGCGAATACTATGCCGACGGTAGGAGAAAAAAATTCAATCATTATTCTAACGACAGTTTTCGCTAGTTCTCACATAGCCGGACCATTTCCATGCGTTTTAATAACAATTCTGTCAATTAATTATTTTTTAACAATTTTCTATTCCGACTCCTGTCACTGCATTCAGCAGAGGTGTGAGATGCAAACAGAGTCGATCATTATTCTAACGACAGTTTTCGCTAGTTCTCACATAGCCCCGATCATTTCCATGCGTTCTAATAAATAATTTTGTTAATTAATTATTTTTAAAAATTTTTTTCTTCTGCTGTCCGCACAGTATTCGCGAGAGATAAAGTGCAAACAATTTCGATTATTTTTTGACAGTACTCAATAGTTCTCGCACAGTTTCAATCTATTTCATGCGTTTTAATAACAATTCCGTTAATTAATTATTTTTTAACAATTTTCCATTCCGACTCCCGTCGGAATCTGTTTGCACCTCATACCTCTGCTGAATGCAGTGACAGGAGTCGGAATGGAAAATTGTTTAAAAATAATTAATTAACGGAATTGTTATTAAAACGCATAAAATAAATCAAAACTGTGCGAGAACTAGTGAAAACTAAAAGATGTGATCGAAACAGCACTTTGCATGTCTCGCGAATACTGTGCCGACGGCAGGAGAAAATATTTCGAAAAATAATTAATTAATAAAATTATTTATTACAACGCATGAAAATGATCGGGGCTATGTGAGAACTAGCAAAAATTTTTGTAGAAATAATGATTGACTCTGTTTGCATCTCATACTTCTGCTGAATGCAGTGACAGGAGTCGGAATAGAAAATTATTAAAAAATAATTAATTGACGGAATTGTTATCAAAACGCATGAAATAGGTCGAAACTGTGCGAGAACTATTGAGAACTGTCAAAAAAAAAGTGATCGAAACTGTTTGCACTTTACGCGTCTCGCGAATACTATGCCGACGGTAGGAGAAAAAAATTCAATCATTATTCTAACGACAGTTTTTCGCTAGTTCTCACATAGCCGGACCATTTCCATGCGTTTTAATAACAATTCTGTCAATTAATTATTTTTTAACAATTTTCTATTCCGACTCCTGTCACTGCATTCAGCAGAGGTGTGAGATGCAAACAGAGTCGATCATTATTCTAACGACAGTTTTCGCTAGTTCTCACATAGCCCCGATCATTTCCATGCGTTCTAATAAATAATTTTGTTAATTAATTATTTTTAAAAATTTTTTTCTTCTGCTGTCCGCACAGTATTCGCGAGAGATAAAGTGCAAACAATTTCGATTATTTTTTGACAGTACTCAATAGTTCTCGCACAGTTTCAATCTATTTCATGCGTTTTAATAACAATTCCGTTAATTAATTATTTTTTAACAATTTTCCATTCCGACTCCCGTCGGAATCTGTTTGCACCTCATACCTCTGCTGAATGCAGTGACAGGAGTCGGAATGGAAAATTGTTTAAAAATAATTAATTAACGGAATTGTTATTAAAACGCATAAAATAAATCAAAACTGTGCGAGAACTAGTAAAAACTAAAAGATGTGATCGAAACAGCACTTTGCATGTCTCGCGAATACTGTGCCGACGGCAGGAGAAAATATTTCGAAAAATAATTAATTAATAAAATTATTTATTACAACGCATGAAAATGATCGGGGCTATGTGAGAACTAGCAAAAATTTTTGTAGAAATAATGATTGACTCTGTTTGCATCTCATACTTCTGCTGAATGCAGTGACAGGAGTCGGAATAGAAAATTATTAAAAAATAATTAATTGACGGAATTGTTATCAAAACGCATGAAATAGGTCGAAACTGTGCGAGAACTATTGAGAACTGTCAAAAAAAAAGTGATCGAAACTGTTTGCACTTTACGCGTCTCGCGAATACTATGCCGACGGTAGGAGAAAAAAATTCAATCATTATTCTAACGACAGTTTTCGCTAGTTCTCACATAGCCGGACCATTTCCATGCGTTTTAATAACAATTCTGTCAATTAATTATTTTTTAACAATTTTCTATTCCGACTCCTGTCACTGCATTCAGCAGAGGTGTGAGATGCAAACAGAGTCGATCATTATTCTAACGACAGTTTTCGCTAGTTCTCACATAGCCCCGATCATTTCCATGCGTTCTAATAAATAATTTTGTTAATTAATTATTTTTAAAAATTTTTTTCTTCTGCTGTCCGCACAGTATTCGCGAGAGATAAAGTGCAAACAATTTCGATTATTTTTTGACAGTACTCAATAGTTCTCGCACAGTTTCAATCTATTTCATGCGTTTTAATAACAATTCCGTTAATTAATTATTTTTTAACAATTTTCCATTCCGACTCCCGTCGGAATCTGTTTGCACCTCATACCTCTGCTGAATGCAGTGACAGGAGTCGGAATGGAAAATTGTTTAAAAATAATTAATTAACGGAATTGTTATTAAAACGCATAAAATAAATCAAAACTGTGCGAGAACTAGTGAAAACTAAAAGATGTGATCGAAACAGCACTTTGCATGTCTCGCGAATACTGTGCCGACGGCAGGAGAAAATATTTCGAAAAATAATTAATTAATAAAATTATTTATTACAACGCATGAAAATGATCGGGGCTATGTGAGAACTAGCAAAAATTTTTGTAGAAATAATGATTGACTCTGTTTGCATCTCATACTTCTGCTGAATGCAGTGACAGGAGTCGGAATAGAAAATTATTAAAAAATAATTAATTGACGGAATTGTTATCAAAACGCATGAAATAGGTCGAAACTGTGCGAGAACTATTGAGAACTGTCAAAAAAAAAGTGATCGAAACTGTTTGCACTTTACGCGTCTCGCGAATACTATGCCGACGGTAGGAGAAAAAAATTCAATCATTATTCTAACGACAGTTTTCGCTAGTTCTCACATAGCCGGACCATTTCCATGCGTTTTAATAACAATTCTGTCAATTAATTATTTTTTAACAATTTTCTATTCCGACTCCTGTCACTGCATTCAGCAGAGGTGTGAGATGCAAACAGAGTCGATCATTATTCTAACGACAGTTTTCGCTAGTTCTCACATAGCCCCGATCATTTCCATGCGTTCTAATAAATAATTTTGTTAATTAATTATTTTTAAAAATTTTTTTCTTCTGCTGTCCGCACAGTATTCGCGAGAGATAAAGTGCAAACAATTTCGATTATTTTTTGACAGTACTCAATAGTTCTCGCACAGTTTCAATCTATTTCATGCGTTTTAATAACAATTCCGTTAATTAATTATTTTTTAACAATTTTCCATTCCGACTCCCGTCGGAATCTGTTTGCACCTCATACCTCTGCTGAATGCAGTGACAGGAGTCGGAATGGAAAATTGTTTAAAAATAATTAATTAACGGAATTGTTATTAAAACGCATAAAATAAATCAAAACTGTGCGAGAACTAGTAAAAACTAAAAGATGTGATCGAAACAGCACTTTGCATGTCTCGCGAATACTGTGCCGACGGCAGGAGAAAATATTTCGAAAAATAATTAATTAATAAAATTATTTATTACAACGCATGAAAATGATCGGGGCTATGTGAGAACTAGCAAAAATTTTTGTAGAAATAATGATTGACTCTGTTTGCATCTCATACTTCTGCTGAATGCAGTGACAGGAGTCGGAATAGAAAATTATTAAAAAATAATTAATTGACGGAATTGTTATCAAAACGCATGAAATAGGTCGAAACTGTGCGAGAACTATTGAGAACTGTCAAAAAAAAAGTGATCGAAACTGTTTGCACTTTACGCGTCTCGCGAATACTATGCCGACGGTAGGAGAAAAAAATTCAATCATTATTCTAACGACAGTTTTCGCTAGTTCTCACATAGCCGGACCATTTCCATGCGTTTTAATAACAATTCTGTCAATTAATTATTTTTTAACAATTTTCTATTCCGACTCCTGTCACTGCATTCAGCAGAGGTGTGAGATGCAAACAGAGTCGATCATTATTCTAACGACAGTTTTCGCTAGTTCTCACATAGCCCCGATCATTTCCATGCGTTCTAATAAATAATTTTGTTAATTAATTATTTTTAAAAATTTTTTTCTTCTGCTGTCCGCACAGTATTCGCGAGAGATAAAGTGCAAACAATTTCGATTATTTTTTGACAGTACTCAATAGTTCTCGCACAGTTTCAATCTATTTCATGCGTTTTAATAACAATTCCGTTAATTAATTATTTTTTAACAATTTTCCATTCCGACTCCCGTCGGAATCTGTTTGCACCTCATACCTCTGCTGAATGCAGTGACAGGAGTCGGAATGGAAAATTGTTTAAAAATAATTAATTAACGGAATTGTTATTAAAACGCATAAAATAAATCAAAACTGTGCGAGAACTAGTGAAAACTAAAAGATGTGATCGAAACAGCACTTTGCACGTCTCGCGAATACTGTGCCGACGGCAGGAGAAAAATATTTCAAAAAATAATTAATTAATAAAATTATTTATTACAACGCATGGAAATGATCGGGGCTATGTGATAACTAGCAAAAATTATTGTAGAAGTAATGATTGACTCTGTTTGCATCTCATACTTCTGCTGAATGCAGTGACAGGAGTCGGAATGGAAAATTGTTAAAAAATAATTAATTGACGGAATTGTTATCAGAACGCATGAAATAGGTCGATACTGTGCGAGAACTATTGAGAACTGTCAAAAAAAAAGTGATCGAAACTGTTTGCACTTTACGCGTCTCGCGAATACTGTGCCGACGGTAGGAGAAAAAAATTCAATCATTATTCTAACGACAGTTTTCGCTAGTTCTCACATAGCCGGACCATTTCCATGCGTTTTAATAACAATTCCGTCAGTTAATTATTTTTTAACAATTTTCCTTTCCGACTCCTGTCACTGCATTCAGCAGAGGTATGAGGTGCAAACAGATTCCATCATTATTCTTACGACAGTTTTACTGTGCCGACGGTAGGAAAAAAAATTTTTGAAAAATAATTAATTAATAAAATTATTTATTAAAACAAATGGAAATAGTCGGAGCTATGTGAAAACTAGCAAAAACTGTCGTAAGAATAATGATAGAAACTTTAATAACTTTGCACTTTACGCTTCTCGCGAATGCGGTGCCGACGGTCGGAAAAATAAATGTTGAAAAATAATAGATTGACGAAACTGTTAGTAAAACATGTACCCCGGAGCCATGCGCCATTATCTAGAACATTATATCCCATCAAATAGTCGAAAGATTTTGTTACTCGCATGATTGCGATTGTAAAATTTTAAGATCGCGAGTATGCGAGTAAAAAAATTTTTCAACTATCTATTGGAGTATAATGTACTAGATAACTAGATAATGGTGCGCTGTGGACGGGCAGGCAAAAGTATTACTAAAATATAATGTACTTACTATGCTCGTTCGCAGCGGTCCACAGCGATCGTCCTGAAGCAGAGACGGAGGCAACGGCGAAAGTGGTCCTGAAGCAGCGAGGAAGGCAACGGCGAAAATAATCCTGAAGCAGCGAGGAAGGCAACGACGATGCACTTCACACACACCACACCACACCACACCACACCACACCACACCACACCACACACACACGAGGCGATCGCGATATTCTTTTCCGATAGACGAGCAGCGTACATGTTCACTACCGAATCTTCGCGACACAACTGATCCACCGAACCCCTCTCGTCAGGCAACTGAGCCCGGTCCGCGCGGAGTCGTCGAAGCGTTTGAAAGAGGGAAGGAGAAAATAGTAGGCGGAGCTAGTAGCTGATTGGCTACCGTGAGTCGGGCGACTCGGGGATTTGGCGAAAAAGAAAAGATAACCGTTAGGCTCGGAAATCGTGGAGGGGACGATTTCCTAGAACTGCGGTTTCCGCTTCGATGCTTCGGGTAATCGTTTCTCGGAATTCGTCGAGGGGACTGGCGCCTGAGTGGCGCCTCGCTTTTTTTTGACGACAGAAAAAACTTCGGACAAGCATCCCGGAGCCTCAACGATTTCCGAGAAGCGATTATTCGAAGCATCGAAGCGGAAGCCTCGCTTTTTTTCGATGACGGAAAAAACTTTGGACAAGCGTTTGCACTTAAAATCAAATAGGCCGAAGACGATTTTCGAAGAATCCTATTCACCGTGAGTCGCGAAACTCGGGATTTCGCGGAAAAGGGAAGAGTCCCTCTCGACGATTTCCGAGAAGCGATTATCCGAAGCATCGAGGCGGAAGCCTCGCTTTTTTTCACAAGTACGGTGTTGTGTCGTCGCGCAATCATACAGAGATACAAAACTTTGAGAGCGATTTACTTCTGTTCAGTGTGTCTTGACGAGCCGTACTTTTAACGTATTTTTCCAAATGTAACGGTCGCGCCAAGTGAAATTCTCGCGCGCTATTTACGTTTTACTCGTGTGTGATATATAATATTATCCGTAATATCGGGAGTGCCGAACAAAGTATCGGGCGATCGTTATTAATGCGCGGTTCGAGAATAGCAGGATGATGCCAGCAGAAAGTGGCATCTATGATGGATTCGAGCGACTCGGTATTCCGAGAATGTAGCAGCAGCAGCAGGAGCAGCGACAGCAATCGGTGAGTGAATTTTTATCATGTATATGTGGAACAAAATGATATGTGATAAACGTGATGCGAGATAAAATATTAGTTCTGTTCCTTGCTATATCTGTACAGAATCAGTATTGCACATTTGAATAAAACATTTAAAATATGAATGCATATAATTGTAAAATTTACTGGTATAGCATAAAACAGAACCAAATAAACGTGGACATAGCATAGAAGAGATCCAAAAAGTCATGCACATTACCTACGGGATTAATAGATATTTGACTACATAATTCAACATGCACATTTTGTGCATATAGAGGCGCTGATGAAAACGCCTAAAACGACGCGATGACCGCTCACAGGTTCCTCTCTGCTTCTAACCTAATTCATCTCTCGTATACCTTGCAATCGATAACTCTCGACTTGCATCATGATCGAGGAGGTCGTCAGTTAGGTCAAGCCTCATTCCTCGTCAAACGTTTCGTGTGGATTGTCACGCGTTTCACGTTAGGTGAGCATATTCGGAGCATTTGTTTGGCCTAACTGTAGGGAAAATCGCGGTTTTCCCTCGCGAATCGCGTTACCGTAAAATTCGTCTGAACACGTATCTTTTATGTAATCGATTACTTTGAGGAAATGTTGGTGTTGCGCGCCGGTTGCATCGTCTCGTATCGGAACTTTGTTAACACAAGGTCGTTAACAGTCGTGATTACGATAAGAGTAAAATCTTTTAACGAGTAACACTATTTTCAACATAAAATAAATATTTCCCGCTAAACATAATTTTTCTTAAATATTGAGCGGATTATGTGATGACCTTGACAAGGTCGACTTGCGGCTCGACATCTATTCTTATGCATTGACACTTAATGTTTGCACTGTCAGTTCAGCGTTAATTTTCAAATAATCGGAAAATACTATTTTATATCATTATTTTCTAAGTTGTACTTGATAATTTATTGTCATTTCTTGTGCAGCAAATGGTATACTATGTTGCAATATTCTGAACTGAAACAGTCTCTTTTTTAATTAAACATTATTAATTGTGTAATCACTAATTATATATACATTACACCCATATATACTCAAAGATCTTAACGTGAGAAATAAAAGTGGTTTCTTATAAACGCCAGGAAATTTTTATTCCTAAAAAGTCAACACGATTTGCTCATAATTTTTTTTGTCCCGTTTTATTGCAGTCTTCTAATCTCACCAAGGTGCTTTACGTCGATAAGCGATTGTGTCAAAATGCCCATAAAAAGCATCAAGGCTCGTCAAATCTACGACTCCCGTGGAAACCCTACAGTAGAGGTAAAAATTGACTAAATTTTTTTTAAAAAACATCTCTGATCTTATTGAATATTCATCTACTTATATATATATTATTTGCTCTCTTCTAGGTTGATCTTGTCACCGATCTTGGACTTTTCCGTGCAGCAGTACCATCTGGCGCATCTACAGGCGTACATGAAGCCTTGGAACTGAGGGATAATGATAAAACTAAATATCATGGAAAATCAGTTTTTAAAGCTATAGAAAATGTAAACTCTATTATTGCTCCTGAATTGTTAAAGGTATTATTTTCTCTATACAATATATTAATATAGAATATTTATTATATAACATTTGACATTAACATTTGTTGACAATTACATTTATTGACGAATAAACTTTTTTTGTCTTTAAGGCCAATATAGAAGTTACACAGCAAACAGAAATCGACAATTTCATGCTAAAACTGGATGGCACACCGAATAAATCTAAACTTGGAGCAAATGCAATTTTGGGTGTCTCCTTAGCAGTTTGCAAGGCTGGTGCACAGAAAAAAGGCTTACCTTTATACAAGTAAATAAATCCGATACAAATCAATCATTTACACAGAGAGGCATTTATTTTAGATTAATTATAAAGAAATTATCGAACACAATAAACTTACTTTTTTAGCGGAATTTATTTTTTGTTATTTTTTAAATTATATTTTCTAAAATTTTATGTATAATCTTAAATAATCTCAAACAATAAGTATTTTTTAAGTAATAAAATTTTATAAATCTAGTGTATACTTTCTTCAAAAAAAAATTCTAGGAAACATAATTTTATGTTTGATGATGAAACTGTCTTCTCTTAATACATATTCTTTCTTGTAAAATAAAAAGTGTAAAGTATATAAATTTTTGTCGCTCGTATTACAGATATATTGCTGAATTGGCCGGCAATAATGACATTGTCCTACCAGTACCAGCGTTTAACGTTATTAATGGTGGTTCTCATGCTGGCAACAAACTGGCTATGCAAGAGTTCATGATTCTGCCTACTGGCGCATCTAACTTCACAGAAGCAATGAAAATGGGTAGTGAAGTCTATCATCACTTAAAGGCGGGTATCAAGAAGAAGTTCGGTCTTGATGCCACGGCGGTTGGTGACGAGGGTGGTTTTGCGCCAAACATTTTAGAAAACAAGGAAGCTCTTAACTTGATTATAAATGCTATTAAGGTAAATTGAAAAATTTATAATTCAAATGCATTTCTTATTTTACGATAATTTAGCTAGCAGTTAACTTGCAATAATTTTGTTCTGAATTTATAGACCGCTGGTTACGAAGGAAAGATCAAGATCGGCATGGACGTTGCCGCCTCGGAATTCCACAAAAATGGAAAATACGATTTGGACTTTAAGAATGAGAACTCTGATCCAAGCACGTATCTGGAGCCTGAAGCGTTAAAGAACTTGTACTTGGAATTTGTCAAAGATTTCCCGATCGTATCAATTGAAGATCCCTTCGATCAGGACGGCTGGGACTCTTGGACGTCCTTGACTGCAGCCACCCCTATTCAAATCGTCGGTGACGATCTTACCGTCACGAATCCCAAGAGGTAACGCATGAAATAAAAATATTACGTATCGTTATCATTTTAAATTAAAATTTACTTACATCAAAAAATTATACCAAACTTTACTGTAAATCTTATGGTATGCTGTGATTTTACAGAATTAAAACAGCTATTGAGAAGAAAGCTTGTAACTGTTTGTTGTTAAAAGTCAATCAAATCGGTAGTGTAACCGAATCCATCAACGCTCATAAGCTCGCCAAGAGTAACGGTTGGGGTACCATGGTCTCTCATCGTTCTGGGGAGACAGAGGATACGTTTATTGCCGACTTGGTCGTTGGTCTGTCAACTGGCCAAATTAAGACAGGCGCACCCTGTCGTTCAGAACGTTTGGCCAAGTATAATCAAATCTTACGTATCGAGGAGGAGCTTGGTGCAGCCGCGAAATATGCCGGAGAGAAGTTCCGCAACCCTCACGCTTAAAAATAAAATGATAACTATCAAAAAGCCCATTTTATTGTGAGAGTTAAGCAGACTCAATCGTTCATTGATATGATCATTCTAGGCGCAGTATAGTTTAAAAACGTTATTCTTAGCCTAGATGAACAATATTTATGAATTGTTAAACAATATTTACGATCATAAACAATGTTTGATATATATTATGCACAATGATGAAGATTATGCCAAATATGATGTAGATGTCATTTTAAGAACTATGAAGAAAAGACTGTAGAGTTTTAAAAAAGATATAAAGTTCACAACAGTATAGTTTTCCGCGTTTTATTAATTTGTCATGCCATTAACAATTTTCATTTTTTATTATGAAATATAATTATAAAAAATTAATAATCTCTATATATTTACAAATCTATAAATAATATATATTGGAAAAAATATATTGAAGAAGTAGATAATTAAAAATTATATTAATACATATAGAAAATGTTGTATAGTAATTATGTGTCTATATGTAAAATATATGAAGAGGAAAAAAGTCAAAAAGATAATAAGGTTTTAATCCAGTGTTAAAGTGTGTTCAGATCGTATCACATATGAGATTATAGATAATAAATTATAATAAGCTTTATCCCCGAATATCATATCTGTAAAATTAAATCTGAACAAGATTTTTAAATAAAATTTAATTCGATAAAAATGGGTAAACTTACATAAAAATCATTTATTATCCTTTAGAATTACAGAAACGTTTTATTTTTTTTTTACATTTTACACATTAAAAAAAACTATACATACATATTATAATTTAATATTGCGTGTAATCAAAATAAAATTGTAATCTAAATGGAATATAAAGTTATAAAATACAGTAAAAAACTGAATTGTATGAACGAAAATTTAACACTATATAACACTAACAATATATAATGGAAAATAAAGTCTTCAATTGTTTATAACTCTATTAATTCATTACAAAAGTGTAGATTTGTTTTTTAGCTATTAATTTGTAATTTTCAATATTTTTTTGTTTTAACAAAAGATATTTAAAAATATTAAAATTCCTTAGGAGCCAATAAGATGCGATAGCAATTCTTTAATTATTCCAAAACTCACATTGTATAAGTTTTATTAATATAATGGCAGTCGCGTCATCGATCTTTCATAAAATTAATTTCACAAAAATTGTTATAAGATTTGTATGGTTTATTTCTACTTAATTCTACACTAACTGACAATTTAAATAAGCATTCACAAACAAAAAAAACAAATAAAACTAGATTTGTAAGTAAATATTTGTCTTGAACATATTATTATCTTCATCTGTCAACCGTTCAGTAGCACCAAACTCTCGACAGTATAAGCATTATTAGAGAAAATAATAGTTAAAATTGACGATTGCATTATCCAACAAGATTTCTTCAAAATTATTTCAATAAGAAGTACATTCTATTTTTATTTTATCAAGAAAGCAACAACATAAGGTATCTTTTTTAAAAGTATTAAAACGCATTTTAGTATCTCTTGACCGAAGCCGAACATTAATAAATCTGATGTTAAATATTACATTAATTTATAACTTTTTATTTAAGTTGTACAAATTTATAGAAAATAATTGTGATTTTTAACTCTTTCTCAGGTTATAATTCCAAATATCAGAAAATTGAATAAAATAAATTACACGTAAATTTAAATATTTTTTTAATGTAAATTTAAGAAAGTACTCATAAAAGTGCTACGACGTAGATTGAGTTTCTTGACAATTATAATAATATTTTATGTAACAACATTAATTGGAAAAATGATTGAGTTCAAAATATCCGCACCAAATAGATTGAGTTTATTCGGTGAATACGCAGTGAAGTATGGTAAAAGAGGTTTAATGGCCAGCATGGATATACGTACAACGCTGACATTCAAGGAACTCTCGAATTCGCATTCCAGCAGTATGCTTCAAATTGAACTCCCTTCATTTTTCTCATTCTTTCAAATATCTTTACATGAATTTCAAAAGTTATATGACAATTGTACCGAGAATATTGAACTTTTGCGTGAAAAAGTACTACAATATACCAACGACTATGTATTCCCAGCCCATAAAACAATTGTACAAATACTTTATTATTTGCTTGTCTATATTACCTACGAAGAGCAGATCGAAATGAAACCTTTTACTATGCATTTATCTACGAAATTAACGATGGCTAAGAATTTGATTATCTGTCCAGCATCATTTACAGTATGCATTGTATATCGGAATTTGTGCTTATTGCTTTATAATTTATAATTGTTCTAACTTTATAATTGTGTTATTATTGCATATGAAGCTTGTTTTCATGTCAGAAACGAAATTAGTCTAAAATCGTTAAAAATTTATTAGGTGTCATTCATAATCTCTTTTATTAGATGTGAATGAAGAAACTATTAGCAAATTATATATTTTATAAAAAAAGTATCTGGAATTTTTTATTTAAAAGTTCCGTGGTAAAGGTATCGAAATAATTTTGTGTGTCGGCAGTACATATATTATACCTAATTGCCACGCACAGTTTAAACGCGATTTGTCAATTAATTTTGTTTACAGCAGCTGTTTATGTTAGTCGAATTTAAGACCGTTTTGCGATTTTTATAATGGATAAATTTGCTGAGTAAAAAATTTGTCTTAAATTTTACGTTAGCAACAAAATTTTTGTGCCGAATCGTTGAAAATACTACAAATGACAAATGCAAACAAATTAACAATTTCCGGAATGGCGAAAACAAACCCATTGTTTATGTTATTTGTTTGTTTACCATAAATTGTTATTTTAACACAAATAAATGTAAAATACTAATTTAACATAAAATTATTCTAATAACATAATTACATTATTAATTTAGTGTTAAATTAACACTTGAACATGTTACAAATTTAACATAAAAAAACTTAACAAAAACCAATTTTAACATAAAACATGTTTTTTACTGTGTGTATAGTGATGTTCTATATACAAGTAAATATAATATTGCTATTAGTACCTATAATGTTACTATTTACTTTTAAAGAGTGAATAATATACGTCGAATTTTTTTAAACGATCGTTGTTACGAGAAAACAACTCTGAAGTGAGAAATGTGAATCATAATGAGCATAAATACCGACACATTAATTTTCAGTTTAAAATTACAAATCTTGATTAGCATGGCTGTAAATGACTAAACTTAAATAGTGTATTAAACTTAATACTTTACTATATTAAAAATAAAGGATGTTTTCATATATACTATAAATGTGTAAAAAAATAGAGAGGGGATATGTGTTTTAATTTTTCTTATTTTTAGTAATAATGTAATATTCTTTAATTTTTTTTTTAATTGATTAAAACTTTGATCACGTTCTGTAAAAATAAATAAATTAAAAAATGTTTTATCTAGTTTTTTTAAATGTTTTGAGTGTTTTTTACCCATTCATCCCTCCCCCCTCCTCACACACACACACACACAATTTTATTATTTTGTTTTTTTATGTAAGTAAGATGCCTTTCGGTAATGCGTAAAATAAAAAAAATTTTAATTAAATTAAAATAAACTTTTTTAATAAAAAATTTATTGTATGATATAAACTTCTTGTATTATTTTCATATTAATATTAATATTTTATTATAAAAGAATATAAGATCAAAATTTTTAATATTTATTGTAAGAAACGGAAACGTAATACACAAATTCAAATTTTATTTTAGTATATATTTGTAGCTTTAAATCATTGATATCAAATTATGTAATATAATATTAAATTTGTTTTAAAATTAATTATAATACACAATAAAAAATATAGCATTTTATTTTAAAAAATAAAAAATAAACGTTTGAATCTTTCCAATGCTTTTATCCATAAAATCAAAGTTGTATCTAGATTTGAATAATTTTTTAATGTGTTATTTTATTATATATATATATACATTTAATTTATAAAATAATTAACAATAATTACATAAAATTAATAAAAAATCTTTTTATTAAAAATGTAATTTATTCAAATAAAATTTAAATAAAATCTTTCAACTTACAAATATACAATATACTTATTATTCTTTAGTTTTTATTTATCTAATTATATATATTTCCGCATATCAATGCAATATTGAGGTATCTTATTTTTATTCTTATAGACATAGAGGTATCTTAAAATAGTACAAAAATATTCAATTATGTCTATTATAGAAAAATAATATCGCAGTCGTATAAAATTCTAATCATATATTATTCTTATTTACTCAGGTAGAGGAACTAAACTAACAGATTCAGCTTTTGCAGATAAGCGTGTGTCTTTTCTCTTCGCTTGTGTTCTATTTATCCACAAGAAGTTACTTTGCTGTAAAAACACAATTATACATTTATTATACTGTCGCCACTAATAAACTGTTCCATTTCTTATATAAATTTTCTTACTTGAAAGTATTCTTCAATCTCTTGAAGCGAACAATTCTTCGTTTCTGGCAGAGCAAGATAAATGAAAATTGCCTCCAAAAGAGAAGCGATGCCGAAGATAATAAAGACTCCCGTAGTACCAACTATACTATTTACCTTTAACATATTTATATATCTATTACTTCACTTTATTTATTACTATTATTAATATTACATCTATGACTTGTTATATCGATAAAATAAAAAAATATATAAAATATTTTAAATTATACATATATTTATAGATTTGCAAGCATATTGTCTTTATAAAAAAACAAAAGAATAAAGAATATAAAATAAAAACTTAAATGTTTATCTTCCACACACACACACACAGAAGGAGCACTGTGCAATTGACTTCTAAGTTTTATAATACGAAGTTTTACCCATGGAAAACATTTAATCAGGAAGAACAGAAACAGATTGAAGGCAAAAAAGATGAATCCGCCGCCAATGCCACGAGCTCTCAGCGGCATCAGTTCACCGGCCATCAGTCCAGGAAGCGTTAAAAGGCCCAAGGTATTTGCACCAACGTAAAACAGCAAACATACGGTCAGCACGTAGACCTGAAATTATTTGTCAACTTTTTTAACAAATAATTAACAATTGAACAAATTTAAAACAAGATATATGTCAGGATACTCACATCTAAGGAAGATCCCTCCTTTCTAACAATCAAATATCCCGCGAGGATCAACGAAGCCAAGCATGTGCCGAGCGCCGAAACAATGCCTAAGGGTCGTCTGCCCATTTTAAGTAACAAAACACAAGAAAGAATGCTGAAGATAAATCTGATAGCTGCCGTCACTACAGCCGCTAAATAATTATCCACGTTACTGTCGCCTACGAGCAAGGTAAAAATTCCTGTACTTTTTCTGCTGTCTCATCTACCTTTAAGATTTCCCTCATAAAATTGCAAATTAAAGTTTCGCCGAAAAATAAAGTTGAAATTCTTTCTTACCTATATCTTTGATCATATCAACGGCATAGAAGATGACAATGTACGTCCCGCTGGCTAATTGAAACGCGTTGAACACATTGATAATAATTAATGGTTTCAGGACGCCCGGATCGCGAATTGTAGACATCGCCGAGGAGATCTTCTTCATAAACGTGGTATTTACAGTCTTTTTAGCGAGATCGACCTTTATATTTGTCTCCAGCAATTCTACCTCCTTAAGCATCTAATTAATTAAAACAATTTTAATTAGAACGATTTTAATCATTTGTAATATTGTTATGGCAGTTTCATAGTTAAAAGAATACATAATAGGAAATTGACAGAAAAAATTAAAATAAAGCAGCTTTTTTTCTTATCAAATATTTCACGAGAACAAAAAAATTTATAGGTCATTATCCCTTAAGTTTCCTTAAATTTTGGACAGATTTTTTATTTTTAGAACTTTAACATCTCAAATCACACTTTTACGATATAAATTAATAAATAATTAATTTTGCAAAATCAGAGTCCAAAGATAAAAATGCGCTTCTGATTCCTTCAATGAATAATAATTATTATATATATTCATAAGATTTCATGTAACTTTAACGCGTCATAAATCATTATGTCCATTTTATTACCTATAAATTTTAATTTATTTACAGTAGAACTACGTCCATGCAGTTAAAAGCTTCATGTTTAGATCTCCTCATTAAAAAAGACTTTTGCCTCGAAGTTAACAGTACTGCACATCTTTTTATCGTACCTATTGTAAACAAATGCAAAAGAATGGTTTAAAGGAAGAACCGAAATGTTCAATATGCTATAATTTAAATATTTAACGATTGGTATTATTTTATTTTGGCGCACTAGGTATTTAACTCATATTTGCCGCTTTATTTTAATTTTAATTTTTATAGTTTAGCTAAGCAAAAACTTTTTGTATTGCTGAAAAAGGTTTATGACTCTTTACTTGCTCGATATCGCCACCCCTGAGCCACAAAAGAGCTTTCTTGGCTTCTTCAATTTTCTTCCGTTTAATGAGCCAGGCGGGACTTTCGGGTATCAAACAAAGGGCGACAAAGGCCGCGACAGGCAGAATGATAGCATAGAAGGCTACGACGTCCCAATTAAAAGAAGCGCCAAGAGCATAAACCAGCAAGATTCCGGCGCAGTACGAAGCGAACGATCCAACTACCAGGAAGCCTCGAAGAGCTGGATAAGCCGTTTCTCCTACCAGTACCTAAATTTACAGATCATACAATATACAATTTGAAATAATCTTTCAATATTAATAACATTTTAATGAGCAACACATAAGCGAGTAATGTGATTTGTTATTTAAAAATTAAAAAATTCTGTTGTAATTTCATAATTAATATTTAAATAAAATAGAATAAAAAATAAAAATTTCTGGTTAAAGAATTTCTAATTGATTTTATAAAAGTATTAAGATATAAAGTATTAAGATATTAAGATTAAATCTCTTTTTTTAAATTAGATGTAATAAAATTAATAATCTAATAAATGAAATGCGTTTATTTATATAACAGAAAACGGCAAATATTGTTTTTAATAATACTGAGAATTTTGACTACTGTACTAATAACAGAAAACAGAAAAATAAGTAAAAAACCGATAAATAAAATAAATAGTAAAAGTCAGCACCAAATATTCGTTTATGCTTGAAGAGAATTTAATTCAATTACAAAAAAGATAATTGCATTATCGTTATTGGGCATTAAAAATTTATCACGTGTAATTAATATTCCAATGCAGAAAGCATATAATGGCGATGCATAAATTAAATTAAAGCGTATGTAAATTGAATTAACAAAATTCAATGTAATTTTTTGCATAAAAATATGCAATGTTGATTTATCTCCAACTTCGAAAATTTTTGTATCACAATAATGATCATAATTATCGTAATAATTGTCATAATAAATTTTGTATTATTCAAATGTCAGTCATGAAATTTAAATGGAATTTGTACCTGAGCGGGTACTGCCATGAATCCTACGGACACACCGCAAATGACTCTTCCTACTAAAATAGGAGTGACGGTCCTTGACAAACCGATGATTAACCATCCTATACATAAAGGAATTACCGACATTTGAAGGCAGCCACGTCGACCGATTGCATCGAGGAGCGGTCCTGATAATAAAGAGCCGACAGGAGTTGCCAGACTGTGTACTGCAGCTACAGAACAAATAATAATTCGTTGTTTTAATAATTGCGATCTACATGTTATATACAAAATTAATATACAAAATCAACCCAGATTTTATATTAAAATTCTTATTTTCAGAATATCTTTATTTTTAAAATATTTGCAAATTTTCGAAATAAATATTAAAATAAAAATTGAATAAATATTGAGATTATATAACATTAAACAGACATAACATCCTTACATAAAATATGTTATACAGTTTCATGAAAGAATAAATACTTTTTTTATTCAATAATAATTTCAATGAGTTGAGAAGAAAAATCGATAGAAAATAACAATATTTTTAAACCAAGAATTGTTTAATACTTATATTCAATTATTAGTAAAATAATTATATTTGTTTTTCAAATAACCATTATATAATATTGAATACAAGAATATAATATTAAAAGATTGCCAAAATTCTGACATAGGTCTCTTAAAGTACCATCTCTTTATATCTCAAAAACTTAATATATTACACTGTATTAATAAAAGCATAATTTATTTAAATTATTTTAATATTTAGATTATTTTTAATTAAATAAAAAAACGATAGTTTGCATTATATATGCATTTTTATTACACCAATTGATTTATCTTATTCTATGTATAAAAGTATTACAGTTATTAAAAATAAACTTCACGCAAGATATTTTACCATATATGTTATGTCAAGATATGTTAATTTTTAAATTCTATTACTTCTTATAATAATCTTTCATGTAGAACTAATAACACTCTTCCTGATTGTATTGTATACAATTTCACCATTTTGTGTAATTGTGTACAATACCACCAGTTACACTCTATATATAAAACAATAATTGTGTTAAATAGAATATATTAGTTTTAATTGTTACTAATTGTTTTTCTATGTAAAAAAAAATACAAATATTCTACTCATGTTTTTCCTTCATCTACCTCAATAATTCTGACTTTTCTGAGTTGTAGATAGAGTTTGGAAGAAAACCTTAACGCACTTTTCTCGTCCGGATTAGGATTTGTGTGCCATAAAAGGTTAATGAAATTGGAGTCTTGGGTTTCTAAGCGCAACATAAATATAAATTTATACACTAATGAAAGTATTAAACGGTGCATAATTGCGCGCCGATTGAAAAATTCTAACAAGTTTTGTAAAAAGGTCACTGTACATCAGAACGTAACAGAGCAATTAACGATCTATTTACGATCGCATGTGTGTCTACACTATTATTGGATTAAGCGTAGGACGTTCTAACTAAATGTTAAAAGTTTAACTCGCAATAACACGATTATAATCGCGTATTATCACCGCGTACATAATTATCAATACATTACAAAAAGCTTGCGCAGGAAACAATGTATTGAAAATTTATATTGATGTCGGGAAGAAGCTGTTAAGTCGGATTACTCTTGCTATTCCATGACTTAAAGGGATAAGATTATAAGTATATTCCTGCACTTAAAATGCGACGATCATCAGCGTAGATTCAAGGCTCCACCTTTCTACCGGAAATGAGAAAAGTTAGCCCATATCGTTAAAATTTACATTTTATAATTAGAAGCATACCGTAACACGGAAAGTCTCCAAAGATGATAACTATTTTAACTTGCACTCTAGAAAAACTTGGAATAACGCGATTGCTCTTGGTATCGAGCCTCTATTATTGGTATTTGATGTCAATGAAATTGTTATTGCAGAATGTTTGCAACCAACTAATTAATGTAAATTGCAATTCCACTTCTTGTCCAAAGCTATTGACACTCCGTTCATTTCCCAGGGAATGCAATCAGTATCGCACAGTGTTCCGTTGTATGTCGATTTTGTCTTTTTACCGTGTTACTTCCGCTTTAATAAAATTAAAGAGATTCATTACACATTCCTCTTTGTCGGAGATGAACGATTTTACAGTTATCCAAGTTTAATCAGACGCAGGACAACTGCGACATTAGCGACTCGAGGAAAAAGTTGTTGCATACATGTATAAAAGTACAAAAGTAATTAATTTACTATACAAAATCCGTTTTATTATTAATTTAATATAGTAAAATATAAAAATTTAAATTTTGTTTTATGATTTAATTTTATTACGCATATAATATTTTTCTTTTTAAATATAAAATAACATCTAAAATAGACTTACTGCAAATTACAGATTTAGATTATTCTTTAATATAACATAAAACTTTATTATAATGTATTTCTTTCATACGCGTTATATATTTAATTTCCGATTCGATAAAATCAATTTTTAAAAGGAAATGCTGTTTTAGACTTATTCTAAAGCTAAAACCTATATTTCTTTAATACATCCTAGACTTTAAAAAGAAATGCTATTTTGTGACACACCTGAGATTGATACATTAAAAAGACATATACATCTAGATGGATAACACTTTGCGAATTTTTGATGAAAAACAGAAAGAGATAGAGAAAACGATGAAGTTCTGAATGAAAGTATCCCTGAGGAAAAGAAATATCAAAAAATATATGCATATGAACTGCATATCAATATAAGACATAAATTTAAGACTAATGTTATGTAGTTAAAATATAAAAAGTAAATTCACAATAGTTGTAATCCACACATAAATAAGTTTAAAATACAACTTTTTAATATTATAATAATATAATAAATTATTACATTAAAACAAGTAAAAATAAATAAATATACGTATAAAAATAATACAAAAAATTGGTCAATAATCAAAAAATCTGTTTAAATATTTTTTATAAATTATACGCTAATTACTACGCAGCAGTTTTCCATTACTTTTTCGTTACTATCTCGAGTCCTATAATGGTTATTTTATGTAAAATTTTGTCATATAATTTAATTAATATTTTAATAAATATTACCTTATATAATTTAATTAATGTTATCTTATCGAGCTTCATTAAATAGCAAACACTTCCGATAATTTCAGTAGATAGATTATTAAAAGTTATGTTTAATTAATCTTTATTATCTTCGTTAGATTTATAGTCTAATTTACGAACAAAATTTTTCTTGTATAGCTTTTTAAAATAGAAGACATTTTTTATTGCTTTATTGCTACCCATGAAATCGATGCGATAAAGCGATATCGCGAATTTTCATGTGACTTCGTATACATAAATGCATAGCTTTATAGTAGGAGGCGTACATCCACCATTTGCAAACTGTAAAATGTATAATGTGCTGAGCATCGCAAATTTTATGGCGTGATAAAATATATTTCCACGCTATATGTATAAGTAATGATATTACGTACATTACGTGCTGAGACACTTTGTATTGTTCTTTTTGCCTTGTATGTTGTATGTTTAGAACGGTAAATGTATTTTGCACAGCTTATACGCGATGTGCACGTGAGATAAGTAAAAATACACGAAAAAATTATTAAAATTCATGTTCTGGCTTTTATTTCAATTTCAAATTATAAAAATCAAATTACCAGACTAATTTAAACGGCACTTATAGAAGATTATATGTTTTCCATGTGATTATTTAGTTATGATCTTGAGAATTATTAAGATATAAATGTAGGAATCAAAGTTGTTCGACACCAAATTAAATTTTATCGAATTTCATTTTTTGTTCGAATTCAAATCGAATCAATAATTATCTTACTGACAAAATCTAATATCCCAATTGACAGTATGATAGAAAATTTGATCATAATAGAGCAGATTTCTATCCACTATAATTTTTGAATTAGTTTTTGCTGTTACGATTTACCAGCTATAATATAACAGAAAAGTAACAAAAATATAACACACTTTGCCATTATGATATCATAATGCAAAACCTGTTTTCTGATTTCTAACACTATTAGGGAAATAGTAGATTATGTGCTCGGCTATTGTTTACATTTCTATCAATATAATATGCAACACACATTTGCAATACATGCTAATAATAGATTTAGCTATCTGAATAACAACATAATTATTATTAAGTTAAATATATATATATAATAAAAAGGTTTTTATGCAAAACAAATTATTGAATATCTAATATAAAATCATTTTAAATATGATTTTATAAGATTATTAATATATGTGATTTATATTCAAATTTCTTAAAGTCGAAATTTACGAATGGATTTATAAATCTGTACAGAGATTCGAATTTGAATCAAATCAAATCTTAGCTGACTCAATTCAATTTGTACTTATATTCGAATATCATTTCTGTTATCAAGGCTCCCACACGTGCTATCCTTCCTGCACGAACTTGGCCTTGACACTTATTGGTAAAGAGACAGGCTCAATTATCCAATGAGACAGTATGTAGGTCAGTAACGCCATGCAGTGATCAGTTAGACGATCGCTTCATTTGCGCGAGGGTCGTGATAGTGCAACCTTGAACCTGCTTGTTGGTTCTTGAACTCGCAAGGTCTCTGCGAGAGAATCTCACTAATCTCACGCAAAAAATTGCAAGTATACAAAGATTGTGTTTTCTGATTTAATGTAAAACATTGTCTATCATTTCACTTATTTCAGAAACAAAATAGAAATTCATAAAAATTTATTTCCCACACTGAAAAAAAAATTTGGTTGAATTAACTGGAATATGAACTAACGGTTTGGATTCTAGTTAAACCTACCAAATTTCCAATTAATTTAACAAAAATTCTTGTTGAATTAATTGGAAATCTGGTAAGATCGACTAGAAATCTGAACCGTTAATTTAATTCCAGTTAATTCAACAAGACTCTTTTTTTCAGTGTTTTGCAAAAGTGTTTAAAAAATTTCTTGTCTTCTATCTTTTTATTAAAAATAAAAATGTTAAACGTGCGTTCTTACCTATCCAGGATCCAGTTTCGCGATCTATATGCAAAGTACTGTTTTCTTCTGATAGCTGCGGTAACATAACGGCGCTATAACCAATCGGCATGCCGCCTCCGGTCGCAACCAATAATACTGCACCTGTTACCAAGAACTGCAAACAATTGAATCGTTAATTATTTAATTGTGTTCGCCACAATTGTTATAACGTTATTATTTTGTATATTTAAATCTTTCATTCAACATAGTAAATTAATGAAGTACACGGCTACAATGCACCGATTGATATTTCAAAGTTTATTGTCCGTATTAAATGTATCTGTAAATCGAGATAACTGAAAAGGAAAAAATGTCAATCACTAAGTGATTGATACCTTTAAGTTTGGACATAATCTTTTAGTAAGTTTCACTGCGCTGAAAGATTAACGTTCGAAAGGTACATGTGCTCTTTGGTTCTTTCGCAGTTCTACTCAGTTCTTTCGCAAAAGAACCAAAGTCGTGGGAAAGAACTTTGGAACAGTTCCCGAACAGACATATAGTCATGTACAAGACCAAGCCCAAACTAATCGGAAAGAGGATAAGAAACCTGCGGTTGACAATTCGCCAAGATTTACTAGCCGCTTCGCTGCTCTCTTTCTATGAAACTTAAATCGCTATTATATCGCGTGGAATTTGTCTTGCTGCTGCAGGTTCATAGATACTGACGTAGGTTGCTGGAGGATATTTATGCGCCTTGCGACATTCAAGGTAAAATACACTTCAGAATTCTCGCTGCTCGAGATATACAGATATGTAACTTGTGAATAGCAATAAATAATACGTCGCAGACAAAGAAAGGTAGGCTGGTATACGAGCCAAGTCTTCATCGAGAGAATTAAGCGCAATTTTATTTGTTCCAGTGTAACGTAATTTGTATATTACGGAGACACTGAAGAGATGAAGAAACATTATGTATATTTTATGGTAAACGCTCTTGTTTACTTAAAATCACAAATTTTATGTTTCGCTGAAAGAATGTAAGTATAATTCCGTATTTAGCAGTTTTTTTAAATAAAAACATTTATTGCAGATGAAACATTACGGTCATATTTTTTCTCGAAAAATGATAAAACGAGTAATAAGAAGAAAACACGAGTGATGAAAAAGGATGGGTGTGTGTGTGTACTGT
Organism: Monomorium pharaonis; assembly: GCF_013373865.1. Classification (NCBI taxonomy): domain Eukaryota; kingdom Metazoa; phylum Arthropoda; class Insecta; order Hymenoptera; family Formicidae; genus Monomorium; species Monomorium pharaonis. The sequence continues at coordinate 11,016,799 of NC_050468.1, read as the reverse complement.
GTTTGGTACCTTTCTATCTATTTTTAACAGAAAAATGTTCTGGCAGTAATCCAGAATATCTACGTTGATCTCGCATAGTTGAGCAGTGCATCTCTGCCATGCATTGGAAATTTTCTTTTGTGCAAAAGTCATCAGTTTACATGTGAATGAAAAAATAAATAATTTTATACGCATAATGGTTTTTGATAGAGTAAAAAATTCTCAAACTTTACAAAGTTCATTGCAACACATGCGTTATGATTTAATTAATAAGATATTAATAAAAACGTTTAAAAAATTATTTCAAATATAGAGTTTTTGTGATTTATCTATTGCTCAATCGCATTATGCACAAATGCAACTTTTATAGAGTTATAAGTGCGTATAATGCGATTGTTCAATCAATGAATCAAAAAATTCGTCTTATAAATGGTTTTATACAAATGTATTTAAAACAATAAATTATATTATATATCTCACCTGTGCGAGCACTCCTTTTGAATTCGATGAATTTTGTACAGTTTCTTCCTTCTTATTTAAAATGTTCTTTTCTTTCTTCACATTGTTATTATTGTTATTCTCCATGTCCGATGGATTCTCGATTAAATTGTAACTCATCATGGCACGCCCTTCCTCACTATAACACAACGATTTGAGAATGTAAAATTATATTTTCTAATTTGTTTTAATAGAACAATTTTTATTTTATTTTAAAGTATTTGTTACCTATACGTCAAATCAACAGCCATATTAATTCGACTGAGTTGCGATAACTGAAATCCTCACAAATCTCCGGGTAATATCCTCGTTACGCGAGATTGGCGTCTCGATCACTACATTTATCACCAACAAGCTCTGGTCACGTTTGGCACCGCAACCCTACTGCAGTTTCCGCTCCGCATTATGCAGTCCAAGAAACTCTTAAAACTTTAATTCTGTCCTCTCTCGGGAAGCGTAAGAAATCTTCTAAGCATATAAATAAAGTTTTCATGAGATTATTGCATATGCAAACTTGTTTCGAAATAAATAGCGATAATTTTCTAATGTAACGTAAAAAAAACTTGATATAGATATCTCATAATTATGTATGAAGCAGCGTTTTAATTTAAAGTAAAAAGATATACAAAAAAGTATACACAAAAGAAATGTTAACCCCAGACAACACATAATGTCCAAAATCGGGACATAATACGTCCAAAAAACATGTTAAAAACATTATTGCAATTTGTTGCAATTATTTATCAAAATTGTATTAATTATCAAATACATCAAAAGGAAAATTAATGCAAAATGTATTTTTAATAATATATTCTTCATGCAACGATGTATTCTTAACATTGTTGTCGTAATTATTAAGATATATAACATTACTTATATAAATTACAATAAAAATATTTAATAAAAATAGCAGAGATAAAACTTTGTTATTCATTTAAGTTCAGAGCTTATTTGTTTGTCTCCATCATACAGTTGATTTACATGTCAAACTTGACATTTTTTTTATACATATATAAAGTCTGTCACGTCTTTTAACGATAATTATGGTTGTTCATATTTTCAACTTTCTTTTTCCAACTTTCCAAGAAAGCGAAAAGAAAAAAGGAAAAACGTCAGGTAACAACTCTTGTTGTTGTCTTTCAAAGAATTCTCTCTAATTGTATGAATTGTATTATATAATTATAATTATAATGAAAAAAAGTACACTATTGTATCCAAAAAAGTATACTGTTTAACATGTCTTCAACAATCTTTTGCATATTCATATCAGAATTTTTTAATATTTAATATTCCAATATCTTTTTAACATTCATATCTTTTAACATTTAAAGTAAGGTTAAACTATTAGTGTATAATATTTGCAACTGAGCACGTTACTTGCTTACAATTACTACAAATGTTGAAAGTTATTCAATACCAATTACATGTTTTGTTTTTTTAACACGTTATGTCTCACACAAATTAATAAATTGACTGCAGAGGAAAAATACTATAGAAACTGATTGCTGCAATTAATTTTACAGAAAAAATTACTTAAAAATGTATAACTTCTTAAATAAGTCTCTGTATATATAAAAAAATAATTTGTTTATAACAATTGTTTTTGCAAAATTAATTGTATGTACTTTTTATAATTAAATTTTTATGTTTAAATTAAAATTTTTTTTCCAGTTCTATTTCCTAACGTTATTTTTTAATTAGCTGACATTTTTAATTTAATTCATGGGACTTAATAACGTGAAATAAATTAGTATTATTTAAATTTCATATGTTAATAAACAAGAGATTAAATTTGTAAGATTTATGAATTTCTATATTTCCTTGCAAACTTGATTTACTGTACTGAGAAAAAGATTGTTAATTTGATTTTCAAACTTTCAAATTTCTTCAGTTCAAGTATTTATTTATTCAACATAAATACTATAAAATATTTAAACATTAATTCAAATATTTATATACATTTAATTAAAACAGATAAATACTTGAACTAGAAAAATTTAATCAATGTACACTCTCAGTACATACATTTAAAAACAATAAAAATACATCTTCAAAAATATATTGTTTTCTTTTAATTAAACATAATTTTATTTATTTTTTTTTATATTATATAAAGAAAAAAAAGAAACACTAAATTAAAACGAATAGAAGAGAATTTCTTTTACTGCATTTGTTCAACACGATCACATAAATATCATCCTTGAAGCTCTATGTGAAGTGGAATGCATTCCAGAAACTAAAAACAAAATACTACGAAACGAATGACAATATCAGAGAAAATAGAAAAAGGAAAAAAAAGAAGAAAACTTACGATCTGACACAACTCTCTCTTGGCCCGGCAATGAATGCCACGTGGTGCTGCGACTTCACGCGTGGGTCGTGGACTCATTCATCTCCCCGGAGAACATTGCACTCTCGTCTACGGATCGTAATTCACGGCGTAAAGCACTCCCGTAGAAACTTTGCCTTATCCCGTCCGTCAGTTTCTCGCTGCTTCGGAAACACCCGGGCAGAAACGAGGTGAGATCCTCATTCGGCAATCTCGGCAATAGCTTCTATCGCTTCGCGTGTAACGAGCGAAGACACGAATGATACAAAGGAGGGATAAACGACAATTAATTCCCCCACGATGTCACAATGACTAAGTCGAATTAACGAAGCAAAACTGTCTATCATGAGGTGGCGTATCTAGCTATCGATTATATCATAAGGTAGACCATGCGCGCGCTATCTGACTTCCAACTACAAGGCTAATAGCGTCGGATCGTGTGTTTCCAGAGGTAATATAGCCTTTTGAATAATCGATCAAGTTGAAGGCAACGTCGGCAATTGTCATCAGATCTATACGAGCGCATCGCTTAATATGTCACATATACACCAAGACTAAACTTCAATCGAAGAAGAAAAGACGTCGATTTCTCTTTCACGTGAACGTCACGGTGCCTAATTTACATACTGCAGATTATAAATCTGCAGATTATAATACAGAGCATTTCGTTGTTTTTATGCGAATAGGTGTTCACAATTCTTGATAAAAAACGAAATTTCGATTCTAGGTTCGCAAAATGAGCAGGTTCTTCCGACAATCTGGCGATGAAAATACTATCGAAACCGAATGTATCTAGCAATCTTTTCATAAAAGTAAGCTCCTTCGACCTTCGTTTTGACGCTTATCGTTCTTTCCGGATTCTACGAATACTTTCATAATATTCAAATCCGCATTATCGTATTGATAATCAATATTACACATTGTAACAGCTACTTTGTGACCAGATCGCGAGATATATCGACTAGCATCGACTCGACCTCGATTCCAATGCGGTTATCTCACGCACTTTAGGGATTCTCGTTAAACGTCGTAGCTATCTCTCTCTAATGTCCGGGTCTAAGTAGCAATTACCCAGCTATCTGGGAAGTGATAAATACAGAGAACTGATAATTTCGATGCTCAACAACACGCACTGTCGACAAACAAATGTACACACAAGATAGTAATATTATAGATCGGACTGACACACACACACGAATAAATGTTGTATCCAACTCGCCTTACGAGTTACATTGACTACACTGAATCAAACATCTGTTGAAGCTCGCTCTTATAGGCCGCTCACTTTAGGCCCCGTTTTTCGACGACGACCACTGGTGTCCATAGTCCGTCATGGGAGCCTTGGCTTGCTGACCTCTGCGAGAAAACGTCCGGGGACTCTCTTTTCTCAATGGAGGTAATAGGTGGAAGCCGGTTCGAGCGGAAGCGCTTCAAATGGATCACGATGCGTGTATAAAAATAACAGATACTTCGGTATAATTTTATTACGTCCAAGAAAAGCGAGAGAATTTAAACAATCGAGCTGCTGTCGATGTTATTCTAACTGAAGAACTTTAATTTGAAACGAGGAAGAGATGGTTCAAATACTTCCAGGCGTTCTTAAAATTTGAATATTTCTAAATCACAGTTTTTAATCGTTTTTCCAATCTTAAATACAATTTTAATTTTTTTAGTGGGTTATAAAAATGATCACATCTCTCATGTGTTATAATAACGAAAAAGATACAATGAAAGTTACTTATGCTTATCAGTGCCATTTCATTCATGTGTTACTTCATTGGCCGCACGATTAGCTTTACATATCGATCGAACTTTACACATATTATCGCATTGGCATTTAAATTAAAACTATTATAATTTTAAAATATTTTATATTGCTTATCTATAAATGTTTGATTCGTGACCTTACTTTTATTATTTATGTTAAATGGCGACCTTATCACACAAAGCATTAGCTTGAAAGCATGAACGTAGTATTATAAACTTAATTTTTTCAGAATGTCGTTTTTATTTGTTAGTAAAAGTTTACGCAAAATAAATATTTATTTAAAAATTACAAATTACAATATAATTGCAAAACAAAATATTTTATAATATAATACCGTTATGATAATAAGTTAAATATTGGACAATTAAATATTAATTTATTTTTAACTATGTAAAAAAATATTTGAAAATTTATAAAATATTTTTAATAAATGTAGCAAAAAGTATTTATTAATTATACAATGCCAAAAAATAAAAAAACTAAAATTTTACTATTATTGAAAGAAAATTGATAGAGATAATACACGTAGAATTGCTTTAAAAAATATGTTTCTTTCTATTTAAAAATTTAAGAAAGATAGAGATTATATATTCCAATAAAACAATGATTTTAACATTGAAGATTGTAAGACATTTTTAAAAGAAAGCAACATCTTTTTGCTGCCGTAGTCATAATAAAATTCAAATATTAATCCCATAGAGTACTTATGCAAGAATTTAAACAAATCTGCAAAATTGATATAATAAAATTTTATAACTGCGTTAAAAGAAAACTGACATAAAATATCTTTGACTACGTTAAAATTTTTAATTTATAGCTTGTCTTGTCATCTATTACAAATATAAAAGAAAAAAGTTATTAACTTCATATTTAAACTTTTAAATTAAATTATTTATGAATATAAATTAGCTTTAACTTAATTTCCAGTAAATGTAAATTATAAGTAATTTATTGCTATTAAGTATAATGATAAAATTACTGATGCTATTAAAAGTTTAATAAACCGATTTATAATTGTGAAAGCACTGTACTTGCATCTATTAAATTTATATATCTCTTTAGTAAACTTCATGACGTCGACTAATACCGACATGAGCATTATGACATACTTTACACAATGCTGGAGTACTACTTATTCCGTACATCGATAGTTACCGGTTCGAGAAGTTGTTGCGCACATATTTTGATATGAAAAGTGTACACAACAAATTTATGGAACCGACAACTATTGGTAACCGTGTATAAAATAATATACCTAAACTTATATATTCACATAAATTATAGGATTTTTATTTAAAAAAAACTTGTAATTTTTGTAATCAACTTTGTCAGATTTTACATAAATCTTGTAAATAATACCAATTCCATAAAAATTTTTTTTTGCTAAATAATATTTTAAATATCTTTATTTAAAAAATATTTTTTAATATCTTTAAAATATTTAGTTCAATATAGGAAACAAAATTTCTTTTACATAATTCATTGAATTAATTCTTGCACGTTACTCTTTTATCATGTATGTCATAGATCTCATTATATCATTCTCTTATTATATTTTAAAATTATTATATCATTTATTAATTACATTATCTCTGGAACACTTATACTAACGCAATAGATTACTTATCAGATTTTCTTTACTTCCACGATACATATCTAGCGCATAATTTGCATTAAAAAAAAAAATGTTTTATATTTATAAAAATTACATTATAAAATAATTATATTTAAAAGCTCTATTTTCATAATTCGTCTGTTTTACCGACATTTTGTTTAACCATTTAGTTTTGAAATAAATTTACAGAATTTAAAATTCTTTTACACGTTTAAAGTACGTACACATAAATCTAAGAACGATTAGATCAAGAATGCAAAAAAAAATTTTAAAGTTTATTTGTTCATAAAAATATTTGCTGTAAAATATAAGTTATGTAGCTTATACGTACAAATGAATGATACACCGCAGTTTGGAATAAATTGAGGAATAAGACTATATTCGTCAAATTACGATTACAAGCCGTAAAAAAGAGTTATTTATTGGACCAAATTTTGTTCATCTAAGCGCTTTTATTACAAATTTTTCAGTAAAAGCGCTTAAATAAACAAAATTTGATCCAATAAATAACTTTTTTACGGCTTGTAATCGTAATTTGACGAATATAGTCTTATTCCTCAATCTATAATCAATATTTTTAATTAAAACTTAACAGTTATATTTATTAAAGTGTTGTTCTGTGGTGTACCGTTCATTTGTCGGTATAAGTTACATAACTTGTATTTTGAAACAAATATTTTTATGAACAAGAATAAATGAATAACTCTACATTATCGACCTGGATCAAATTTGACGGGCTGTTTAGCATCCTCTTAATGATAATTAATTAATGGTTTATTTATATTTATAGTTTTAACAATTAAAATTTTTACAATAAACTATTATATAATAATTGCAAATATTAATAAAAATTCAATATCAAAATATAATTAATAAAAATAGAATAAACATTCCTGTATAATAAATGTAACGATAATAAATATAACTATTTTTTTACATTTACTTGTTATTTAAAACCATTTTGCATACGATACAAAACGCGAGTCATAGGCCACAAACGCAAATGTAACAAGCAAAGCATCAATATTTAATGTCTCTGATAGGCTGTGCTATCTGCATTTGCGATCTGCGTTTTAAATCTTATGCAAAATGGTTCTTATGTAATAATAATAATTAATAGCTATAATTTGCATGATTAAAAAGCATAATATATAGTTGGCATCAAAAAATGGCTGTAAATAACAGTTAAATTATGATTATTGCAACAATTTTTTTTTTCAGTAAAATTTTTTTTAGTTTTAAAAATACACGCTATTTTCGAGTTATACAAAGTTAAACAATGACATAGGATTCGTTAATATATAGCTACCTAAGCGTGCTGGTAAAAGTCACTTTCAATCATCTTTATATAACAAAAAATTCCTTGATATATTGATTGCCATTCTAATGTTAATCAATAATTTGTGACATGTATAAATTATTATCGCGACAAAAAGAAGAGATTACGTATAAACCCAAAAATCTTACCTTTATTAAACAAATCTATATACCTCTACCTTTCTTCACCATTATGCTACAATTATTTTAAGTTTAATCAAATTTATTTTATATAAATGTATAATTTTGTAATAAAATATTGTGATTTGTTTTAATAAAACCATGTTTTTTTACAATTATTTTTGTGGTGGCCGTATTACCATCACTGTTTCTTTTCAACCCATTATGCACTACATTTTTATAAATAATATGTAATGTAAATATTTCATAACTTTGAATCTAAAATCTAATGAACAACACTTTAATAAATATAACTGTTAAGTTTTAATTAAAAATATTGATTATTAACGAAGTCATTGTAAATAATATAATAAAATATAAATAGAAAGCCATATCACCTTTTCCTCTATAATCTATAAAATATTCAAAACATTTTTCAAAAATTTTTTATAAAAATCTGATACAGTATTTTTTTAATAAAACAAATTAAATTACCTTAGTTAGCTCTGGTGTTTTAACATAATATAATTTTCAAGAATACATGTTATATCTTATGCACAATATAATCTATTACGTAAGTCTTTCGTATTCTAAAAATAAGTTTAATAAGAGAAATGTGTTCCATAACTTATTAAAGTTGAAGCTATTCTTCTATTCTAAAACATTCGATTTAAATCAAATTTTTAAAATAGATTTTCTTAAGATAAAAAAGAAAACTCTTCGACTCAAAAAATAAAAATGTAGAACACGTAAAGTGTGAGATGGATCCAGGGGGAGGGGAGATACAGTCTCTGTTCCCCTACTATTGACGTATAAAAAATTATAATATATCTCCATGGCACCTAACAATCTATATATAAACAGCGTAGACTGTCTTATTTATTTGTAAGATTAAATAATGCAGCATACTCACGTTACTACATTTTAACAGATATCCTAATGTGACTAGTCTCCAACTTTAATAATTTATATATCTCTTTGCAGGACATAACAGCACTTTTCATTGCCAGATTTCTTCGTTTTGTACAAAAGTGTGTCGATATTCTATATTTTAATCAAAATTTACAAGATAAACTACAAACTAAATATTTGCCAAAATTTTTCTCACATACGTAAAAAAGTCTCTTAATTTCTGAATCGCCAAAGAAAATCCATCTCGCATACAGTAGGCTCTCGATAAGTTGAAAGTAGGAGAGGAAAATTTTCAGAAATGACATCTTACCGCAAGCTCCCACTTCTCCCAGCAGTCACGCGCAGCAAGGCAATTAATGAGTTACACTGGGCCGCAAGCGGCGCAGGCCCAGGCGGCACTTAGCGACGTAGTGGGGGAGCATGAAAAAAATCGCGTTTGTGTGGTAAAAGTACATATGAAGGGGACGGCAGCTTATCACACGGCAACTTATCGAGAGTCTACTGTATTTCTTTTTACCGATAAGAGATCTACTTTCTAAAAATCAAACTAAGCATATTTTTCAAAAAAATTTTGCTTAAATTACTTTATAAGTTCAAAGTTGTCGCAAGAAAGTTATATTTATGAAAATTATATTAATACTCGTATCTGGAAATTTTTCTGGGAACTTTAAGTTATAACTAAACCGTTTTCATAACATTTAAAGTTACATAATAAATTGTTAATTAGCTATGTTTAAGCAAATGCAAATTTATATCTTATATATTCTTTGTACATAGATCTAAAGTAAAGATAATACTCATTGCAGCAGTTTTTTATCCGATTATAGATATGCAAAAGCTGTTACTAGATTCATTAATTTGTATAGCGCCATTTTGTATTGTTTTTATAAAACATAAAATGTATAAAAGAGATGCACATTTGATCACTTAGTCAGTATCTCACAAATTTGTGCGAAATTATAAGAAAATGGCTCGATTAAACTATATAGTGACTGTCATCAGTATTACATTGATGTACGTTGTCGCACAAGAACTATACTCTGATAAATACGACGACATCGACGTAATGAGTATTCTTGAAAACGAACAAATATTTAATAAAATATATGGTTGTTTTATGGATACGTTCCCATGCGAGACGGAAGCTGGAAAATTCTTTAAAGGTATTCGTATACAGAGTGTTGCAAAAAGTAAAACTTTACAACAGATTGTTTAATTAAATATTTTAATTAAGTAGTATTTCTCAATCCATTAATCAAGTCATTTTTAACTACGTAGTAATAGTTTTAAAATAAATATCAATTGTGTATATAAAAAACTTTTGGAGAAAATTATGTGAATAGAAACATAACTAAATAATTAATATCCTCAGCTAATTTTGAAAGAACAAGTTTTTATTCAGAAAATTTAATTGTTTTTACAAATTATTGTCTACTTTATAATAGAATTTTTTTTTAAGTAGCTAAATATTTTTAAAATTATTTTTATATTTATCCCTTATTTATTATAAAATTTTTTTTGTAAATAAAAATATAAATAATAATTAATTAACAAAAGATTTATTTGGCTTCTACATGATTTAATGGTAATTATGATTTCAAATCTCGTATATGTATATAGTAAATTGAAATTAAAGACTCACAGTTATTTTAAGCAGAACACTTAAGATTATTGTCCGAATTGTTTTAATAGTTTTATATTTTATATGTTTATAAAGTTTAAAAACATAAATATAGAAAGATAAAAGGATAAAAAAGTTTTTAACAAGTGCTATTTTTTTTTTTATTATTATTTATTAGAGACTACAGACTACAGACTACTTAACTTTTTATTTTTACTTTTTAAAAATAAATTACAACAATAATTGTATAGATAACCGTCTATACAAATTTGACAATTTCAATCATAATAAATCAAAATTCAATTATAATAATTACTCTGGCAACATAAAGTAAGGGCAGTGAGAGAATCAATCAGCATCGCAAAAAACTGTCAATAATAAAGTCGGTAATATCTTTTTTTTATAATAAAAATGAATTTACTGGACAAAATAACAAATTCTGGTCTTGACTCAATGTCGCTAGTGACAATAAGTAATTAAAATAATGTTTAAATTTTTAATTTTAATTCACCGCATGAGAAGGATTCAAAATTATATACTCAAGAAACCATAAAAGTCAAATAGATTTATTATTATTAAATTAATATGCTTGTTTTTATTGAAAAAAATTAATTATTTAACAATAACAAATAAAAAACAAAGTTATTAAAAGAAATATTTTATCTCTTCTTAAAATAATTATCTAAAATTATGCAAAAGTCAACTCGAGAAAGTATAAAATATCCTTCTAATTAGAAAAATATATAATTTAAAAAATTAAAAAATTACAAAAATGCAATATTAACATATTTAAATTTTTTTCAAAGAAAAACTGACTAGAGTTTAATAAAATTTTATTTAAGAGTAACATAGTTAAAATAGACATTCCATAAACATAAGCAAAGAATATTATGTTATTTAGAACAAACAGAAATTTTTATATTGTTGTGACTTTGGAAAAATTTGTTTTAACATAAAAAATAATTTAAAAAATTTTTTTTTTAAACTACACAGATATCAGTCAGCTAAATATTCTTTATTTTAAACTTAATTTTTCAATATTTTATCCATACTTGTTATAATAGGAAAGCAGAAAGAGAAAGAGAGAGAGAGAGAGAGAGAGAGAGAGAGAGAGAGAGAGAGAGAGAGAGAGAGAGAGAGAGAGAGTAGAAAAAATTATGTTACCAATTAAATGTAATTATTCAAAACTTTTTGTTTTTATTTCAGGGATTTTTCCCGAAGCTGTCCAAACCAATTGTAAGAAATGTACTGAAAAACAAAAAAATAATTTAAATTTAGCAGCGGATTGGATGACAAAAAATAAACCTAATGAATGGCAGGCCCTCGTCGCAAAAAGCGTAGAGGAGATGAAAATGAAAAACGTTGGTCAATAATTCTATAATAATTATTAAAACAACGAACAAAGAAGAGTATAGAAAAAATTGAAAGTTAATTATCTATAAAAATATTGTATCTTTTGTATTTAAAAACATTTTGGGGGAAAAGGGAGAAATGTAAAGATACTTTTTAAGTATTAATAATGGTTGTATTGTATTATATTAAAATATAACATATTATAAAGAGAAACAATAAAATTTTATTTTATTTAAAAAAATTATAAGTACTAATTTTTCTGATAATAATTATGCTAATTATGAGTAACATTCTTATTAAATAAATAGTCTAATTGTAAGTACATACAAAAATAGACAGTTTTATATTCTAATATAACTTTGCGTAAATTCCATCAAAAGTAAAAGAAAAGCAAACTCTAACTCTTTTAATATATTATTCAATAAAATTATAAAATATTGTATATTTGTTAAGTAAATTATGATAAATGTTTATCGTAATTTATTATATACATTTTTATTTAGAAATTATAATAAGTCATTGAAAGAAGTAAGTAAAAAATAATTTTTTTCTAAAATACAATATTTTATGTTATTTTGAGATCTTGATATACGATAATTACGTTTAAGTTGCAATAAAAATAATTCTACAAAAAGTTATTTTGTAGTGTTTATTAGTCAATTTAGAAAAAAAAAAATCTTACGACCGCGCATCACTGAGCACATATCACTGCTGTTTACGTCGTTTTGCATATAATTGCAGGATAATAAAAAAATAATTGTAAATGTAAATTATTAATTACTTTTTCTATCTTTCTGCAATCTCTTGCAAAAAAACACTAGCGCTAACTAATTGAACGCTGTTGTAGAGGCACATGCTAACTTACTTGTAAAAATACATATTATACGTAAATGTTAAAACAATTAGTCTTATTGTTAAAAAGGATTTAAGAAATATATATATTTTACAGAATTATCAAGCACTTAAACAGCACAATATTTAAAATCAGACGCCTTAAATACTTTTTTCTTTACTATATTCTTATATTTTTATTATATTGTTATATTTTATTACTATTTATATTTCTACTATATTAATATTTAAAATTATTATAATTTATAATAAAATGTTTTTGTAGTTAGTAAAACTGTAAACAAAGAATTATTATTACTAACATTACAACAATAATAATTATAAAAATATACCTCTTAACTATAATTCTTTTACTACATAATTATAGTCACAAATACGAAACACTTTTCTATCTGTATAAAAATGCTCTAACCTGCTTTCAGTATAATATATGTAAGGGTATCATTTTCGTAATTTTTAAGCAGAATAAAAGATTACCGTATAACATTAAAATAATTTCAAAATGATTAATAAAAGTCATTTTTTGATCACGATTTATTTTACAATCATTTTAATGTTATTGTGACTGTTTTATTTGAGATGATACACGTCATAAATTGACAGATCCTCTTTGTAGAATATATAATTAAGACATTAAAAATTACAGGAAGAGCTCTCATAACGATGATAAACAATGTCATAATTCTGTGAGGAATAACAGAGATTGATGAAAGTGTTTATGTGCATTTCTCACAGTCAACGCTTGACGTTGCTTCAATCTTTTAGGCACGGAGATTGATTGTTTGAATTAATTCATATTAAATTATCACCTACTTGTCCTTTCATAGATTATTGTGTTCCTATACAAGAAAGGGCAGATTAATTAATATCAGATTAATTAATCTCATACAACGTTGGAAGATATTTAAGATCCACGAGTATCGGAGCCACGCAATGCTGGGCTAGGTATAGAGGAATACGGTATATATATTTGCCACATCTATGCCGGAGGAGATGGTTCTATGGATACTCCCTCGCTAGCTAATTATGGGCCGTCGGCTATTTGGAAATTAATCGGGTCACTTGTGTTATTCGCAGACAATCAACACTAATTACGACCGCTAGAAAACATAATTATTGAAGAAACTGTCTTAAGTTAATCATCTCTTATAAACGATATAAAGCAAATAATAATTACTAATTATCCTTTGTGCTAAATCAACAATCTTTCAGAAAACTTTATCCTTTTAAGAAATATCTGGCCATATAACCTGAGGAGACTTCAGTTATATGGAAATTTAGCTTCGGAAAGTTTTGCGGAATAGTAAAATGAAGGAAAGTAAATTCTATTATTTTTAGCAATTTATACGATCAATATAAAATTTACATTTAAAGTAAGGAACAGAATAAATTGCTTTGCAGAAGCGTCCAGATAGCAGAGAATGCGGACTAGTTAATTAAGCTTTCTTGTTTGACTCATATTTTGGCTATGATCTAAAGAATTCAAAATCTAAATTAATCGACTGTATCAAGGAAATAATTACGATTAATTATGAGTAAAATTGTAAAATTAAAACAGAAAAAATCAAATGTTTTAAACTTCATTATTTTACTTATGTGCAAAATATAATAATTATCTTATAAATTTTATGTACGCATAATGAGTAAATCATTAATTGCACGTATTGTCTCATTTTGTTTGTGTTTATTACTTTATTGTAGAAATTTCGAATTTGGTGTAATCAATGGACTTGTGTAAAATAATGTTATTAGTTAATAATTGCGAATTACTGTGCTGTTTGCACAACGCTATTAATAATATGTTGTTTAGTATAATTTAATTTATCAAAACAAAAAATTATGTGTGTGTGTGTGTGTGTGTGTGTGTGTGTGTGCATGTTTAAACTATTTAAAACACATTGTCGTGTCGATAGTAAAGCTTTCTCTGAATTTTCATATGAATTGGGACACGTTTCAAAAATACAGAAAATAATCTACATACGTTCTTAGAATTTTTCATATATAAATTTTGAAAATATTCTAGATTTGTATAAAACTGCTAAAAAAATTTTTTTAATGTAGTTAAAAGTTTATAAAATTACACAGAAATATATTTCTGAAAAGTTCTAAAATTCATATAGAAAATTCTAAAAAAGCTATCTAAAAAGTTATGACAAAAGATATAGCTTTTCTTAGTCTTTCTGAAAAATGTTTCAATTCGTATAAAAATTCTAAGTAAAATTTTCACCGGGGCACTTTATTTGCCATATCATAAAATGTTAATACAGCATGAAAGTACAACTCAAAACAGTTTTGCATTTATAATTTGACAGTCGCGGTTTCGATAGATACTCGACAGGTAAATCCATGAGTATCAAGTGGTCCTACCTTCAATTGTACAACAGAAGGACCCCGGCGCGGTGCGATAATCGTTTGAATGCAGTGTCATCTTTATCGCGCATCAAAAATCAGCCAGCGTGATGCCAAACGTTTGTCCATTAATATCTGGCAACCTCGACCCGATATTCAGACAATTCGTTGACAAGGCTAACGTTCAACCTGACAAATTAGATTGAGACTGCCTCGATACGTGTATATGTATGTGGTCACACCGGCTGATTGTTTGTATACATGTACAATTGTTGATTCGTGGACCGTTTCTGGAGCTCCCACCGGGAGCTCTTCCTAGATTTATGGATCACAAAGTCCAGGGCCGCGACTACGCGCCATTCACCAGTATAGACGAAAATGAACCCGCAATAACAATTACGATGATTTCATCGTGACTGTCTTAAGTGCATGTCGTAATGACGTAATGTATGCGTTTAAGTCTTACCTTCAAGTTACCTTAATTATCAGGAGTAACTGATTGTGAGTTGTTCTAATACTTTTCAAAAAATTTCCGTTTAATATAGAATTAACAAGCGTTTACAAAGAAATTTTTTTTTTAGAATTTAGTTTCAAAATCATGATAGTAATAGTACAACATAGACTTCGAAGAATTTTAAAAAAGATTTGTCAAATGTCAGTACCTTTCTTGTCACCTAATCGTATCTAGGAATCTCTTAAATTGCATTGCCTTTAAAAATTGCCTTCAAGTTTATTACTTAAAATAATTAAAAATATAAAGCATTTTTTACTAATATTTAATTTATTAAACAAAAAATTTGATAATTTATCAAAAAAATATCAAATATTTAATAAATAAGAATAATAAAAAAGTAATGATTAGACATAAAATTAACTCAAATATATTTTTACAACTGATTTATTTTTAATTACATTAATTATTAGTTATATTATTATTACGTAATATTCTTATATAAATATCAACTATTGTAATAAAATTGGTGTAATGGTTTAAGAAATTTAATGAGTTTTATAAAAATTATTAAAAAATTTGTATATATGTAATAATTATACCTATGTATATACAATAAAATATATATGTAATAATTATACCTATAATAAATATGTAATAATTATACCTATGTATATACAATAAATGTAAAATATTTTACAATAAATTGGTTTTTGAATAAAAATTTATCAATTTAATCATAAAATTGCAAAATCAAATTATTATATTACTACTTGTATAAATTAATCAAAAATTAACTTCAGTTTTATCTTTAAAAAAAAAATTTGCGCAAAATAAGAACTTCTAATTTGTTAACAAGAACTTGTAATCTGCTTTTATATTTTTTGTTTCTTTTTATATTACTTATTTCTCATTTATTGCATACTTTTGTTATACCAAATGTTGTTTGTATTATGCAAAAATAAGATTTAAGAGATCGATACACATTTAGCAACTCTGTCCTACGTTTCTATAAAATTTAATAAAATTTTAATAAAACTTAACCAAACTTTTATATTTAAAATAATTTGATTACATTTTACTAAATTTTATTAGAAGTAAAAAATTTCTTTAATTTATGTTATCCTACGATTATCCTGATTTTAAAGGCAGATTAAAAAAAAATTTTCTGTATTTTTTAATCTTTTTTAAAATAATTTATATTTGTTTAAAATACAAAACTATAGTTATACATGCAATATTTTATATTTTCGATAGCTAGTCTTTTTCTTATTTTGCAAACGTAGCACATTTGCGTGCATTAATGTAAGTATTGCACATTACATTCACGTATTGCTTGAGACCGTATGGCATGTGCCAGATTCATGTATGTACGTATTTACATGCGGTTTTTCAGGGCAAGCCGATCATCATTCGTAACTGTTGGAGCTTAAGAGCTTAGATTAGATAGCGGGAAGCGAGGTATAATTCGGCAGATCTTACTCCTAGCTCCTATATCTCTTACAACTGAACTAGCGCAAGGTCGACTGTGGTTTCTCGTCAGAATCATCTTGCCAGGAGAAAACACTATACTTCTTGCAGTTTGTTTTCTTTTGTAATCCGTTCTTTTATTTTAACTCTCGCGAGCTTTGGCACATATGCTAGACTACGTGTGAGGATTTAACTTTAATGTTTGCTTTTATCACGTAAAATTCTGCATACGTGTAGAAATAAAAGTACAAATACAAATAAAAGTACAAGATAGTTCAAGATAAAATTTTAAACAAAATTTTGTGTTATTTATTTAGTACATTATTTATTTAAATTTAAAAGCTGTAACAAGATCAATTTCAACAAAATTTGTTAAAATTAAATAACCATGGCATTTTATACAAAAAGATATAAAAAGAAATAAACCTGATTTACTGATTACAAATAAATTCGCTACTTGCCATCGGCTTTGTAAAAAAAAAGAAAAAACATAATTTAGTTTTTTTTCAGTCAATATCATCGGGGCAAAGTCTGGTAGGTAACTAGGAGCTATTAGTAAGCATGACATATGTATGTTTTCCTGCACCTCAATTTATTTCGCGTGAGCGCAACATCCGTGACGGTTCTGTTAGCTAGAAAATATGTTTACAAATTTATTGGATTTCCTACTTCGTGGGAATACGAGCTATATCTATCACAAATCTGTTATAAGCCAGATATAAAATTCAACAGATGCATCAACATTAAAGGTATTAAAACAAACTTGTCAAAAGAATCCATATAAAAGGAAAAAATATATGTACTACTTTTATATATATTATTGTTGCATATATATATGCAACAATAATCTCTATATGATTGCAGGCGAACTGCTGCGAGAGAAATTAATCCTGGACTTGCCACTCTAAACTTCTACAATTTCTCCCTTTCTATCTTCTTGCGCCTATGTGCTTTCCAGTCGCGTATTCGCGAGCGAGATATTATATTCGCGTTTGTCATACATATTTGCATAAACTATGAATAAATGCATACGCATTAGTGTCTTAATGCGAGGACATAATTTCACTCGTACGCAGCATTTAATTAGAAAAATAACAGACAATGCTTTTTGAATTAAAAATAAAGATGAAAATATTAAATTCCCAAACTATTTTCTTGCACAGCTTTACTTACAAATAATAAAAATAAAATAACATTTTTTTATTATTTAAATAATTAGATAATATTAAATTATGAATATACTTGTATGATTTATATAAACTCAATTATTAATACATAAAAATAAAATATAACTCAAACAAATTAATATATCAATGTATTAATAATAATTTATGAGTTATAAGATAATAATTGCTACGGTAATTGTATTTACACGTTTAATAGGAAGTACTTAAGTAAGTTACAATTTTATATCAGCTCGCCATCTCTTTTTTATAATAATTTATACATAATCGCTTATTTAAAGTTTACATCATCGATGAGAGTTATTATTGTCTCGCTCTTATCTATGTGTAATTAATCACGTATGCAATACGATGTTTAAGATTATTTTGAGGACACGTGTACAATAACATCTGATTCTTTTCCTGTTCGCACGGGCATTATGATCGTAACGCAAGAGTGATAACATGCAAATTCGCGTTACTATATCGTGTTTCCACGTTCCGCACTGCATTCCGCAACTGCCGCTTCCGCTCTGGCTCCACGTGCCGCCATGCCGCGTCGTTTTGCTTCCAGAACGTGTATGGCATGGAGCCAACGGCGGGTTAGTCCGCAATCATATCGTCCGCAGAATATCAAATCATCCGGGAGACTCTTCCTGGATCGGAAACTGGCAACGCGTAAATCAGTGAATTAAACGCAGTCCCATGGAATTCCGATAACCAATCGTTCGGTCCGCGCGGCAGACAGATTGCCGTTCGATATTAACGTTCTACGCGAGCTGCATGCTCCATAAACTGCGTCCCCGAAGCGCCATAGAAGAAACCGTCATAAACAGCACGTTGCCATAAATCCATAACGCCACCGACCATTTGTCCGTACGAATCGCCCATAAAGTGTCAGTATAGTCCCGACAGATAAGGTGCATCCCCTATCCAGTGAGACGACCTTGAGATCACGCTGGTCCATAAAACGTATAATGATCGACTCCAAGCTCTAGTGAACGACCACCCGAGATACCGCCATCCATCACCATGACTGACAATGCGTAAGAAATACCTGGAGCCGAGCGTGACACGAGAGATTCGACCGAGGGGACGAGCTGATAAATGAAGCTGACGTTCGCAGAGCGGTATCCCCATCGCTTCCCGTATGAAAGATAGGGTTTGAATATACTTGCCGACATTGCCGATCTCTATGGAAGGTCCCCCGCGACGTCTGTAGCCGTCGGGAGACGACAGCTGCAACCGTTCTTAAGCACTTAGCGAACAATAGCCCTGGGGATCGAGGGTTGAGGGCGAAGGTGGTGAGCGCGTGGCAAAGCGAGCTATGAAAACGCGAGGACAGGTGGACGAGGGATACGTAATCGAGAGCAGGTACGTGCCGTAACCTGTTCTAAATTCCGATGGGAAACGCGATCCGAGATGAAGCATCTTCTTACGTGCGCCGGCTTGGAAATAGAAGCGGAGGCCCGCGGCTCGCTTCCGCTGCTCGCGTCATACAGACCGAAATGGTTCTTCGAACGTGAGAAAAAAGGAAAGACGCAAAAGTGCAGAAATGGCCGCTGACGAAGTGGGTAAACACTTCTTCCTAGGTGTACTTAGCAAGGACGGCACTTCGAAGAAAGCGGAGCAGTGGGCGGGTAGACTTGACGCACGTTCGCCTCGAGAGTGTCCTCGACAAGATGAAAAACCATGCTTTGCGCATCATTACGTAATATATCCTACGGTCCCGTTGTTCCTAAAACTACAAAAGCCGATCAGACCTTAATCGAAGGTGACCTACTCAATCCCGGACGAAGGCTGGACTTATTGTATGACGCGAGAGGAGAATGGCATTCTCGTATGGCGCCGGATACTCCTCGTAAAAAAGCATACGGTGACTCCACACAAAAGGTAATAAATCCGGAATTGATGAACCAGCTAACGGATAAATCGAGTTATATGATAGTGTCCGGCCAAGTCGAGGGAGATCGTGTCTTGGAGGGGTTCAAAGCCCTAATCCGCAAATAGAATCTCTAAATGCAGCCTTCAAAGGAGGAATAGAAGCCGCTGGAAATTCGATTGCCACTCGAACCGCAGATTACGTCGCATCTGCGCATATTCTTGCATAGCATACGCAAATGGAAATGGCACGTATGATAAAACACGTAACTACGCCAATGGAATTATAATATAAGATATATACCTGAGCCGGATGAGACCCAACACGAAACATGGTTCTCTTTTAAATTTAAAAATGCATTTTACATCTAAAGTATGCTTAAAAGATGTATCCTAGGAAGTAGAAAAGAAAAATCTAGCGAATTAGAATTGGCAGTAATGCGTCTGCAACAAAATATAATGCAACAAATGCAATATATAATACAACAAAAACTTGAAGTGGGTGTATGAACCGTATACATACATTGGATTGAGTATGCATACATACATATACATATACATATATTAAATATACATTATATTTTATTATTTATTATAAAATATTATTATATGAATTAACTTTCTAAGTATAAAAAATAAAATGTATAAATATCGATCTTTTAAAATAAGTATATCTTTTTAGAAACAATGTACAAATTAAATAATGTCTACTCATATGGTCATTGTTATATATTTTTTTATTAAGGTTTGCATCAGAAGATAACGATTTTCAGTAGTGCTAATGTTTGTGTAACCAAAATTAACGCTAAGAAATTTTTTTTAATTTAGAAATTAATTAACGACCAAATTAAAGATAATTGTGCTTAAGAGTAAAATTATAAATCCTAAAAGATTCTATTTTTTGTAATTAATAATAATTTTAAAACTGATTTAGAAGATAATATTTCATATATTTATTAGTTTCAATTTTTTAATTTCCTATTTAAACCTTATTTTATATATTCATATAATAAGATATCTGATAAATGTTTTTATTTATTTATTAATATTCTATATGAGGAAAATACATCTATTTTAATTTTGTAAGCGATTGAAAGATTTACTTGACTTAGTTTATTTCAATGTTTTGAAAGAGATAAACTTTTTAAAAAATAAAATTAATTGAGTGAGCCGTCATTTAAGATATCTTATTCTCGGTTTGTTGGTTTTAAATGTAAATTTAAGATAACGAGAAACGCTGTGGATGTTCTCGAGGTTAAAGTTACTGAATATGTATGCACGAATGAACTTGCGTCAATGAGGTTCCCGAAACTTTTGCGAAACCTTATTAGTCCTTTACGCGTTTCCTCAAAAATTATTTCGAGAGTTAGCTAGCAGAGGTATATTACCTACGCGAGTTACAAAGGAATGCCTTGGGGGAATTTTAGTGGTCCATATAAATGTGATTAATCTAGTGGAAGTTGTTCAAGTCTTTAAATGTAATTGAATTGCGATTTGTGCGTTATTGCGCAAGAAGAAAAGAGGAGAGGAGAAGATAGTTTTAAAAGAGTATGAAAGAAAAAAAACACGTCAAACGATAAAATAGACAATAAATAATAATAGACAATAGATAATAAAATAATAGACAATTATTGAATCTAATAAAATCTTTCAGATAAAACTGATTAAACTGCATTATTATCAATTCCTTCATTTAGTTCTGTTTATTTAGTTTTCTTATTATTACTTGTTTGACGTCGACAAAAGGTTTATTTTTATTTTAACAATCTCAAGTTGAATGTAAAAGTCGACAAAGTCGTAATTCTGAATTTCTATCATTCCTAATGGCAATATGTCGTAAGACTCACAGTTTCTGTTATTATCGTTTCATACGTATTCGATGACGCTGCAAAACGTCAGCCTTAAGCATGAAAATGTTTGCTGACACGAGAAAACGGAGAGATTTTCCACGTACGTATCGAACAATGAACGTAGGACGGAGTGATCCCGGCGGTAATCCGAAAGTTCCCAATTCTGGCTTTCTTTATCCGGAATTAAACCGCCGTCGGAAACACGGTAACGCGGAAACAACATACCGGTGATGGACACTGTGACTCGTCGAGTAGAGGACTGCAGGGAAATTATTTGCCAAACTCTGTCTCTGAAGCACGGCGGAGTGAAATTTTTGCGGTCAACGTCCCGGCTCTCATCGTGCAAAATACTCAAATTCCCTGGTGTACACGTGTACGTACAACCGCGCGACTGTCGCGCTGAAGTTTAACAACTGCAGCGCTATAGTCTATAATTAAAGAGTAAATTAATTCTCAGCGAGTCGCATTTTCCTTCTCGTCGAAGACATCGCGAACGATTACGTTCTTCTTTTCTCGGGGTTCATATTATAGCGAGTTTCTGCGGTATAATTAAATGAAAATAATTGCGCTCTGCGTATCATTGGCGACGAAGCCGAAGAAGCCTCTCCATGCTGCCAGATTCCACATACTTGTCCCTCTCTGTCTCCGCTAGATTAGACGTCACCGTGAGTCGAGTCGGCGGTATCTCTCCTCCGCTCATGTGTTACCCAGGGATCTAATTTTTCCCCTTTTTTTTTATCGACTACCTTTCCACCTGCGACCCTTGAAACTACCTATCCGCGCTGCCCTTTGTCAAAGGGGAAGTCTGCCATTACGCAAAAGCGCACAGCCTGTGATATAATTAATTTTAATGTTGGATTAAAATTATACGTCAAGTTGCATGAAATACCTGAAAGCTCCCATATTCCAAATGCAACTTTGAATAATTTCCGAGTTGAATAAACGCAAACTCTCCATCTTTCTCGCAGAGTTAAAATTACATTTCGTAAATTGGAAATACGGAACGTATCAAAAGAGAGAAAGTGTGTGTGTGTGTGTGTGTGTGTGTTTATAGAAAGAAATATAATTTTATGAAAAATTTGTCGATTGTACAGAGAGATAGCCTGTGTTCAGCAATTTTATTTGTTATTCCTTCTTTTTGAAATTAACATCGGATTCTGCGTCTCACGATACACTTTGTAATCAAATAGTATTGTTCTATGGAGTGGAACTAGCAGGCTTTGCTGACGGGTGAGGCTGTGAGCCGCAGCTAACGCATTAACTCGATCTCACGGCGCATTAGTAACACAAGCGATCGAATGTTTAACGAATGCCGTTAAAAGCTACATGGGAACGTATCTGTTTTCAGTCGATGCGTCGATCTGTTCGAACAGCATAATATTAATTTACACAAGAAATAAGCTACAGCTGGAGTAAAGGTAGATCGGATGTGGCATAATTAATCAAATATGGAGACGCGAACGTTGGAATATTTAATCCATTTAAATTAATTAACGCACTCTCCCGCGTATTTCAAACTATGACATTTAGCAACAACGTGCTTCTGTGTAATTAAGAGTGGTTATTATATTGCTGTTGTACATCGCAGAAATCGGAAGAGGTAAATTTATTAAATCACTAATTATCCCGAACGTAAATTGATCTTTTGCCGGGAATAAGATTATATTTAACGTCACAGTTGAGACAGAAATCTCACTGATACTTACGAAAGTCGGCTAAACTTTAGAGTTCGCTAATTATTCAATTTACTGGCTAGCTAGAAGAGATTTAGGTCTTTTTAAAGCGTTTTATTAATTTTCTCGCGATTTCTTCTTCTCTTTTAATAAAGAACTTTTCAAGCAAATGATCAAGTAGAAAACTCTGAGTATTTACATCGCGAAAAATATTTTCTATCACGATAGAAATTTTGTACAGTACATTAGTTACGTTTTTCTATATAACGTACATCACATTTGTTAGTGAAAAATCGGAAGCGATCAACGTGTAACTCTATCTCGCGCTTCTTCCTAGTGAAAAAGCACGCGATCATAATTCTTAAGGGCGGACGTATTATTGTGCTGTGTTTGACTATAGCGCTGCATTTCGCAATGTCGGCCGTAAACTTTTAACAAGATATAAAGAGCGCCAACAAGCCTTGAAAGATGGATCTCGTCTTTGCGCGACTTAGGAATTGTGGCATAATTCCGCTCATCGCGATCGTTTCCTTTACCTCCGTTTCTCGCAAAGTAAAGGTATTGTCATCCGGCGAACGCGATTTACGAGTTAAAACTTCACGGATCGTATAACTTCTAACGCGTCGGAGCCGGAGCGGCGCGAGCTGCCCTACTCGGCTGCTCCAAGAGAGACGTCTTTGCCTCCCTCGATAAACGTATTGAAATATAGCGATCGATGGAATCTATAAACGATACACTCGTAGAAAACCATATTACGTAATCATGAAATATTACTGAGACTCTTAGTGCCGCCTACGAAAAGATGATAAAAACGGTACGAGATAAGACGTTTACAATGTTGAACAGCGATACGAATCGATCACTAGATACTCGCAACTCTTAGTCGTGTCTACGAAACGAGGACATAAAAATAAAATAAGATGCTTATATTTTTTGGATAACGGTACCGATAAACACGAAAATAGATGTATAACAGTAAATATATTTACTGTTTTCCATGCGCCCTTACGTACAAGAGCCAAAGCAGATAGCAATCTCTGTTGTAAAGTCATCCAGAACTTAATTAAGGAGTCTCTGGCCGGAAACCAGTGGGAGTGCCTGACGAAATCCGGTGGCTAACGATCTAACGACGCGACGTGACGATTAACTGAAATAGTTTCCGCAGAGGAGAGAATAAATAAAATACATATACATATATACATACATATATATATAAATTTCAAATTTTCCAGACTTTTATTTCGACAATTCATACACAAAATGCACAAAATATTTTTAACTTTTTTCTTTATGTAGAACGCAAATTAAATACAACAAAATAAGCAAAGTATCCTCGAGAAAATCGTAATATATGTCACATATACAATTAATCACCTTTTTACATGCAATTTCTATTTCGCTTCAACGTTACTTTCTTTAAATAGTGTTCTACTTAAAGCTTGCTGGAGTATTGTAGAAACCAACTACGAACGACGTCAGAAGTACTTACATGCGGTAAAAGTCGTAGGAAATTTTACCTCGAATTTAAGGTTCTTTGCTGAACGTTTGACTTAAAAAAAGAATTCCGCAAAAATTCTACGTTGCCGGGAAGCAATTCTCCGGAAAAGTCCGAGGAGGTTTTGTATTATTTGTACCAAGATCAAGCATTACAAAAGACCGTAAGCATCATTTATACAGAGCATCATTTATACGTCGACTCGGGTAATGGACTTTAACGTTTACGCTTGAGTCGTAAGCGGGGTAGTCCGCGCAGGGACAGCTCTCCTTTTTCAATCTGTCTTAAACGTCATCCAGATTTAACCTCGGACCTTTACGTTTCGCATGCGGCTCCCCAGCATTGAGGGCTAAGTATTTCGTATATCCTGCATTCCCTGGGAATTTATGTCCCCGACGCGCAAAACCACCGCCATATATCCTCGTCAGGGATTTTTTTTTACAGACCGTAGATCGTAAGAAAGAACAAATCGGATCTCCGAAGACGTCGTTGGGAATACCGGCTAGGTGTTTCTCCGTTTTTACCTCCGTCCTTTTTCTTTCTTTTTTTCTGGAAATTCTTCCGTCAGAGTCGTCCGTACCTTATATCGTCCAGCTCCTTCGAAGGCATCCTCCTGTTTTTCGGTCTCATATATACGGCATCTCGCGCGGCCGTAAAAATAAACGTAGAAATTCACCGTAGCCGGAAGATGGAAGAACGCGATAGTTACGTGCAATACCTGGAATGCCGGAAACTCGACGAAAGTGCGGAAGATGCATTTGAGATCTTGGAAAAGAGGAAACATATAGTACAAGATAAAAATGACGAATAAACAGCTTTATGGTTTTGTTCGGCTGCGAAACATATCGTAACATTATACATATCGGAAGCAATGTATTTAACCCTCGCACTATCGGATGTGAAATAATGCCAAGGTGGAACGTCGTGTCCTTGAATCAAATCATCCTCAATAATCTTTAAAAGGAGGACACTTCACCGTCATCGCCGCGTCGTCGTAATGCTCGGCCTTCATAAATCATATCTATTTCATTGTCAAAAACAGAGCCTTAGATTATATCCCTCTGTCATCCCCGCTAACTCGTCCAAATGCGTAATACAGCGCGGAGGACTTCGGATTAAATGGAGCCCATTTTACGGTGTTACATTTATTCACGGCGATACAAATTTTACGAGTCTTTCGTTGAGCTTATTTTAGTTTCAATGCTTTGCCTGCGACCGTGAATGATTCGAATTGCTATATATGTATATAAGTACATGAATAAAATTTGCTTCATATGCAAATTAAAAGTAGCTGCTGCTGTATTATATATAACTATATAGTGTATATAGTAATAACAAGAACTCGATATTTGCATATATATATAGAGGTTTATGAAAATAATCTTCAATAGAAATCAAATAATTTTTGAAAAAATAAATTTAAACAAACATAACTTTCAAAATATTAATTACAACGTATTTATTAAAAAAACAGTTGTATGAGGAATAAATATAGATGTAAGTATATCTATGTTTATATATTTTACGAACAATTAATCCTAATATAACAAAGACTAAAAAATTTATACTTCTTTTTTGTTCTCTCTACTAATTTTATCAAAAGTTTTTAGAGTTAATAAAATACATCGCGTTTGGGAAGAACAATGACTTACCTTCTAGGAAGTGGAATCTTCTGGGAAAACCTGCTTTGCAGTCGCTGTTTTGTGTCTTGTCGCAAATGTCTCCATGAAACTTTTGATAGCTGCCAGCGGACCGTTACCGGTTTTCTCCATGAGCCCCTCATCCCAGAATCTTTTTTCACCTGTCCTCGCGTAAGTACTTCGTTTTATTTCCCCCCCCCCCTCTCTCTCTCTCTCTCTCTCTCTCTCTCTCTCTCTCTCTCTCTCTCTCTCTCTCTCTCTCTCTCTCTCTCTTTCTCTCCGGCAAACCACGACGGCAAAATAGTTGCCCTAGTTTTGAGTTCGTCCGAGTATGGTGAGAAAAAGCAACAATCTTGAACGTGCCAATGTTGGCTTGGGATATCAAGCCTACCTGATCCTGCGATCCCTCGACCTTTCCTGAATCACGTGCGATTTGAAGCATGTGGAAATATTAAGGTTGACCCATCTATGAAAAATCTATAATATTCTTTACTGCCAAAAAATTAATAATGTAACATTAATTTTGTGAAACACTAACAAGATAGATTATCGCGCATTTCTATTAACAAAGTTCCTATCCATTAACAATATTAAGAAAAAGATCAAAGTAATTTACACAAAAATCTAATTGAGCAATTTTAGATCAAGTTAGGAGAAATTTATTAAATATGCAAAGATTTTACTAGATATTTCGCAAACTTATAAAGTTAAATTACAAATTCTTAAGCGCTCGTTCAACGAAAAGGAATTAGAAAAATGTTGAGAAATAGTAACCACAAAGCATGTTGTATTCTACCTGTGTTATCGTACTAAGCGCGGAATGTAAAATATTTATAAATTTTACTAATAGATAAATAAATGCAAACTTTAAATAAAGTGGCTTTCAAAACATCAGCGTTGTTGTAGTTATAATAATAAAATTTTTAACCAACTCTAATTAGTAATAAAAACGAAAAGATCTTTACGTTGTAACAAATAAAATTAAGTATTAACAATAAAAAACAAAACACAAGGATATAATATTAGTAAATATTCAATATTTATATAATTTTACTGTTCTCGTACGTCGAATATTTCTTCCTTACATCCACATCCGACATAAAAAGTATAATTGTTGAATCGCGTGAAGATAATAAAAACTTTAGAGAAAAATGCACCACATTTTTATTAGTCACACACAGTAGCACGATAAGGAAAAAATATTCTATTAAGAAAACTAGAAAAAGTATGACAGATTAAAAGTATGGAAGAACGGTTATATGCGTTATATGCGTAGTTTACAGATATTGACGTTTAGTCAATAATATTGATAGGTCGTATTAAATAGTTTGAGCTGCTTGTTTCCTTCATGTTCAAACAGTTTAACGTGATTATAAAGGTAATCCATGCGTTGATGTCCGATCAATGTTGAAATATCATGTAATATGAAGTAATATACAGTTGACAATTGACAATCGCGCCATACATTAACTAAAATATGAAATAAAGTAAATACTAAAAAATTCATTTAAAATAAATAATCTGTAATTATCTCAAAATATGCAAATTATTAAAATTAAATTATAAAAATATACTATACTACTGCAAAAAAAATCATTTTTGCTTTGAAAATATCTTAACTTTTGAAATATTAAACTAGTGTTTAATATTTCAAAAGTTAAGTTCTGAAATTAGTGTTCGAAAATGTTAGATAATTAAACAATTTAAATCTCAAAATTAATGTTAAATACTTCAAATCTTTTAAACTAAAAATATGTTCAAACTGTTTAAAGTCACTTCACATCAAAAATTAGTATAAATTAAACCTAAATTTTATGAAATATTAACAATAGTGTATATATAACATATATATTTAAAATTATTTTGTTGAAAATAGAGATAAAAGTAATTTATAAATAAAATAAATAATAAAAAAGAAATAAAAATTCAAAATAATATTTTTTTATAACGATGAATTAAAAAAAAAAACTTATTTTAACAAAATACATAAAATATATTCAAAAAATTTAAAAAATAAAAATCAACCTTTTAAAAAAATTAACTAACTTTTAAAAAAAGTTTTTTTATATTGAGTTTTATTATTATGAAATTTATTGAGATAATCCTTTACTTTCCTCTTTTACATTTAAAAGAAGAGAAAGATTTCTCATAAAAAACTACTCTTTTGTTTCAATGTATATTGTATTCAATCATCTTTACTGTCCGAACTGTCTAAAATATTTTATATAGATCCTTTTTACTTTAAACTATTCAAACAACCAATTATACAATGTATTTTAAATATTTTATTTAAATCTTAATTAAAATAAGTTTATATGTATTATTGAACAGCTATAACTTGCTTGCATAAAGAATTTCTTTATAGTTTTATCAAGAAAAATATATTTTTTTATTAAATAATAATTTTTATGAATTGAGAGGCAGAATCTCTAATAGAAAATTACATCTTCAAAAATTAAAATTTTATAATAATATTATTATTAAAACAGTCATTGTGCTGTTTAAATAATTATAATGCTGAAATAAGAATAAATAAAATATTCTTCTAAAATGTAAGATTACCAATTGAAAAAATTAAATTATATATAAGCATATTATCATTGTTAAATATATAGAATACATTAATTTTTATTTGATACTAATATTTAATATTATTTCTTGTGTATAAAATTTATTAGATAAGATTAGAACTGTTAAATGTAGTAGAAGCAAGAACATCCCTGAACTCTTGAAATGGATGAGAGAAATTGAACGAGAAGGTTCCTGGTGCAATAGAAAATTCTTACTTGGTTCGTGTCCCTTTAAAAATCGAGAGGTTTTAAGATAACGAGTCTCATCACGATAATCATCATGGGATAAAGGGTGCAATGCGGTCCAAGATATTCTGAAATAGAAGGCTTTTACGAAAATTTCCGGTTAGCGAGAGAGCCACTGATTTCGCAAAGCTCTGCGCATTT
The DNA here is from genome assembly GCF_013373865.1 of Monomorium pharaonis. Taxonomy (NCBI): domain Eukaryota; kingdom Metazoa; phylum Arthropoda; class Insecta; order Hymenoptera; family Formicidae; genus Monomorium; species Monomorium pharaonis. Next base: position 10,987,506 of record NC_050468.1, on the reverse strand, counting down.
CGTTCGTCGCTATTGCACTTTATCGCACAACGAGCGGTAGCCGCTGGGCAATCTTCTTCCAAGCTCGTGCAAAAGCACGGGTACATTTTTCTGGTGTGTCGCTTTGCTTCCCTTAAAAATGACAATGGAGATAGGATAATATGTAAAATTAATTTACTAGAGCAACTGACGTTTACATATTATCATGAAAACGATACACAAGAAAACTTTATAAGCTTTGATTAAATTAAAAATAGATATACTCTAACAAAAAATTGTTTTCCAATATTTGTTTCAAATAATATTTATTGTAAAAAAGTCATTTGCTAACATATTGACAAAATTATTTTTTACACATAATCTAATGTTTATAAGACTAGAAAAATTACTCGACCAACACACACAATGGTTAATTGTAAGAAATTATAATCGATAATTAACGTTATTAATTAATCAAGTTGTACATCTATAATTATATAAATAACAAACTCGTTAAAACATAAATAATTTAAATATATGTATGATAAGGTACATAACTTAACATCAATTTGTTTAATAAATGCTTCTTTGTCGAATTACTTATCCATTTTGCAAGTCATTCATAATAATCCAATCTTCTTAACTATTTATCATACTTTTACATTATATTCCATACAAGTTTTACATTATTCTTACTCATACGTGGTTCTTTGATATATTGTACTCCTCTTCAAACTCTTCGAACTCTTCGTGAGAATAAGAGAAAGTCCATTATAGAAATGTCCGATTTTCTTAGAAATTCACACAAAAAAACGCGAAAAATTTCAAAAGTACAATATTTAGCAATTTTTAGCAATATTTAGCACTTTTATCATTACCATTAAAAATATTTGGCAATTTCTATACTTAAAATAAATATACAGCCATCTGTCGGACAAGTTTTTAATAGAATTAATGCAACGCATTAATGTAACGCTAAGTATTTAATAAAATTAATGCAATATTGTGCAACGCTTCGTTCATATACATAAAAAATATACTTGCGCTTAATATTTATCGGACATTCATGAAAAATACACTTCAAATCACACTTTTAGAATTCTCGAAATCTTTTGATTGAAACAGTCTGAGTCGTCGAAAGTACGAACGTTTCTAATCTGTCTGAATCTAAAGTTACGAAATTAACGTGTAATATATAAGTAGTCTTTATTATAATATTTTGTAATCTTAAAATTTAAAGCTTACATTTGGTCTGAACGTGTCTACGTACGTATACATCTAATTACTCTACGATATTCTCTCATTATCAACTAATTAGAGAAGGTCCCCTTACTTTAATGAATTTCGATCGGACATGAAAGAGTTATAATACTTCCGTAACTTCGTTTAATACTTCCGTAAAGTTTGATAATAGACATAACAGAGATCGCGAGAAATATAGTATTTTATTTTACATAAAAGAAGGATCTCTGCAACATCGCATTCTTTTTTTAAAAAGTAATGCACTCGAAAAAAAACGTAATTTTTTAGTTGAATCATTTCATAATTACTTATTTATGTAAGTTAAGTAAACATTAGATATACTCTATCACACAATCGTCAAAAGTGTAGATCATAATAATTCAAAATAAAAAAAATTTTAATAATTCAGTCCATATGTGTTAAAAAATATTAAAATTATTGTTACTTAAAAATAATAAAAAGAGATCAAAAAATAATGCTTAACCAAAAGTTGCTTAAGAGAATTGTAAAACACAAAAACCAAAAATAACATTTAACCATGTTTTTAAAAGTTTATTCAAGTATTTCATTAGTAATTAATTTTTGAAAAATTTAATGTTTTTATAAAATGCGCAAATTTAAAAATTAAAAATTAAAAATTTGCTTAAAATTATTAAAACTCAAGATCTGCTCTAAACAATAAAGCTCTTCTTCTCTTTGCTTTTTTAGTATTACTTTTAAAATAAGAATACGACATGTATATATTACTTAATAGCTATAATCAATAGCTATAATCAATCATTAGGAACAAAATTGGTTTGGATCAATAATGTATTGACTACTGTAGATGAGATACGTTTTTCATGTAGATTAATACATTATTGAGCCGAGCCATTTAATTATTATATAATGGTGCGATCACATCAGGAGGAAAGTAAAATGATAACCTCATCAGCAAACAGATTCGCATTCCCACTTTTATATAAATGTGCACAAGAAAATTGTACAGTGATATCTTGTTTTTATTAAAGGCCGCTTTTTACCGCACGGGATTAAACAGTGATGATTCCTCTCTTTTTACACAGTGACTTCGTTGCACTTTTAATTAAAGCATCAAATAGCAGACGGGGGCCTTTAATAAATTGAGAGACGCTCGCACTGAGTTATCTAGTAACATATTTTTTTTTTTTAATTCACTCTTATCCTTTAGCATGAACAGTTCAAATTGAAAGGAGGTAATATACCGATGGCTCAACGAGCTCATCTCTTTAATTTCGTGCGCTACAAACACGTGTACAACTACGAATCTCGCTAAGAGCTCTCTAGCACCGAACACGATAATCGCATATCATACATCTTCCAATGTTGAAGGAACTAGATACTATAAGAGTATAATCTTAGTAAGTCTGCTAGTCTTATCCCCCAACGCAGATAAAAATATGTAGGCTCTCCGAAAATATCTGACATTAATTCCCGCATATATGTATGTATATGTATGTATTATGTAAATCTATCAATTATTCAAAATAGGTTTCTCGTTATATTATTATACATGGATATTCGTGGATATGACAGCGAATATTATTACAGTTTTTGTCCGTGGCTTTAGAATAGTATGCTTTGAACGCTTTTGTACTTTACGACAGCTTTAATCGCGAAGAATTATGTCATACCTTGTCGAAACAAGAGAAGCAGAATCAAACCCATTGCTACGATAATGAAATTTTAATGACCGTTACGATCGTTAAATGTAAATGTACGGTCGTAATGCGCGGACTGCGTATCGCATTTCATACGGCGGCCACAAAGCTCGATTAATGAGCCGACCGATGCATTCGATACCAATTCATTCGACATTAGCTAAATTAATAGGCTTCTGTAATGTTTAATTAATTTGGAACAAACAAATGCGCATGCATGATAACTTGACGTATCAGATTAACAGACTGCCTTTTCACGAGAATGAAGAAGATTTTAAATAATAAAATCCCTGAGAGCGTGTGCCGTTCCTTCCTCGTGCTGATGTTCGATGGCGTTGACAGGTTCTACAAATCGAACGACCGAGTGCGCACTCGGCGAACGCGTCCCTTTTTTTTTGCGTCCAACCGATTTACGCTGCCTCGTGTGTGCAGACAATTTACGAGAGCCCGTACGTACGTCTACGACAAGTAAGAGGAGATGCTACGTGAGACGCTTCGCCTCTCCTAAGAATGGAGCAATTTCTACAGTTCGCTCCCTACGGCGGATTTAAGTTCTGAGAAGAAAACGCGGAAAGAGAGGAAAAAGTCTGCCGTATATAATTGTGGCTACGAGGGGCAAAGGACAGAAGGAGGGATAGAGACAGTGAAGAGAGCAAAATTGAGTAGAGAGATGAATAAAGTTGATCGATCGATTCTCATTTCGTTGGACTAATTATATGCCGCCCGCTCGTCGGGCCTCGCCGATTAAATGTGTTAATTAAAAATTGCGGGCCGCCCGAATAAACGCGTCGCTATGAAACGATCTACAATTCGTTGGCTCATCTCCCTACGGTGTCCGTTCGTTACGGAAAATGACGCCGCCACGCTCGCGATGTATAGTATATCCGTTCTACAGTTTCGTTGTTCGGCTAGCGAAACTCTCGAATATATCATTAACGAATTGTCGACTAACGAAGGAAGTTCAACGGTGTTTCCCAGGCGAATTCGTTGAAATGCCTGTCATGTATCATTCATGAGATCGACCGAATCGAGGCGCGGCAGGTAGTTTCGTTATTACGTTTAGTCCGTGGCAAAAAATGAGGGAAGAAAAAAATAAAAAAAAGAAGAAGAAAAAATAGAAAATACCGCGCAGAAAAACGTTCTTCAATGTCCGCCCTTCTGTTGCGTGTCCGCGCGACGCGCTTTTAATTTCCGGAGAGCACCTAAAGACTTGACGCGCGCTTAATTTCGCACGCGCAGGAAATAAACGAGAAATGTTTCTCGGTCCGAGACCAAATCGTTTTACATCTCGCGGGATGCGGTCGAAGCGACGTTTATCGCGCAAAGTAGGGAAATAAGGGAAAACCGTCATTTCGTAACCGCGTCACGTTCAAATAAATCGGTCATTTGGAGAAACAACATAATCTCGCTTTTGGAAAATTGGAAAAAACTATCTGGGGTTTTACATGCTTTTAAAAATAATTAAAAATTTATTAAAAAATAATTTATTGTTTTATGCGTTAAGTGAATAAAATGTATCACTTTTAAAATCTCAAAGGAAAACTAATTTTCGAAATTTTTAGCCTGTGTTGTTTCTTAACAAAATAAGCATTTTTGTATAATATTAAATAGTATTTTCTTTACATTTCGTAAATGTTGAATTTTGTAAATAAAATGTTATTTTTTAAAAATATACAGTTCATAAAACAACAAGCTTGTAATATTTAATTCTAATATGCTAAAATGGATCGTTGTTCAGCGTGTTTTTATAGAATATATTGTAAGGGAAAAACATGGTTGCTGGGCACAGATTTATGACATTATACTCATGTGAATAACAATTTTGTAAACCCGATGTCTAGCAAAAAAAATGCTTTAATTGTGGTTATTAAAAGAAATTGTACATATAACTCAGTTACGACAAAAACTGTCTTGATTTATGTTGGCTTTTACAAATGATCGACTCAAATACGGCGATTAGTTATGGCGGTTCGATAAGAGCCATTGGTGCTCGGGGCTGTGGTATTTTCAAGAGAATCCACAAAAGAATGCAAGAAATATAGGCGATAAAAGTGACATTGACGCAAAAGCGATTATACGAAAGAATTTCACAGCCGTATTTCGTCTAAGGTACACTGAGAAAAAAAAGTTGTTGATTTGATTAAATTTTTCAACTTGATTAAATTTCTTTAATTCAACTATTTGTGCATTTCAGTCAAATGTATAAATACTTAAATTACAATTCAAGTATTTTATGTATTTAAGTTAATTACATAAATACTTGAACTAAAGAAATTTAATCTAGTTGAAAAATTTAGTCAAATTAACAACATTTTTTTCTCAGTGATATAGATCCGCGATTGGACCAGTCGTCGACGGAATCAACGTCGTCTTTTTCGAGCGTTCTCCAGGCCCCCGGAAGAAGCTACGACTAGACACACGTCGCTTTGTACCCAAGCACGACGTCGGACGTTTTGCTGCAGGATGGACGATCGAAGTGATGCACGGAGTTGTTCCTCTCCCGGATCGTGTTGTATTTTGTCAGGCTGTCCTGCCTGTTGTCGATCACGTTGCCGATGCTGCCGCGCAGGTCTCTGCGCGACGACGATTTCCCAAGGGTCTCAATTTTGTCGACGTTACTGACGCTCAATCGCCTATCCTTTTGCAAGGAGTTTCCGCTGCTCGGCTGCTCCTCGTCCCTCTCCAGGAAGTTGCACACGCTGACGCGTCTCTCGCGCAGCAAGGACTTGCCGGGCGGAAACGTAGGCCTCGCCAGCACGTCCATTCTATCAAAGTGGCAGATACTCATGCCGCGGTCCCTCTGCAGCGGCCTGGCGAGGACGTCCGTCCTGTCGAAGTGGCAGATGCTCATGCCGCGGTCCCTCTGCAGCGGCCTGGCAAGAACGTCCGTCCTGTCGAAATGGCAAATGCTCATGCCGCGGTCCCTCTGCAACGGCCTGGCGAGGACGTCCGTCCTGTCGAAGTGGCAGATGCTCATGCCGCGTTCGCGTTGTATCGGCCTGGCCAGGACGTCCATGCGGTCGAAATGGTAGGTGCTGGTCCGACGCTCGCGCTGCAACAGTCGCGACGTCTCGCCGATGGACCTGAGGGTCCTCAACGTGTCACCGTCGCGCTCCTCCTCGTCGTAATGTGACCCCGTGCCCTCCGCGTGCACCAGCGACTGCAGATCGAAGGCGCTCTTGGTTCGCCTGGGCGTCTCCTGGCTGGCCGGCAGCAGCGACGTGCTCGAGCCCACGAACACGCTGTTCTGGCGCAGCCTGGCAGCCGGCCCGGCGGCCGAGATGCAGCTCACCTGGTGCACCGGATGCTCCATGCAGTGAATGTTGAACTTTGAGTAGCTCCGGTGCTGCGAACAAGAGGAAAGTTGTCCGACGGTCTATTCACTACCCCGCAAGTTCTCGAGACGTAATTCACGTCTTGCAATATTATGGCAATGTTACATCTCTGCGGCGAGTTATATTTAAAATGGCAGTCTGACGAATGTGCAACGCGACGTAAAGATAAAATCTTTTTATCAATTTTATATGCTACAAAAAATTAAGATATCTGAGCCGAATAAGGCCCACTTGGAAATGTACTACTTAAAAACGCATTTTATACGCAAAGTAAGTGCTTAAAAGATATGTTATATAAAATAGATAAATAAAAATCTAAGATTTAACGCAACAAAAACTTGTAATGAATACAAGTGTAAAGTAAATCAATATAAAAATAAAAAATTTACGAGATATACCATTATTTGTCTATTATGTGTAAGGCATGCATCAGAGAATAACGATTTTCTATTAATCCATACTATTAACTTTTAAGTACCTAAAATTGCACTCAAATGATTTGAAACTTTCAAAAGTAAAAGATTAAAACCAAAATTAAAGATAATTGTAATATTTAACATTAGAATAAATCCTAAGAAATTTTGTTTTCGTGATTAATAATCATTTTAAAACTGATTTAAAAGATAATTAATATAAAAGTATACAACAACAAAAGGTAATTAATTTAGTTTAGTTCTTTTGTTAGTTTTAATTTATTCTTGATTTGAGCTTTATTATATTCATGAGTATGTAATAAGGTCCATTGTCAAAGTTAAAAAATTTTTTATTTACAATTATTCTAGACCTAAAAAAATTTGGTTAATATAGACTTCTTGATATCACAACCAAAATGTATCTACTAAAATTTCAGCTGTCACTTATATTATAGAATTTGAAAATTCTGCTTCTATTAGCTAGATTGATTAGGTGCAATACATATATACATATCACAGTATTTACTAATTATTTATCTATCTTAGCTAGATTTTACATACAAAATTTTTGTTAAAGTTGCAAGATCATTTGTTTGAGTGTATATAAAACATGTATTTTACTTTTGTGAGTAATTAAAATAAAGATTTTATTCTTACTTAGTTTATTTCAATATCTCTATAAATGTTAAAAACTAAAATTAATTGGGTGGTCTTTATTAGGCTCAAGTAATTTGCTATAATACGAAAATATTAATAGTTGTTACAGATCGTTGATCACTGACGATAACTTAGTTGAGAAAATTAATCAGCAGCGGTAGATGTCCTCGACAATCAAGCGTACTATTGACATTACAGTTAAGCGGCTTAAGTGCCATAAATACGCGGACTCGTAATTGAGTATGTACATTGAGTCAGGTCCATTATCAGTTTAAATTCATATTCTCCCATAGGGATATTCTAAAAATTAATTAATTTTTTTTTTTTAGTGAAACACGATGCGACTCTCGAATAATGTATACATATCCAATAAAATGTTGTGTAAATTATGATGGTGTTCTTACAGAAACATTTGGACTAGGAATTGTATAACGTATTTGGACGGGGCACACACACACACACACGCACGCACGCACGCACGCACGCACACACACACAGACACACACATACACATACATGTGACTGGTTGTCTGCCGGTGGAGAGATGTGTTGAGCGGACGTGACCTGATATACGGAGGCGTGTGGTACATCGGACACGTTGACATGATTTTCTAGTAGACGCGATGACAGTTTAATGGCCGTAGCAGTATTGTTGTGATAACGAGGGGAATTTGTTTTATAAAAGCCCCGGGGCCAGCCTGGATAATATTGTTCCTTCGTAAATGAAGTTTCTCAACGCGATCGAAGTTTCTTCGTGTCAAAATCGGGTTAAAACCCCATTCTGTTGAATTCTATTAAAACCGAAGGGGGAGAGATTGCGTTACAAGATTTCCTCGTGGAGAGTAAATGGAACGTCTTAAGAGTCCGGGTTTGTGATACCGCGCGCGCTACCGGTATAGCTCGCTAAACTATGTAGCTGAAAAGTTGCAACGGGGGAATTCTCTTCCTTTTTCTCTCGCGCGCGACACACACGTTCGCGATTTTCATTGCGGGCTACGCGGGTGCACGTTATCCCGGGCACCGAGCGTAAGTTGGTATCGCGTTGGATTTTATAACACGCGGCGCGGCGGGTGCTGCTTCTTCCGAGATTACGGATGTCGCGAGTCCGTTGAAAGGGCAAGGGATGATGCTGCATTTACATGTATTATGCAACAGCGGGATGGAGACGCGTATACCTCCGCCGATGCTTCGCTCAATTTCCCTCGCCGATCCTCTCTGCTGCGAAAGTAATTCAACGCGGAACGTTGTATTAGACAAACAGAATCAAGCCGATAAAACATCATGGCGCAGGTAAACGGATGGAAGCAGCGAGACGAGATTTTCCATCTCGTGATTTTTCAAGCAACGTAGAGGCTGCAATTTCTCATCTGCAGTGTAATCGTTTGTGTTTGTAAACGAAATGAGAGAGAGAGAGAGAGAAAGAGAGATTGCTGAGAGAGAACTAATTATTCAACTCCTGAATGATACGATTGGAGATGCTCGGAATACATTTCCACGGAATACATTTTCTCCTAATTATCGGGGAATGTTCGACGTTATGGGCGTGTACGAGTTGTCCAGTCGCGATGAAGTGCCCCCGAGCACACGTCGAATTCGGCAAATATCTTCCACAATTTATCTGACCCTGACAGACCGTCGTTCGTCATCATTAACTTCGCGCGTAATTCCCGATCATTTTGCTATTTATGGAGTCGACGTGCAAATAAACAGAATGATTCCTCGATAATATGATGATCACGTGAATTATTGCGTGAGGCATTTATCGCAACGTCGCAACACGACGACGAACAAAATGTGAAGAAGTTGTCATTTCATTCTCGCACCGGCTACATCACGTTAACGATGCGTTTCATCATTCTCTTTAGCGAATCTCTACTCTGCAGCTACTGTAGCGGGATTCTGTAACTCGTTATCTTGTCGTCGTGTACTCATAACGACAGTTGCGCGGCTTTTTCCCCCATATAAAATATCTGCGCAACTGTCGTTATAAGCGCATAACGACGAGATAACGAGTTACAGAATTCCACTACAGGAAAAATACTCCCGCGAGAAATTAATTCGTTCGTAAGATCGAAAGTCGCGCCAGGGGTCTCCTTCGGTGGGCTTATTTCCCCCGTAGGTTCCTCATCAATCATGAAAATTGCACGAGACAGCGATGTCGCTTAACGCGGCTGCGTCGGATTACGGATGTATCTGGGAAACACACACACACACACACACACACACATTGAAAACAAGATGAGATAATATCTCCAAAATGAAAATGCGTGTAATGCACAGCACGACATCGCTTTAAGGCTTTGACGGCACGATGTAACACGGCGTACTTGCGTACAGAGAATGACAAATTGCAGATTTCGTGCGCAGACGTGTGCGGCACCGCGTTCGGCACACCGCTTCATTACACAGATGCTGCCCTGAATATTGCATGCAATATCGTGTCGTTATTCGCAAACATTAGCATAATCGTCTAGCGTCTCGCACAGCGAATTGGGGATAACGGAATGTTGTTACAACGGATTTAACTTTGGGATCCAGAAACTTCAAGATACGTATCGAACAGTAAGGTATTAATTCATCATGTAAATACAGGGTACCTTCGCGACCTCACGGTGACGTGGGAATGTAAATTGTTGGTTCGCGATAACTCGAGGATTTACATGGGCACGCCGAATATGTAGATCCAAGATCCGCAGGTTTATGGATATATTCTGGAATCTACTTGATCAGCGGGAGAATATTCGTTTGCACAGAGTGGAATATGCATGATAGGTAGTCGACAGTGGTGTTAATATGTCAGATCGTGTGCACGCGCCCCAAGCGCTTCCCTCTAGAGGCTCTAGAGTCCCTCCGACCGCGGGTTGTAATCCCCTGAAAGCTCGCCAAGTACTCACTCTCGAACAATTTAGAGAACAATAGTAAATCCACTCGCACTCGATATTACAAATGGACAATCGATCCTCCTCTCAGGGTGTTAAACCGAATATTCGGAAGATTCTCGCGAGATTCCGAGCAACCCGAATCCCACAGTAAACTTCAGTAACTCGTCCCGACGATCTACGATCCCGGCATTCGACGGTTTGAGTAACCTCTTGTAACTAACGTCGGAACGAAGTCTCACTTCAAGGACATTTAGAATGGCGCTTCGCTATCCAGGACAGTTAAACAGAATTACGCCAGGTATCCTGAGAGAAGTTTTCACATAGTTTCATTAAAGAACTCTCGCCAATCGACTTGCTGTCCGTCACCGATGAGCAATGTTGTTACCGTCTTTAATTTTCCTTGCATCACGCCAAAGATACAAATTAATTCACATTGTTGCACTGGTTAAGCTCGTTGTTATTGGTATTATAAATTTTATACCTCTACAGTTAGACTTCTTGCTTATTGTGTTCGTATTTTACGTCGTTGCGACATTAAATGCTATTCTATTGGCTGTAGCAGTAGTTGTAAGAAATAAGTACTAAGCAAATTGACCTATTCTAACAATTCAAAAATAATAGATTGTAATTGGCCTATTTGCTTACTACTTACTTCTAACTACTGCAATGGCCACTGTAGAATGGTCTTAATATTTTGATTCAGATATATTCGCAAATAAGAAATAGCTTTAAATCAACATCGTCTATGCAGACCATGAGCAATTTGCTTCTTAATAGACTTCTTAAGTTTCTAAAAAAATTAAATTTAAAAAACATAGTTTTTTCCAAACAAAAGGAAAACGGCTATAATAATGAGATATTAGTATTCTTTTCTAAAAAAGATAAAATTAAAGAAAAATTCCTTTTTTAATACATAACAATATTTAATACATAAAACTATAATAAAATAATAGATTTTAATGATGAATTACTTAATTATTAAAGCACAAAAGAAATCTTCACATCATTGATGTATAAAGGACGATAAAAGTGATATCTAATCTTTAAAAAAAAACGTGAAAAACTGTGGTGAGGAAAAAGATCGGTTTTTCCAAAAAATTTTAAAGAATTTTTCCAGATTAAAAACACTATGCGCAATTTTAAGAGACGCGATTGTCCGTTTTGATAGAATTGAGGTCGACGTGTTTCTGACATGGTAAATGCCAATGCAATCGAACGTTTCCGGGATTGAATTACCATGGACGCAGAAATACATATTGGCAAACGGTGATTCCTATCTAAAAGTAATTGCTCGAGTCTCACGAACACGAAATTGTGTGTCCGTGTAACATCCAGTGCACATGCATTCCCCTTTCTATCGAAGTAAAAATCTTCTGTTTTATATGTAACAAAACATTTTATATATTTTTTGCATCACGTTCAAACAAAACTCGGAATTATTTTACCGTTTTTGCACGCGAGTGTGATTAATTGACGCGATAAAAAAAATAGTGCTAATATCGGGGAGCAAAATTTTACACGGAACAAAAGATAGCTGCAGCGAGTTCGTAAAAACCTCAGCCGGTACGCAACGCGACGATATAATCGGACTTCTGTGAACTTCGTTGTCGAGCACCCATTCCGGACGTTTCCCATTCGCATCGTGATTTATATTCCTTTGTACCGGTAAATCCAATATCGATATATGCGATTGACATCGTGAAATATTCGGCACATTCTACGCGCGCCGATGGAGGTCGGTTTCAGACACAATGCGTTATTCGCTCGGAAAATTCTTTTCTAATTTGCGCTATATATGAATAATAAAATGCGCGTCAATGCAACAACATTGTAAAAAAAAATTGCCGCGAGAGAAGATGCGATACATTTATATTTGTTATCTAAAATCTCTCTCTAGGGAATTACAAGCTCAATTCTAAACAAATAAAAGATGATCCGTACGACAAATTCTCTCGTTTTAATCTTTTTTATTTACCAGGGTTATTTAAACAATTCTGCGAATGTGAATATATAGATAACTGGGGAAAAGAATGTTTTGCATGCTTTCGTTGCGTCATATTTTAACACCATCAAATAAATTTTCTCTCTCTCTCTCTCTCTCTCTTTCTCTCTCAAATAATCAATCCTTGATTAAAGATTGAATCTTTATTTCATGCTTATGCATTCTTTATGGCGTAACTGCATTAGCAAAAATATTACACTCAGTGGTTTGCTATTGTCTTCCGAGAGATGGTGATCAATTAAAAATCTGATATTGTCCTGAATAAAAGCCAGATCTTTGGCACAGAAAGCACACGTGCAACTCTCAATTGCTACGATTGCTACATATTATATCAGTATATTTCAAGTTTATCATTTTGTACAATGATAAATAACAGTTTTATTTGTGTCTACCGTGCTTCGTTGAATCAAGACTGCTAAACTCCGGTCGGTTACTTCTTTTTCTTTCTTCTTTCATTTCGTTTTTACGCAATCCCAAATCAGCACATCTTTCTCTTTGTAGATAAAAATATTTAAATTACACGTCTTTTTACAAGATATTTATCAAAATATTTACCAAGATATTATTAATATTTCATAATTTTGAATCTAAACTAAAATAATACATTAATAAATGTAACATTGAGTTTTCAATTTGAGATTTTGTTTATTAAGGAAGTTATTGTACAAAATGTAAATAAGGTGGAAGATCGCAATATCACTTTTTTACTGTCCACCAACACGGATCCATTAAGTTGCAACCCGGTAATTGATCTACGGATATCAAGCAATCCTACAGTGTTCTATAATAAATGATAAATTGCTCCATTTTCGCGCGTACTTCTCTTTTGTATAATGAAATTATGAAGTATACATGGTTACGTGAAACAAGGCCAGCTGCGGAAATATGTTATCCGCGCCCGACCACGATGAGAAGCGTCTGTTCCGGTGCAGGGAACCATTCCAGAATCAATTTATAACAACACGCAGTAGTAAATCCTCTCGTTTATTTTGCATTCTTCTATAAATGATAAATAAGCTGACATAAATGCGTCTGGCAGTTTAATGGGTACTACAAGATTTAGGTACTTTCAAAGCGCGCGTTTAGAATATGAAATGAATGGAGATATCGACGATTTGACTTACTGAATATGCACTCTCTCAGGGCCGTCAATCGAGTGCCTTTTCGCAAAAAAAACAAATATTATTTAACACCCCTTCTGACATCATCGAGGAGTAAAAATAATATTTTGAAATTAATTCTTGTATATCCTACAACGATCCTTAAAAAATCCTCATTTAAAAATTACTATATTTTATTTTCTAAATTGATGCCTAAATATATGTTTTTGTTAAAAAATTATTATTTTCAAAAGAAAATCAATACAGTATTTTTTTTGTAAGAATTAGTCTCAATCTTTGTAAATTCTTTTTTTAACTTACGATTCATATTTCTTCTTTTTTATGTCGCTTTTGTGCGACGTAAAATTTGCACGTTGCTCTACAGCACTGCTGACTCAATTCCTAAGAATCGCACAATCTGAAGCTGAAGCTGAATTACCATAAGGGTCCACTGCAAGATACGAGTGAATTTATGATCGTATCCATGTTAAGGTAAAAATACGTTTACGTTACGTGACTTGTGCAGCATATGGAAAATACGTTATTTCCCGCGTAGGCTCGTGCCATCTCCAAGTTATTGCTTGCTTAGGCCATAATGTACGAGACACTGCACACGCGTGTATTTATTAGGTTGTAAACTTTATTGAAAAAAAGATAGGAAATATTTCATGTTTAACAAATTGAATGAAGTTTACAGTATTTCTTCTAAAGCGAACATTAACAATAATATTAATATTAATAAAAGCTAAAAGTTTATCTGCAATTGTAACAATAAGTAATACTTTAGAACGTTTAGTCTACATGGTATTTAACTGACCCAGTGTACATCCTGGATAGGTTGCGGTGATTATTACGCTATACTCACGAGCTTGCAAATCCCTTTTAAACGGCGGTTTAACATACCCATTGGCAGTGTGCTACAGCGCTGTATGCGTAATGTTTGCCGTTATTTTAGTAATTAAATGGAAAATAATCAAAATCTCGACATTGGTACATAAATTATATTGGGAAATTTAATTTCTATCCCCAATAATTTAATTATATAACTGCAGTATTTATGTTTCGCAGAGTACATTACGTAATTTATATACCGCGATGAAACTTCGCAAATTATTTAATTTAATTAATGCACAACGCCCGATAACGATCTGCACAAATGATATTAAATTCATAAAATTTAAGGGAAACACTATCGACTGGACCATAAATAATTAAAAAATTTGTAGCTAATGCTAAAAGCAAATTGAATTCCATTAATTAGTATTGTTTAAATGTTACCGAGCAATGTATGCAATTAGTGCTTTAAGTAATTAGAAGCAAAATCTGTTATCTAAATGAAATCCGTTAATTTACTTTATTTAATTGTCTATTAGCCGCAAGACAATTCTAGATACATGCATATATTGTAATCGCGCGGCGTCATGTAAAATACAGTTTGACGTACAGGGAGCTGTTTACGCATTTGCGCAGATTATGTGCATTATGCTGATCTGACTATGCAATTCGACGTACTCCAACAACTGTACGTTCTCTGTGTTAACTATCCATGCGAATCCATAAGAGAATTCAGACAGAGAGACGAGAGCATGGGCGGTATGAATGCACTTACCTGGAGAGAGTTTGCATCGATCATAGAGCAGCTTTGTCTGTGTTGTTGCTGAAACTTCGGCTGATACGGTTCGAGCATTCGAATCTTGCCCCATCGATTAAAAAACAGAGCGATGGCGGCCACCCACAATACCAGAACGAGAACGACGATCAGGACTTCCTCGGCTCGCACCACCACCGTACCTGTTCCTGCAATCCCTAATTAAATCAAACCCAGTTTCTTACAAAGTGTAAAAAAATTGTGCAACTAAAAAAATAAACACAGTTATAAGTTACGGAGTAAGTTTAAGCAATAATTGAGACCGTGTGTGTATGTGTGTGTATAACATAATTAAAATCTGAGAAAGCCAACAAACAATTATAGCAGTATCTTACTCGATAATATTTCTTGTATAATTTTATACATTTTCTAGTTCTTCAAATTGCGCGCTGTTACTTTTGCTGGTTTTTCTTGAAAACGCAATTCTGAGTTGAACAAGAATAGTAATATCATAATGGTAAGTTGATCAATTAATCAATTTTAACCCTTTTGTACCTGGTAGAATTATATATTCTGATCCCTTTCAAAGATTCATATCTTTCAAAAATAGCGACTTCTTTCTGAATCTATTTTAAAGATGAAAGATAAAACTTCATAAAAGATTCACAACCTTGTGAGTTTCATCCCTTGATCTGCATACCTTATCAAACAAAGTAAAAAATGAAAAATACATATACCTTTTACAAAAATTTAAAAAAATTGCTACTTAATTTCAAAATAGTGAATTCAATGTAGCGAATTAAAGGGTTAAATTTTGCAATATTTACATGTAAGTTGATATAGGTTTTTGATTGTCAATAATAAATCAGCAATAAAAATTTCAAAATTAAAAGTGACAAATCTAGCTTAGCGAACCAAAATTGAGCGAAACTTATTATAATTCGTAGTTTTGAAATTTGAAATTTTAACTACAGATTTGTAATCGGTGACTTTAAACAATCTTTAGATGTAAATTATTCTTTGGATACTAATTATTCTTAGAAAAGTCAGACACAAAAGAGTTGATATTAACAAGCATCTATTGTATCTATGTTGCTAATAAAATAACTTCCTCTGTACAAGCAAGTTTGTGTTGAGAGATCAATGTTAAAAGAACAGCGTGGATGCTTCTATTAATACAGATTATCATTAAGATTAAAACTGAGCGAACCATTACGATAATGACCTAATTTCTCGTGTGCACTCTTTGATCTATGAGCTAACTACGCGAACGTGTCTGGGTAACTGCATGAGAGAAAATAAACTCGGGAAATATCGCTCAGAGGCACAATTCGATGTTCAGTCATACGTAAACCTTTGTTGGCGGTTCTACAATGCCTTCTAACGATGTTTCATAGTACGTTCGCATGGCAAACAATCGAATTGATAAATTGATATCCACTGTACTACGTGGGTCAAACTGGGTCCGAGGAGAGAACTTTACCTCGGGGGCTATCACGTAGAAAAAATCAAAAGGAGCAAAACGACTAGTCAGATTCCATTATGCAGTGCTCCCATATACTTGTTCCTGGTATCCGTACTGTATGTCCTATCTAAAAAAGGAGATGTTAAATCAAATCGAATTTATTGTTGCCGCTATTCCGAGATGCTGATTGGCTGTCTCGCTATCTCGTTGTTAAGTGCGTTGTGACTTTCTTCACTTCGTGTCATTTCCAGCTGTCAAACTACTTCGTGTCATTTTCAGCTGTCAAAAATTCTCATATAGTTCGGGACGCGTACAATATGTTTCTATAAAGTTTAGGTGATATAATTAATTAGAACATTTTTTAAACAATTATTTTGCCCGAAAAACTTGAATTTCTAGGGTTACACGTCAAGTGCTAATCGAATATCGACAGATCTATTTATTTTAACGTAATTCTCATATAGTTCGGGACGCGTGCAATATGTTTCTATAGAGTTCAGGTGTTATAATTAATTAAAACATTCTTTAAACAATTATTATGCCCAAAAAACTTGAATTTCTAAGGCTACACGTCAAGTGCTAATCGAATATCGACAGATCTATTTATTTTAACGTAATTCTCATATAGTTCGGGACGCGTACAATATGTATCTATACAGTTCAGATGATATAATTAATTAGAACATTTTTTAAACAATTATTTTGCCCGAAAAACTTGAATTTCTAAGGCTACACGTGAAGTGCTAATCGAATATCGACAGATCTATTTATTTTAACGTAATTCTCATATAGTTCGGGACGCGTGCAATATGTATCTATAGAGTTCAGGTGTTATAATTAATTAAAACATTTTTTAAACAATTATTTTGCCCAAAAAATTTGAATTTCTAAGGCTACACGTCAAGTGCTAATCGAATATCGACAGATGTATTTATTTCAACGCAATTTTCATATAGTTCGGGACGCGTACAATATGTTTTTATAAAGTTCAGGTCATATAATTAATTAGAACATTTTTTAAACAATTATTTTGCCCGAAAAACTTGAATTTCTAAGGCTACACGTGAAGTGCTAATCGAATATCGACAGATCTATTTATTTTAACGTAATTCTCATATAGTTCGGGACGCGTGCAATATGTATCTATAGAGTTCAGGTGTTATAATTAATTAAAACATTTTTTAAACAATTATTTTGCCCCAAAAACTTGAATTTCTAAGGCTACACGTCAAGTGCTAATCGAATATCGACAGATCTATTTATTTTAATGTAATTCTCATATAGTTCGGGACGCGTGCAATATGTTTCTATAGAGTTCAGGTGTTATAATTAATTAAAACATTTTTTAAACAATTATTTTGCCCAAAAAACTTGAATTTCTAAGGCTACACGTCAAGTGCTAATCGAATATCGACAGATGTATTTATTTCAACGCAATTTTCATATAGTTCGGGACGCGTGCAATATGTTTCTATAGAGTTCAGGTGTTATAATTAATTAAAACATTTTTTAAACAATTATTTTGCCCAAAAAACTTGAATTTCTAAGGCTACACGTCAAGTGCTAATCGAATATCGACAGATGTATTTATTTTAACGCAATTTTCATATAGTTCGGGACGCGTACAATATGTTTCTATAAAGTTCAGGTCATATAATTAATTAGAACATTTTTTAAACAATTATTTTGCCCGAAAAACTTGAATTTCTAAGGTTACACGTCAAGTGCTAATCGAATATCGACAGATCTATTTATTTTAATGTAATTCTCATATAGTTCGGGACGCGTGCAATATGTTTCTATAGAGTTCAGGTGTTATAATTAATTAAAACATTTTTTAAACAATTATTTTGCCCAAAAAACTTGAATTTCTAAGGCTACACGTCAAGTGCTAATCGAATATCGACAGATGTATTTATTTTAACGCAATTTTCATATAGTTCGGGACGCGTACAATATGTTTCTATAAAGTTCAGGTCATATAATTAATTAGAACATTTTTTAAACAATTATTTTGCCCGAAAAACTTGAATTTCTAAGGTTACACGTCAAGTGCTAATCGAATATCGACAGATCTATTTATTTTAATGTAATTCTCATATAGTTCGGGACGCGTGCAATATGTTTCTATAGAGTTCAGGTGTTATAATTAATTAAAACATTTTTTAAACAATTATTTTGCCCGAAAAACTTGAATTTCTAAGGCTACACGTGCAAGTGCTAATCGAATATCGACAGATCTATTTATTTTAACGTAATTCTCATATAGTTCGGGACGCGTGACAATATGTTTCTATAGAGTTCAGGTGATATAATTAATTAAAACATTTTTTAAACAATTATTTTGCCCGAAAAACTTGAATTTCTAAGGCTACACGTCAAGTGCTAATCGAATATCGACAGATCTATTTATTTTAACGTAATTCTCATATAGTTCGGGACGCGTGCAATATGTTTCTATAGAGTTCAGGTGTTATAATTAATTAAAACATTTTTTAAACAATTATTTTGCCCAAAAAACTTGAATTTCTAAGGCTACACGTCAAGTGCTAATCGAATATCGACAGATGTATTTATTTTAACGCAATTTTCATATAGTTCGGGACGCGTACAATATGTTTCTATAAAGTTCAGGTCATATAATTAATTAGAACATTTTTTAAACAATTATTTTGCCCGAAAAACTTAAATTTCTAAAGCTACACGTCAAGTGCTAATCGAATATCGACAGATCTATTTATTTTAACGTAATTCTCATATAGTTCGGGACGCGTACAATATGTATCTATACATTTCAGATGATATAATTAATTAGAACATTTTTTAAACAATTATTTTGCCCGAAAAACTTGAATTTCTAAGACTACACGTGAAGTGCTAATCGAATATCGACAGATCTATTTATTTTAACGTAATTCTCATATAGTTCGGGACGCGTACAATATGTATCTATACATTCCAAATGATATAATTAATTAGAACATTTTTAAACAATTATTTTGCCCGAAAAACTTGAATTTCTAAGACTACACGTGAAGTGCTAATCGAATATCGACAGATCTATTTATTTTAACGTAATTCTCATATAGTTCGGGACGCGTGCAATATGTTTCTATAGAGTTCAGGTGTTATAATTAATTAAAACATTTTTTAAACAATTATTTTGCCCAAAAAACTTGAATTTCTAAGGCTACACGTCAAGTGCTAATCGAATATCGACAGATCTATTTATTTTAACGTAATTCTCATATAGTTTGGGACGCGTGCAATATGTTTCTATAGAGTTCAGGTGTTATAATTAATTAAAACATTTTTTAAACAATTATTTTGCCCAAAAAACTTGAATTTCTAAGGCTACACGTCAAGTGCTAATCGAATATTGACAGATCTATTTATTTTAACGTAATTTTCATATAGTTCGGGATGCGTACAATATGTTTCTATAAAGTTCAGGTCATATAATTAATTAGAACATTTTTTAAACAATTATTTTGCCCAAAAAACTTGAATTTCTAAGGCTACACGTCAAGTGCTAATCAAATATCGACAGATCTATTTATTTTAACCTAATTCTCATATAGTTCGGGACGCGTACAATATGTTTCTATAAAGTTTAGGTAATATAATTAATTAGAACATTTTTTAAACAATTATTTTGCCCAAAAAACTTGAATTTCTAAGGCTACACGTCAAGTGCTAATCAAATATCGACAGATCTATTTATTTTAACCTAATTCTCATATAGTTCGGGACGCGTACAATATGTTTCTATAAAGTTTAGGTAATATAATTAATTAGAACATTTTTTAAACAATTATTTTGCCCGAAAAACTTGAATTTCTAAGGTTACACGTCAAGTGCTAATCGAATATCGACAGATCTATTTATTTCAACGTAATTTTCATATAGTTCGGGACGCGTGCAATATGTTTCTATAGAGTTCAGGTGTTATAATTAATTAAAACATTTTTTAAACAATTATTTTGCCCAAAAAACTTGAATTTCTAAGGCTACACGTCAATTGCTAATCGAATATCGACAGATCTATTTATTTTAACGTAATTTTCATATAGTTCGGGACGCGTACAATATGTTTCTATAAAGTCAGGTGATATAATTAATTTAAACATTTTTTAAACAATTATTTTGCCCGAAAAACGTGAATTTTTAAGGCTGGACGTAAAGTGCTAATCGAATATCGAAAGATCTATTTATTTGAACGTAATTCTCATATAGTTCGGGACGCGTACAATATGTTTCTATACAGTTCAGGTGATATAATTAATTAAAACATTTTTTAAACAATTATTTTGCCCAAAAAACTTGAATTTCTAAGGCTATACGTCAAGTGCTAATCGAATATCGACAGATTTATTTATTTTAACGTAATTCTCATATAGTTCGGGACGCATACAATATGTTTCTATAAAGTTCAGGTGATATAATTAATTTAAACATTTTTTAAACAATTATTTTGCCCGAAAAGCTTGAATTTCTAAGGCTACACGTCAAGTGCTAATCGAATATCGACAGATTTATTTATTTTAACGCAATTTTCATATAATTCTGGACGCGTACAATAATTTTTTAAAGAGTTCCGATAATATAATTAATTAAAACATTTTTTAAACAATTGTTTTGCCCGGAAAACTTGAATTTTGAATGCTAGACGTGAAGTGCTAATCGAATATCGACAGATTTATTTATTTTAACGCAGTTTTCATATAGTTCTGGACGCAAACAATAATTTTCTAAAGAGTTACGGTGATATAATTAATTAAAACATTTTTTAAACATTTATTTTGCCCGAAAAACTTGACTTTTGAGGTCTAAAGGTGAGATGGTGTTCAAATATCGACAGTTCTATTTATTTCAACGCAATTCTCATATAGTTCCGGACGCGTACAATGAGTTTCTTAGAAGTTCCGGTAATATAATTAATTAAAACATTTTTTAAACAATTAATTTACCCGAAAAACTTTAATTTTGAAAGCTGGACGTGAAATGCTTATTGAATATCGACAGATTTATTTATTTTAACGCAGTTTTCATATTGTTCCGGACGCGTACAATAATTTTCTAAAGAGTTCGCCAGAAAGTGAAAGTTTTGAAAGTTGATTGAAAATCAACAGGTAACATTACATATAATATATTATAATTTTTAATTTATTTAAAGGGGATTAAGTTTGGAGATAAAGTATGTAAGAGTGATATTAAGAAACATGAAAATATAATATAATTACTAATTTTTGTTTAGTAAGAGAGTAAGGGGTGGAAGGGGGAGAGTGGAGAGCGTGAGAGATAAAGAAGAGGATTAAATAAGAAAGTAAAGTGTAAGAATAATATTGAACAATATGAAAATAATATAATTAATATCATTAATAATATAATTAATAATTTAGAGAGGGGGAGAAGAAGCGTGAGATAGAGAAGGGCATTAAATATGATAAAGTGTGTGAGAGTAATATTACAGAAGAAAAAAAAGTGCATTGTTCAATATAAAAATGCTAAGTGGCGCGCGCAAAGCGCGCGCTATGTTGTGTTCTAGTAGTAGTAAAATATACGCAATTTAAGATACGACATTCTATACTTAATTTATATCTGCTTTAAGTCTCCTCTCTTTGTATCCCCTCGAGCGACAAGACTCTTTATGCATTTTCAAATTTGCATGTTTAAAGAAATAAAATTTAAAATAACTGCAAAAAACGCAACAAATTATAGAATATAATTTGCTTTCCTTCTTTTTTTTTGTAACAAGTTTGATTACATTACAGGTGATTTATCACAAATTTCATTACGATTAGGTAAAATTTATATAAAATTTTGTTCTTCATGTTTTTATTTCCACAAAAAATTATGAGTTTAATCTTCTGTCGCCAACAATTTTTTTATAAAATCTCTGAAGTGTCGTCAAGTATAAACATTCTTGTTTACAGTATTGCGTACAATAGATAGCAACCGTGGAGACGTGCCTAAATAGTGTCGGATTACCAAAAATCCAATGCTATAAACGAAAATTCAGATATCGGAAAACTTGCACGTTTTGCAATAATCAATTATTTACTCAATTAAAAGCGTAATACATTACATCTCCGTTCACCGTTGAAACCGTTACTTTATAACATAGATATAGATTTCACGAAGATACCATTGGGAAAGAAGGATGTGAAATAATCCTCACTGAGTAACGTTTCATTGATTGATGAGGATAAAATTGAGTCGACTTGCAGGACAAAAGCTCGAAAAGTAAAAATCGTTGGAAAAGATAGTTACTCCACGGATCATTTCTTTTCGTTTGTACCAACAAAAACAGAGAGAATCGTGTCAAAATTTCACAACAGAAATACAAACAGTTTACGAAAAGGATCCTTCTTTAAACTCCAACCCCTCGGGATCTCTTTCTAAATTGAAAACATTATTCGTAATCAACCTTTCAAAGATCTTATTAAACTTTTATGTAAGAATGTTTTTCTATTTCTATTTTATTTCTATTGTTTAATATAACAAACCGATAAGATAAAAGCCACGTACAAAACTTTATCAAGTTTAAAGAGAATCGTAAACGAAATAAGGTAAGTCGTGGGAAGGTGCCAGTTGAGAGAAAAAGCCACTTTGATTATAGGTTTTTCATAAATAAAATTAGATATTCTGATTGTGCATTAGACTGTTGGAAAGTTATAGCTGCGGAGAAGAAAGTTCCGATACTAATAAAATAAAAATTTTAAAATATAAAAAAATAATCATTAAATGTGCTTTTTATAATATTTGATTTGATAGCGTAACAGCTAAATTCTGTAATTCGAAACTTACTTGAGAATTAAATAACTGTTAGATTTGAGTCACATTTCAAAGCAATCACGTAACTGATATAGGTTGCATTTTATGAAATCATTATGTATACAAATCGCAATATAACAGTTTTTCTTTATACTTAGGAATGATAAACTAGCATATAAACAAAACATTTTTTTAATTTAATACTTTTAATATATATATATGTATATATATAATATTGTATTTTATTATATATATATTTATGTGTACATTAAAATAATTTTATAAAATAAAATTTTGAGTGTTTTAAATTTAAATACTTGGAGCATTTTCCTTTGTGGCAGATATCTTATCTGTATACATTATGAAAGAAAGACAAATGTCAGTTTTGCAATACTTAACTAATTCTTTATCGGAAATTTAATTATTTTATTTGTACGAATAAATAAGAGTCTCAGAAATTACATTAATTTTTAGTAGTTTAATTCCATAACATGACAAAGTTATTCTAGAAAAAAGACTTAACACATTTTCCCTCATCTCGACTTATCTTATAGCTTCTCGTATCCCATAATTTCCTAAAAGTAATCTTATTTTTCTAGTTATGATAGTAACATAAAAGAAGAATTAAAAAGACTTCGAAACTGCCATCAATTTTTGTTACGTCTTTTGTGAAAAAAAGAAAGTGGAAAGACAGAGTTGCAAAAAGAACACACACCTTTATATCTTGCTTAACAAGATCGGGCAAAGAAACACGATCAGAAATATACAAGAGTTACAGTTCTCTCTGGATTATACGAAGTTATTAGACTTACCGTTGGGAAAGGTCGAATTGAGTTCAGAGGTGGCTTCCAATTCCGATGACATTGAACCGACGATGACAGCGTCTGGTGCTTCCTCGAGCACCACTTCGATCTTTGTCACGTTACCTGTAAACGAATGTCCAAGACTTTTTAACTCGCCTCAGTAATTACCAGAGTGTCGTAATTAAATATTAATTGTAGCAGTATAATCAAAACTTTTTAATTAAACTTTTATCACTTCTTATAGTACTTCTATGTATACGTGAACATACCGCTTCCATCAGCGTCGCGACGTCTGCTCGGCGGTATCGCATGCCGATGTCTTTTGGGTCGATCGCTTCCCTCCACAATGAGATATTCTCTACTGTGACGGCCTTTAATTCAAACAGTGGCTTTGTTAATGAAAGTGTTATAATTAAATTTAAGCTGTAAAATCTTTTTCATTAATTAGATTTTATATCAAATAAATTTGATAACGCAATTTAATTATAATTTGCATCAAAATTCAAAATACATATTTATGTAACTTTATATGTTGTATAATATAAATATTTAAAAATAAAAAATATGTTTATAAAATATACATCAAGTTAATATTTTTAAAATTAAAGGTAAAACTGTATTCTGAAATATTTGATGCAAATATTGTATATTGCAATAAATTTTTTTTAACAAGATTTTCTACAGTGTTTTAGATGCTGAATATAAATTCGAATTTTAAATTGTAACAGAATAATTAAAAAACTTGATTTGTATTTAATCCAAAAAACCACTAGTAAAATGATTAATCTTGTTCTTATATAGTAACATTGTTTAAGAGTGTATGCATTAAAATATTATCAACAATTTTATTACTAAAATTTAATTATTATTAAAATTTATTAATTTGTTATTAAAATTTTATAGATTGTTCTATTATTTAAGTACATGGGTAAAATTTGACACAATTTTCTTGGTTTAATAATTATTTTATTTTTTAGTTTATTTTTTTATTTTTATATATAAAATAGCGTTTTGTAATATTTATTTACGAATTTAATGAGAAAGTAGCATTACAAATTAAACTTTCTACGTATAGAGGAACATTACTAATACCGACGTGTCACTTTATTCTTTTAAACAAAATTAAAAACAATTTTAAAAACAAATACAAACTAGAAAATGTCTTCTATCAACTACGTGATACAGTTTTTATAATATTGTTTCGAATTTTGCAATAATTAGAGGTGTTTCTTTAGAAGCTGCTAATGACTTTCTTTTATTATTAAAACTAATAAATATTTGTGTAAAAGATAATTTGGATATCTCTTGTTCAAAAATTATTTATCTAAAACTGTTGTCATATAGAATTATTTTCGCTAAATAAGCCATTGTAAGTCAAACATTTTATCATTTTCTTTCTTGCAATTAATTTCAAGAACCAAAATTTGAGTATTTCTGATAAGAACTTTTTGAATTGATTAGGAAAAAAGTTTAAACCTAAAAAGCCTGCAATTATTAAATTTTAGTAACTCTTAGCTGATATTGTACAGCCCGGACATTAAATGGAAATTATTTACAGAATGAGCTTTCTTCTCTTAACATTCCAGTTGTCTCAGCACTGCAGTTGTCGTAGCGCACTTCAATTGTCTTCGAGACACCTTTATTTCTAAAGAATTCAAAACACGCTGTGATATTATAAGATTCTCTCAGACCAGGATGTCTGCAATGGATTTACATGAAAAATGTCGCATTGCGTTTCTCAACCAGAAATGAGAAACAGGTGAGGGTGCATCTGCATGTAGAATGCACACAAAAAAAAAAGAACGTCGGTGGTGCTGAAAATGTGTCTCCTCGCTCGCGCATATGCATTATTCAGGGAGCAAAGCTCGTCTACGTTTGATATATCGGTTACGGTATATATCTGCGCTTCACATTTTCATCGCGAGCAGAGAAAGGCTTCGTCGTGTGGACGGCGCAGCGGCGACATTCGTTTGCGCTTTCATCCTATCGTGTGTGCAATTTCGACATTTTGATTTAACGTCGCGCTAAATCTTCCGGCGCGGACGTCCCGGCGTAAAGCGACTTCAAAATCCGCTTAAGTTTCGCCACGTGCCTGTGTTTATCTTCCTCCTGCATACTATAAATCGCGCATTCGAGCGCTCGCCCGGCTCCGACTAACGCGCGATTAGAAGCATACGACTAATCGCATAAGCCGCCCCCTCCCCTCCTCGACCCTGAAAATTATCGTGCCGATCACGCGTAAGCTTTTTGTAAGCTCGCGAATATTTCTTCAAGCGTACGCCTTTAATAATGAAAAAGCGGATCTATCGACCGCTACTGCGGCTCCGTAAATAATGCACGCGACTAATATAACTCGCGTACTACGTCTATTAGGGGAATTGCCGTAAGAAGAAGGACTCGCGATAGGCGGGGGATTAAAACGTCACAGTCGCCGTATCGCACGAGTTACGATTGTTGAAATAAGTTTCGTATAGCCCGTAGAGGTGGAAAGTTTACGCCGACTTTGCGGCGCAATTTTATCCCGCAACGGCCACTATACGCTTAATAGAGGGAAAAAAATCTTCGACAAATCTCGATGTCTCATATTTCACGGTGGGGACTCGCTTACCGTTAAAAGCCCGACGGCGGACAAAGGGTGAGAGAAAGAGAGAGAATTGTGTCGACGAATTGCCGGGGTGCCGCGAAGAGCACACGAGAGTAATTACGCGTCTGGAATTTCCTCCTCCTCTCTCTCTCTCTCTCTCTCTCTCTCTCTCTCTCTCTCTCTCTCTCTCTCTCTCTCTCTCTCCCTTTCGCTTTCTCTTTCTCTGCCATTTTCTCATGCTTTATTCTCCCGTAGACAACGGCGAACGGAAGGAGAGATAATCGTGACACTTAAACGAAGCGAGAGATTTAATGGAGCCGCAAAGTAGCGGCAAGTAGCTTTTTTTTGTTCTTCCAGGCAAAAAATCTACGACCTTGGGGTGATAAAGTACATGCGCGATAAAAAAGAGTTGGGAGATCAACGCGCATGCATTTAATTGCACGCCTCTATAATACCGTGTACACGTGAAATTCTGCAGAGCATTGTTGCACGCCATTTTATTCCGTGCAACGTTATTTCTAGGCCACAATTATGATGTAATTTTTTCATCCGCCTATACGAATGTTACTTCTATTGATTGAAAATAACCGGTGCTATTAGATAAATTTATTATGTGCTGAAACAGTCTCCATTTCATTATGTAAGATCGGCCGACATAACCGGTTATATAATATGCAATACCGGCTCTCAAAGAGCAACGCATACACAAGGGTAATTTACCTTCTTTTGAAACAAAGACGTCTTTGATAAATTTTAATCAATATGTTTACTAATTAAGGTACATAAAATAAACGCTGGTATTGTCAAAACATATTGACATAATAACTAATAATTACAAATTGAACAATAATATTAATAATGTAACAATAATCTTTACAATGTAATAAAAATTGATAAATAATATTAAATTAAATTCATAAAGTTTTATTACTAATTATTATAAAGGATTAATGTAATATATAATATTTCACATATTAATCAGCAAAATATTATATTAATGACATATTATTATATTGCTTTATCTGTTTTAATAAAAGAAAAACTGTTATCACGTCTTCTTCCTTAAGTTTTCTTAAAAAGTATGTAGAGATAAATAAATATCTCAGAATTCTTATTTAATTATTGTTATAGCTTTTAGCACAAAAGCACTTCACATTGGAATGCTTTAAGAAGTCTTGATAAAAGTACGTGAAATGCAGGAATGTAAACATCTTTAGATCCAGAAGAATACTTCTAGAAAGTGTTTATTCTATTTTATGCGAAATAAAACGCGCGTGTAAGTAATAATTAAATAAAATATATTAATTTTTTTTATTGACTTTAAACAAAAAAATGCACGAATTTTCTCGAGAAAATTTAGATCTTAAAAAACGAAAATTAAAGCTAAAAGTGATAATATATTAAAAGCTTTTTGTAATCTTTGATCTATAATGAGTGTCACAAAAGAACGGAAATAATTTACAAGGCCTGTCCTTTACATTCATTCACGTTATGATATAATATTAGAATATAAATTGTAATAAAACGTTTACAATAGTTTTATACAAAAATAGTAACAGACTTTATAAATATAATTATAAGTAAATTTTTTAATATAAAATAGAAAGAAATATATAAAACGTATAATATGCTAATGTATTAAATAAAAATGTACTTTTTTATTTAATACATTATAACATTATGATATTAATATTATGTAATACAATTTAATATTCTAAAACAACAATACATTAAAATAAATTAGTTTAATATAAGTACTATTGCAATTTTAAATAAATTATTATTGTATAATAATTAAAAAAGGGTTGACCTACATATATTTTCTGCTTTTCCCTAGATAAAAATTACTTTTCTATATTTATAACAGTTTTTCTACTCAGTTTTACAATCCTGACAAATTGCAACTTTCATCTCTCAGATTACGTTCTCTCAAATACTATGAAAAAGTTGAAGAGTGCGACAACGATCACTAGAATTGAAGAGATTCTATGCACCGACTACAAGCTAAGCTACTGCAATGGGACACATGCAAAAAAACATTACACGGAATAAAGTACCGTATAAAACCAACATTAAGCTGCTCCTTGATCAGCACAAGCATTCTTTTCACAAGAACGGACACTTTATTTCAAGGAAAAAACGTAATCCTGTTGAATAATCGGCCTTAAAAAAAACTGTATAAGATTTTAATACAATGTTATTGTCCATTTCTTTCTACCTGAAAGTCCAATAAATATATTCGATCCTATTAAAAAATGTAATAAGGAGTATTATAAAAATGTAATAAGAATTATTACTTTTTCCCAAAACACACAGTCTTAAGTCACTCTAAAAGTAGTGTCCAATCGAAATTAGGTTTTGTTACCGAAATCGAAACCGAAATCGAATTTTCAAGTCAGTTTCGGCCGAAACCGAAATTAAAACCGAAACCTTTTTTAGTTTAGTTATACATAACCAATAATTAAATTACGGAACAAAATACATATTAATAAAACATATTAATTATTTATTAATAAAATTAAAACTTTTACAATTATATAAAATTTTACCAAATAAAAAAGAGATATTCTTCTTCGAAAAATAAAAACATAAACTCTCTTTAAAAAATAACACAAAAAATTTTTTTAAACAAAATTTATCTTTTTTTATTTCTATTCTTATTTGCACAAGACATAATTAATGGAATATAAATATTTTGTAATAATTTCTCAGTAATAAATAATAAGTAATAATATTGGTTGATTGATTACTGACAGTAATATAATTTATTTTGTTTACATTATTTGTTAATAATCAAAATTAAATAATCTAATGTTATATGCTAAGTACGCCGAGATATGCCGAACATAGTTTTGGCAGCAGTCGAAGGCTCGGCCATTTTTTGCCCGAAACTGAAAATCGTGTTTTATATCGAAATCGAAACCAAAACAGAACCTTGGATCGGACACTATCTACAAGTATATAAACACAAAAAATTTTGCTGATATAGACAGATTTCTTGATATATCAACCAAAATGTATCGCTAATTTTTGTATATACTAGAATTTTGGCTGTCACGTATAGAATTAAAAAATTCTACTTCTATCAGATAGATGGATAGGTGCAATGCATATACATATTACAGTATTTGCTAATTATTTATTTATCTCGGCTAATTTTTACACACATATAATTTTTATTAAAGTTGCAAAATTATTTTTAGAGTGTATATTTTTTTAGATTTCATATTTTAAACATTACATTTATATTTTCTTTATTACGAATAAAATTATAAAATTAAATTAAAAATAATATTTATAATATCCTTTCACATACGTATTTATTTTTTAATATTTCATAAGCTCAACCGTTGAACATCATTTAGATTAATTAAATCGCATTAATAAGTTATCTTATTAATAAAAAACTGTAATTCACGGTTACATAATTTTATTCACGTTTAGAAGTTGACAATAAAACGTAATGTAACAATTTTTATTTAATAAAACGCAGTGCTTTAATATGAGAATTTGTAAGAATAAATTAAGTGCGAACGCTTTAGTGAAGCCGCTACGATAAGTCGACACAAGGAAGTAAGAACAAATATCGAAGGTTTAATAGGGTGCACGTTCCAGGGTTTAGCACAAAGTTTGCCAGCACACAGCATGCTTTGGTCACAGGCACGATAAATGCGTCTTGCGGTAAAGAACAAACACCCACATGGGGAACACACAGCTGCCTAGCAACTCCTAAATGCCGCACTGTACGAAAATAATAATGCAACTTTCAAGCAAATTGATTTATCATAAGTCAAAATAGCAATTAATTATGCAGCAATTTTCAAACGTTAAAAATCTATCATTTTTTAATGTTCTAAAAGATGAGAAATAGAGCCTAATTTTAATTGGATTGATTTTAGTGTTTATGCGCTATTTATATCTCAAGTAATTTGTTTTGCTTATTACAAATGTAACATGAATAAGAGATAATAGACGTCAAAAAAGCATCTTCTCATGTTCACGTTGTTATTTATCACATAAGAAACAGTTATTCCAGTTAAATAACACTGAAAGAGAATAACGTAGTTGCACGCAGAACTAAGGCTGCAGTTTCACGAACGTCGAGTAAAACAGAATTATACACTCCAAGTTGTCCAACGGTGATGTAATACGATACTAAAGTTGATATTTCAAACATATCAAAGTATATTGCACAACATGTTTCGTTAGAATAATTTGTTTTTTTTGTGATAATAATTTATCAAATGACAATCAAGTTATTTTTTTTATAAATTTTTTAAATAAAGATTTAAAAAATATATATCCAAATATTAAAGAACATCCAATATAGAAGATGGATACATAGTTTTCAAGAGCACATACATAGTTTGTGAAGAAAATGCTATTCAACAAGAAAAGCTTTAAAGGCGAGATTGCATTTTCTCAAATATCTGTGGAAGTATGCGCCATTTCCCAACGCTATTTACAGTCTGCCTCACAAGAGCGTATACATATCTGTGTGCAAGAAAGTTTAAAAATTAAAAAAAATGTATGTAATGTTAAATATATTTTAGAATATATTTAAAGGCCTATTTCGTCATTGTCTAAAGTCTTCGGCACAGGATACGATTTTTCATGCTAGATCGCATACGAAAAATCTTAATACGTGTCCTGATTGGCTTGGATGATTATGTCACCAATCGTAAGCCAATGAGGATACGTAATAAGACGCCTCGTATGCGATCTGCATAAAAAATTGTGTCGTATGCCAAAGGCTTAATATATTGTCTTAGTTTTCATCATAGCTTAAAAAAATGTAATACTGGACAGTATCAAATTGACCAGTAATTAATATTATTTTAAGTATAATTGAAAGCACTGTTGTTTTATTAGTATTTTTAAATAATAATTATTAAAATAATAATTATTGGCCAATTTAATACTGTCCAATATTAGATTTTTATAAGGACTTGATATATGTTTTCAATTAGTTTTATAGTCTGGAAGTTCGAAAATATCACGACTGGCAAACTTTTGATGCAAAACTTTTTACGCGTATATAAAAAAACTTCGAAGAAAACGTATATGTAATCTGAAACAGTTATGTTATCAAATCCGGCAAAAAAGTTACTTTTCAAAACTATATACATATGTTATAGAAAACTACTCAAAAGAGCATACCCAGATTATAATAGAATTATTATAAGCTATAAGAAATAACAATAGAGTTCTAAACAATTCTAACGACATATTAGGCATTGACAAAATAGATAATTAAAAGTATTTTAAAATAGTATATATATATTCTCATAATCTTCTTGCAAATTTAACATATACGCCTTTGTGGAATTGTATCAAATTGTTGAAAAAGAATTTCTTTAAAAAAATAGATTCTGCAAGTGCTTCTATATCCAGCGTTATGTGTAATATCCAGCATTATATAAAAGTTACATGATTATCCTTGCTCTTACTCTTTGGTAATAACGAGGCAAACCATATCTAAGAAGCAATTAAAAACAATGGATATTATTTTTTATATTTATATGTTGCTAAAAACATCACATTTATGTCACGTTTTGAAAGTTTTTAATTTTATTTTAGGAATCATATTAGATAACTGATTATTAAAGCTCAAAGATAGACGCCTATCTATTTTTACCTTCAACATTATCCAGAACATCGTACTGAACAACACTCCAATAAAGTTTATCCGATGAATTTAATTAGTAATTTAATTTTATACACAAATACAAAAGAACGAATTTTGCTGAAATATGTAAAAATTTAACTATGATGTGTAAATCCGAAAATATTGTTATGTTAAACTATTCAAATAATTATATTGGACCTTTAACCTAGCTACTCATAACTTTTTACAGCATTATCATTATGTTTTAGCGTTCTACATAATTATCAATATGAAACTTTTTCAATCCGTCAGTGAACGATGACAAATTGGAAAATTATTAACTAATTGACAGTACTGGTCTAAGTAATGTTTATTAGTAAATGTTTATAACGTTTCGGCCTTTGCTTAGACCATTATCAAATGATAGTCTTGAATTGAAAACGCAGCTAAACTTTAATCATGTACATACGCCGAAGATTTTCCCAAAGAAACAAGTACATGGTAGAATTTAATATAAAAATTTTCAATTGCATTGACTGTTATAACTAAATGCGTCACATACTACGATGAGTTGGTCAAATTTTTATAGTGAGACATAATTAATAATGATAAAAAGAGTCTGCACACCGTATCTTGTTAAACGTGTCGGAGCGACTCGTGTCAGTCGCTCCGACACGTTTAACAAGATACGGTGTGCAGACTCTTTTTATCATTATTAATTATGTTTCACTATAAAAATTTGACAAACTCATCGTAGTATGTGACGCATTTAGTTATAACAGTCAATGCAATTGAAAATTCTTATATTAAATTCTACCATGTGCTTGTTTCTTTGGGAAAATCTTCGGCGTATGTACATGATTAAAGTTTAGCTGCGTTTTCAATTCAAGACTATCATTTGATAATGGCCTAAGCAAAGGCCGAAACGTTATGAACATTTACTAATAAACATTACTTAAGCCAGTACTGTCGATTAGTTAATAATTTTCCAATCTACATAATTATCTTGTTGATCGAACCTAATTATTTTCAGATCTGCGTCTGACCTAATTTTTATAGGAGCTTTAGCAAATCCGTTCTTTCCGTGATTTCTATTTCATATAATGTGAAACTTTGTATTTTCCCAAGTAATATGATATGGATGTTCATATTCCCTCGGATAAAAATCGTGAGAAAAATGCGCGTTGAACCATACATCGGTTACATTACCGTTATATCTACCTATTGCATTGGATTGTTTAGAAGGAAACATAAAGGGATAGCAGGTGGTCAGAGAGAAGCGTTCTTCTTTTCAATTTCAAGAAGGAAACCATGCAGGAAATGACTACCTCGAACGTTGCCACGAATAGCAAAGGGAAAGATTTGCAGGAAACATTTGAATGAAATGGTGCTTATAATACGCGTACACAATTCTTTCCTTATCATTCGGCTGGTCAACGGAAAACCCATAAAAACTGAAATCGCAATTTTTCGATAGAAATGTCTCTCCTCGCATTGCCTTCCATATCTCGTAACACGTTTTCGCACGAGAATGATTTCATCTCGAACCATTCCAATTCAATTTATCGAGAAAGTATCACCAAAGACATATAGGTTGTCAGAGAAATAGATTTTTCCATTTTCTTCTATCTAATTTGTAATTCTACGTATTTTTTAATTACACATGTATTATTGCCAAAAGAATATCGCAATTGCTAAAAGAATACCGTAAGAAAAATGTAACTTCTCGAATTTTGTGTTTTTAATCCATCGGCCAATATATGTAATACAATACACGTATACTTAATACAAGTCAATTTTTTTAAAAATAAAGATATAAAAAAATAAAAATTGAAAGAAAATATAAAATTAATTTCAACATGATAAAAGTAATGTCTACATTATTCCTAAACGTAAAACAAGGAATTTATAATTAGCTATAAATATAT
Source organism: Monomorium pharaonis (assembly GCF_013373865.1). Lineage (NCBI taxonomy): Eukaryota > Metazoa > Arthropoda > Insecta > Hymenoptera > Formicidae > Monomorium > Monomorium pharaonis. The sequence goes on along the minus strand of NC_050468.1, from coordinate 10,953,485 downwards.
TAAACAACTTTATATTTGTTATACTTGTATCATTCTTCTTGTAAGAATGCGATATACATACATTATAAGATATCTTTTAAAATAAAAAAAATTGATTTTCAACAAATATCTTAAAAATTTTGATAAACGCTCTACTGAATATTTTCAACTTCCAATTTTAATCAAAAATAAACTATACACAAAGAATATAAAATTTTTTAATCATAATTCTTTTTATTTTAGATTCAAATTGCACGCAAAAAATAAGAAACTTTGGTTTAAAACATTTTTTCCAAAAATATCTTTATTAACTATAAGATAATCTCGAAAAAATAAGTATACATATATAATAAAAAAATAAACTTAAATCAAAGATTAAGATAAAGGGATTTTTAGAAAAAATCTTTAAAATAGAAGTTTCTTTTTGCGTGTAATTTATATGATTTATCTACAATAAAAAGATTTCTTTGTTTTATTTTTTTATGGATAGTCTCAGATATTCTGTATAAAAGTTTTCAACAAGAGCATTATTTGTAAAGAAAATATGATTAAATAAGACAAATTAAATTTCTGCAATATCACATTATTGTAATATTTGATAAAGTAACTAACGATAATACATAATAAAATTATAAAAAAATATCACAAATTAAAAAGAATATAACAAATGATCACAAACTTTCAAAATAAGATTTACAATGGAAATTAAAATACACGTCTACATATTGTTACATTAACTCTCCAGTGTATATATGGCAAGCTTTTGCATGAAAATAGCCATTGAAATTCCGTTGCCTTGAAAGGAAACATCAATATTTACATCAAACTCCATTTTCGCTTTTCAAACTTGTGATCCTATGCGCGCCGACGAGTCTTACTGACTGAGTTTTACTGACATTTTCTATAACACTTTGATTGCAGAATGTTTTGCTTTCCTTTATAGTTCTATAGATTCCTCGTGTCTGTGAGCCATATGCATCCTGTTTGTGCCAAAATCACGCTGCCAGGCTACAAAATTGGCTGCCCTCGTCAAAAGCTAACAAAAATACCAAAAAAAACTCGATGTGCCTGCTTTATCGAATGATCTCCGTGGTATCAGCAACGTCAAAAGATCGATACTGCCGAAGCTGCGACGAAATTGCGGAACTTGCCTAGATGCAAATCTTTCAATTGCCCGTTCGTTAGCATTTCTGCATAATTAATCGGCTGAATCGACGGATTCAATATCGAAACTTTGTTGTTGATCGAAAGAAAACTCTGAACGTATCATGAATCCCTTCTACACAATTGTAAATACTTACAAAGACTTTCTTGTAGACGCCTAACAGTTATGGCTATAAATAAAAGTAAAGGTTTTTATTTAAAAATCGATGCAACCTATTGAGAGCTCATATCACGGAGCGAAACTCTATACGACTTCGATAAATGCGCAATATCGTGAACGATTAATGGATATCCGACATCAGCGAAGCGCAAAAAGTTACGGGTACCAGCAGGCGAAGAATTACGCTGTGTTTAAGGCGGGCTCTTTTTTATTGAAGACAGACAGGAAAAAAAGACGAAGAAACCCGCAGTAGACAGTAATTGATGGAAACGGATTACGCTTGGAGTACTCTGATTCTTTTTTTGGTCCCTACTAGGTCAGACTGCATTCGCCCTTACAGGGATTTGTTCTTAATGATACAACAAAAAAGAGTTTTCCTGTAAAAAATAATAAATTTAGGGTAAAAACAAGTAATGCCTGTTATTATTAAATCAACATTCAATAAAAATCTTTCTGCGCAATTGTGTATAATTAAGTCAATTTAATCAAAGCCAACGTGACAAGCCTTCACAAATCAAGGAGAATCGATTCGACAAAATCTACCATCGATGTGAAATTTTGGGATTCTCACAAGTTAATCTATGCTGTCATGTCCGGAGATAACGAAAATGAAGATAACTGAATCCGATATCGAAGAAGATATATCTAACTTGACTGGATCCTGTGATAATTAAATTTGCGATTTTGCATTACCTGCAATCTCGCTTTCGAAATTGGACAAGTATATAATCACAAACGTAATGCGCGAGTAATCCATTGCGAAAAAATAAATTAAGGTATTAACCATAACATGGAATCGTAGAGTTCTAATAAAGAACAAATAGATTCCAAAATTCAACTGGCTTATTTTATCGTAATAAAGGGTTTAACACAAACATTAATATTTACATTAATAATTGCATCAGAAAGTCCGTTTCTCATTCTTATATTTCACAATAAAGGCGCAACACAAGTATGAAATATGAGATTGAACACATTGACCGTGTATCTCTATAGTTACTCGGTCAAGCAACGAGGACTAATAATAGTCTTTCTGATAGAAGAAAAGGTTGTAAGGTCTGAAAAACAGACGAAATTAAAACGGTAAAAAATTCCATTATAATATACAAGACAATAAAATTATCAGACTCGTCGTAAGTAAATTTATCTCTAAGTATCAAGGAGAACAATGCAAATCTATCACTATCTTCTTGCTTTTTTTCTACTTTTTGTCATAAGAGCCACTAGCTGTTCTAAGAACTTCGTTTGTCAAAATAAAGTTCCATTCTATCCATTTGCGTGAAACCGTGTTAAAGTTTTTCATAACGTTCATTTTGTTGCGCAAACCGTTGTATTTCGTAAAACAACCCAGTGCAATGAGAATCAATAATGAATTTATATGGAAAAACCAACGCATGGTCTGATAAGTTTATTTAATGTATGTCTCAATTTGATCGCGATAATTGATTTCGACCAAAATACAATCAGACATTAATGACACAAAATTTAAATTACAAAAAGCTATTTAACAATTGTAATTACTTTTAATGTATTTTTGTCTGATAAATATAAATTCGTTCTTCAAATTTGATTATTACAATTTTTTAAAAAAAGATAACATCAAAGAAGCAAAAACCAACGATTCTGATAATTATCTTGTTATAACATCGGCACCAATTTTTTTTAATTTCTTTAATATCACGCAAAAGTATCAACTTTTAGTTCTAAAGCGCACTTTAATTCACGTTGATTTTTTCGATAATTTTTTGTTTTTGAGATATAGCAATTTAAACATAGTTCTTTTCTCATGTAATATTCTGTTCGACAAAATTTAATCTTTTTTTATATCGCAAATGTAAATGTCATTTTTGATCAATTTTTGCCTGTCGAACACGAATCCATTATCCAAATTTAGATATTATGTCTCAGTTTTAAGAAAAACGATAATTTTATATATGTATTATTTTTAGCCTTTTTAACACTATTTTTTTAATTGTGACGTGATAGTCAATGAATTTGTGTTCAGCAGACAAAAATACATTAAAAACAGTTATAATTGTTAAACGAATATTTATTATCCAAATTTTTTAAACCAGTGTAATTTTAAAATTATTAAAATTAAGATTAAGACTTAAAGATTAAAAACAATATTAATGATTTAAAGATTTTTTTAGCCTAAAGTAAATTTATTTATATTTTTGTGAAATAACGATGACTGAGGACTTGCATGTATTTAATTTTATATCAGAAAATTTCACTGATAATATTATCACAAAGTTGCACCAGCCGAACCAATGTAGTTATCTTCCGAGACACTAACAAACTTGTCACAAGAAAATGCACTTTCAGCATCCACTTTACTTACGCCTGCCATCTTTTTGCCTGAGGATGCCATTAACGAATTTGAAGCAACGTGAAACATGCGGTTTCTTTAGAATTTGTGAAAACAAACTTGGCCTTCGTCGAGCAGCAGCAGCAGCCGACCGTAGTTCGGAAGACGCAAAACCCAAGCGTCAATAATTCTTCAAAGCTCGTTATATCTGTCACGTGGAAAGAAAAGCGAAAATGCATTTTATCTTCGAATAATACAAAAGTCCAACGATAACATTTTTTTTTTTTTCATTAAATCCTCGTTTGACAAAAAGGTGTAATTCAATGGAAATGTCTTTCATTTTTATCCACTCTAGGGGTAACGCGTATTCATTCCTCTCCATTTTTTATATACGTACGTTGCCGTCAGAGAAGATTCGAAAGAATAAGTGAGATTAATGTCCGCGCACAACCGATCGAATTATTTTCACCTCGACAACACAAACCTCTGAAGTCCGAAAAATAAAATTAATTTTTCGAACAAGTGCAAGTACGTGAAAGTTAACGGCACGTTCGAGCATAGATATGCGCTACACAATCCGTGTAAACAATCAGTTGCGACATTTATTATTTCGAAGCAATCGATGACCGAGATCGATCGCCCCGAATCAACGTCAGAGAAGAAGGCGTCATCGATGTGATCGAATCAACATTTATGACAATTCAATTTGACACATGTGCATTTTTTAATAATTTTTTTATGTCACTTTAAGTTAAGAATATTCTCTGCAGATTCTCTTTGTAGATTCTCTGCAGATTTCTCTAAATAGATTTTTCAAAGGCAAACAGATTAAAAAATTGTCGTCAATAAGATCTACAAAAAAAAGGTTTTATCAAAGTATTTAAAATTTTAGCTAGATACAGACCTAAAATTAATTTTGTCAAATTATCAAAATAACTACGACGTTCATAATTATTTTGCATGATAAGCTGCAAAGCTGTTTTGACATTATTCTAGTAATCTAAGCATCCTGTATAATCATTTTTATTTTGTAATCTTTTACTTGAACTTAAAAACTTCATAAATAATTATTTTTATTTTTACATTTGTTTTCGATTCTTGTGTGTGTATGCGTACGTGTGCATACGCGTGTTTGCGCAGTAGTAGTAGTATCCAATATCACAATTTCAAAAGTTTTTAGTTTACCGTAATTTTTTTCTCTTGACATAAATTGCCACACACACACACACACACACACACACACACACACACACACACACACACACACACAATTTAAACGCAATTTAATTTCCGAACAATTTTACCAAAATAATCGCTAAGGAAAATTGTAAGGAATTAATTTTTGACGATATCAAGATAAAATTTGAGAAAATTTGGTCAACTTTAAACATATTTATAATTGTGACAAGATATACGTGGATAATTTATTGTGATATATTAAATTAGTTAAAGAATTTTTCTAATTTGCAATTGTAACAAAAATGTAAACGTACATTTCAATCCAAACTTTGTTTCACGGATATATCGATTAAATAGTAGAAGTTTGCCACATCAAAATCTACTTCACTACATTCACAGAAGCAAGACCAGTTTCAACCCTTGCCTGAAATACCTTATTTCTCTGGTAAAATCGAACATTTCTACGTCATCGGTCATAGTAGCCGGGCTCATAACATTGTCTCTCTCGACAATGCTGATCGAAAGTGGCTGGCGCTGTGTCTGTTCTGCGAAATTGCAGCTGGAGTCCATTTTTTATGAGATACAGAGTTCAATATCTCTTCACCTAGCGACCGGTGAAACTCCACGTGTGTATCGCCAAGTAACACGCCAGTGAATTCCCTATAGGATACGCGCTTTTAGGTTATTAACAACGACTCAGATCCCACAAATTTCGATATCAAAGTGAAGTAGGTATTTTATCCGTGAATGACCACACGAAAGAGACGAGGGAAAAATTTACCTAATGCCGCGATTACACAAAATATCGGTTTGAATTTTCTTTCACCCTTCAATTCTTTGTATATAAAAAATATCTACCTATAACATATTTATATTCTCTCAAAACAATGTACAACACGGAAAAAATCTTCTAATCAGATTCTTTAATGTCACTTAGTAATTTCCCTTTATAGCTTTCACATACTCGAGAGATTTGTCCTTTTGCATGCTCGTGTGCAGAAATTCGGGACAATCGATGGGTCACGAGACCCTTAGGGTTTTGCCGGTCAGGTTCGTTAATCTCAATCGAGGATCAGAATCACCACAAAGGACTAAGCGCATCGAATATCCTGTCCACCCACATCTCGTTGCATCATCGGGTTTCCCAACGATGCACCAAAATATCTCGTTCGTGTCTGTGGTTTATAGACTAAATTATTTTCCTGCCTTTGATGTTAATGTAACTTTAATGACATCCGAATTGGAGAATTAACTTTAGAATTAACTCTCAAGTTATAAAACATAAAAATGTGAAAGTTCTTTAATAGTAATATCTTTCGACATTTTTGTTAGACAAAAAAGCATTTTTTTTATTTTCTATTGAATAATATTTAATCCTTACTTTCTTAATTTATCTATTTAAATAATAATAATATCTATAACATATTATTAGTTTGTTGTGCATATAAAGTATTAAATTTATAATTTATATATGCTTTACATACAATTTATATATACACATAAAAAATTAAAGGACCTTAGCAGATCAAAAAATAAACATATTTTTTAATATTATATAAAACTTTTGTGTAAAAAAGCAGATATGTAATGTGTTTCTGTTTTAAAAATATTCAGAATATATTTGTTATAAAAAGAAAACTGTGACTGAAACAGTGATACAATTTTTTTTCTGAAAATCCATTATTTTATACACATTAACTTAGTATTTTAATTTATTAATGATTTTTCCATTCTAAAGAAGAGCTATAACTTGACATATACAATATATAAGACTTCAAATATATAAGTTTAAGCTACATAAATAAAAGATGGAAAGTCGAGAAGTTTACCCTTTGACGAGTGCTCATAAATACGTCGCACGACGAGAACCTCTCTTCGGGAACCAAGAGAAACACGGTAAATGCACACAGGAGAAACTTTCATTTGCTTAATTCTTTCCGCTCGCTCGTTGAATTCGAGTCGATGTTATTTGACCCATATAAAAAAGCAATTTTGTATTTCTCGATAGAAGATGGAATTTTCATCAATGCTATAATGTCATCAGGGATTATACCGTAAACCTTTACTTGCTTCTCTTCCTTATTCGCAAATAATCTGTGGACGTAAAAATCAAGAAATAAAAATTACTTTGTTAATGATTTCTATTTCGTAACTGCGTATTATTCTGCATATCGTTCATCAGATATTAACTGTGTGTCATGAAAAGTAAGTGAGCTATATAAATGTACTATACATCACGCGAATTATAGTGGCACGCGTGAACTAAAACTTTTCGATTAATCTAACTGATTACGTCTGCGTGACACGGTCGGTACATTTTAAATGTTTTATGAACTTCCGTGCCGCAATGTTTAGTACCGCAAATTTTCCGCCAAATTAAATTTGATCAATTAATAATTTTAATAAAAGGATTGAACAATTACGCGCTATAATTTAATTTATAATTTAATACGTTAAAATACAGCGCTTTATAAATATTTGTACATTTTAATATACAATAAAATAAAATAACAAAAAGCGATATATATTTGCATTACAATTTAAAATGTTAAATGTCCAAACGCGTTCTCTTCCTTTAAAAAACTTTTTCAAAGATTTTTTTAAAGAAAATAGGATTAGGCAAAACAGTCGCATTGTTTCTAGCAACGTATAACTGTTGACTGATTCATTAGGAGTGGTTTCCGGCTCTTCAAAATTTCATCTTTCGAGATAAACCACTGCCGCCCCGAGAGACTGCAAGCTCAGATATTGCGCCTTTAAGAGAAGTAAATCGTGCTCTATTTCCGGAAAGGTGAAAATCGTCTATCAACCCCCTGGGAGTGCGTTTGAAAACTTTAACTCAAATACAATCTTCCATCTTCGAACGGATTTGCAAAACTGATAGAAAATAAATGTAAATCACTCGGTTATTATACCATTTGTTAACAATAATTTATTATATATTAATATTACTTTGTGATTAACATACGAACCTTTAGTTAACGATTAAACACAAGTATAATAGAATTTCTCGCTAAAGATATGATTGGTTTTAAACACACAGTTGATTCCAACTGTAAGTTGAGAATTAAATTTGAAAGATGAAATATTTTGTGGATAAAACATGCCTATATTAAAAGAATAATTTTATTGCAGTATCTAAAAATGTAACTAAATACAGATCAGAAAGTAAATTTATGTTGGACTATCAAAATAACATGTAAAACACTTAAGCATAATAATAAGCCAGATTCAAATATGAAAATAATTATACTGGAGCAAGATAATTATGTAGGACTCTTAAGCGTGGCGATAATGTTGTAAAATATTTTGACATTCTAGCAGCTTAAACGTCCAATACAAATTTTTTAATATTTTAATATAATTGAAGTCTGTACTTATCTCTTTTATCAAAATTGATTTTTCTGTTTAATTTAATGTTGTACATTAAATTATCAAGAAAAACTATTACTGTCATGCGCTAAGTACACACGTAGACCACCCCGTTAAGATTATAACTTCGCGTCACGTACGTAATTTCTTCCTTGCGATGGCGATAAGATACGGCAGATAATATATATACATTTGTGCATAGAGAGAAAGGGGGAGAGAGAAAAAAAGAGAGAAAGAAAAAGAAAGAGAAAGCAAAGATGTCACAAAACTAATTATCCGAACACAGGATTTGGACATTTACTTTATACTATAAATATACTAAAAATCATAATTGGTTTTCCTACCAATTAAACATATAAAAACCTTTGAAAGTGCATCTTCAAGTGTAGAATTATTATGCTAAGAAGTATTATGCTACGAATCAATCTTTGATTCGTAGCATAACACTTCTCAATACCTTATCTTTGGACTTTATTTTTGTGATTACTTACATATTGTCCGTAAAATTATCTTATTTATTTAATATTATTTCGCAATATATATATATATATATATATATATTTACATCATTTTTTATACACATTTTCAAATTTCAATAAAACAGTAATAAAGTAAAACCAACGTTTTACTACAAAATAAAATCAACGTTTTATTGCAATTTTATGTATTTAAATACATCTTTCAATCTAGTTTTGTTAACAACAGTGCAGTGAATCTTTTCAGTTTAAACATAAGTACACTTTTGAAAAGAATACTTTATTTCAGTATGATAAAGGTTTTTATCGTGTTTTCACTAATACATTATATAATTTTTATCAAATTTGTAATATAAAATAAAGTTCTAATATCATGTGACAATTAGTATTTCATAACAAACACACATATATACTTCCATAATATACATATTAGTATTTCATAACAACATACATATATAAACCATAAATTCCCAATATATTGTACATATATATACACAAAAAAAATAATATAACCAATAACATATGTAACTGCGTTACCAACTATATAAAATATTCAATACAATAATATTTATTGTTAATGCAAATACAATGTTGATATTGCAATAGCATATATTATTGTATTGAGTATATTGTAGTTGTTGGCAGCCCGCAACTACATATCTTATTAGATATATTACTTTTTTTTTCAGTGTACATATCTTTATAGAATATTTAAATGAAATCCATGTAAAACTCGATTTTCCGCAAATGAAAGCTCAAAGAACTTTACAATGAGCATTCGAAATAATGCATATTAAAATAAAGAGTATAGCGACAACTCTTCACTTTCTTGTAGATTTCCTATGTCAATCCCCGAGAAGTTGCACAAGGTAGAATATCGCCGTCGCGCGTCGTCAAGTGAGCATCGATGCATATTTCATTATTCAATACAGTAACCAAGTATCATCGGACATTGAGACTGCGTTCCCCCGGGTAGATATTAGATTCCAAATGTAGGCTCTATGTTGCGCGATATCGACCGTATATCTACTTTCGCAGTATGCTCTCGTCTTTCAAATTAATAACGCACTTATGTCAAATGATGAGTTATCTTATACTCGATTTTACAATTTTTTAAGTCACAAATTAATACAATAAAATTAATTAATAAAAAAAATTTTAATGAGAAAACATTAATTGACAACTGCTTCATTATTGTCCCAACATTTATTGTTATAAAATTGCAGCTTTTTGGCCATTTTTTATTTTCTCTATTTTCTATATTATTTTTCCTATTATACCCAGATAACCAAATGTTTTGATGTTACAAACACGTTGCCAACAATCATTGCAACACTAATTTAGACTAACTAATTGCACAACTAATTGAGACTAACTCGGAATAAGGTGAGACGACATTTATGTATATATATTTATTAGATTAAACTCATAATTGTAATTTTTAATACAGCATAATAATAGCGATGTGTCAGCATCAATTTGTTATCAATCACTTGTTATTATCATGTTATATTGCAAATAATATATTAATATTGCTAACCGTTTCTTTTTTTAAATGTCCTCAACTAATTACACGGATAAGTAGTCATGCCGCTGAATTTGTAGTGTATTTTATTTCAATGTCAGTAAATATATAACAACACATATAATGCGTTAGTTTACTCAGAATGCTACATCACTTGGTTATCTGGGTAAGTACATACAAGAAATTTTCAGTCAGCTACGAAATAGTTTTACTGAAGACTAGGATTGGACGTTTATGCGTAAAGTTTAAATAATCTTTGTGTATACTATGTAAACTGTGTATTGTTCTACGTGTCACGTGTTACTGTGTAAACAATAATCCATAAATCATAAAATCATAAGTCAAGATTCAAATTTTATGTTAGAAATAATCAATATAAAATTCCTTTTTTTAAATATTTTATATTAAACAAATTTATTTTATTAATATTAAAGATAGATATATTAAAATTTCAATAACTTAAGTACTTTTTTCTTGTATTTTATTTTTAATTTTAATTTTACTTGTATTGCATTATTTAATTTATAATAATTTATATTGCTTGCATAGTGTCTACATAAAAAAGATTCATGTAAACATAATGCAAATAATAATAATAATATAAACGTAATCTATGTAAGCATAATTTTGAAATTTACGGCATAATTCTTGTGAAGACTTTTACAAAGACATTTACCTTCGACGATCTTTAAAATGCACCTTGAACCGTGATGAATCCAGATGTCTCCTCTCTCTTTCTCTCTTTCTCTCTTTTTGATACTGGTTTCTTTTACACCACTGAAAAAAGCCGACAGAGGAACGCGATCCTTACCCGCGAAAGCTCACCACGTGACTGACGGGAATAGGTGTATCCGTCGCTGCCGGGAAAAGCCAAACAGAAATCTCTTGCAGCGCGCAGACTCGTTGGTGGATGGAGCACGTCAAAATAAAGCAAGATATGTGTGTGTTTTGGATCTGTCCATCTTATCTGTGTTACATCTCAAACTTTCCATTGAAATTGATTTTAAAAAACCATAAAAAACACGACACGAAAACTAAGGAGGTCCGAATAATAAGAGAAATAGTGATCAGAGAATACAGAATAAGGAACAGTTTAATATTGAATAAGGAAAATAAAAAACATTTTTTATTATGTTTAACAGAAACATATTACTATACAATGTTCATATCTTAAAAATTATAAAAATAAAGATAAAATGCATAATATAAATACAGTTATAATGAGAAAGATATTTTTTGTTATTTTTATTTATCACATATCGTGCCTTTTTTTTCCTACGGAAGAAATATTATCTTTTAATAATAATCCCGGGCAAAAATTTTTTATATAATAGCATATATAAATATATATAAAATGTATCTATATATGTTTATACTAAGTTCCTTTTTTTTGTAAAATTTCTGTTTGATATAAAAAAATAACAGTCATACTGAAAAGACAGAAATTAACTTAAAAAATGATATTTGCATTGCTTTTTTTAAAAAGCTAAGTATGAAAAATTGTCCATATACAATTATATATATTCCGGAATGTATATGGTTATATATTGACAATTTCATGCTTGGCTTTTTTAAAAGAAACAATAAGAAAATTATTTTTTAAATTAGTTTTTGTCTTTTTAGTATAACTATTGTTTTTTTATTACAAACAGAAATTTTACAACAGAAATGAAGCTAATATAAACATATATGGACATATTTTACATATATTTATATATGTTTTTATATGAAATATTTTTTTCCCGAGATGTAACAATACTTATCAAATAATTTGTTTATGATTGTCTTGGAATCTTAAATTAATGATCCATTTATATTTGGTGTACAAAAAATTAATAAAGATAATGAAAAATAACAATTTTTCAATTCTGTATACACGTAATGAATATTTATCATAAAATTATTAAAAAACACTATCGAGAAATAAAGAAAGATCATTCGAAGGCGAAATTTTGTCATACACATACTTCTTTTTACATTTATTAAAATTTATTAATATATAACAAATATTATACACATAATAAACATATCGACATATAAAAAACATTATTTATACAAAACTGTTTTACATATTAAGAGATTACGGAAAAGAATATTAATAGAAATAAAAAACTGAAGAATGGAATTAAATAGGAACAATAACAAGTTATGAAGCACCATCTAGCGTTTATTAATAACAGAGAGAAACTTGAGAGCGCTCTTATCCGTATTTTAGATGTTCCTAGGGTGTTCTTATCGACTAGCGCCTCAATGTGCATAAAATGGGCACCTAGAACATAGTTAACGTATGTCCACGAAGGTCCATAGATAATGTACACAATTATCTGGGTCTCTTCCATGCTATATGTCTACGATTATTTGGTTCTGTTCCATACTACATTCATAAAATTGTAAAAAATAATCAATTTACGTAATAGGAGCTTGACTTCTGTATAAAGCGATTAAAACTAAATTATTTTTAGAAACGTGTTTTAAAGTTTAAAAAACCTTTATGTCTCCGCTCGAATACTTTGGATAAACAAATCATTCTCAATTATTAATAAAAAATAACTTTTTTTAACGTCATTGACCTCAGAAATTGTCTTTGTCATTGTACGTTTTGGCGCAAAACGCAGTCGTTTGAAATATTTAATCTTACATATTCGATGAAGGATATATGGCGCATGGACTTTCCAAACATTGTCGAGTATATTACAAATATAACTGCAGCAAAAGACAGACTATTAAACATCGAGAGACATTTCGAAACGTCGCGATACGGTGAGTATTAAATTTTAATTAATGTTACAGTTAATCTGTTTTATTTAGTTGTACTTCTTTAATACTTCGTCTATGATATGCTAATTCTCTTTATTTCATGTACGCGCAGATACTTGGACAATACAGAAATCTTCCAGACTCTCAACTATAAGTAAATTAATATTTTTTAAAAATTATTTGTCTTAGATATTGTCCTTGCACTTGTGCATTTTGGTTCAAAACGCAGAAGCAGTCAAAAGATTTTCATTTTATGTTTTTATATGCGTAAGAATACTTTGACTCGGGAAAAAATCTTCATATCAAGAATCAAATTATAAATTAAATTATATTACAGAAAATCTGTACCATCTCTGGATTATCTTACATTTGATCTATCTAATATAATTTAATCTATTTTGATGTAAAGACTTTTTTGTGGTCAGATGAATGGATCACTTTCAGGCCTCGATTATTAAAAAATAATTTTTTTTCTAACGTCATTGATTTCAAAGATTGTTGTCGGTTTTATACATTTTAGCTTGAAACGCAGAAGCAATCGTTAAAAGTTTTTTACTTCATGTTTTTATACGCGTGCGAATACTTTGACTCGGAAAAAAATCTTTATATCAAGGATCAAATTATGGATCAAATTATATCACAGGAGATTTAATTTTATTAATTGGTTTGTAAAATTAGATCTGACGCAACGGTTGAATCATATTTTCGTATTATTTGAATAATTTAACTCTATAAATACGTTGTGCCCGTGTATATTATTATTATCTACGATTTTAAACTGAATCATATGCAAAGGAAAGGGGAGGGATTGACTGAAAAACGCGCGAACAGTAAAAGTAAAAAGACGCGCAGTTAAGCACTTACAGATAAGTAACAAAATTCTAAATTTCGCGATGCATCCTATTTTATAATTAAATTATTAAATACATCCTATTATTAGCTCTAACTTCTTGAATTTTTAATTAAAAATCTTATCTATCTCTGAATTATCCTACATTTGGTCCTTCCGATAAAATTTGATATAAAGGTTTATTTCGCGGTCAAGTAAACGGATTGCTCTCAGACCTCGATTATTAAAAAATAATTCTTTTTAAACCGTTTTCAAAGATAATTACATATTTACAATATAACGATACATTGTCAGTTTTCAAGATATCTTAAAACTAATTAGGAATTTGTTTGTAGTTTTTGTAGTAATTTTTATTTACAAAATATAATTTATTTATTTAAACATTTGCAAAATATCTTCAAGCAACAAAATGCGTTTTCATTATACATACAATTAAAAATATTTCAAGCAATCAATTGACTGAGAATAAATTGGAATTTATTTAGGATAACAAAATTTTGCATTTACAACATTAAATTAAAGACCGTTTTAATATATATATATATAACTAGCTATGCCCTGCCACGCGTTGCTGTGGCTCTCTATTTTTAAGTTACGTTTTTTTCAAATTTTCTTTGCTTTTGTTGTTTAACTTTCAAGAGCCTTGCTTTACTGTTGCTCTTTTTATTTTATTTTTGAATAAGCATTTATCTATCTTTAATAAATCTAATATTCATTTATTCACGTACTTCTAACTTACTTTATTTATTTATTGCCTTTGGCACTGTATTCAATTAATTTGTTTTCCGGTGTATCTAAAATCAAACTGCATAAGAACACTCCTATTTTCGAATGCAACATTGTGTCCAAATTTCAAATCCTGCCATTGATTCTAAATTGTCATATACACGCTAAAAGAAACATTCTCAAATTAAAGGCTTGTATTTATGAAACGACTAGTAATAAATCTAATATTTATTTATTCGCGTACTTCTAACTAAATTCAATACTACGTTGTGTCAAAATTACAAAAAAAATATCATTTTAAAAATATTGTTTAAAATTAAATTATGGCCCCTCATTTTTGAAACACCAAGTATTTTCAAAATCAGACCCTGTAACAACACTCACGGTTACGAATGCAACGTTGTGTCAAAATTTTAAAGCATTCGGTGAAAAACTTACGGAGATCTTAGATGACGAACAAACATTTACATTTTTATTTATATAGATTTTAAATATTTTAATTGTAGTATACAGTTCTTGGTTTATATAATAGGTATGTGCGATGACAGTTAGTCGATGTTATCCTTTGTGCTCCGTGTCTCGAACATACAGATCTTGCCATTACTTGGATTCAATTATTTTTTAAAACACGTTAGCGCAACAAGTACTACAAGTAATTTTTGCGAAGACTAATCAATCTGTTTGAGATTGATAAACTTCTATATGAAAAACTATTTTAAACTACGAAATAAAAATTAAAATGCTAAATAATAAAAACTATAAATTATTGTTTCTTAACGTTTATATAAGCAATATAATTATTTTTTTAATTTACAAATATCACACACTTTTAATTTACCGAACGATAAATGTAATTTATCGGATTTTAATTAAGAGCGTGACGTAATGCACGAAGAGCCGGTAAAGCAAATAATTTTACAGAAAACCGCATCATATATATCGTATATATTACAAGAATTTTATAATAAATTATAAAATAATACGAAATTTAATAGCTTATTCGCACGCAGCTCAATCTTCTAATTATTAAAAATATTTTAATATAATTCAATATAATTTTTTATAGAATCTGAAAATATCTCCTTCGATAATTGATCGTTGTTACAAATATTTAATTGTGTAAACTAATTTCGCTTATTGTGATAATTAAGATACCTAAAATATAAAATTACAACAATTTTATGAAATAAAAAAAACAATAAAGTTTACTTATTAAACAATATATAAAATGTAAAATAGGTTATTTAGCGTTTACTTATTTCTATAATATCTATAGTCTATAATACCAATGCATATTACACGTCAAATGTTTTGGTAAACGAAACTTGCTCAAGTATTCTTTTGTTTCACAATGATAGACTGATATATGCTCAATATTCGTTCCTCTTTTAAGTGAATTAAAATTTGTATAATCTTTTAGAAGAAATCTTCCCTTCCACGACCTTGACGTGTTGGGAGGGTTCAGTACCCTGAGGGCTTGAAAGTCTATGGAGGAAGCTAACTGTACCCATTGCACTGATTACATCGTCGACGAACACAACTGTGGTTCGTCGCGTTGCGTTTTCGGGAGTGCCGACCAACTTAATTGAAAACGAATCGTAGTTGGTTCGTCACGTCGCGCGTTTGCTTCAGGAGAGCCATTCAATTGAACGAACTAAAAGGGCTTTTCTCATAACTATCATGATACAATTCGATTGAATATAATACCGCTGATCCCCTTCGCCCGTTTCTACCTGAAATAAAGAAAAGGAAATATTATTAATAAACATACAATAAGATAAGATTTATGGTGTTGATTCCACGGAACTCCCTTTGAACTGAAAGTTATATCATGCACTAAAAAAAAAATATCAATAAGATATATAATATATCCAATAAGATATGTAGTTGCGAGCTGTCAACTACAGATATACACAATACAATAATATATGCTATTGCAGTATCAACATTGTACTTGCATTAACAGAAAATATTATTATATTGAGTATTATATGTAGTTGGCAGCCCGCAACTTCATATATTATTGATTATATTACTTTTTTTATGTGTGGGTTTTATAGATTAGTCTAATTAGTTCCACGCGCGATTATAGTATGTTATTCGCGAATGTGCAACAAGAAAAGAAGGAGGAGATTGATGCCTAAGAACAAGGAAAGGCAATCGGGATCTCGGCACAACAACCTTGAGGTGAGTATGATTTATTATTATTTACATAAAATTAATAGTTTTTTTATTCAGTTTTACTTGATAAATTAAAAAATTAAAAATAGAATTACGTAAAATTTTCTCTCGTCTTAAATATATGAACGTTTTATGTATCAGCAAAAAGTTATATGTAATATAAACTTTGTAAAGTATATTTAAAAAATATATTAAAAATTATTATGTAAAAAATTATTTTTCGTCGGTTTCCATAAGATTAAATTAAAAATTACAATAAAAACCAACATTTTTAATTAAGAAAGCATCAAGTTTACTCAAAGTGTATTTGGTTACAATGATATAAAACGGTATAAAAACAAAACAGTCACAATTTATCTTATTATCGTACAAAAGATTCTGTTTTTTTATTTACTGTTCAACTTTCAATTAGTATTTCGTGTCTTTTTTCAAAAGTTGGAAAAACTTTTTGATAAGTAAATGTTAAGATAACGCCTTGTAGTAAATAAAATTTTATATTTAATAAATAGTTGTGTTTATTCCTTATATATATTTATAAATGTTTAATTGAACATAATTTTTTTATTTAACATTTCTTTCAAAATATTAAAAAAAAATCTTATATGTAATAATACTGGGCCATATTAAGTAATATGTAATAAACATGAATTGCGAAAGGCTAGATAGTTAATGTTAAAGGAGTTCCGCTGCTAAATCAAAATTATCAGATTTTCATGAAACTTTGTAAGAAGTTCAAATTAGTGATATAAATTGACCGTCAAATATTCAGAAAGCTGAACTAGCTAATTAGATATTAATTTAGATATTAAATATTTTATTAACCTGAGCTCTTATGGGAATCGATAAATTTTCAGGATTTTTCAGTTTTTATTATCGTATTAAACATAAAAGTAATGAACAGATGTTAGTGAAACTACTTTACAATAATACATCTTAGCTGTCCAGAAAAATACTGTTAAATTTTTGAAACAATGCACTTGCTCGTTAGAGTGAAATAATTGATAAAATAAAAAAAGTTTACAATAATCGAAGTAATACACGTACCATAAGTGTGGTAAATGTGTGCTAGTGATATAACATAAATTTCAAATTGTTGTATTTAGTTATCTAAGGGTGGTATAATAGTGAAAAATGTTTATTCTCAATAAAAAAAATTATTTTAGTAATAAAGGTAGTACTTTATAGCCAATATTTTTCTTATATTCACCATTATTAACTTTAGAGCACATACAACAAAAAAAAGGAGGCAACAAAATAGTCATTTTCTTTACTTGAATCCCTGTGCATTTGTTCTGCCGGGCCTAAGCAGAGAAATTCCCTTAAGCTATCTACCAGCTCGTATTTTTTTTATGACTGCAGCAAAACAATTACTTTTTACAGTAAAAAAAGCAAATAATTAGCAAATAATTTTCATATATTGTTTTTTGCCTTATGATAATTTGACTTAGACAGCTTAATAGACCTTCTTCACCTTGCTGTGGTAGAGGACTAGTAGTAGATATGTGGAACATTTTTTATCTCCACTTTAGCTCTCGTTATTGTTTATGGTTTGTAAATGCCTAACACATGAATACTGTTCGAATATACGTATTCAATGTTCCATCTGAGGATAAAAAATGTTTAAAATAATATTGCTTTACTTATTGGATATCCTACATGTTTCAATCTCGATAACCATTTCTGCTGTGACAAATGTTGGCAACAGATATATATATATATATATATACATTCCTTGAATCTTTTTTAACAATATGACCTTTGTTTTAACATTTACGTATTATATATATTTTTACAAGTACAGCCTCTGCAACAGCATTTAATTAGTCTTGTTTTGTAAGAGATTGTAAAAAACACAAAAAAAGTAATTTGATAATTTAAATTTATAACTACTTTTTTCATCATCCTGCAATTATTTGCAAAACAAAATAAACAACAGCGGTATGTGCTCAGTGATGCGCAGTTATAAGATTTTTTTCACGTGAGAATTTCCAACGGAAAAATTCCAATATGTGCGTGTTACGTCAGGCAGATTCCACTCCTTCGTCAGAGATTAAATAAGATTACAAAAAAAAATTCTGTTTTAACAGTCTCCGTTAATCTTTTTATCCGCCTAGGATTAGTTTGTTAGAAACGTGACGATAAACATAGATGGACGAAACGACTAAGTTAATAATTTCGGTTTCTTTCGAATATTGAGTTAACAAATAATAAATTTTGACCGTATAAATACAAAGACAAACTCACGTTCGAAGCAAGGTTTCACGTCTCCTCGCCAAAAAATGAGTAATAAAGAATCCAAATATTAGTAAAAAATAAATAACAATTTCTTCCATCTGCAAACTATATCACAGCACGTTTAGGACAATGGAGAATTTATCTTTTAAACTTATAGGGAAGATAGACTAACGCAGTAGGTCGGATTCTTTCGATAAAATTAAAGGAAATGTGGGAGAAGACAGAGAGACTTTTAACAGATTATTCAATGTATAATATGTCAAAAAGGAATAACGATTCCTTGCAATATACTAGGAATTCACCCACTCCATAATCCTGTAAAAAGTCCCACCAAGAACCCTTGAATTACCTACATCTCGATCCTCCTTCTGTAAGGCCCTACATATATAAACATCATATTATGAAAAGTGGCATCACTATTAAGAGTCATAAAGTAGAGCAGTTGTAAAGTAGAAAAAACGATAGTCAGATCATTAATAGTAATTAATATTGCAGAAGTATATAGAAGTATGGCAGTCAGAGTAATATAACATTATCAGTATAACAGAATCAGTATATAGCAGTAGTTATCAGTATATCAGTATATAGTAATAGTATACAGAATATAATCATGTGTGTAGAATCACTGCGTGAATAAACTTTATAGTGCCGTTCCATCCGGTCAAGAAATCTACTCGATTCAATCAGAGAACCAGTGATAAATAAATCCCACAATTTTTTTTCTTTTTATTTCTTTATTCTCCTCCGTTTTTAATTCTTTAAAACACATTTCTATTTATAAATAACCTCTCTTATTTTCCAATCCACGATTTTAACCAAGAGTATCTCATCGTATCCATCCTTAGTTTTCTTGCTCAAAGAATCTAGTGTTCTTCGGTTCTTCTCTTCTATCTCAACCGTTGAAGAACCTGGTGTTTCTCGACCTTTTTCAAATACCAACAACTTCTTCCTAAGTCCTGCCTCGTCACTACGTTATTCTCCGTTAATTCTCCGGAGCCAGATTCACTAACTCCTCAACTATCCGCTTGCTCCTCAATTATTATTACAATTATATTATAGAATTAAAATGGAAAATTCTTTCTGTTTCCCTTTCTCCGCTCACCACACACTTGTATAACTGTATAATTATTTACATATTTAGTATGCGTCTTAAATTCGATAATTTTACCGTCATTATAATCTTTCAAATCACGACTTCAGCGTCTAGGTTGTATTCCCACTTAAAAAATGTTATTAGAATAAATATTTTGTTAATTTTAAGCAAAATTTTACCATTTATTTAAATTTATAAACTACCCTTTTCCTCCTAACCAAAGATTGTACCTGGTCCAGTCTCGAGTGGATTAAAGTGATTCAATTCGAGATACCTACCCTTTCTCCATTTGCATTCCTACGGAAGTTGTAAAAGTTTTGTTACGTCCTTCCTTACCTTATCTGCACTCCTTTGAAATATCCTCCCAACCATTTAAATAAATAAAAAATGAGGTAAACTTGCAGTCGCCAATGGTAATAAACGATAAATGAATGTTAATAAGGCTACTTTCTGGCAAAATTCCGTTTATTGGAGAAACAACGTTTCGATCCTGATTTGGGTCCTCTTCAGGTTACAATATTCGCAAATTGATCGGCATAACTGCTTAATAAATTCGGATTTGACACAAAACGATGTTTGACGTTACCATACATAAAGGATATCAGTGATAGTACTTATTAGTCACCATGTGAAAAAAATTAAAATTAATGCGCTCTTTACAGTTCCAAAAAGATTAGATATTGTCATAAAAAAGGACAAAGATAAATTAGACATATTTAAGAGAATTGACGTTATGTATTGCTCGAAATGTAATGGTTGTGATGCATCTTACATTGGGCAAACGAAACGTCAGTTAGAGATACGCAGAATGAAAGAGCATAGGAACGACATAAGAAAGAATGAAAGTGAACATTCAGTAGTTAGTAAACACCGAACAACAAAAACTCACAACTTTGATTGGCAATCTCCGAAAGTATTATACAGTGAAAAAAAAACAGAAAAAAGGAATATCACCGAAATATTTTTCATAAGAAAGAATCAAAATTCTAATAACTTCCAAAAAGATACTGAAAGTTAGAACACGGTATATAATAGAATTATCAAGGCAGCTTAATGTTTACTTTCTATACATATGTTATTTGTACCTTGCTATGATCTTCAGTCCATTTGCTACCATCGTGCACGCTTGACATGATTTTTGTTAATTTGACGAATGGTACTTCACAAGCAACATATGTACGTATTACTTGATCACATTGTATTTTATAACTTTTTCATTGACATGGACATAGACAGTTTCATCTAATTTATGTTCATATATATTTGCGACGGCTTTTTTTTATTTGTTTATTGTTTTAACTTAATTATACTTGCATTATAGAACGTTGCTTCATATTCCGTTGCTTTAGATCCGATTTATTAAACGGTTATTTTCAATTCGATCAATTTGCGAATATAATTGTAACCTGAAGAAAATCCAAATCAAGGGTCGAAACGTTGTTTCTCCAGTAAACGGAATTTTGCCAGAAAATTAACTTATTAACATTTATTTATCATTTAAATAAAAATTCTAATTCTGTAAGGCTGGTCGTAACATGTGCATATAATGTATTTTCTTCTAAGTTAACTAACAAACACTAAAAAACAACTTTTTGTAAAATTATTTTTATTGAAAATTAAACCCAATTATCGTATATCAAAATCTCAGAATAATAAAGAGTATTATATTCTACAAAAAAAATTATTTTTTACTTACTTCTTTTAAAGACTTACACAATTTCTAAATAAAATTATGTACAATTGTACATAATAAATTACAATAAACATTTAACATAATTTTCTTAATAGATGTACAATATTTTATAATTTTATTGAGTAATATATTAAAAGAATTATAGTTTGTTCTTCTTCTACTTTAGATGGAATTTACGCAAAGTTATATTAAATTATAAAACTATCCATTTTTGTATGTACTTTATAGATCATTTATTAAATAAAAATCTTACTAATAAGTAGCATAATTCTTATTTAAAAAATTAATGCTTATGATTAATCTTTTTGAAATAAAATTAAATTCCATTGTTCTTCTTTATATATAATTTATTTCAGCATAATACAATACAACCATTGTTAATATTTAAAAAGTATCTTCTAATTTCTTTCTTTTTCCCCCAAAAAATATTTTTAAATACAAAAGATACAATATTTTTTTAGATAACATTTTCAATTCTTTTTATACTTTTTTTTATTCATTGTTTCAATAATCATTATAAAATTATTGATTAGCGTTTTTCTTCTTTATCTCCTCCATAGCTTTTGTGTTAAGAGCTTGCCATTCATCGGGTTTATTTTTTGTAAACCAATCCTTTATTATTTCATTATCATCCTTTTGTTTTTGAGTACATTTCTTACAGTTGGTTTCGATTATTTCAGCAAAAATCTCTGAAATAAAATTAAAAAAACAAAATATTGGATTTAATTAAAAACATAATTTTTTTTTCTTTCTTGCGCTCTCCCCTCCTTCCTCCGTCTCTCTCCCTCTCCCTCTCTCGCTCTCTCTATCTATCAATCTCTCTCTCTCTCAGCTATTCCTTCCTAATTACCAATATAGATGACGTATTAAAAAAATTAAATTTGAAATAAAGAATATCTAACTAATATCTGTGTAGTTTTTTCAAAAAATAAAATTTAAAATTTATTTTTTATATTAAAAAAAATTAATCAAAATTACAACAATACAAAATTTTCTGATTAAATTATATAATACATATATAGTATTCTTTGCGTATGTTTTTATCACATATTTTCATTAACAAGTATCTTTATCATAGGTATAGTTTGAACATTCAGAGGCTTGTAATTTTATTAATTTTTTATTAATAATATAATATTTTTGACATTCATTACATATACATATATTATGTATATTATTTATTTATGTTATTATTTATTTATATTTCAATTTTATTAAATTTTCTTCACGTACCAATATTCACCACTTACGTTACAAAATAATTTTATTTTAGTTTATAAATTGTATATAGGCACATTGTGAAGCTCCTTGAAAGACAAACTGGCTTTAGGTGTGTATACATGTAAATCTGTAGAAAATAATTCAAGTGAGCTTTTTTTGCAAGAAATCTCGAGATCTCAGAATTGAGTGTACTAATTTTAATCGGACTGGTAGCAATTGAAAGCTTACATCAATATTATATAATAAAATTGCCATTAGATTTGTGATTATGATTGCAGTTTCGAAGATATTTTAAATGAAAGTGAATTTGACAGCTAAATTCTAGATAAAACATAGTAACGGCGTGACGTTTGCGCAGTGAAGTTTGCATCATGCGGCACGATTTTTTTGTACTTGGCGTCACGCCGCTACCGCGTCGCTTAATTACATTTTTTGAAATTTTTTAATTTTTAAATTATATATTTTTCTGATTTCTGAAGAGGAGGTTTTATATACTTCTTTTTGCTGCAAAATAAGAGAATGGTACTTGTTATATTTTTTATCTTTGTTTGTATTTTTAAACTGTGAAAATATGTAAATTATAAAATTATAAAAATTATCAAAACAATTCAAACGGTAATCCCAAGTGTTCACAGAAAAAAGAACAAATTTTATATATTTATATGATCGTGTTCATGGTTTCATATATACGCAACAATATATAATCTTAGAAAAATTTGAAAATCTTGAATTTCAACAATATTATAGTTTTATTTTAATATTATAATTGTTATTTCAAAAATATAATATAATTTGTAATAATATTTTAATAATTAACAATATTTTGATAATTTTATTCTAAGAAAATTATAATTTTTAATTTAAACATACAGTATTTTCTGTACAACATTTTTTTCTTTTCATTTAAAAAAATTATTTCTAAATAACAAAAATATCATTTCTCTTGATTATAAACTGTATAAAATCTTAAAATAAATCTTCATTCAAGTAAAATTTTTTTATTTAACGCAATATAATCTTATTTCAAGATTTTTATTTTAAAACTAAAGGTAATGTTAAAATAATAATATTCTTTTTTTTTGTGTTTTCCTTAAAATAACTTTGACTTTTTAATTTCAATCCACTATATGTATATGTAAGAGATCTGAAATCATGATTACCAATAAATTCTGTAGAAGTCAAATAAACTTTTTGTTAATAAATTATTATCTATATTTTTTCTTACAAAAAAATAAATTTTTGGTAATAAATAAGAGATAAAGGGAACGATAATTTTTAAAAATATTTAACTACTTTCTAAAAAATTTATATTAAAAAATTGATAACAAAGTAGAAAACTTTTTTAAATTTTCTAAATATAAACTTGTTTCTTTATTTGATGAGAAATTATTTATTTAGTTTTTTTATTCAAATAATTTTTGTCAAAAGTTCCTTACTTACAATTGATAATGATTATAAAGCTATTGATATGTAGTTAAAAAACTTATTTGATATATTGAGAAATACTGGATTAAAATACTTAATTAAACAATCTGTTGCAAAATTTTACATTTTGCAACACTGTGTATATACCTTTATAGAATTTCGCATCTTCTGTAACGCATGGCGATGTTTCCATAATACAACCAACGTATTGATTACGAAGTTCTTCGTTCTCAAGAACACTCATCACGTCAGTGTCTGCATCGTATTTATCAGAGTATAGTTCTTGTGCGACAACGTACGTCAGTGCAAAACTGATTATTGTCATATAGTTTAATAGAATCATTTTCTTCTATTTTCACGCGAATATATAAGATACTGAATAAACGATTAAATGTACGTTTCTTTATATACTTAATAGAAACGATTCAAAATGGCGCCGTTCAAGATATGCTGCAATAGTTTTTGCATCTCTCTAATCTTGATTAGATAGGGAAAAATTACTACAATAAATCATTGTGTATTTGAGTCATAGATAAAGAGGTATAATTTGCGTCTGCTTAACCATGGTTAATTAACAATTTATTATATAACTTAAAATAAAATGATCAAAAATTTTTACTTCACCAGTATAAGAACAAAACAACTCGAATAATTAGTTTCGAGCTAACTAGCCAGGTTTAATTCAAAATTATAGCACTAGTTTCGACCATAGCTTTTGGTCCTTTTCAAGTACAGAATATGTTACATTTCCTTTACATTACATAACAAAAACGATCTATGATAACGATCTATGAAACGTAGTGCTATAATTTTGAATTAAATCTGGCCAGTTAGGTCGAAACTAAACTAATTATTCGAGTTGTTTTATAACTTAAAATGTTATGACAACGGTTGTATAGTTATAACTTGCAGTTTCCAGTAAAATTTCCATCCAAATCTTTCTTTTCTTTACAAAGTACTACAAAGTACTACGCTACGCATATATTTTTAACAGAGGGAGAGAACACTCCTTCTATTCATCTTCACATTCATACATTTATATCAGGGACTTCCGCTTCCGTTGCTTTAACAATTACATTTCATATTTCCACATTCATTCACTTACTCTTTTTCTCTCTCCCCTCCAAGTTCCTCCTTCCACTACATCTTTCTTGCTCTCCTCTTTCAAATTATCCATTCTCTCTATCCACCAATCTTCATCTCCCCCTCCCCCAAAATTTCTACTATCATTTTCTGCCATCCTTTTTCCACCCCCAATCTGCACATTCTTCTAAAATATGTTTCCATGTTTCCTCACTCCTCCTACACAACCTACAGCTCCTCCCGACCCTATCAGATCAATATCCCCCCCCCTCTTATTTCACTTTCCAATTTGCCACCCTTTGCCACCTTTTTTCCTCCCAATTCTTCTTCAAATAATCCGGAATACCCTTCCCTTTGACTCTCTCATACCACTCATTGTACTTCAAATCTTCTCCTATAATTGTATTCAAATCTTCTCTCTTTTCTCTGTTTATTCCTCTCTCTTCTTACCAAATCTTCTCCTCTAAACAAACCCTTTTTCCTCAAATTTTCCACCTTCTCCATTCTCCATCCTTTTTCTTCATAAAATCTCCGCCTTTCTTCTTCTCACCCTGTCCTTGCTTTACCTTCCTTTGCTCTTCCCTTTATTTCCTCTCATCTTCTAGCTAACACTCCTTCTCTCCCTTCTTCTAACTTTCTTTATAACCCCTGCATGCTCTCATTTCTGCTCTCTACTCTAACCTATTTCTTTGTAATTCTTCATCTCGGCACACTTCTCTCTACTCCCAACACCCACCTCAAATATCTTTCCTGTAACTTCTCTACTCTTTCTTTTGCTTTCCAATCTCAGATTTCAATCCCATAGCTTACCACTGACCATACCAACTTATCAAATATCCAAATTCTTCTACTCCAATCTTTTTCAAATCTCCTTTTACCTATCAAAGTTTCAAATTATGATTACCAATAAATCATGTAGAAGTCAAATAAATCTTTTGTTAATAAATTATTATTTATATTTGTTTTACAATAAAATAAATTTTTAATAATAAATAAAAAATAAATATAAAGATAATTTTTTAATATATTTAACTACTTCCACAAAATATTATTTATTTTGTTTTTTTTTATCCAAATAATTTCCGCCAAAAATTTGTTACTTACACAATTATTTTAAAACTATTGATATGTAGTTAAAAATGACTTGATTGATACATTGAGAAATACTTGATTGAAATACTTACTTATTATAATTAAAACAATCTGTGGTAAAATTTTATTTTTTGCAACACTCTGTGTACGGATATATTTGTAAAGTATTTTGCATCTCCTGTCATGCATGGCGATATTTCCATAAAACAACCAACGTATTGATTATGAGTTGTTCGTTCTTAACAGCACTCATGATATCATTAATGTCGTATTGATTAGAGTATAATTCTTACACGAGAAGATATATCAATACTGATGATCGCCGCAATATAGTCTAATAAAGCTATTTTTTTTTTTACACATTTTGAATTTATGAGATACTGAATAAACGATCAAATGTGCGCTTTTTTATATATTTATAACAGAAACGATTTTAAATGGCGCCGTGCAAGATATTTATATAATTTTTGCATATCTATAATCTTAATTAGATAAAAAAAATGCTGCAGTAATTATTGTGTATTTAAATCCTACGTACAAAGGTTACATAATTTGCATTTAATTAATAACAATTTATTATATAACTTGAAATGTTAAAAAAACAATTGTGTAATTTAACTTGCAGTTCCCTGAAAAATTTCCAGACATTAATATAAATTTTATAAATATAATGTTTTCTTGCGACAATTTTGAATTTGTAAAGTAATTTAGGAAAAATGTTTTTTGAAAATCTCGACTCCCACTTAGTTTAATTTTTGGAAGATAGATCTCTTTTAGATAAAAAGAAACATGCAAGATGGAGTTCTATTAACGATTCAGAAATTAAAAGAATTTTTTATGTATGCAAGAAAAATTTTAGCAAATATTTATTTTATCTCGTAAAACTTATCGTAAAGATTAAAATGTAGACAATCGACACACTTTTATGCGAAATGAAGAAATCTGACAACGAAAAGCGTCGCTATGTTCTGCGAAGCGAGATATTAATTAATTATTAAAATTTGAGACTAGTCAAATTAGGATCTGTTGAAATATAGTGACATAAGCATCATCTAATCTCATAAATAAAAAAGACAGTCCACGCTGTTTATTTCCATATTATTAGGTGTCATGGAGATATGTTATAATTAAATTTTTTGTACGGCAATGTAAAGAAAGAGAAACTATGTCTCTCCTCTTGCATCTGACTCACACGTTATATGTTCTACATTTTTATCCTTGGAGTCGACAATTTTTTTCTTATCTAAAAAAATATTTTATCTATTTAACAAATTTGAACTTAAATCAAATGTTTTTATAAGAAGTTTTTAGAACCTTTAACTTTAATAAATTATGAAATATATTTCTCCCATTGAATTTATACTTTCTAAATTATAAAAGAGTTACTTAAAAAATTAAATCGTGCATAAAATATACATGTGCCTTATTTGCAAATTATATTATATTAATCTTCAGTTGTCACAACGTCGGAATTTCCCGTCGTTTACATTGTGAGTAATGCATACCCAAGCAATTTTCAATTACTTATATCTCAGAATCATATATTAACTAATTTTTTACTATTATATTAACTTTTTTTAATTGTATAAGGTCAGAATCTCAAGAAAACAAAAATCATAGTTAGAACATTGAAAATTCATAAACTTTAACTTTAACTTTTACTTTAACTTTTATTTTTTTATTGCCAAAATTACAGCTCGGGTATACCATTGGTGATAACTGAGGGTTAAAACAATAGGCTGAATAAGACTACCAAGAGTATAGCATATAAGAGACCCAAAAAATTGTACATATTATCTACGAGCATTGGCTATGTAGTTCAATCTGCACGTTTTATTCATATAGAGGCGCTAGTGATAGGAAACACCTTTTGACTGTAAGTATACGACATGACCCTCTGTTAATAAAGGTGTGATTCACTTGATTCTACAAAAATGCCTTGAAACGTGTTTGATTGACCAATTAGAACCAAAAATTTTATGCACTGATCAATTAAAGAATGCTTTGAAGTGTTTATAGCATTATATCAAATGGATCACACCGTAAGGCTTATTATATAGCACTATCATTTAAAAAATATTTCTAAAAAATTGTAGTACTTGAAAAAATATGTACAATTTTGAAAATATACATACAACTACAGTTCCTTTAATAATAAACAATTGAGAAAGAATGAATAATTAATTTTTTTAAGATATTTTATTTAAATGTAAGATTTTCCAGTTGACGGTAGATGACGTTTAAATCATATGTCACGTGGTGGACCCGGTGGAGTAAAAGGGCGGGAAAGCAATAAGCATCGGCCAGGCAAGTAATTGAAGGAGCATGAAGCAGCATGAGGGAGCTAGGAAAGAGCTAGAAAGTTACAAAGTAAACTTCATTTACAGAATTATATCTTATTTCTTTTATTTTGTACGCTACGAGTAGTCAATGTATCACATAGATCTCAAAGATATCAAATACTATCGTTTCCACAGACGTAACCTAATCCACGACGTTCGTCACCTCTTCACGTGTGCTTTATTTATTACCATTTATTACGTTTATCTTCATCTCCACCGCGCAACCAGAAATAGATCACTGTAAGACTGGAGAATGGATTACAAGACACGTCGACGTCACACGGCCGTTGCGGATGTAAATGGCCTCAACAATGATTATCCTTATGACATTCAGATGTACGATGTGCCGCCGATAGGAGAAATGTCACTGGAGGAGTTTCAAGAGCTGGGATTTGACAGATTAAAAGGTAGAGAAATCAAAGGTCCTTGTAGAATTTTCTAGCTCCCTCTATACTTAGTCATTGGATATAATACTGATGGTTACTATCGACTTTGTTACAGCATTACGGTTGACAGAGACAACAAATTGCAGAGGCGATTTAAAAACGCTGGAGGATCGTAAGAAAGCATTCTGTGAATCGTTAAAATCCGATGGACTAAAGTATTATGCGAACCTCTTGTATGCCGATGGATCCAATCCACAGTCAGAGGAGCATTCACAGACCAGAAGGAGAGATCACATTTCACATTTTATTTTAAGATTAGTATACTGCCATGATAATGAACGAGCCAAGTGGTTCATTAATCAGGAAGTCGAATTTTTCAAATTAAGATTTAGCTCTTTAGATAAGAAGGGCATTGAGCATCTGTTGAGTACTAACAATCTGGATTGTATGCCTGTACGTTCCATTATATTTTCCTAAGAGATTACAGTGTAACATAAATTATAATTTGGTCATTAATGTTTTTTTAAAGATTTCCCAAGATGAAAAACTTGATCTGAAAGAAGAGCTTAGCTGGTCTTGTGGAAAAGTTACAAATATTGATATCACTGATATTTATAAAGTACCTTTCGAAAAAGTTATTGATTTGGTTAAAGGACGGAAAGTATACCTCAAAGCAGGAATGGCATATATTACTCATATGGATCTAAGTTCTGTGTTTGTCTCCTATTTTAGAAAAAATTTAGTTACAGGATTAGAGGTATGTAGTTTTCATTAGTTTCAAAAAAAGATTACCATTTAACCATTTTTATTTCTATCTGCAATTTGGGTCTTTAAGTCTAGCCTACATTTTTGTTCTAAGCTTTCAAAAAATTTGGAAAAATTCACGATTACTTTTTAACATTTCTATTATAAAATAATTTTTTAACTTAAATGTATATTATATATTTTTTTTAATATTAAATTTATGAAAATTTTTATTAAAATTTAAACAAATCTGAGAATAAAATTTTATTGATGCCAAAAAAGTCCAAGATTGCAGACATAAAGTTACATTACATTCAATTAATTTCTATATCTTACAGAATGCAAAAATTCAATACAACAATATATCAGATGATGAAAGATTGACTAAATACTTAAATGGTCTTCCTTCAGCTTTTTCTGGCATGGCACGTGTTGTGTGGTCAACTACAACCACACCCATCGATAAACTGAATGATGTATAAGTCAATTATTTTAGCTGGAAACTGTACTTTCTTAAGTCATTTTATTTAAAATCTATTGTAAATTATTTTCAGTTATCAAAATCATCATATCCGTTATGCATGAGAACACTTCACGAAGCGTTGTTAACCAACAATCATTTAAAAAATTCAGGGCGCATGCAGTATGGATTATTCTTAAAAGGTATAGGTGTGACCCTAGAAGATGCTCTTCGTTTTTGGAGAGACGCCTTCTCAAAAAAAACAGATGGAGTTGGATTTGAAAAAAATTACGCCTACTCCATTAGGCACTATTATGGTAAAGAAGGGAAACAAACAAATTATACTCCATATGGTTGTCAAAAGATTATATCTAGTTCAGTTGGACCTGGAGAATACCACGGTTGTCCTTTCAGACATATGGATCGTGATTCGCTTTGCCAAAAGTTAACAAGTTGCGGCATATTCGCCTCTAGTAAGACCATTAGTTTTGTCATTATTCCAAAACCAAAAGTATTTTTTTATGTTTAAAAATTGTATTCTATTTTAGATGTGAGTGAAATATTAGACTTAGCCAAGGATGGACAATATCATTTAGCATGTGCTAAGTATTTTGAAGTTATCCACAACAAATCAGCAAGCAAACCACTTTTACATCCCAATGCATATTTTAGTGAAAGTCGTGCAATTTTAACTGAGGACGAGAGTGATAAAGGTAAGAAAAGAAGAAAGAATTTTTAAGGGAAAAGTATTTTAACATTCATATTACACATATGTAACATTTATTGGCAGATATAGATAGCAAAGAGAAATTCTCTCAAAGTACGGTTGGAACTCCCGGAAGCCTATCTTCAAGGAGAAGCGATAAATTTCCTACACCTTCTAGAATAACAGAGTTTGCTGGGACACCAAAGAGGAATAGATATGCTACACCTACGAGAAGTATAGACACGATCGGCACTCCTTCGAGAAAAGATCAAAAAACAAATTATCAAACGCCTTCCAAAAAGAATAAAATGACACCAATAAATATTGCAGAAATGCTGAACGACGATGATTTTACAGAATTTATGGATGTAGATACTATGGATCAGAGTTAACACATACCATTCTGTCTTTATATTATATGTATATTTTTCGCATTTTATTTACGAAATTTCTTTAGTTATATATTTTTATTGCTATTTATCAATATTCTTTTTATCAATAATTATCAAATTAGAATTAATAAATATTTATATACAAAATAATCTCTAGAATCTATATTCTCAATTCATTTTTATCGATAAATGTACCTTTAGGGATGTGGTTTATATTATGTATACATATAAAATCTCAAATGTTCGTACTTATTATTAAAAGAATTGAAAATATGGGCCTAGATTTCTAATTTTTATGGCCTATATCTTTTGATAATATAATTTTTAAAAAATGTTTAGAATAAAAATTAATTTTTAGCATATTAGAATCTAATTATATTACTATTTTTATTATTTGAAATTTCAGTGATATATATATTATACTCTTTTCTACCTAGTCTCGAAAAAGTTCCGAAATTCAATCGTGATATAGTTAAAAAGTTTCTTGTAACAAGAAAATCACTATTTTTTATCTAATTTTATCTGATCTAAGATATCAGTCTACAACTTTGTTTGCGCCACCTCGTAATATGAAAATATTTCTCAAAAATTTATTTTAACATAATTATATTAACTAGCGATTTTTTCATGAGTTGTTTCTTTCGAACCATTGAAGAACTTTGATGAAGCCACATGTATTAAATTCATAATAGAGAAGCTCACAAGGCGTATATCAATTGAAAGAAGTCAATATGTATACATTTTTTATGCAATTATACATAGCTGTTGACCTCTTTCAATCGATGTTTCGGTAGAAAATTCGTGCTAACATCCTGCACCATTAATTCCACCAGCCTCTGTAGATCATATTTGTGTTTCCATCCCCAATCCCGGCGTGCTTCGCTATCGTCAAAAACTTGCGGCCAGCTTTCCGCTGAAATCATATCGACATATAAATTTTAATTCAATTATCTTTGTTACATAATCGATTTAGTCACTGCATCAGTCAATGAATAAATAAAAATACCCTAATGTAATTACATTAAAAAAAAAAAAATATTTTAATCAAATCTGTATGTAAAATAAAATTAAAAAAATATTAATTTGTAATTTATTATTCTAAAATCTTATTTTTTTAATATTTTTCTTAGTCATTTACACTAATGTTTGTTTAGCAATTGGTGCAGTCCGTACGTACCAATATGTTGTCGTTTGTCAGGTTTATAAGTAATTTTCAAATCCGGTATATACTTAAGGAGTTCATTAAACAGCTCCTCGGGGGTGAAACTCATGGCTGTGACGTTGTAAACTCGTCTACGCAGCAATTTGTCAGGTGTATTTAAAAACTGAAAAAGTGCCGATAGACAATCTTCGATGTATATCATCGGCAGTCTCGTGTGAGGCTCTAAGTAGCACTCGTATCTTTTGTTTAACAGTCCCTCGTGAAATACCGCTACGGCGTAATCTACAAAAGCGTAAAAAAAAAATTATTGAAAATCTATTAAACGTGTAATACACATACGTATAATTAAATGACATGTATATAAAAACATGTTTTTCATCGAACGTATATTTCCTGGTACTTTACGCATTGAAAATTAAGAAAAAAGCAAAAACAACCAACCAAGGAAACTCGCTGCATTATTTGCTAGTAATATTGTCCTTGAGAAACGATACATTCTACCATTATGCAGTTACTTCAATCGCAGTTAATGCTCTAGTTCTTTGCAAAAGAAGGTAAAAGATAATAATTTTCAGTTATCAACCTATTCTACATGCGGCATTAAGCGTTCCTTAAGCATAAATATGATTATCTTGCCATGAATCGGAAAACTTGAACACGCAAATGTTCGTTTGAAAAATCTCATGTTTTAAATATTCCGTGACAGTGAATTCTTAAAGATGAGATATTAACAAATACACTAAAAAAAAAAACCCGCGATGAGAAAAATTACATTAACTCATTCCATGTACTTAACGGTGAATGATGTTTTTAATAGTAAACAAATCATTGCAAACATAAAACATTACAAAGTAAAGACGCGTTTCTGTTATGTCCTAAGCGTAGATAGTACTACATGTTTAGTTTATATACATTTTAATTATAACGTATGTATAATTTATAAAACATGATCAGTAAAAAACATACCAAAGATATTTCTAAAATTATAATTTACGAAACACAGCTTTTACGTTTTTATATATTTAAGAAAGATTTATTTCTTATAAATAAATAAATTTTCTATTATTATAAATTTACTTTATTTATAATAATATTACCTATTATTATCTATATTATATATTACATATTTTGTTTACTTTTAATTTACTTTAATTAATTTAGTAATGCAATTTTTAACTGTGTGAGTCAGTTTTTATTTATGCAACTTTTACCATAATTAAATTATTTTTTTAATTATTAATTTTAATTTAATTTATAAATTTTTTTTTAATATTAATTTATCCTGAACATATTTATTAAAACATATTTATGTATAAATAATGTTTTTATAATGTATTATTTATAAATATTTATAAATGTAAATTATTTATAATCTGGCTCGCCAAATCTATAACATTTTATGTATAAATACATGTGTTAAGCACGCTTTGATGTATATACAGTCTCTTACCGTATGATATGTATGGAAACGCTCATCTGATCACGTCTCTTAAAATTTGATTATTAATATATTTGTTAATATTCTAAATATAGACAGCAAAAATATTTTAAGTATACAATATATATGTTATTGTATATAATATTGTTTATTGAAATAATTTTGTTTAAAATATTGTGAAAATTTTCTTTATCCATAAAATATAAACATTTTAATAAATATATTTTTCTTAAATGTATTTTTGCCAGAAACAAAAACGTTTTATCTAACGTTTTTCGAGTGAACATTTCAATTCATGAAAAATGTTTCTAGAACTCGATTATAAACATCCTGGATAAAACCTTATAAAATAATTTTTTAATGTGTGCGTGCGTGCACGCACTACCTGGGACGTTTTTATTATAAGGAAAGATAGCAATTGATTATTAAATAAGCGATAAGTATTAAGGAAAACTTTTTTTCTCACCAGTGGTACCGCCGCCAGGTGGATCGCTGCTAATTACACCGGGGAATCGAAGACACCGGAAATCGAGACCAAATCGATGATGGTAATACTCTCCTAAAAGTTCGGCATGAACCTTGCTAACACCATAGATCGTACGGGGTCGTTGCACCGTGACATTCGGGGTAGGATTCCTCGGCGAGTCGGGACCGAATGCTCCAATTGTCGACGGTATGAAGATCCTCAATTTATATTGCTTCGCCAACTCGATGACATTGTGCATTCCTATTAATTTACAAAAAAAAAAACAGACAATGAATTAATTAATAGTGAGCAACGTAAACACACATTCACAAATATCTTGAAAATAAATATTTTTAATGTCTAAAAATTTACATAGTTTCACACGCCTTTTCTTTTAGGGGATATAGATACATCTAGACAGATTAAAGCAACACCTAACTTTGCAAATTTTTTGCTTCAAATACAATATACAAATACAAAAAAACCGACTTTTATAAAACACTATAGTTTAAGTTCATAAAGTTTGTACCATTTTGCTTTCTAATTGTCTTGTAGGAACAGCAAATGTGTAAACTTGAAGAATTTACACATTACTACTTATTAATTTTTATAAAATAATAAAATGTTTAAATTTTTATTTAACATTTTTACAATATGTTACAATGAAATAAAAGCAAATTCTTTCCGTTTTTCTACAAAAAATTAACAAAGTTAAATCGTCATTTTGATGTATTTAGTTGTGCATTTAAGAATTAAAATCAACAAGGAAGAAAAGATTTTAAAGAGCACTGATATTTTAATAAAAAAATAGAGACCAAAAACGAGCAAATTAAGGTGTAAAAATTTAGTGGAATTTATTATTATTAACCAAATCAATTATAAACTGTACGTTTCTACTTACTTAGTCTTCTTCGGCAGTAATTTAACATACATATGAAATAAATTAAGACATTGCAAACAAATTAATTAATTAATTAAAGAAACAAAGAATTGAGTCATAAAACAATTACATACAGTTTAACATGTCAACAGGTTACAAAAAAATTCGGTGATTATAGTCAGATAGTATAAAATTTGGTGGGTGAAATGGTTGTAAAATACAAAACTGATTCTTATTTCTATACGAAAATAGCTTGAGTTCATAGTTAGAATCGTAGTAACTTTGTTGTTAAATTAATAAAATAGAGTTAAAAAGTAATATAAAATTTGTAATCTGAGGAAAATAAAAAAGTAAGAAAACTAATAAGTAAAACGTGAGCACAAACAAAAATAAATATTATTGAACTATTTACTCACTGTGGATGCAAAAGATGAAGTATTTAATTTTAATTTATGCTTGACGTATATCTCGATCAATTCGCAATGTTCAAGCGTTAAATTGGATCTTGCTGTAAAATTCGATCTAATCGGCTGACATTGTTTTTATTTGTAATAAGCGCGTTATTTATACTTTCTCCTAACAGTGTGTGTTTTTATTGTTATTCTTAAGTCTATCTAAGATGGCAAAATAAGATTCATCTAACAGTTCGGTATCTTTAAGTTCGGTATCTTTGTTTAAATTGAGACCGTACGACTGCTCTTTGATGTGTAACATTTCTGCAATCAATCTTCTGTTATTCCTTTAACGCTCAAATAAACAAGATTTTTTCGTAAACTTTGACGACGTAAACTCTGCATAAAACGGATAAATTTTTTATCCAAAAGTACTTTTCTAGGGGTTTTAAGTGTACTTCGAATGCCGTCGAGAAAAATTGAAAAAAAAGTCAAAAACAAGTTTTTGAACTCTTTTTAAAAAAGTCACGATTTTTCTTGTGTAAACTTTTTTTTTAAGTGGATTTTCTTTACCGTAATGGATAAGAATCGGAACTGCATAAAGCGTGCATTTTTTAATTGTACTTGAAAACTACGCAGCGTAAAAATTTGTTTTCACATGATGGATTTAGTATGGCCGTCTAAATGTCAGAAATTTTGGAAATCCCCTTTTTTCTGTCCAAATAATTATGATTTAATTTACTAATGCTCATTAATCATTTAGAAACGTTTGACCATATAAGTTTGTACCTTGAAAAGTGAAATCTAATATGAAACAAGAAGTTTTGTATTTTACAATCATTTCACCGACCAAATTTTATTCTATCTGACTATAATTATCGAATCTTTTTGTAACCCGTTGACATGTTAAACGTTAAATTGTGATGTAATCGTTTTATAACTCATTTTCTATGTTAAATTAAATTATTGTATGTTAAATTACTGCTGAGAAAGACTAAGTAAGTCGAAACGGACAGTTTATAATTGATTTGGTTTATAATAATAAATTCCACTAAATTTTACATCTTAATTTGCTCGTTTTGCTTCTATTTCTTTATTATTCTTAAATAACTTTATTTAACTTTAAATCAAACTAAATCTAAATTATATTTTTTCTTGATTTGATATGTTTCCTTATACATGTATATATGCAGATAGCACAGTAAATTCTTAAACTATTATTGAAGTAGTCTTCTGTTATAAACTTTTATATACTTTGTTATATTGTATTTGCAGTTTTAAATATTAACCAGACATCTTACATAGTGAGAAACATCGAAGAAAAAGAGAGTTGGCAGAAATGATTTTTATCAAAAAATACACCAATAGTATAAACCTTCAGAGAGACACCGAGAATTTAAACCAGATTTACAATAATATTATTGAAACTTTATGACTTCTATTGGCAACAATGTCAATCTCACTCGTAATACTGTACGCTCGCTCAGCATCTATTACTTTAACATATGCTATAGTTGACTAAAGACCATTGTACTCTTTCTTATGTTGGGGTTTCTCAATGATTGTAGTTTTTTATATGACATTCTAATCTGTGACACTTAATTTTTAATTGATACGAGATAATGTAACGAACACGTGAGTTTACTAACTTCTATGTCTTTAATAATTATTAAAATAAAAATGCAAGTCTCATTATTTTCTGCTTTGAGTTCAAATTCTTCTTTTTCTTTTTTATCTTTTCTACATACTTTGGAGTTACTTGAATTGCATTTGGTTTCAATTTTATAGTTTTCTGGCACAATTAATAAAAATGTGTGACCGTGTTATTAAAGAATTTAATTTATATATGTACTTGATAAGAGCTCAAAGTGAAAGCCAAAACGTCATCTTAATTTGAATAGAATACTTGCCAGCTAAAGTCGACTTCGTCATTAATTCTTTTTAATTGGTTTTTTATTACTGGCGACTTACAAATAATTTAAAAAAATTGTCTAATTAGAATTGCTTAAATCACGGATTAATTTTTTTTTTTTTTTTTTTTTTATTGGCAATGTAACTGCTATAATATTGTACGTAGTAAAAAACACTGAAAAAATACCTTTACAAATTCTTAAGATATTTAAATATCTGAATTACAAAGAGTTTATCATAATAAATTTCTGAAGAATATTTTGACACTGATTTGATTGTAGATACTTTATAAAGAATTCTTCAAATATGTATTTTCTTAATAAAACAGATATTCATAATAATAATATATCTCTACGATTTCTTATTCACCTGTGCTATCTGGATATGCGTATATCCCTCAAAACGGTCTCAATTCTGTTTATCAAGCATGTTTTCGTAAATCGCGGTACTATCTATCGCGTTTCGACTGTTACTCTGTGTCCGCTTTCTCCCGGACACTTTCTTCCCTTCGTGATCACGACCGCATCATAATTAATATCGTAATGACAAATTTACTCGTCGGCACAACATTCCATTTCACTTGGACGCAGTTTGCGGAAAACTACGTACATCCTCGCACGAGAGGTTTTGCGTTCTATTAAGTATTAAAGCAAAAACAAGAAGTAATTACGCGACGTAGTAATATAAAGCTAAAAAAACGCGATCCTGATCTGATTTGATAACAGACGTGAATCATATGATTCCATATACCTTCGATGTTGACTCTGACGGCTAACGGTACGTTTTGTTCACCAACAGCGCTAAGTAGAGCACTGAAGTGGATGAGCCAATCGATTCTATAGTCCACAACGATCTTCTGTAGACCCTTAAAGTCGAGGATGTCGGCGAAGATGAAGGGACCGTTCTCCAAGTTCTCCTCCGATGGTTTAATAATGTCTGACAATATGACATTCTCATTGCCGTAATTTCGACGAAGTAATTTCGCGCATTCCGTACCCAATTGTCCGAGACCACCTAAAAAAAAAATCGCAAACATCAATAAAAATTTACAAGACGAAGAGAGCATCCATATACCCCGATAGGAAAAGATTTATAAAATTGTATGACAAAATATTGTAAAAGATTTATAATCCGTCATTATGAGGGCATATGTTGAGAAAATAGATGTATAAAAACCTTAACCTTTTATAAAACATTAATAAATGTTTGCGCAATTAAATTTTGGAATAATATCACTGCAAACCCAAGTATGTAGTTTTACACACTTTAAGTGTCAAAATGCACAGTAAAAATACACAATAAGGTGTGTACAATTACACAGATAAAAACGAATACACACGTACAGACGCGTAAAAAGTGACTACATAAGTTTACACACTTAAAGTGTGTAAAACTACACACTTGAGTTTGCGGTGATGTTAGCATAACAATAGCAATATGATAAATCATCTTAACAGCACATTTGCAAAATTATATTTAAAAAAAAAAAATTGTGCAAAAACTGAAAAAAATATCTCAGTCATAACACGTTTAAGACATTTAGAAATATAATTGTGCACAAAAGACTCAAATTATTCCTCAATTATTCCTAAATTAGAATGCACAAATATTGAAACATGGAATGTGTAATATTGCATGTTTCAATATTTGTGCATTATAATGTAGGAATTATTTAAAAGTTTCTGACCGCTCCCAGCAAACACAGAACATAGCAGCAACATTGCGGCAATGTTATAACATTGTAGCAACATCACAGCAATATTACAACATGTTCTGTGTTTGCCGGTCTATTACTATCAATAAGATAATTAACTCTCCAATGGACGCAACTAATCTGTCAAAGTGTCTCTTTTTCAATCTTTATTAAATATCTATTGAATAAGCAATATTTGTTAAACTCATTGTAATACCTTTTGATATTAATTTTGAATTAAATATTAAAAATCAAATGCTGCAAATATTATAAATATTTTATTATTGCTGCATTATTGCTACATTATATTGTAAAAATATTGAAAATTATAATGTGATAATTTTAAATACTGAAATAATTACAAAATATTTATGTTTTAAATTATATTTGTTTAATCTTTAACAAATATTATTTAAGAATTATATTCTGACAAAACTGTTGCGTTATGGCGACTCATCTTAGCACAATAATGCTATTATTGTGCAATGTTTGCAAAATCTTCCTGTTGGTGTAATTGTATTTATGTGTAAAATATCTCTCAAAACTGACTCAAGTTTTTATAACAGAAATGTGTCAAGTGTAATGTAAAAATATAATGTAAAATAGTTACATTTAATAACCAATTAATATAATAATATTATGATACTATAATATAACGTCATATTTACTAAAAATAATTTCCATTTTTAAATTATTTAAAATTTTTAAAAGATTAAAAGGTTAATAAACACAGATAAGAATATAAAATAGATAAATAAAATTAATTTAACATCAAATAAAATTATTAAAATAATAGAATGTTTTAATGTTTTAATGTTATACAGAATTCTTTAAAAAGTTGCTAGAATACGAAACAAAATTTACAAAAATGACAGTGCAAAGTCTAAAAATTAAAATTAATTAAAATACATAATAATAAAATATAAAAACACAATATAAAAACAAATAAAATAAATATGCAGCTTCTAGTATTTTATCCTTATTTTTTCGTATCTCTCGTACTTTATCAATATTACTCGTAGGAAAAAATTATGCAAAAATTACTGCACAAAAAATTGCATATTTTTGTGCATAAATTTCTACAGTTTTTACAAATTTTTGTACAAAGTTTTTGCCTTCAGAACTTTTCTGCAGAAAATTTTGCAGAATTTTATCCAAAAGTAAAGTAATTTTTTCTGAATACAAAATACTTCAGAAAACATTACATAAAATTCTGCAAAATTTTCTGCAGAAAATATGCAATACAAAAATATACAAAATATGCAATATTTGTGCAGTAATTTTTGCATATTTTCTTACGGGTAATAATATTACTTAATTAAAATTTTTTAATTATATAAAATTTGTTAGATATATTAATTTAATGAAAACAAGTTTTTGTTATCTTATTAAGTGTTATTAACTATTTACCTGTTATTAGTATCCGTGGAGGTTTAATTATATTTCCGGTATTGACAGATTTGACATTACCAGTTTCTTTGATCATCTTGCGAAGAGGATTGATAGTTACGTGAAAGTTTCTACGAAAGTTTCTTGTAAAATAATACGAGAAGCCAACATTTTTGCACAACATTATTCTAATAGTCGATGCACTATGATTTTCGAGTAAATAAGTAAAAAATCTTGTCAGCACGATGTTACTTCTTATTGATTTTTCGATTTAACTTTTTGTACAATAAAATTTATATTTAAAAAAATATAGTCTAAAATTGTTCGCACTATTTTAAAGTGTCCACTGTGTAAAAAACATATGCTTTTATGAAGAAATTAGTAAGAGTCAAAGAATAAAATCCTTCTCCGTTGATAGTCGATAAACAACTGAGTCCAGCAATAATACTACATTATAATACGGCCCATTTTCAAAACCAGTTAGAACACGGATGCAGTCTCATCTGTGTATCTATAATAAAGGCCCGTTCATACAGGTAAAACCACGCCTTACGCAAATATTTATTAAATATATATACTACACACACAAAAAAATTATATCGAAGATTAGATAAGTTAATTTCTTAACTAAATTAAGTTTAATGACTTAAATTAATTTAATTAAATTAATATAATTAAAAATTATATAAACAAAAATCTAGCTTAATTAAAAGTTTAAAATTAAATTAAGTTAAATTAAAAATTAATTTTGAAAATTATTTATATTAAAAATTAGAACGTTATAACTTTTTAAAATTAGATTACTCAAAACAAGTAGATAGATATACCCAAAACAAGTATAATAGATTATTAAATATATTTAATACTTTATTTCTACATTAAATTTGTACATTAAATAACAAGGAAATGTTGTGTTTTATATAAAAATGTTTTTTATAATTATTTATTATATACATAAACTTTTAAATTATAAAAAAAGTTAATAAGTTAAAAGTGTATGTGTGTTAAAAATAACTAATTAAATTTAAAAATTAGCATATTTAAAATTAAATTAAGTTAAAAATATTAACTTTTTAACTTTATTATTTAATCATTCATTATTTAACACTACAAAGCCTTGCATATATTACTGAACAAGCTACATGAAATAAACAAAATAATGTAAATATCTAGGATTTCTAGGAAATACTATAGAACTCTATTTCTCTTATTAATAAAAGATTATTATCATTTTTCTTTAGTACAGATTTTATTTGTTTGGAATGGGATGCTCAACAATAATCAATAGCATGTAGTGCAATTCTTTTAGCAGAAAATATTTCAATTAATTGTATAAATAATGTTGAAAAAAGAAATTTACTTTTATTATATTCCAAATCACTATATTCAAAAATTACCCCTTGTTCTTCAAAATGATAATGCTTTTCTCAGACTGATTTAATTATCTCAACTTAAATATCATTGAGATATTGTAGATTTCAAAAAGTAAAATAAAAAAAGAAATTTTTTCTTCTAATATATCTCTTATAAAAAGTATTTCAAGAATATTTATTTTATTAGAAGAATATATGTTTAAAGTATTAGAAGAATGATAAAAATAATAACGCTTACATTGATCTTATTATTTTTATATGTGACACTTTTATTGGTCCTAATTATAATTATTAATATTTGGAGGAATAGTACATAAAACTGGTGACTATTTAAACATTGCATAAGCTTATTCTAAACAAAAATCTGTATTAAAGATAGTAATAAACCAACTTTTTAATAATAAAATAAATAATGTATATTCTAGATGTTCATTATTTTGTTTGTTCTTTGTATGTGTACTTGAAAAGGATTAATATATCTACATGTTTTCAAATTTATTTCTTAAATACAACATATTGAATCGTCTTCTCATTGTAAATCTCGAATTGTTAAAAAAATATTCGAATAACTTGTACCATCGCAATCATTATC
The DNA here is from genome assembly GCF_013373865.1 of Monomorium pharaonis. NCBI lineage: Eukaryota > Metazoa > Arthropoda > Insecta > Hymenoptera > Formicidae > Monomorium > Monomorium pharaonis. Next base: position 10,910,637 of record NC_050468.1, on the reverse strand, counting down.
TTTGACGCCAGGTATAAAAATTCTCAAAAACCTGTCTCTTCAAAGAAAGTATTTTTAACTCTTCGTGGTTACGTGGAGTCCAATAGACCCCCAAAAAGTTTAGCGCTGTGTATCTGAGTTATTATTTGCAAATTAGACGAATTCTTTTTCATGTTAGAATCAAATTTTTACACTCGCTACTAAACAATATTTAGAAGAATATTTCAAGTTTATTCAGTATTTTTTTTGTTAATAAAAACTGTTAATACGGCAACTAAGAATGTAGACTGGACTCCATTATACCTCGGTGTGACCAGTATGAAACTTTTCGAATATGTGACCACGAAGAATTAAGATTTTCTTATCGACGTAAGGTACGTCATACTTTGCCAGTCAACATAAAAAAAATACTTTGACAAAAATTTGTTAAAACAATAAATACTGTGACCACGGATATAATCGCACTTCTACTCGTGCGGTGTGAATAAATCATTATGCAAAGGATTATTATGCAAATCATTATGCAACTTTAAACGGCTTTCAATCTTTCTCGAGCTTATATACATATAACTCGTTTGACAACATTACCCACCAAGATTATGTTGTTTTTATTGAAGTTACACCCACTTTAATTACAGAATTTTATTTACTACAGCAATTACAAATATTATTTTATTTCTTATCGACTATGTTGTATTGTCATAGCTATTGTATTTACTATTATACCTTATCTTTAATTAATTTAATTTTTAACAGTATAATGGCAACTTTAATCACAGATAAAGCAATAATATAAAAATTATTTTAATGAATTTATCACATTCTTAAAATGAGAGAATGCTCTACCAAAAGAAAATAAAATTTATCATATTTGGAATTTAACAATTTTGATTAGTGATTCTCCAATATTTCGGATTACAGTTGTTCACTAGGGCACATATTGTAAATCACAATATAATATTTAATGTAAATTTTGCAAGAATAATTTGTAACTATAAGAATAGGAATAGTATAACTATAAGAAAAAAAAGAAAAACAAGAAAAAATTAGCATTAAATGTATAATTCGATATATAATTGAAGAAATTATGATCTCCCAATTTCGTATTTTTCTCAATTTATGTTGGGATTTATATATTTTTTGAAAATCAAGTTAAAAGATGCCAATTCATAAAAACATAATTTATTTACCGATGACATTTGTTTGCAGTAATAGATGAAGGCTTGGTCTGTGCGGACCAATAGCAAGGCTATTTTCCTCGATTCAAAACCGGTTATTGCTTAATCCCGCATACTAAGAGCAAACGCATAGTTAAAGCATATACATATGAGACGCTCGAAAATCTCATGAATATCAAGGTTACAAAAAAACTTTTGCTTACATTATGTCAATGCACAAAAGAATGGCAATTTTAGTCACAGATGAAGCAATGATATTTTAATGAATCCATCACATCTTTAAAATAAAAGAATGCTCTACCAAAACAAGTAAAATTCCACAATCATACTTGGAACTTAACGATTTCGATAGCAATTCTCCAATATTTTGGATTAATTGTTCAATATCGCACATATTATAAATCACAATATGATATTTAACACAAATTAGGCTTGTTATTTAGATATAATCATTATTTATTCATATCACTACACGATTGATTATCGAACGTACTCGCAATCGTAAATACAAGTTACTAACTTCATCAGTCTAAGCATACCAAATGCAGTTGTCTTAGTTACATGAATATGTTAATCTTTTTGCTATTAATACGGTTATCTTATGCCAGCTCTACTTTTGCAGACAATAATATTGCAAATTTGTACGCATACATATGGATATATGTATAACGTTAAAATCACTAATTTATTTCGCCTTTAAAACATAGAAATATAACTTATACTTTAAGAAATATAACGTACCATTAAATGATTCCACGTGAAATTGTAAGATTTCAAAAGAATTAGTGTGGAATCAACGTAAACATAGTTATGTCAAATAAAATTAATAGTTTGTCTATTTTGTGGAACATTAGAAATTCTCAATTTTCGAAATCAATTAATTATTGAACATTTTCCACCCATTTTCAAATAACTATTTAAGCGAGTTCGCAATCCAGGTCCAGGTGCAATTGATCTCGGTTGCTTCACCAGACGTGCAATGCGGAAAACGAAAGGGAAGACGATTTTTCATCAATCCCGAATTATACGCATTCGGCGATCGGTGAGATTTGTGGGGAAAGGGAAGAATTTCCTGGAAGCGTGTCTTCACGGTGGCTGGACACGCACTTCGCAATTCTCTCCGCGTCCCTCCCGCCATCGCCCACGCTATGGTACCGTCATCTTCTCCCCTCAAGTTTGTGCAGGCCACCACGCTTTTGCGAACAGCTTCTTCAGTGCATTTAGTACGTAACGAGATCACGAAAAGCTATATTCGTGACCGAGGAGACGTTAATAAAGATAAGACATGTGTATATGCGTGTGTGTGCGCGTGCTCCTGTAAAATAATATATTGTTTGTTTTATACGTGAGTGCAAATCATTTTTAAAAAACAAATTTAGTTTTCCTCTGTGAATTCCGTTCTTGAAAAACGTACAGTTTTTCACAAGACGCTGATTTGACAAACAGCGGTATAGAAGGTAAATATAAATTTGTAAACAAAAATTGAAATGTTGATATTATTTGTAATTTTTTAAGTAAATTTAAAACGGTACAGTAACAATATGTCATTTTGTGTTAACCTTTGCTTTAAAACATTCTTGTTTTATAAAATTTTATTGATTCTAATAATGTGTCCAGTAAAAAAGTTTAAATATTGATATTATTTGCAATTTTGAAGTAAATTTAAACGGCACAGTAACAGTATGCAATTTTGTGTTTAGTAATTTAAAACATATTTCTATTTTATAAAATTTTACGTTACTTCTTATTTACTTTAATAATATAGTAAGAAAGAAACACTAAAGTAACATTTAGAAATGTTAAGTTTGTGTATATTTTTGATTATTTTAAAATAATATTATATTTATTGTGCATTAAAATAATATTAAATTGTATAAATATTTTGAAAAGATTATTTAATACATGATTTTTTTCGAAATATTGAAATGTTTAAAAAATGTTATTAAAAATATTTTCTTCAAGTTACGTTTAAAATTTGTTTGCATAATGTTGTATACGACGTAATGATATTAAATACAACATAACGTTTGAAACTTGTATATTGTATTTAACATTATCATGTAGAAACTTAAATTTATTTCTGTTATTACAATAATATTATTCAATAACGTTACATTAAATATCATTGTGATAACATGGCAAAAATTATTTTATGTGATTTTGAGTGATGGTACATAAAAACAAAAAAGCTTCCTCAGAGATAACTAATTTTTCGAAGATAGATATATAATTATATAAAAGGATATTTTAGAAATCACACACATGTTAGAGAAAAATTTTACAATAAACAGATATTGCCAGATATCCATATAGATCCATATCAATTAGCACTCTTACATGTTATGAACGCCCTATAGTACAAAAAGAACAATCTTCCTCATACAGTTGCATAATGACGTAAAATTAGCATTTGCGATAGAAAATGAGATGTACGCTTGAGGTCACTGACGGCGAAATATCAGGGAAGTGGGTATCACTTTCACTAAAATTGCATCCATACCTATTCGAGGCCAAACAAACGCTATTGTTTGATCGAAATTCAACTATGATTCAATATGATGATGGAATTGGAAAACAACTGATTGTGTGAGTTACATAAAAAATCAACCACAGTCTTTATCAGTGCATCTTTATTGAACCATGTTATAGAAAATAAAAAAGTAATACAATAACAATAACTTTATTAATAATAATATATGTAGTTTATTAATAATAATATATATAGTTTATTAATAATAATAATAATAATAACTTAATAATAATAATAATTTTATTAATAACAGTATATATAGTTTATTAATAATAATAATAACTTTATTAATAATAATAATTTGTACCCTTTATTTTGTATATTTTGTATATATAATTATATATACAAAATAAAATATACAAATAAATTGTATAAAATAGTAATGCGGAATATATAAAATAAGTATAACAGAAACATACAACATTAACATTAATATAATGCTCAAGAGATTTTGAAAAAAAATTTTTATTAGAATACATAATTATTAATATCCATACAAAAATAAAATACGTAAATATAATCGCAGAAAATAATAATCAGAATAATATGCAATTAACTATCTTGAATAAAAAGAAATACATTATGTAATCATTCTCAGTACAAAGAAAAAATATATATTAAAGATAAACAAAAGATAAACAACATAAAAATAAACAAAAAGATAAAAATGACATTGCTCGGTCTGCAGTCTGAGCAATATATCTACTAAATATATATACTAAAAAGCAACGGATACGAAATACTATATTCTGTTAACCAACCACATGTCACATTCATATCTCCCTGTTATTACATAATTGCAACTTTATTGCTACCGATTAAATAATCTCGATACAATAAAGTTATAGTAATCTATTTATACACTTTATACATTAATGAAATACAAGAAGACTATTTATTAATACATTCAGTGTCACAAGCACCATCAGTACGTTAAACTTTACATTGGTATATTAAATTATTTAAATGCATTTAAAACATATGTTTCATAAGTTTAAAATTAAAAGATTATTAGCACCAAAGAAGAAAGCAATGCAAATATACTAGGTATAACCTAATTACTTGTCAACCAATAATATAATGAATTATTTTATGCTAACATAAAATTATAAGATAATATATAATCTTTAGTCAAAACATCAAAGGGCTTAAATAAAAAGTCGATAAAACAGCTTAGCAGGAACGTGTTAAAATATTTTCCAAGACTCAGCAATATCATGTTTGTGCTTTTAATTTTAATTTTCAAATTACCTACTTTTGCTGTTCAAATTTCCATATTAGAGTGCAAAATGCTTTTTGCTTGGTTGCCAAAAACACATATTTTTGCAATTGCTAATGTTATTTTGTCATCTGAGCTCAAGTGAAAATTCGATAGTAATATAATGTTCCAATTTACAGAAACGTCTTTTGAGATGCAGAAACAGATACAGCAAGACTGATCTTCTCGTTAACACAGTACGCACAATGCAATCGGTTTATCAGAGATTGCACTGTATCGACGTTATTCACGTGCGAATGGCTTTTCAGGTCGCCCAATTGTTTTCTTCATCTTAAAGACTGACACCTTACGAAACCCACTGTCTCCCTGACAGGATGCTTAGGGAACAACTTTATTTTTTTATTAAATTATAATGATTTCTTTTTTTACACAAATATTATTTTAAAACAATATTTATAATAACAATAAAAGCAAATAATATGTTGCAAAACGTAAAATATTAATCTCTTAAATTTATTTCTTCTATATGTAATATATTATATATATTATTTTACATATAATATATAATATATAATAATTATGCCTAAATACCGAAAACACTCGGTAAGCACAAAAACCGATCGCAACGCGTTCTGACTCTTCAAATTCAGCCACAACGCGAAATTCATGTTGTGGCACTTTTAAAAACGCTCATATAACACAAATTTGACAATTTCAAAAAGACCACAAAGCAAAATTCGTGTTGTGGTTCTTTTAATATTCGATTAGAATGGGTTCACAAAACAAATATCACAACACGTTGTGGATGCTCATTAATGCAGTCATTACGCGATTCACTTGTATTCTAATGGTAAATGGTAATGACCATACATATTAAATTTTAGTCTTACTAAATAGATGAGTCTACAATGTACTAATAGATGGGACATATTATAAAGCACACACAAAAACATCATAACACATGCTCGTAAGATCTTTTTTATTTCTCTTATTATTTGTTTCTAAATTACTATATTGATACTAATTACTGTGCTTAAAAAATAGTTCTTCATTTCTGTAATAAACACTAATTTCTGTAATGAACATTAATTTTATAACAGCCAGGAAAGAAAAGGCTCTGCCTATTATACATTTTTGTAATAAACACACATTAATAAAGTAATTACAGTTATATTTTTTATTAAATTTAATAATGGACAACATATAATATTCTTATACTATTGCTAAAAGGCAACATTTAAATACTTTGTTATAATTGGCAACAATCATTATTTTTATCTTCTATAACAAGATTTATTAGCTTTATTAATTTTATAGCTTTAATAATAAAATTTAAAAAAAAATGAATATAATTCTCAGTCAAGAAGGTACATGTTTTATAAGTGATTTTGTCAATTAGTTGCAAATTTGTTTTAATAAAAAGAGATCCTTGAATAAACAACCTGTAATCAATATATTACAATTAAACAAATTGATGACAAAGTTTCTATAACAAAAATTATATTTTTCTTTTTTTAGAATGCATGATAATACTATCCGAAAAACAAAGATACTGAAATATTATATACAAAATACAATTAATTTGCCAAACTTTCTTCCCCTTTGAAGTGCGAATTTTTAATCCCAATCCGGTTCGCCCTCTAACTCTACTCGTCGGTCATCACTTTATACTTCAAAAGCGCGCTCGCGCGACGACAATTATTACGGACATGATTGTCCTAGCGGTCTTTAACTTCGCTTACGGTACGGGACATCAATTTTGTCGTCTGCGACCGTGACGTGTGTACACGCGTACACAGTGCGTGGCATGGTGCTCAGGATACAGAGGCGTACCGTGACGTCCAAGGGCTTTTAACGTCTAAAATCCCACCAATCGGTGGTTGTTTCGTTAACGAGATTTCTAATCTTAGCCGTGCATTCGTCATATTCGCGGAAACCGGCTACGAAACCCCTTGATATGTCGAAACGAGACACCCATTGCTGTTATCATTTTCGTAATGAGTCTCTTACTTTCAGTGTACAATGTTATGTAGGAACGACTTGACAGTTTGTCACGGACGTAAAGGAAATTAGGAAAGCTTGAATGTTCTTGTGTATCATGTTGCTCAATCTAAAAATTATAAACTCGTAAAACGCACAATTAAATAAAGAGCTAATTAAATAAAGAGCTAAATTCAGTTTTTTCTAACGTTCAATTTTTTATTTCTCCAAATCCGTATTTGTCCATTCGTGTGCAAATGCACGCATATTTCAGAAAATGCGGAACTGGTGCTCGTGGTCGTAAACTACAGTCCCAATGCGCGATGGTCAGGCCGTTGGAGGGCGGTGGACTTCTTATAGTCGGTTGGCTTCTGGCACTCCGTTCCATCGGTGCCAGTGCCCAGTTAGATCCGGATTACGGATGTCCGCTTCAAGAGAGAATACTCCCATGCAGATGTTCCACGCGCGATATGGAGGTTCAGATATGGCAAGTTTAGATCAGATACATGATTCTATAGAATTAGGCAGACAACATTGAATGCTATACAAATTTGCGTAGGTGTAGCCACAGCGAATTACCAAAGGTATTGGAAGGTCTACAGGCAGTGAGTCACTATATGGATCGACCGGTAGACGAGCTGATTCTGGAGAATAACAATTTGCCTAGTCTGCCTGGCAAGGTATTTGCAACTTTACGAGTTTTGCGCTTAATGCTGCGGAACAATCGTCTCGAAAGAGTGTCTTCTGGCTGGCTAGAAGGCCTGCATGATTCCTTGCTGGAACTGTTTATCGTCGAGCCCGAACTGCGATCTCTACCTGTGGACAGTCTGGAAAACTTACAGGGTGTTGAGGCGATGACACTGCAGAGTCGCGTGATGAAACGACTTCCGAAATTCTCTGGTCTACCGAAGCTGAGATACCTTCAGATCAATTCTCCGGCTTTGCTAGAACTCGTCCCGAGAAATTTCCGAGATGTTCCCAATCTAGAGCAGCTGCACATATTGGGTAGTCCGAGATTGGGTAGATTAGAGGCCGGGCTTCTTCGAGATCTACCTCGTTTAGAATTGATCAACATCACTGATTCCGGAATCCATTGGATTCATCCACGGGCCATGATCAATTTACCGGAGCTCAAGGAACTCTCGTTGGTCGGAAACGCTATAATTGACGCTGGTATGGTCGGTCGCGCGTGCATGGATCTTCCATTGCTGTCGGTGATACGTCTAGATCGAAATCGCATCAATCGCCTTGGCGAAGGCTCCTTCGTCGATCTTCCTGTTTTATCGCGCCTCTATCTGTCACGCAATCATATCACCGAGATATTTGCCGGAGCTTTCGAGCGGATACCAGTTCTCAAATCCATAGACCTGAATCACAATTTGATTCATCGTATACATCCGGAATTCTTTCCGCAGCGGACGGGAAATGCGTTGGAAGAAATGTGGCTGATCAACAATGATCTTAGTCACGTAGCCGAGATACGATCCGTGCTTGAGGCTCTACCAAGACTAAAGTTCCTAGATGCCAGTCACAATCAATTGGAGGAAATACCCTTCGGTGCTCTAAGAGGCCATCCCACTTTGGAGAGACTCCATCTAAATCACAACAGGCTGGCATTTTTGCAAAGAGAAACATTTACAGCGATGCCAGCGCTCAGAGAACTCAGACTGAAGAACAATTCTCTGTCAAACCTGCTGGAGGCTCCTTTCTGGAATTTGCCAGCGTTAAAGGTAAAGTGCTTAAATCAGTCTAATTCCTTAAATCCTTAATTACGGATTTTATACAATAATTTAATTTTGTCTTTAGTAATTATTAATTTTAAATTTATGGCAAATTCGGTTGGGTGCACCAGTGCGCACTGGTGCGCCCTCGTTCAGTGTTTCGTATTCTGTTGCCTTATATTTAGAATGAGAAAAACTAAACTGCACTAAACGAGGGCGCACTCAGTGCGCACTAGTGCAATCCAATCGAATTCGCCATAACTTTTATTAAATCTTCTAATAAAGATGTCCATAGAACAATCTAAGAACGTACAAAAATTTTTTATAGGACGTTCTAGGAATATCATGTGTTGATTAAATAATTCCTTTTTAAAATTTAACTAAATACTTTACTTTTACAATTATAATACGTGATTCCAGGGTCTGGATCTCTCGGAAAACTATTTCCGTCACATAGAACCACGGTTGTTCGCTAATCTGCCAAATCTCCGACGGTTAGATCTTAGCGGCAACGCTATAGGACTCATTGAACCCGAGTCTTTTCTGGGCACACCAGCGCTGGAACATGTCAATGTCTCCGGGAACGCCTTATCCGTAATTCATCCTATGACCTTTCAACACTTGACAAACTTATACGAATTGGACATCGGTTTAAATCGTATGCTGGAAGTGGTGCCTGGTTTGCCGAAGGATATTGAACATCTTCACATGTCCAAGAATCGTATTGTCGCCCTGCCAACCGTGTCCTCTCAGGATCTAGCTCTGCCCGCTCTACGATCATTGGATTTAAGCTCGAATGGGATTGAGAGAATTCCGCCTGGTACCCTGGCTAACTTGCCGAACTTGAAAAAATTAAATCTGGGATACAACACTCTGAGAATCCTAGACGATGGAGTTTTCGATGGGCTGACAGGTTTAGAACAGCTGGACTTAAAGTGCAACCGGCTAGTCACATTGCACGGACGAAGTTTCCGACCTCTAAAGTCGTTGATGGATGTGAATCTTCGGGGCAATCGAGTGGAGGTTCTGCGACCAGACATTTTTCAAGAGAACACAAGATTACAAAGAATTGACTTGAGCAGAAATAATCTCGCACAAATTCCTCATGCCGCCTTCGCCAGTACCAGGTAAGAAATTATAATTTTAATAATACAATATTAGTAAATAATAAAATATGTGTGTAGTCTATTCCTACAATATCTTATGTTATACGATGTGATGATATATTATTTGTTGTTTTTATCACGTGCATGTATTAAAAAAATACTTATGTAGAAAGTTACTATCAAAATTTATCATTTATTTTAATTAGTAAAATTTAGAATATATTAAATTTATAATAATAATAAAAATAATTTTCCACTCCTCTGTATATTAACTTGCGATCTCGTATTATAGTGGAAAAATAGTTTCACTCGTAGTTATTTGGTTGCATCACTCTTAACTTGGTACCTAGAAAGTTCTTCGTGCACACGCTAATATCTCTTTCTCGTTGTTGTATAGCAACGGCCTGGCGTGTCGACTAATTTGACAGTAATTTGACTCGAGTTTATATGCGATTTTATTTAATCTCGTCCATCAACTTTAACTTGATTGCGTCGATCAAATGTAAAGCATTTTTTAAGGCTTGCGCTTTAATTTAAATTAAAAATTAATTTTAATCTAAAGCACAGATAAGAATTAGAAATCTAATGTTGATTAATGTCATTATAATTCTCTCTCAAATCCGATAAACTTATCAATATTCGAGACATGCTATTTGCGATTAGACTTAAATTTATTGTAATAAACAATTCGAGTACAACATTTAGTTATTATAAAAAAGACGGAAGATGCTTTGATCTCTTATACATCTTTAAATGTCTTTTGCACTTTTACTGTGATAACTAAGATTTGTTTAAATATTCCACATCCGAAACGGTAACGTCAATGTCAATTACAGAGACCTTCGTGAACTGTACGCATCACACAATACTTTGACCGAGTTACCCGGATCGCTGCACGGCTTAACGGCTCTACGGGTCCTCGACTTGAGCTTCAACAAGCTGAACATCCTATCGCCGGAAACTCTAAGCAGTTTGTCGTCCTTGTTAGAATTGAAACTGGTCAGAAATCATATACGGGAACTGCGGGAAGGTGCATTCGACGGATTGCCCCGACTGTCCCTGATTGATCTCGAAAACAACGATCTCAGGGTGATCGAGAGAAACGCGATCAGAGCGTTACCGGAACTGCAAGCTGTTCGACTCGGCAGGAATCGATTACAGGTAATAATAGTTTCACGGCCATTCGCGGTTGTAGAATAATAATAAATATTTTTCAGAATATTTCTAGATGAGATATCTTTGATATTTATTTTATTAGATGTACATACAGATAAAGAAAAATTTGTTATCGTAAAAAGATTGTAAAATTATGTAAATAACTTATCATCTACATATTATCGTTTAACTTGTATATTTCAGAAATTAACTTTAACTTTTATATTTTAGAATGCATTGAGCTAAATAACTAAGAATCTAATATAGTGTACATGATGTTGTAGTCCATCCCAATTGGCGCTTTCACCGAATTACCATTGCTGCAGAGTGCGGAACTTCAGGAGAATCATATCCAGGAAATAGCCAGTAATGCTTTCATTAACGTGCCACACTTACTTTTCCTTAATCTAAGTCACAATCGCCTGCCGGACTTGGAATACGTCGGTCTGGACGGTCTTCGCTCGTTAGAGGTTCTTGATCTCAGTTACAATCGATTATCCAGAGTTTCTAGCGACAGTTTAGCAGCTATGGAGTGGCTAGTGGAACTAAAGGTATACATAATAAAAATTCCAAGATTCTATCAATTTTAAAAGATGAAATAGATAGTTATCTTGTATTTTAGAGTATATTTTATATTTTTTAAATGTCTTTTTGCATTAGTAATTTAAAAGCTTTTTACGTTAGTAATTTAATAGCTATAACAACTTCCGAAAGATTTGTCCGAATTAATCTGCAAAATATCACGTATAAAACAATGAGAGTGTGAGAGCGTTTGCTAATAAAGAAAAATACTTTCTCGTCGAGAGTGAAACTCCTGTGTGAACCATGGTGCGAGACGAGCCGTTCTGCTGGCGGAGTAATTATTCGTATACCTGCATCGTTAATTAGGGAGATAGCTGAACCATTTTACATAGCCGTCGTAAGGCTGTAAAGCCGTTTTCTTTTCTGCATGCAGATGGACAACAATCGAATTTGTGCCGTGCACGGTTCACCTTTTGACGATATGCCTAGATTACGGGTATTGAGCCTACGAAGCAATCGAATGACCGCGATTTCTGAAAACGCCTTCAAAAGATTGCGATCGAACATCGCTGTCTTGGATATCGACGGTAATTTAGAATATTGGTTAAATTAACTCTTTCTATTAAATTATATTAATTTTTTGTAAATATATAAAAGTTAAAACTTGATATTTATTCTTTGATATTTGAATGGTTTTCCAAATTTTTTGAAAAACATTAGAAAAGACATTCTTAGTAAATTGTTTGCAAGTTTGTGTAAACATGTTAAATGTTTATACAAATTTGCAAACAATTTACAAAATTAATGTATCATCTTATTGTTGCTATAAAATTTAAGATGCAAGGTTATCTAAAACAAACAATTCGAAAATGTTTTTAATCTATGTAAATAATTCTCGTTTAAACAATCGAATTAAAAAGTTAATTTTTGCAAAAAAAACAGTAACATTTTGAAAAAACAATTCAAATTTTTTGCTTTTTAAAACTTTCTTAATAAATCTTAAAATTGTTACTTGATTCAAGTTTTAGATAAAAAAAATATTGTAAACATTTTCTAAAATTTTCAGTCAATCAGATTAAAAATTAGATAAATTATTGTAACATTAATTTGTATAAAACGTTAAAAACATGTTTAAAGTTTTGTGGACAATTTATACATTAACAAAAACTTTTATAAATCCCTTTCCCTTTTTCTTCTTTTTATTTGCTTTAAAATGATTAAAAGATATATCAAAAAATAATAGTAATTTATTTTGAAAGTAAAAATTTTTTCTTAATTTTTACTACAAATTTATGAAAACATTTCTCAATATTTATAATTTGTTAATATACTATTTTGTATTTATATATTTTTCTTTTATTTCTGAGAAAGGAAATCCATTATCCTGTTCTTGCGGCATGCTTTGGCTGCGAGGTTGGCTGCAGCAGTCTTCCTCAGAAGGTCCTAGATGCGCTGATGGCTCTCTTTTTAAGGAGCTCAGATTATCGCGACAAGATTGCCAGCGTGAAAGATACGTGGAACCAATTCCTCCAGGCTGCGAGGCTGAAATGATTAATGTTGCGACGCCTTCGGTTTCTTCCTCTGGTAAATTATAAATAGTCCAAGTAAAATAATTTAATTAGCAGATTAATTAGCAACCCAGAAAAATTAAAACATTAGTAGCTGAAGAATTCTTGCATTAATTTTGTTTATCTGATAATTTTAAGTGCACTTTAATTATTTTACATTACTAATTCTGGTTACCATTTGTATATATAAAAGAAACTTTCCTTCAAAAGTATATAATACTCTTGAATTATATATTTGTTTAAAATTTATAAATTAAAAAAACAGATTATAACTTGTAACTTATTAAATCACATTGAAATTTGCCAGCATTTGGAATTACAGAAACGGTACCGTTGTGGATGAATCTAAAGGATTCCTCGACGCAGAGACCTTCCGTTTCTCAGGACTCTGACTATTTGTACCAGTACGTAGATTATCAAGACAACGGAAACGATACAAGCACATTGCTGCCCAGCGTGTCTGCCATCAGCACACCTACCCAGACCGTGAAGATCATTCACCCGCCACCACATACACAAAAGCATCAAGTGCAGAAGAACGCCACGTCACCAATAAAAAAGAATCCTGTGCCACCGTCGGCCGCCAGCTCCGGCTTCACCTTTTTTGGTCTACCTCTGCCAAATTTGAATTTTAATTTGTGGGGATATTCGGGCAGGAAAGCGGAGAGAAAAGAGTCTCCGTCGTCGTCGTCATCGTCGGATAGACCAGGCCGAGGACGTTACAGGTCCTTCCCACCGACGGAACCGGAAATTCACAAAGGTGGTTTCATGCCTTTGCCGCGCGGTCAAAGCGGATTCGTGCCGATTGCCGATCCTAGATTGAAGCATGAGAAACATGCGAAGCATGACAACACTTCGAGATCGTTGAATATTAGCAGTGCACCAATACAAGAGGAACATCCCCGAAAAAGTGGAAACAGCACCGTGACTAAGATGGAAAAAACTGTCTCCAAAACCGGAAAACCGCGGACAAGTTTCCGAGAAAGAGAAGAATTACCAACTGCATCGACGAACGTTCGATCAACCGGTTTTGAATCTCAAAAGATTTCACTCGATGTCAATAAGACCAGGTAAATTATTCAAATTATTTTTTCTTTTTTAATGCAATCTTTTTAACACACAGCCCGTCGAGATGACATTTTCTAGATTGTTTAATCATTAAAAAGAAAGAATTTTTCATATAATTTTTAAAACAACTAACAGTTTAAAATATACATAATGTATATTTATCTTTACATTTTAATTAAAGAATTTAAATAAAGAATAAAAATAAAAAATTAAATTTTAATTAAAAATCTAAAATTTAAATGACTTCAATGATAAACAATCAAATGACAGAAGGAAGAGGCAAAAGAGCACTACTAGTTCTCCGTGTATTGTACATATATTTTATAATCAACAAATTTCAATTGCTTTAAATTTAGCTGTCATACCGATATTTTTGCTTTCATCTAATTATTTTAAATGTTTCTCTGTTAGCCTTAATGTATCAAACGCAATAAAAAGTAGCACGTCGATAATCGTTGTGGAAGATTCATCGCAAGAAGCTTACGAAACATCGGTGTCCACCGAGATTTATGATGGCGGAAGTTTAGAAGTAAATACAAAAGATACTAAATTTATAGAGAAGCCGCAGATGGAAATTGCTAATAGAATAGTTTGGACTACACCAAAAGTAATAATAGAGGAAACGAAAAAATCTATGATTGCCAAGGAGACTGTGACTACAACGATGGCACCATCAATGGAGGTAGTACCATCGAAAGAAACCGGATCCAAAGACTGGCACTTTGAATATGAAACATCTGAATATGAAAAAGATTCGATTCTGGACAGTACAACTAACTCTTATGAGGATTTTGGTAAGTTTATAACATCTTAATGGATTAATAAAATTTGATTTTAAAATGTTATATAGGTATATTTCATCAAATTTCTTCATTCTTACGTTTGTAATTAAGTTTCTGTTAAAATAAAATTTGTTTTAAATTAATCAAGAGCCAATTTCTTATTAATTTGTACTAAAATTTAGTTTATAAAAAATTAAATCCTTTATATCAAATCATAATCCATAAGAAACATTTTACAAAAATAATTACTTATTTATTGCAGACAATTCGGACATTGTGACAAAAGTGGATGCGGAACCGATTCCATACTTCTCAGCACCCACAATGATCTCTACGTCAAATCTACGGCCCAAAGAAACCACAACTGTTACTTCGAGAGGGACGGAGGCATCCGCTCTATCTGCGCTTTTGATTCCTGGGGGACAAGTACCGTTTTCGGGACCCACAGTAAATATACGTCCACTTGGCAGATCTACGATAACCAAAGTTGCCTCGCCGTACATCAGCTACAGTGCCGAGCAATTCAGGGAGAAACAGAAGTCAATCGCTGCTCAGAAAAGCGAGATTGTCGACGAGACGACGACCGAAAGTCAGAACGAGGCGTTCGTCATCGACGATGAGGCCAAAGTGATAAACGACAGTCCTTTCAACTGGTACTTCCAACATTACAACGATACGAATTTGGAACCTTACGTAGGTATAGCTTACAACGCTGCCGAAAAGATCGACGCCTATCCATGGTTTCTCTTGCTTATTTCTAGCGTTTTGATATAGAAAAATTTAAAGTTTGTATAGCAGGATTCTAGATAATTTTTAAATAGACAGATTAATCGCTGACTCATACGAAAAATCAAATATACTTGTAATATTTGTTAATAAATGCTGTAGTACATGGCTGTTTTAAATCACCAATCATACACGTATGTATGTACAATCATGTTACGTATATGATTGAAGAAAGTTATATTATCTTAGAAAGTTATATATGCACATTATTCCGCCCAAACATGCACAAAAATTGTACATGTACAAAAATAACACATTTATATATATATATTTTTTTTTGCGATTTGTATATCCTTGTTGAAAATGAGTGTAAGTAGGAAAGCATTTCTATATCAATGATAATTTAATAACACAATATATAAGTAAAAGATTATTTTATTATTAATGTAATATTTTTTCTTAATAGAATGACTTGTATTTCCTAAAAAATACATTATCTATATCTATCACACATGTTAATTGAAACATAATTTTTAAGCAACATGCCTAAAGCGATTTAAAAAAGTACATCAATTGCTTGTTATTATTTGAATAGATGAAATTGCAAGAGAAAATAAATAATTGTGTTTCATATAGAGTACTATTATTTGTATTAATGTTAATTAAAACATTGAAGATATTGTAAGGATTACAATATTTTGCAAAAATGTCTTATTCTATAAATTTCTTGATATATTTATTACATAATTTATTAGACTCAAAATACACGCAGAAATGTTGAGTTATCATTTATGTTCTCTCTTGCGCTTAATATATTAAAAACTCACAGTATTACGCCTAACCAGTTCGGAAATCAATTTGCTTGTTTCTGATACATATTTAAACTGTTTTTATGTCAATATTTATAAGTGGAATATAATTCTGTACAAATAGTGAACAGGTTTGTGTGGACTATTACACAGAGTCATTAATTGTCCTCAACTTTAACAGTCTCAATCTCGTAACTGAGCAAGTTTAGAAATGCTCTGATCACTGACTTTTAGTTTTCGCCTTTTCCTCACTCTTTTTTTCCTCTTCCTTCTTTTCTTCCTTTTTCGTATCCTTCTTCCCATCCGTCTCTTTCTTCTCAGCGTCACGATTGGTCAGTTTATTGTTAATTAAATTGTGCAACGCCACTATGGACCTAACCAATGCCGCTAGATATACAACGAGCATCTGATCGTTCGTCTTTACATATAACGAATCGACAAAGCTACTTTGAGTCATGTCCGGTAATAAATTAAAGATATCCTGAAGCTGATAAACAATTTGATGATTTATAGGTAATTTTCCATTACCAACCTATAAAAAAATATTTAAGTACATTAAAGTAACAATACAACTTTTTAACAATATTAACATAAAAACTGTATTTTAATATATACCTGAAGCAAATAATCTCTAATTTCCCGGATTTGTTCATGAAGACCTTTCAAGCCAAGTAATTGATTCGTGATTCTTTGACTGAGGGTACCAACTGTAGTATCTTTGATATCCCGTAATAAATGCTCTACTCCAACCTCTTCCGCTTCTTCAGCTCCGATTTCACTTGGAATATGCTCGAAAGTTTTGGAAGTAGGAGAACCATCCTGTAAATAAAATTCTTGGTAAGCCTCGCATTCATTACGATAATCTCAATCCTCTCTCTTCTAGATCTCAAAACAATGTCCAGTAATTATCCACATTGCTCACTTGAGTAAATTATCAATAAACATAAAGCTCCAAAATTTTTTCATATTTTTTTTCAAACAAATATTAGATAATAAATGTAATAGATGTAAACTCACATCGTGTACTTCTTCAACTGCTTGATATGCCTCGGTAGGAAGTCCAAGATCTTTCGGTTTGGCATCGATAATCACCAAAACTGAATTAGGACAGTATCTTCTTATTAGCTCGTTGATAGCAACATCATTTTGGTGTAACTTAGGCCCAGTATGGTACCAACCAACTACTTTCTCACGAGCTAGGAATCAACATAGAATATTGCAATCAGAATTCTTATTCCAAGTAAAACCCACCAAATTTGTATGAATTATTCATAATCGTCTTTTAATTCATCTTTACCGTTAACTTTTTTGAACATTCCATACATATTTTCAAGATAATCATGGTCAAGAAACCACACACTTTTGTCTTTGTCATCCTCATCGAAGGGTACTGAAACAAGCGTTTTTCTTTACATTGCACTCAGCTTCAAAAATAAGAACTTTTATTCCTTGTGCATTTATATATTTATTAATAGAAGCAGAATGAGGCTTAACTGCAAATTGACGTATAAAACGTATTTTAAGAAATATCGTAAGCATGTTTTCCTAACCTGCAAAGCTGTTAGACACGTCGAGGATTCCCTTGGCCCTCCAGCAGCCCAGGAGAACACCGACCACTCTCTTTTGATTTCCGATTTTCCCCATCCGATTAAAATGGTCCACCACGCTCAACAGCACCAGCGGGTGGACCACAACCTTCGTTGTTACGACCTCTTGACTCGGCATTTTTGGACGAACCTGACTCGACACACATACACCGCTATGCTACTGACATTACTCTAGTAGCCACCATTCACTCGGAGGTTACAAGAATGGCGTGTTGATTGTCAGGTTTATCGAAGCGCCATGCGCGGACGAAGAGGAAAACGCCAATGGTTTTATTTTACGATATATAAAATAGTACAAAATAATTTTTTATACGTTGAAAATAAAATATTATATTATATTTAATTGTTCCCTATTATGAATAATAAAGCTATTGATCATTTGATTAATGAATAAGGAACATGTCTTGCCATTCATCTGAGTGAAGTTGGCTAACTTGCTTGAAGAAGCGACACTGCACGCAGGTACACATACAGTGAATCTGTTGGTTAGGAACGATAGGAGTGACGACAGGTTTTAACGTGAGTACTCGAATTAAAAAGGTAATTTTTTTTTTCTCATATCGAGGAAATGCCCTACAAAAATCTATTATTCGAATCCATTACATTCACATTATTTCAAAACCAATAATAGTAGATCTAATCGCATCAAAGTGAATAACGCGTGTGTCAATACTAGGTATGTAAACAAGTTTAGTGCAAAGGTGCCAACCTAAAACATGTAAAAAACGCGCGAAATCAAAAACAAATTAAATAACGAACATATATCTCTCTGCAATAAATAAAACTAGACACCATTACAAACGCGCGTTTCGCGCGCGCTACTTTACTTTTTTATTTTTTACTTTTTACAAATAAATTACAACGATAATTGTACAGATAACTATACAAATTTTGACAGCTGTCAAAATTCAATCGCAATGACAGCTACTCTCGAAATACGAATTAAGCACAGCGAGAGAACTACTCGGCATCGCGGAAAAGCGACGACAATAAATTTCGAGAGATGCGAGCAATCGACTTTACATGCATTTTTTTTTAGATAGGATAAAATAGAATAAAATTATTTAATAAATAAAATACGAAAATATCATTTTAACTTAATTATTTAACTTAAGAGGATGCTGATATCATTATAGTTTTCTGACCGAATAATACGATGATAATACACATGCATACTTATCGCCAGTATCTCCTTAATCTTTGGTTATTCTTATTTATTTAATTAAAGCTATAGAAATCTAACGTAAAATATTGTTTTATTAAATTTTGTAAAAAATAATTAAAGCTGAAATAGTGAATTTATTTTTATAATATAAAGTACACTAAATTATTACACAATAAAATGCGCAATATGAATATTTTTTAAATATTTGTTTTTCTGTTTCGTAATAACTTATATTTTTTATTGGAAAGATCTTTAAAATTATTTTTTATAGAATTTGCTAACATAAATTTTACAATATGTTAGTTGAAAAAGAGCTAATTTTACAGTAGAAAAGAAATTTTTTAAATGACGTAATACAGATTAAATAGATTTCAGATTAAAATAATATAAGTGCCATACTTAACACGTCTGTTTGTTGCAGAATGTCGCTGCCCATAGTATTTGTGACGGGAAACGCAAAGAAACTGGAGGAGTTTGTCGCTATTTTGGGAAAAGATTTTTCTCGATTATTAACGAGTAAGAAGATCGATCTACCTGAATATCAGGGCGAAGCAGAGGATATATGTCGAGACAAATGTCGAGCTGCAGCAAACCTAGTGAAGGGCCCAGTGATCATTGAAGACACCTGTCTCTGTTTCAATGCGCTGAAGGGTCTTCCGGGGCCTTACATTAAATGGTTCCTTGAAAAACTGGGCCCTGAAGGTCTTCATCAGATGCTCTTTGGATTTGAAGACAAATCAGCAGAGGCAGTTTGCACGTTTGCTTACTGCTCCGACGAGAACTCTGAGGTTCAATTATTTCAAGGTCGAACTCAAGGTACCATTGTGAGTCCGCGAGGTTCCAGGGATTTCGGTTGGGATCCTTGTTTCCAGCCGCTGGGCTACGATAAGACTTATGCGGAACTATCGAAGGAAGAGAAAAACAAAATTTCTCATCGCAGCAAGGCATTAGAAAAACTGAAAGATTTTTTGCTAAACAATGAGAAGATTTAATTAATAAAAAAATTAGTTTATACGATAAATTAAATGTAAAAAATAAATATAATTAAATATAGTATAATAAAATTACTATCTGTAATAATATAGTAATACTCTAACTTATTTATATGATACGACATGACGTAATAAAATTATTGACGTTCTTATGATCCATTTTGTCTTTTTTTTTTTTCAGGTTTTTTTCTCTTTTGAGAATGTCTTGCTCCACATTTATAGATAATTTTTCAAAAATTTTTACAGTTTTGCATTAATCAATAAATTACAGACACACTTTATAAATATTTACATTAATCTTATAAAATCCGTTTATACCGCTTTGTAATCGAGATAATCGTTATATTAATGTGATCGCATTTATTACGATTCTTTTTAATTTCGAAGAATACGCAACGAGTACGCGTTGTTTTGTCTTCACGTTATAATTTACGCTGTGACCTATAATGTTAACGTTCGATATCCGTTCAATTTATCAAAGGTGATTCCTCTCTAAAAACAACGCATGTATTTCGATGTCTTGTCACAGTGATAGTCGTCGGACAGCATATGGAACCACTTACCAACACCCTTGAAACTATTGTGACACTTTACATCTGAAAATCTGATAACTTTAATTTTAATAGATGACACAATATGCTACTCGACAATTTCCTTCTTACAAATTTTACGTGATGCAACAAATCAAAATATGAAACCATATATATTTTAATCATCTGGTGGTAGATATTGTTAATCATGTAAACCGATACCTCTCATACGCAAGCACTCATAATTATAACTGTAAATCATGTACAATAATAACCACGACAAATCAATACCACTGTTCAATTGTTTTATTTGCCAATGACGCGGTTACATATGTCGTGTGAGTGGCACTGAAATAAATGCTATTTATACATATTATAATTAATGAGATATGAATAAATAAAGTGAGTTCATAAGTCGATTAAAGAAATGGTATTAAAAATATAACATTATTTAGAATATTAATTAATAAATTCTTTATGAGCTATGTGATTTTTATTGTAGGCATTTAGTAAATGACGCTAATAATTTCTGTCACAAAGATTTTTGTAATACTGCTAATAATTGATAATAATAGTATCTCGCTTTATTGAAAAAATTAAACTAGTTACTATCAATAATGGAATTTACTGACATGGATAACAAATAATTAAATTTATACATTAATTGATACAAAATTAATACCAAAATATACAATATTACACATACATTAATTTTTGTAAAATGCTACTTAAAAGCTTTATTTAATATCGTGAAATTATAAAATTATAATATTAATTATTCAAATATATTTTTTATTTAAATTTGGTAAACAAGAAAATGTCGTTATGTTTGATATAATATTCAACAAAAAATAAATCTTTGAATATAAATAATTATTATCTACAAACAAACTGTTTACCAAAGTAAAATTACAGATAAGAGTAATTAATAATACAAGATATCTTGAAATTATCGAGTGCTCTTTTAACAACAGATTTTTTGCCTAAATTTAAATTCAATTTTTTTATAGCGAAATATAAAGTATCAATAATTTCTAAATTAATAAAGTTAGAAAAAAAACATATTTCATGATCCATATCTTATTAAATTTTACAAAGTTAAATAAATACTACATTTATGAGTTAATTTTTTATTCATATTTAGTTAACATCAACTAAATTGACTGTTTACATATTTACAATTAGTATTTTCTTTTACCTATATAAAATTATCTAAATAAAAAAATGACTTTATTGTTTCTCATATCATTAAAATGTATATTTCTTCTTTTATTTAAGATAAAGGAAGTGTTATTATAGAGACGTTATAAGTGTTATAAATGTTATTATATAAGAATAAAGTATGTATCCTTAGCCTCAACCTCCAAGTTACAAATTTATTTTAACAGGAGAATTTTTCAAAGTGACAGTTTTAAACAGATTGCACAGATCAGAAAATAGGAGTTCAATACAAAAATTACACAAAACTATAAGTTCAAAAATTTTTACAAGAAATTTTGTTAATTATTATTATATGAGTTATTTTGTTGTACATTTTTTATTTTTAGATGTTGATGCAAACTAAAAGAAAATATATATCTTACAAAATATATATATACATATTTTGTCAGATTAAATTATTTGAAAAACTCTTGTTTTTAAAAAATAAAAATTTAGAAATAAAAATCTAAATACATTGTTTTTATATTCTAAATTACGTTTTGTTTAATTGTAATATTATAAATTGTCTAGATAAGACAATTTTATCTGTTATCTAGATACATTTAAAATTATCATTATATATACTTTATTTAAATAATTTGAAATATTATATTATAATATTATTATTATTATTTTAAATAATTTTAATTATTAAGTTATCTAAATGCACTGGTTACAACCAAACAAAACTATATAATAAGACAAGAAAATTGTAATAAATTGTAATAAATGATAACCACTTTTGACATTTTAGTTCAATTTAAAATTCACATTAAAAAAATGTGTCAATGAAAGGACATTTTATATTCCAAGACACTCAGTATAACACAATGAGATGGCAGATATACTTTGTGCACATTGGTGTGTTGTTATTACGTAAAAGCGCTGGTAAACACGCAATCGTTTTTGTTTTTTTTTTTTGTTTTTATCAAACTTTCGGTGATTATTTATGCGATCAATGGAAAAATTGTTCAATTATTTTTTCGATAATTGCTTGTGATTATCGTAATTAATCCAGAAACACGTTACAAAAAAAGTCGCCTCAAAGAAATTAAATTTGCTACAACACTAAAGTACTAAAACTTTATCTTCAATAATTGATAAACGAAAAAATAACCAAATTGCTTCTTAGGTTCTATATTTTACAAATACATTATCTATTCTTCCTTATCGTTTCTACGTTAACAACAACGTTTTTATATTTAATATAAAATTGCAATGCTATTTCTCTAATAGTGAGTCAAATTCTAAAATCAACGCTTTTTTACATATATATAGCCTGCTTATTTCGATCTCGCTAAAGATCTTTTTATTGAGTAACCACTATTTCTCCTGACACTTTTGTCCTCATTATTAATATCACATCGTTATTAATATCTTTGTAAAGTTGGCCTCTTGTAAAATTTATGCTCTTTTCAATGCTCTTTATTCGACTTACAGACTTATTACTGCTTTTATCTCAATATGCCGACTGTTTGGAATAAAGTATTTAACAGTTTCTCTTTTCCGGTGCATTATTGAGAGCAGCGATGCATGGCGTGTGCATAAAGATAAAATCGTGGAACTCAGATCTGTGTAATTTAGGCAGAAAGAGACAGAGAGAAGCAAAATATTTTTTCAATGAAGAAGAAACTGACGGTAAAGAGTGTCAATCATGATTAATCTGACGTGCAAATTATTTTTTAATATACATGCGTGCATTTTTAAAGTAACAGTTGCAGTGGGGCTTGATGCCCGAAAGGGGTTATCTTTATGATTACCGGCATGATTCTCTTTCTCTTTCTCTCCGTAACGTGTAACACCCTTTCGGCGCGAGGTTATCGGTTTGTCCGCTTTTTTCGCATTTTACCGGCAATTAGAGAATTTTGCGACCTATAAAAGCGGGAGAATCCCGCGTTCCCTACCAGTCTTACATCAGGGGCCACACTATGATGAATGCCCTTACTGGTAAGTCGTTCGGTATCGAAGAAGTGTTTTCGTGCTTCCGAATCTCGCGCTTCGACAGAGTTTGTCTCTTTTTTTTTCTCTCTCTTTCTTTTGCAACTCCCGCGACAAGTGCAATGTGCATAATTGTGAGAAATATAGGTGTCCTAACACTCCATTGCTCTCGTATGAAGCAAACGCACAGTTCACATTTGATTCTTTTAATTGAATGTGGCTTAATTAAAAGTTGACGCTGAACCGTTCTAACTTTTCATTTACAATCTTCTAGTCTAGAATATATTTGCATAACTGTTCTTTTTTCTAATATAATTTTTG
This sequence comes from Monomorium pharaonis, assembly GCF_013373865.1. NCBI lineage: Eukaryota > Metazoa > Arthropoda > Insecta > Hymenoptera > Formicidae > Monomorium > Monomorium pharaonis. Next base: position 10,886,541 of record NC_050468.1, on the reverse strand, counting down.
TTAAGAACTTTAAAAGTGTAATGTGATTTATCTGAGCGCGGCGCTTACTGCGAGAACAATTCGTACAATTGACGCGACTGTTGCTAAACTGCTTTAAAAAAAACAGTTGATGTTACATCCTTTGTATTAATTTGATGTAACACAGACTATATTTGTTATTTTCATTTTTTTTTAATTTTAACAATAATCTTCAAAATGTGATCAAAAAAACTATGTGACAACATCAAATTAAGCAATGATACTTATAGGCGCAACACTACATACAATACATTTATGGAATAAAAGTAATAAAGCATTAAGCCCTTCCTTATCATATACGCGGATTATGCTTTAAAAATTAAGAACTGCAAATTGGAGATTAGAATTTAATCAACCTGAAGGAAACGGATTAAAATTAAATTTATCTTATTAGTCAATTCTTCAAAAATCGTTAATTCAAAATTCTCAATCTCTAATGCGTAGTTTGATATGGGCTTAATTTATCTTCACATCGATTGCTCGGCTGTCATCTATTCAATTGTTCTTAAGTCACAAAGATTTTCAGTTTTACATTTTTAGAAACACTTTGAATTTAAAAAAATTCAAAAGCAGTTAATTTAAATTCCGGTAAAAAATTGTTTATATAAAAACGTTTATAAATATATATAATTTTAAAAAATGTCCATATATGTATGTTTATACTAATTTCTATTTCTTTTTTAATTTTTGTTTGGTGTAAAAGAGTAATAGTTATACTAAAAAGACAAAAACTAATTAAAAGGATAATTTTCACATTGTTTCTTTTACAAAAAGTTAAGTATGAAAAAATGAAAAAATTACCTATGTATAACCATATATATTTCTTAAATCATAAATAATTCAAGTACTTCTTTAATTACTGGAGTTATTTACATTTTTGTAGCTCAGATGTATGTACATTAAAATTTTACAATTACTTAAAAAATATATTAATTCAAATTTCACATTTTCTAGTAACTGCTCTTTTCATATATCTTAAAAAGTTTTAATGCATAATACATTATATTACACTATATATAAATTGTGTTTTCAGTATTACTGCTGTGCCTAACGGCCGGGTATGCGTTACCAGGTAAGTTTTACTTTTCTTATTTAATAACAGAGAGAAAAAAATATTTGTCTTATCTCAAATTTTGTTTTTTATGTTTAACATATAATATCAGACTGTTAATTAAAATTATTTCTTTGGAAAAAGTCAATTATTTTTTAAGGAAAAAGATGCATATTTGTTATATTATAAGGAATTATATTGCACGTAATGTAGTCCGATTTCAATGATTTAATAAAAATAAAATTACTTTGATCTTTCTTTTTCTCAATGTCATAAATCATTATAAATAATTAAGCATTATTTGGTTTAAATTAATTAATAAATTTTAAGAAAATAGAATGGTTTAATCTGTGTTTACACAGAATGTTTATTAAAGTAGAATTAATTAAGGTTATTACAGTAGAACGTGAAATTATAATAGATAAGTTAATTTGTACATTTTAAATCGGTATAATATTTCAGTACACTTTCCTGCTGAGAAAACGGTTATTTACAATTACTATGCCGACGTGAAAACTGGGGTTTTTGAACCAACGCATTATATCTCCCAATTCAGTCTCGCAGGACAACTTCACATAACGAAGGATGTCAGTGATTCGACTTTAAATAATGCCTATTACGTCAAATTGAACAACGTAAAGTATGGCATGTACAATGGCATGGTTACCATGTCTCAGCCGGCCGAAGTTCTTCATGAACTCGGAGAAGCCGCACAAGAAATCCAAGAGCCGTTCATGATCGTTTACGACGAATATGGCAAGGTAAATATCCGAATTCTTAACGTAACATAAATTATTCCTGGCGATTTTATCTGCATGTTGAACATTCTATTTCAGTTCCAAGGCATCAAAATGCCGGAAACAGAGAGCGGTTGGTCTAGAAACATCAAGCAAGCTATTGCCTCGATGCTGCAATTGGATTTAGCTCATATACACATGGAAACTCCGATGAAACCGCACGCTTTCATCACGCAGGAGGTAGGTAACGACTGATGGGAACATCCAGCAAAAGCGTGTCTGTTTCAAAATGTTCTCTTTGGTTGTTACCACTAGAACACTATCCACGGTACCTGCCAAGTCGCCTACGATGTTCACCCGAAGGTCGCATCAAATATGGAAAACGTCAACGTTTTCATGGTCACTAAAATGCACGATATGAGGAACTGCAGCCACTTCGTTCAGCGCGTCTTCGATCACAACGAATGTGAGAAATGTCATATGGAGCCTGTGGTAAATTTCTATTATTTTGCCTTGAAAGGTTTCTTTTATGGAATCTTTTATTTAAATTCTAGCTAAACTAGATTATAATTAATCTATATTTTTTTTAATTTCAGGATGACGTGGTTACTTCCGCCAATAGAGTCTTCGAGATCAAGCAGCAGGATAATGACATTCTCATCAAGCGTCTGGTTGCTCACTCAACTATCGTTTATTCCCCTTGGAATAGCCAATCTGATACTCACTATGTCTCGACTAAGTAATTATATGATCATTATCGTACCGTACAATTGCACCGGCGATCATATTAATTTTATTTGTTATTTCAGCACTACTTTGGATCTGCATTCCGTAGTACAAATGACGGAAGTTCCTGTGTTGGCTGTGAATGTTCAGAATGTGCCTATTATTCGTGACATTACTTTCAACAAACCGATAGGAAATTATGCTTCCCACGCTGCCGAAGATCTCACTCATGGTCGACATATTGTGAAATTGGACACGCTCATCCCTAAACTTAAGAAGATGTTGGTCGAAGCTGCTGATTATCTCGAAGAAAATCACTTGGAAGCCAAAGAACCCGAATGGAAGCACGGGCAAACTATCAACAGGCTGCAGCACACTATGAGCTACATGGATCTGGGTTCGCTGGAGCAAGTTTACAATGCCATTCAGGATCCAAAGACCCCCAAGGAAGTCACGATGAAGTGAGTAATATTTGATTATTTCAGACTTTGTGCTATAACAGAGTTAACTAGCATTAAACAGTAAAAAAAGATTTGTTACAAATAATAATTAACACTAGACTGTTTATTTAAGTAAATACAAATATATAACGACGTACCAATTGCAATCGATGCTGCAATTGGTACTTAATAATCTTTTACATGTAAATCTTAAATACATTTTAAATACCAAACACAGTCAATCTTGAAGTTAGAAATAATATCAAATTAGAATTGATCGTCAAGTTCTTTACAGTATTGTAAGATGTTTATAGCATCGTTATTAACAATCAAATTGACGATTAGTTTTAATTTGTAATATTTTTTTAGCTTTAATTTATGGTTGTGTTTAAAATCGAGTTTGACCATTGCATTGTTTAAAATGTGTTTGGGCGAGCAATAAAACTAAAAAGGTATTTAAAATTTATATATAAAAGATTATTAACCATCAGCCTCGACCGTTGGTGTTTTTTTTTGTTATTTGTTAATAATTTTAAAGCAACGTAATATAATCACAATTTTGCCTGACGTAAAATAAAAGAAAACATTGGGACTTTAAAGGAATATCTTCTTGCGAATGATTCCAACTGTGGGCACAGCCGCCGCCAGCTATTTTGTACGAAATGTTGTCCGTAAGCATAAAGTCAACGAAGATACTGCTGTCGCAATGTTGATGAAATTGCCGATGCATGTCAAAGTACCATCTGAAGGATTACTTCTGGAAATGGAAGACCTGTTAAAATTCGGTAGCACTGTATCACCGCTTGTCAGAAAGACCAGCATCCTCTCCTTCTCCATTTTGATTCGCAAGACGTTCATGCATCAGCAGAGCGATATCGTCAATCCTCTTCTGGAAAGATATCTTCACCGTTTCCTCGATCATCTTAAGAGTAATTATCTATACTAAGTATTAAAAGCACGCAGCAAAAGTGAATCTTATATAATGTAAAGTACAAATATACATTTAAAACGCTAATCAATCCTTTTCACAAATGTTTCAGATGAACAATCATACGATATGAAAATGGTATATCTGATGGCAATAAAGAACGTACAAGTCGGCAATATTGAAAAGCTTTTAGAACCAATTATCCGTGGCGAACTTATGATATCCGAGAATCATCCATATCATATTCGCGTTCAAGCAATCTGGGCCATCAAGAAGGCAGTCGCCGACAAAGTCGAGTACACTCATAACTTGCTCTGGCCTATTCTCGTTGATGTCAGTCAACCACTACCTATGAGGCTTGTCGCTTATGATGTCTTAATGAGCCAAATGCCAAACATGCAACGTATGATGAACATTTACTGGCTCATGAATTCTGAGCGGAACAACCATCTGTACAACTATCATCTTACTACCCTAAAAGGACTAGCTAATTCCGTTGATCCTTGTCTTATGCCAGTTCGCGAAATGGCCAGGAAGATTTTACGTTTCACAGCAATCAGACCAGTCACCACTATGCTTTCGTCTAAACAGTTTGTTGACTATACAGATCCTATATACGAATACGGTGAATCCCTGAATATCGCCTGGGTTCTCGACGAAATGACCGGTATGCCACAGGCTGGATACTTCGAAAAGCACATCTCGGTCTCCCGTAAATCCGTCGATAAAATTGGCGTGAGTAATACACCAACTTTGAAATAACTTCGTGACACCCGAAATATTGGCATGTCTAGCAAAAATCTTTAAAAATGAATAAAACATTTTTATCGATCTTTCCCAGATAACACAAAAGTGAAAAATTGGATCAAAAGATGTCTTAGCCCATTTAGACTTTGTGTTGTTTAGATTTAAATTTCTTTAGAATTTAAAAATGTGCATATGCGTGCAATAGATTTATTTAAATTTCTTTTAGATCTACTGGAATGTCTATGGCCTTGATGAAATGATGAAAGTGGTTAAGAAGGAATTGGTCGGCACCACAGTAGAAAACCTCAACAACAAGAACGTACAGAACATTTTACTCCGCGCCGCTCAGGACATGCCAATGAAGAAACTCATTCACGTTGACATCTGCATCACGCTGAACGGTCTCGTCATCATTACACAACACTTGGATCAAAACACCTTCAAAAATATGTTGAACGAAATGCATCAGCTAAAACAGATAATGACCGCCAATTTCCAGGATATCTTATACGAGACTCTTTACGAGATGCAAGTGCCCACTGATATGGGTTTGCAGGGAGTTTTTAGTACTAAGATACCTCAATTGTGGTCGCTAAAGTTCAACAACGTTTATACCGAGGTCAAGAAACCGTCGGTGAATATGAAGTTCGATGTCGACGCTCGCATCTGGAGGCATGGCGAATACGCCATGTCAATCTATAACCCGATTGTCGACGTTTGGCACTCAATTCGTCGCGCCACTGTCCAGGACACCGTCGTACCTATGCAGATGAGCGTCGGTTACAATCACGAAGCGAAGAGCCTTAAGATCAGCATGCCGAGACTGCCGGTCAATAAACTATCAGTTACGGGAATACGGTCCTACGCGAAAAACCTGGTGACCGTCACCGAGGACGAGCAAGATGTTCTCAAGACCTGCTGCGCTACCTGCCATCATCACACAGTCGTCACCACCGGCGAGAAAAAGAATCATCACGTCGCTATGGATTCTAAAGATGTAGGCCTCAAATACAGCATGTCAATCTTCGATTGCGAGAACGAGATGACCCCGATGACTAACGCCCAGGAATGGCAACGTGTGCTCTCCATGGAACACAAGAACACCTGGTAAGTAACAAATAGAGTGCAATCTAATTTAATCTATCGCTATTGATCTTTCTTTTGTGTTATAAAATAAACACAATGTAGAGTCAAACAACAACGAGTATCGATTGTCAATGCAACTTCTTAGAAAAAAATTACCATGTAACTTATTCATTAGGAATTCGAAGCTCCTTCATTACGTTATGGCCATTCGCCAAAAAATGATCAACGAGCAGATATCAGCGGAAATAGGCAACTGTGGAGTACTATGGAAGATGGAACCCAGCATCATTTATCCTACATCGCATGTAAGCAGTCAAAAATCTCCATCTTAGAGAAAGAAATAATTTCAACATTTTTATCTTGTCATTTTCTTTTTGTCAGGTCGATTTGAACGTAAAAATGAATATGGAAGATACCGATCGCCTTGATGAAAAGATTCACGCTCTTAGCAGCAACAAGATCAACATACGCGGTACCCTCGAGGCCAAAGCAGCTTCCACAAACGAGTCCGTCCGCTCGTGGGACATGAATATGAACATTGACATGTCTTCGGGACACATAGTCAACAATTTCAAACTTCAGATGATGAGACAGACTCCAGGAGAGAAGAATTGGAAGGTATGTTTAACTTAACTTAATTTGTCTTAATTATAAAACAAATTAATTCAAGTTACAAATGGATGAAAAACTCAATCAGATTAAAATAACATTATCGATCATGAGATTCCCATTTTTCTTTTTACTTCTACTTCTAGATTTGCGTAGACGCTCAGAAGACCTACCCGGTCGTCGAAACAGATCCCTTGAAGATTGACACCACTAAAGAGGAGACCAACAACAAGATAACCGTCACAGCAGGATTTACGGATGAAGATAAGTGTGTTCGTGACGATATGATGATCACGATGACCATTAAGGGCGAAATGACAGAAGAACAGAAGAGGCATCTGATGCACGATAACGTACATGGTGCTTGCACTAAAGATGTCCAGAACCCGCAATTCCAAATCAAACAAGGTCATGTTGCCAAAACCATGAATTGTGTTCGTGAGATGTTACAATAATACACGACTTTGAAGAAATACACTGTTAACGCAACGTATAAGAAGGTAAGAAGAAGTAAATTTATTGGTCGAAACAAAATTTTGTCCTACATATAATAATTTAATGTAAAATTATAAAAATAAAATTTAAATTATAATAATACATATATATATATATATATGTATTATTATAATTATATATATATATATATATATATATATATATATGTATGTATGTATAAAATACACAAATGTAAAATAACGACGTATAACTAGCTCCCTAATTTTTTTTTAATCTTGTCTTTTAAATCTGTTTTGTTTGAGTTTCCGTTGTTTCGTCTCGTTATTATATTACGTTAAAATAACTTTTTCATTTACTTGCAAATATTATAAAGAAGAATATTATACAAACGTGGAAAAAATTGCTCCAAATATCAGTATCACAGATATTAGCAAGAAAACGTGGTTCTTTCAGGTGCCTGTACAAGTATTATCGTACATCGCCATGATTGAAGATCACATTCGCGCGTTGCATTTGCCGTACGTGAAATATATGGTAGATCGTGTTAAGAGCGGTAACGCGAAGGTTGTAGTCGAGTATTCCTCCGATCTAAGCCATGTCAATGCAACCGTCGTCACTCCGGTAAGCGGATATGAGTACGTCCAAGTCCCGTTGCAACAACATCTCTTCGAGGGCATGGTCATGAATAAACCGATGCTGCATCCACAATGGCATCCTATGATGGATAATACTCGTTTTTCCGTAGGAGTTATGCATAAAATGACCCAAGGCCAAGCTAGTAAGTGTTATGATACTAAGAATAAATCGTTTTTCTTATTTAAATATTAAAGTACACTCATACATTTTCAGTGTTCGAAATGACGTAACTTCTTATTTGTAACTTATTTGTAATTTTATTAAACTTTTCTCTCGCAGAGATCTGTACCATCTACCCACAAGTCTTGGTCACCTTGGATGAGGGCGTACTTCCATTCGTAATGTTCGATAAATGGACTCTTGTATCTGGCGATCATATCGACAGCACGTACGCCATTTTCGTGAAGTCCGTGCAAAATACTAAATTAGCCGTAAAGATGTACGTCGCCGATCACGAAATGGAGATCGTACCGAACGAGCTCAGTGCCCTCGTTACTATTGATGGCCAGACAATCGATCAATATGAAAAGGGAGTCATAGTGCCGAAAGACGAGCCACAGTCTTACGCGTTCAAGTAAGCGACGATAAATCGACCGAAAATTTAAAACGACCGAAATCGGCAGAAAATTTAAAAGATATTAATCGTATTAAAATACAATTTTCATTTGCAGACTCACCGAGAATTACAAACATCTTGTGGTCCAATCTCAACGTGTACCGATTGTAATAATGTGGACTCCTAGCACCATGACCGTAATGCTGGATAGTAATCTGCAAGGTCACGTGACCGGTATGTGCGGACACATGGACGGCACGCATAAAGAGAAACTTCCTAAAGTTTATACCGATGTCAATCTTTAATTACATAATCTAACTTGAAACTCATTTTTTTCTTGTCTAATTAAAATTAACTTTGAGTACCAAGTTTAAATAATTAACATAAGTATAGAGCACAATTTTGTTCACTAACAAAATACAGCATGACGATAGAATAGAAACAAAAAGAGAAATAACACAATAAACTTTTATTTTCCACGTTTATCTGTATTAATTTATTTATTCCTTTGATTTATAAATATTTATCCGGATAAACGCATAACGTGTAATAGCATTATAAATTAACAAAGATTTTGCACTGATTACACTAAAATAATTCATCAAGTTTTGTAATAGTTTTGTCAAAATATAATTTCTAAATAATGGTTGTCAAAAATTAGAAAAAAATTTGAATTTAACATATAAATATTTTATAATTATTTTGAAAGCCATTTGATTATTGAAAATTTTTGCCATGCCTAACATGTAATACTTTAAATTATAATATTTCCACGTAATAATTTAGAAATAATTTAGAAATAGATAATTGTAACATAATAACATAGCAATTACACGGAAATTAGTTAAAATTTTATTTTAACTAAATTATTATAATCTAATTGTATATGGCACTTAATAAAACTAATACAAATACTATAGCCGACAATTTGTAAAGTTTTACATCTGTAATAATTTGTATATCGACACTTATATGTGTAATTAATCTACTGACGTCTGCAGCATTTCGTAATCTACGCATATCACATCGCACGTAATACATGTGATATGTTATCATCCATAACATAAAAAACCGTGATTGTTGGCGATAACAGACGTTAATTACATTACTTTGCGACAATTAGTTGTCGCTCTGCGACATGTGTTTCACGTGAAAACTAAACTTAGGCCAATGCCAGAAAATTTCGGTATTAAGAATTTGCGATAACGTTGCACATCGCAATACTACTTTATTGTTATAAATCGCAAACAGTATTTCATCGACCTATGTAAAACATAATATCAACATTACTTGGAAAAATCACGCACTATATAATAGAGCCTCGGAAATTCAGAAAAAATACGAGCCGGGCAAGCTAAGTTTTTGCTTCACCATAATCCCGTTGGTTGATTTTAATCATTTAATTATTTAATCATCAAGCCCGTTTAAGCAATTTTTTAATAGATGTTTATTAAACTTCTTTAAGTCTGTTTTTAAATATACTTGGCTAACTGTATTGATCTCAAATTTATTTTGTAAAGCACGCGTTTATGTACTTGGCGTATCTTTTTTACCTTTCTAAGGCTTTTTTATGGGATTTCACTCTATTTTGTAAAAATTAAAGAATAACTTCTTGTTTTAATTACATTAAGTTTCAATATACATACTTTTAAATGTGTTAATTTGATATGTATGTATGTATATATGTATATATTTTCCATAATTTATTTTATTTTATTTATTTTGTAAAAAATATGAATGCATTTTTAGCATTTTGAGGCCAATTGCATTTCTTTATAGTTAAATCATTTATTAACACCCATTTTGCGCTTTTAGTACATTTCATGTTTGTATAATGTACATCGATTATATTTTCATTGTGATAAAAGATTGCACTAATAATTTGATATTTATTTGCATTAAGAGATAAAGTTAAATTGAAATTATAAAATTATTTACTTTGCCCCTTTTTCCTTTCTTTCATTTTCTCGCACTCTCTTTTCCTCTTTCTTTTTCTCGTTTCTCTTTTATCATCGTTTTATTCTCTTTATTATACATACTACATATTATACATCTATAATTGTAATTATAGCTTGAATATTTAGAAACTTGTAATTTTATTAATTTTTTATTAATATTTTAGTATTAATATTTTTGACATTTTTACATATATATCATGTATTTGTTTATGTTATATATTTATTTCATTTTTATTAACTTATTAGATTTTTTTCACGTACCAACATTTACCATTTACATTACAAAATAATTTTATTAATATTTTGGTTTTATAAAATTGTATGTAGGCATATTGTGAAGCCCCTTGAAGGACAAACCGGCTTTTTGCGTGTATGTGTGCATGTATATGTGAATCTATGGGAAATATGTAAGTGATGAACTTTTTCGCACAAGAGATCTCGAAATTTCAGAATTATTAAGTTTATTATATTTTTTTCGCGTACCATATTCGCGTACAATATTCACCACTTACATTACAAAATAATTTTATTTTAGTTTTATAAAATTATATGTGGGCACATTGTGAAGCCCCTTTATGGACAAACTGGCTTTGCGTGTGTGTGTACATACATGTGAATCTGTAGAACATAACTCAAATGAGCTATTTCGCGCAAGAGATTACGAGATCTCAAAAATGAGTGTACCAATTTTAATCGGAGTGGTCGCAATCGACAGCTCACATCAATAGTATCCTATCTAAAAAAGGATCCTTCTATCCTTTCTAAAAAAGGGCATGGCATCGATACTCGCATCTCTCGAAGTATTGTTGTCGCTTTTCCGCGATGCCGATTAAACGTGTGTGAAATTAGCATCTCAAAGTTTAGCATCTCATAAAAATACTGCAGAATTACTTGCATCCAGCATAGTTCTACAGTTCTTGATAGGTTTCAACAATAGTTCCGTTGAATTATCTATTTTAATTAAATTTTTATAAATGAGATGCTAATAGTTCCGATGAATTATCTATTTTAATTAAATTTTTATAAATGAGATGCTAACTTCCAAAATCACATAATAGCATCACACCGTATTTTGAATATACGACCATAGAGAAGACTAAATCTAAGAGTTCTATCGTTTAGAGACGTCCTAACAATAGTTCAGATGATTAAATTAATGAAAAAATAATTTTTTGTTACAAAACATACGTATATATGCGTGTACGTCTGCGCACGTGAATTTGGTGTAACTGGCATCTCAGATAGACAAAGTTAATTAATTTAAAAATTTTAAAAGTATTTTTCAACAACTATCTAGATGGAAAACTTATATTTATAGGACTATACATGATATACTGGTTGAATATTGACAGTTTTATTTCTCTTAACGAAGTTCCCATATAGATACGTAAAAGAACAATAATTTTCTAAAGAGTTTCGGTAATATACATAACTAAAACATTTTTTAAACAATTATTTTGCCCCAAAAAATTGAATTTTGAGGGCTAGACGTAAGATGCTGGTCGAATATCGACAGATCTATTTATTTTAACGTAATTCTCATATATTTCGGGACGCGTACAATATGTTTCTATAAAGTTTAGGTGTTATAAATAATTAAAACGTTTTTTAAACAATTATTTTGCCCAAAAAACTTGAACTTTTAAGGCTACACATCAAGTGCTAATCGAATACCGACAGATCTATTTATTTTAACGTAATTCTCATATAGTTCGGGACGCGTACAATATGTTTCTATAAAGTTCAGGTGATATAATTAATTAGAACATTTTTTAAACAATTATTTTTCCCGAAAAACTTGAACTTCTAAGGCTACTCGTCAAGTGCTAATCGAATATCGACAGATCTATTTATTATAACGTAATTCTCATATAGTTAGGGACGCGTACAATATGTTTCTATAAAGTTCAGGTGATATAATTAATTAGAACATTTTTTAAACAATTATTTTTCCCGAAAAACTTGAATTTCTAAGGCTACTCGTCAAGTGCTAATCGAATATCGACAGATCTATTTATTATAACGTAATTCCCATATAGATAGGGACGCGTACAATATGTTTCTATAAAGTTCAGGTGATATAATTAACTAAAACATTTTTTAAACAATTATTTTGCCCGAAAAACTTGAATTTCTGAGGCTACACGTCAAGTGCTAATCGAATATCAACAGATCTATTTATATTAACGTAATTCTCATATAGTTCGGGACGCGTACAATATGTTTCTATAAAGTTCAGGTGATATAATTAATTAAAACATTTTTTAAACAATTATTTTTCCCGAAAGACTTGAATTTCTAAGGCTACTCGTCAAGTGCTAATCGAATATCGACAGATCTATTTATTATAACGTAATTCTCATATAGTTCGGGACGCGTACAATATGTTTCTATAAAGTTCAGATGATATAATTAATTAGAACATTTTTTAAACAATTATTTTGCCCAAAAAACTTGAATTTCTAAGGCTACACGTCAAGTGCTAATCGAATATCGACAGATCTATTTATTTTAACGTAATTCTCATATAGTTCGGGACGCGTACAATATGTTTCTATAAAGTTCAGGTGATATAATTAATTAGAACATTTTTTAAACAATTATTTTTCCCGAAAAACTTGAATTTCTAAGGCTACTCGTCAAGTGCTAATCGAATATCGACAGATTTATTTATTATAACGTAATTCTCATATAGTTAGGGACGCGTACAATATGTTTCTATAAAATTCAGGTGATATAATTAATTAGAACATTTTTTAAACAATTATTTTTCCCGAAAAACTTGAATTTCTAAGGCTACCCGTCAAGTGCTAATCGAATATCGACAGATCTATTTATTTTAACGTAATTCTCATATAGTTCGGGACGCGTACAATATGTTTCTATAAAGTTCAGATGATATAATTAATTAGAACATTTTTTAAACAATTATTTTGCCCAAAAAACTTGAATTTCTAAGGCTACACGTCAAGTGCTAATCGAATATCGACAGATCTATTTATTTTAACGTAATTCTCATATAGTTCGGGACGCGTACAATATGTTTCTATAAAGTTCAGATGATATAATTAATTAGAACATTTTTTAAACAATTATTTTGCCCAAAAAACTTGAATTTCTAAGGCTACACGTCAAGTGCTAATCGAATATCGACAGATCTATTTATTTTAACGTAATTCTCATATAGTTCGGGACGCGTACAATATGTTTCTATAAAGTTCAGGTGATATAATTAATTAGAACATTTTTTAAACAATTATTTTTCCCGAAAAACTTGAATTTCTAAGGCTACTCGTCAAGTGCTAATCGAATATCGACAGATCTATTTATTATAACGTAATTCTCATATAGTTAGGGACGCGTACAATATGTTTCTATAAAGTTCAGGTGATATAATTAATTAGAACATTTTTTAAACAATTATTTTTCCCGAAAAACTTGAATTTCTAAGGCTACTCGTCAAGTGCTAATCGAATATCGACAGATCTATTTATTATAACGTAATTCTCATATAGTTAGGGACGCGTACAATATGTTTCTATAAAGTTCAGGTGATATAATTAACTAAAACATTTTTTAAACAATTATTTTGCCCGAAAAACTTGAATTTCTGAGGCTACACGTCAAGTGCTAATCGAATATCGACAGATCTATTTATATTAACGTAATTCTCATATAGTTCGGGACGCGTACAATATGTTTCTATAAAGTTCAGGTGATATAATTAATTAGAACATTTTTTAAACAATTATTTTTCCCGAAAAACTTGAATTTCTAAGGCTACTCGTCAAGTGCTAATCGAATATCGACAGATCTATTTATTATAACGTAATTCTCATATAGTTAGGGACGCGTACAATATGTTTCTATAAAGTTCAGGTGATATAATTAATTAGAACATTTTTTAAACAATTATTTTTCCCGAAAAACTTGAATTTCTAAGGCTACTCGTCAAGTGCTAATCGAATATCGACAGATCTATTTATTTTAACGTAATTCTCATATAGTTCGGGACGCGTACAATATGTTTCTATAAAGTTCAGATGATATAATTAATTAGAACATTTTTTAAACAATTATTTTGCCCAAAAAACTTGAATTTCTAAGGCTACACGTCAAGTGCTAATCGAATATCGACAGATCTATTTATTTTAACGTAATTCTCATATAGTTCGGGACGCGTACAATATGTTTCTATAAAGTTCAGGTGATATAATTAATTAGAACATTTTTTAAACAATTATTTTTCCCGAAAAACTTGAATTTCTAAGGCTACTCGTCAAGTGCTAATCGAATATCGACAGATCTATTTATTATAACGTAATTCTCATATAGTTAGGGACGCGTACAATATGTTTCTATAAAGTTCAGGTGATATAATTAATTAGAACATTTTTTAAACAATTATTTTTCCCGAAAAACTTGAATTTCTAAGGCTACTTGTCAAGTGCTAATCGAATATCGACAGATCAATTTATTATAACGTAATTCTCATATAGTTAGGGACGCGTACAATATGTTTCTATAAAGTTCAGGTGATATAATTAACTAAAACATTTTTTAAACAATTATTTTGCCCGAAAAACTTGAATTTCTGAGGCTACACGTCAAGTGCTAATCGAATATCGACAGATCTATTTATATTAACGTAATTCTCATATAGTTCGGGACGCGTACAATATGTTTCTATAAAGTTCAGGTGATATAATTAATTAAAACATTTTTTAAACAATTATTTTGCCCAAAAAACATGAATTTTTAAGGCTGGACGTAAAGTGCTATTCGAATATCGACAGATTTATTTATTTGAACGTAATTCTCATATAGTTCGGGACGCGTACAATATGTTTCTATAAAGTTCAGGTGATATAATTAATTAGAACATTTTTTAAACAATTATTTTTCCCGAAAAACTTGAATTTCTAAGGCTACTTGTCAAGTGCTAATCGAATATCGACAGATCTATTTATTATAACGTAATTCTCATATAGTTAGGGACGCGTACAATATGTTTCTATAAAGTTCAGGTAATATAATTAACTAAAACATTTTTTAAACAATTATTTTGCCCGAAAAACTTGAATTTCTGAGGCTACACGTCAAGTGCTAATCGAATATCGACAGATCTATTTATATTAACGTAATTCTCATATAGTTCGGGACGCGTACAATATGTTTCTATAAAGTT
Source organism: Monomorium pharaonis (assembly GCF_013373865.1). Taxonomy (NCBI): domain Eukaryota; kingdom Metazoa; phylum Arthropoda; class Insecta; order Hymenoptera; family Formicidae; genus Monomorium; species Monomorium pharaonis. The sequence continues at coordinate 10,871,405 of NC_050468.1, read as the reverse complement.
CAGGTGATATAATTAATTAGAACATTTTTTAAACAATTATTTTTCCCGAAAAACTTGAATTTCTAAGGCTACTCGTCAAGTGCTAATCGAATATCGACAGATCTATTTATTATAACGTAATTCTCATATAGTTAGGGACGCGTACAATATGTTTCTATAAAGTTCAGGTGATATAATTAATTAGAACATTTTTTAAACAATTATTTTTCCCGAAAAACTTGAATTTCTAAGGCTACTCGTCAAGTGCTAATCGAATATCGACAGATCTATTTATTATAACGTAATTCTCATATAGTTAGGGACGCGTACAATATGTTTCTATAAAGTTCAGGTGATATAATTAATTAGAACATTTTTTAAACAATTGTTTTTCCCGAAAAACTTGAATTTCTAAGGCTACTCGTCAAGTGCTAATCGAATATCGACAGATCTATTTATTATAACGTAATTCTCATATAGTTAGGGACGCGTACAATATGTTTCTATAAAGTTCAGGTGATATAATTAACTAAAACATTTTTTAAACAATTATTTTGCCCGAAAAACTTGAATTTCTGAGGCTACACGTCAAGTGCTAATCGAATATCGACAGATCTATTTATATTAACGTAATTCTCATATAGTTCGGGACGCGTACAATATGTTTCTATAAAGTTCAGGTGATATAATTAATTAAAACATTTTTTAAACAATTATTTTGCCCAAAAAACATGAATTTTTAAGGCTGGACGTAAAGTGCTATTCGAATATCGACAGATCTATTTATTTGAACCTAATTCTCATATAGTTCGGGACGCGTACAATATGTTTCTATAAAGTTCAGGTGATATAATTAATTAAAACATTTTTTAAACAATTATTTTGCCCGGAAAACTCGAATTTTGGAGGCTAGACGTGAAGTGTTAATCAAATATCGACAGATTTATTTATTTTAACGCAGTTTTCATATAGTTCTGGACGCGAACAGTAATTTTCTAAATAGTTACGGTGATATAATTAATTAAAACATTTTTTAAAATATTATTTTGCCCGATAAACTTGAATTTTGGGGGCTAAAGGTGAGATGTTGTTTAAATATCGACAGTTCTATTTATTTCAACGCAATTCTCATATAGTTTCGGACGCGTACAATAAGTTTCTAAGAAGTTCCGGTAATATAATTAATTAAAACATTTTTTAAACAATTATTTTACCCGAAAAACTTGAATTTTGAAAGCTGGACCTGAAGTGCTTATTGAATATCGACATTTATTTATTTTAACGCAGTTTTCATATAGTTTCGGACGCGTACAATAATTTTCTAAAGAGTTCGCCAGAAAGTGAAAGTTTTGAAAATTGATTGAAAATTAACAGGTAACATTACATATAATATATTATAATTTTTAATTTATTTAAAGGGGATTAAGTATGGAGTGAAAGTATGTAAGAGTGATATTAAGAAACATGAAAATATAATATAATTACTAATTTGTGTTTAGAGAGAGAGAGAGGGGCGGAGGGTGGAGAGTGGGTGAGCGTGAGAGATAAAGACGAGGATTAAATAAGAAAGTAAAATGTAAGAGTAATATTGAACAATATGAAAATAATATAATTAATATCATTAATAATATAATTAGTAATTTAGAGAGGGGGAGAAGGAGCGTGAGATAGAGAAGGGCATTAAATATGATAAAGTGTGTGAGAGTAATATTACAGAAGAAAAAAAAGTGCTATGTTCAGTATAAAAATGCTAAGTGGCGCGCGCGAAGCGCGCGCATTGTTGTGTTCTAGTATCTAAAAAAGGAGATGTTAAATCGAATCGAATTTATTGTTGCCGCTTTTCCGAGATGCTGATTGGCTGTCTCGCTATCAGCATTGTAAAAACTAAGTTTCTGCAATAGGCTGACAATTGCAGAAACTATCGAGTTTTTACAATACACAGAGCATTGTAAAAACTAAGTTTCTGCAATAGGCTGACAATTGCAGAAACTATCGAATTTTTACAATACACAGAGAATTGTAAAAACTAATTTCAACAAAAGGCTGACAATTGCATAAAATATCGAATTTTTACAATACACAGAGCATTGTATTCGCACTTAACAAATCAAACTTTCGCCTAGGGATTCTCAAAGTAGAGTCTGTGCCCTTTAATTTAAAAAAAAAGTACATGTAATTTAGATGATATTTCGCAAAGTTGCATCACTTTGAAGATTGCCTAAAATTCGGTCAAAATTTTTGGCTCGTTTTATTTTGCGCCAGTGTATATATACATTAATATCTATAAAAAATAAAAAGTTTAAAAAAATTACAAGAATTAAGTGATAGGTAGAAGGAAATAGAGAAAGAGAGTGAGAGAGAGAGAGAGAAGGAAAGAGAGAGTGGGAGAGAGAGAGAAAGAGAGATTTCGGGAAGGTAACATTTGCGTTTTAAATATTTTGAAAAAAAGTAATCTTAAACTCTTAATTCTCATTTTTTATTAATTATCATTCTTAATAATTATTATTTTTTATTAATTATTATTTTCATTAAGTATCATCTGCGTTTTAATTGTTTTGACATTTTGTGTATTTTAATAGAAGAAAAGGAATAAGATTAGAGAGAAAGAATTGAAATCCAGAGAGTTTAAAAGGAAATCCAGAAAGTAAAAGTGTTGAAATTTGATTGAAAATTATCAGGTAATAATACATGTAATATTATAAATTTTAATTTATTAAAAAATTTAATTTTAATGATGTATTATTAAGGCATAAGATTAAAAAAAATTTAATTTTAAAGTTGTTGAATGCTTATTATTAGAAGTTGTTGAAATGGTCAGAGAGAGACAGTGAGTTTCGTCGAAAGAGATTAGAAAAGGAAATAGATTAGATAAAAGGAAATTGTTATTGAGAGAGATTAAACAAGAAAGCCAGAAAGTGAAAGTTTTGAAAATTGATTAAAAATTAACAGGTAACATTACATATAATATATTATAATTTTTAATTTATTTAAAGGGAATTAAGTATGGAGATAAAGTATGTAAAAGTGATATTAAGAAACATGAAAATATAATATAATTACTAATTTGTGTTTAGAGAGAGAGAGGTGGGGGAGGGGGGAGAGTGGGAGAGCGTGAGAGATAAAGAAGAGGATTAAATAAAAAAGTAAAGTGTAAGAGTAATATTGAACAATATGAAAATAATATAATTAATATCATTAATAATATAATTAGTAATTTAGAAAGAGGGAGAAGGAGCGTGAGATAGAGAAGGGCATTAAATATGATAAAGTGTATGAGAGTAATATTACAGAAGAAAAAAAGTGCAATGTTCAATATAAAAATGCTAAGTGGCGCGCGCGAAGCGCGCGCAATGTTGTGTTCTAGTATAACAAAATTGCTATTAGATTTTTGATTATGATTTTAGTTTCTGAGATATTTTAACTGAAAGTGAATTTGACAACTAAATTCCAGATAAAGCTTAGTAGCAGCGTGACATTTGCGCAGTGAAGTTTGCGTCATTTGCGTCATGCAGCAAGATTCTTTATGTACTTGGCGTCGCGCCGCTACCGCGTCACTTGATTATTGTATTTATTAAATTGTCATTTTTAATTAACTAATTTTTTTTAATTGGATTTATAGAATCGCAAAAGTCTTTTACAAAATTACAATATGTACAAAATTATGAAGAAAACGATTAAATTTATATCAAAAACGAAAAGAATTTTATTTTTGGCACATAGAGCTGTCATTTGATTACAATATTTGCTTAATGTACAAAATCTACGATATATGTACATATTATATGTAGGTACATAATAAAACCGTATTTCTCTAGGAATAATAGGTATATACGAATAATATCATGCAATTCAAACTAAAATTAAAAACCTAGAAAATAAAAAGATTATCTTTTTTAACTTTTTGTAACTGCAAATTCAAATAAAAAAGCAGTTTAAACAAATTCATCTTTATACTACGGTATAAAGTCCAATTCATAAATATTATTATTACGTGTACTTTAATTCTGGACAAAATTTAATTCCAAATCTATAAAAGAATTACATACAAAATCTTGATTAATATTAGTTTAATATCGATGCTTGAACAATATACGTTCAGTTCGGATTATTATTAACATTAAAAATGTTAGTGATAGGAAAATATTGTTATTATAATAACAGACGCATGTTTTAAATTTATTTTTGAGAAACTGTTAATACATAATTTAAAACATGCTTCTGTTAAAAACTTTTGCTCATCAACATATACTTAAAAAACTTTAATATTTAACAGCAGACATTTAAATAAATTATTAGTGCTAATAATGTCAATAAAACTATATGTTTTATAGAAGCAAATAATGTTTTTTTACTCACTTGCTATATACTAAGCGATAGAAAGCTTCGTGGAATTGCCTCCGTGGCGCAATCGGCTAGCGCGTTCGGCTGTTAACCGAAAGGTTGGTGGTTCGAGCCCACCCGGGGGCGTTTTTTTTTTTACATTAATAATATTATATTCTCACGTTTTGAGCGAAAATCTTGCTCGTAAGACCGAAACAACAATAAAAAAACATTTTATCAAGTAATACATAATTAAAATTAACAACGAAATAACATTAATTGAAGTTTACAAGAGTTTTATAATTTGATTGTGTATATAATTTGCCAGACTACAATTAAGAATTGTAAAAAAATGTAAGACGCATGTTTATTGTTATATAATGCAATTATTTATATTATAAATTATTTTTGCATTTTTGTAGTTTGTGTAATTAGTATTTAAAATTGCCGCGTAAAGTTACGATAGACTGCCATTATCAAAAGACGTGGCGCTTGTATAGTGTACCGATTATCATGGACCATGGACTCCATTTTCTGCCATTTTCTTGTTATCGACTCCACGCTAGAAGAGGACTGAATATATTCCAACCCTAAAGTCACGATTTATTACGTAAGAATCAATTGTTTTACTATAAACACTAGCGATTAGTTTCAATTTCAATTTGATTATATGTTCGTATGATATAAGAAGGTAGACATTAATGTTAGATCAATGAAAAAAAGGGTTAAATTTCACCGGTCGGAATACTCATTGCCGCTTCATTTTGGAAATATGTGACAATATATATACAAATATATATGCAAGTATCGTCACAATTGAAAAATACATCTATTTTTTTTGTTTTCTTTTTACTATAGATATGCGTGTTCTAAATATATTTTTTTCAAATTTTTAGGTTAGAACAGTATCATGATATTGAGACTGAACCACGTTAACATATTAGATTTCATCATCTCACATATTACATAATAGTATTTTATATTTTGCAGATAATACACATTTAATTATGACAGCACAGTTTTTCAATCGATTGGGTCAGATTGGCCTGGGCATGGCACTGGCAGGTGGTGTTGTTAACTCTGCATTATACAATGGTACTGTATTATTCCTCACTCTAAAAATCAACTATACTGTTTTTTTTATATTAAACCTTTTTGTACAAACAGGAGTATTTCAAATCTAATCAATTTCTATCCATGAAAATTTACCCAATCTTCAGTAATTAAAATATACTATATTCTATCTTTTTCCAAAATTAAGTGCAAACATTTATTATACGGATTTGAACATATATTCCTAAAGTTTTACAGACTTTTAAAATCTTTAATAGAAAAATCATCAATAGAAGAAACAGTGATTAAATTTGTTTATACGAATAAGGAATAATGCTTCACGTTATATTGCAGGTTCTAATCTATTAATATTTTTTTAGTTGATGGTGGTCACAGAGCAGTTATATTTGATAGATTTGCGGGTATAAAAGATACCGTGATTGGAGAAGGGACACACTTCTTTATTCCTTGGGTGCAAAAACCAATTATTTTTGATATCCGTTCACGTCCCAGAAATGTGCCTGTTATTACGGGCAGCAAGGATTTACAGAATGTAAATATCACTCTTCGTATCCTCTTCAGGCCTGTACCCGATAAATTGCCTAAGATATACACAATACTTGGTATTGACTATGATGAAAGAGTACTACCTTCTATTACCACTGAAGTGTTGAAAGCTGTTGTTGCGCAATTTGATGCTGGTGAATTAATTACACAAAGAGAAGTTGTGTCTCAAAAAGTCAACGAAGATTTAACGGAGAGGGCTGCACAGTTTGGATTTATTTTAGATGATATTTCTCTTGTAAGTATAATTACATTTATTATTACATTTACTGTTTTACTGCTATAATGACATAATTTGAAAAATAAATCGGTAAATAGAGTTTAAATATTATCAGTTGTTAAAATTTTGTAATATATTTAAATACAATTTTTTATAACAATTTGATTTATTGATAGTAGATAAATAAAAGTATCATTAGTTTTTCAACATTTTTATCTTTTTTTTGCAAACAAGTAAACAATTTTTTAATTATGTTGTGATTGTAGCAAATAAGCAATATACACATTAGAATATCACAAAGAAAATATATTGTAGTCAATGCATAGATTATCATTATTTCTCTTAAAATTTTTTCAGACACATTTAACATTTGGTAAAGAGTTTACCCAGGCAGTAGAATTGAAACAAGTAGCTCAACAGGATGCAGAGAAGGCTCGTTTCTTGGTAGAAAAGGCTGAACAGCAAAAGAAGGCGGCTATTATTAGTGCTGAGGGTGATGCTCAAGCCGCCAGTTTACTAGCAAAATCTCTAGCTGAGGCAGGAGACGGTTTGGTTGAACTCAGAAAAATCGAAGCTGCAGAAGATATTGCACACAATCTATCCAAGTCTCGTCAAGTGGCGTATTTACCACCGGGTCTGAATGTGTTGATGAATATGCCACAGTAAAATGAATGAATTGTTACATGTTTTTACATGAATTGTGCATTTATATCATGAGAAGTTTGATGCTGTAATAGAGAGAGAGTGTATAAAAAAATATATAGTCTATATATGATGAAAGCTTCCCTGAAAGTGTTGCATAACAAGAATATAGAGTGGCGAAAATTCTGGAATAAGTAAATAAATTAATAAAATAACGAATTATCAGGAAAAATGTCTTAAACAAAAATTTTATGATCTGAAATAAGATAAATAATAATAAACTTAATTTTTGAAAAAACTCAATTTTTTAAGGTCATTATTTTTCAACAATTTTACCTTAATATTGTTATATATAAAATAATGAGGTAAATCACATTAAATAAAAAGTTATGTAATTTTATTTTTAAAACTGGAGGTGACTTTAATATAATCTTAAAAAAGTGAATTTAAAAAAAATAATTTTATTTATCTTCTCAAATGCACTTTTGTCTGAAACATTTTCCTCGATGATGTTTTATTTTTGAAATATTTGTTCCAGAACTTTTGCTATGCATTGTGTACAGTATTTTTACACATTTGTAGTTTTGATTTATAAATTTACATCATTTTATAAATGCATTATATCCTTATACTTTTTAGTTACTATAAATCTCTAGTTGTTAAATAACTTACTTAATTTTAAGGTAATCAACTGTCAATACTTACAACATACATTTGAATATTTGGAAATGCATAAGACATCCTATACTTAACAAATAGTATTTTCCATAAAATTATTTTTACAATCAATAATGATATAGCATTTAATGTAAATTTTAACATTAATATAATCCTATCCACCATATATGAATAATGTATGAAAAATAGTTTTGTTCAGTTTATTCGAAGTTATCAGTTGAATAAAAATCGTCATAAAAGTAGTAGCAACAAAATAGATTGGATATTTATACGCAAATTATTTGAGCCAAAGTATAATTAATAAATCTTAATAATGATTGAAATGATTAGGTTTATAATCTGTATTGATAATGAAAGGCTCAATTACCAAAGAAAAGCTTTAATTATATTTAAGAAGTATAATCGAAAAAAAAAGAAAAACAGTTTATTATGTATATTTACATTCTAAACAATCTAAACTCATATTAGTCTTGAAGTAAAATTATAGTTATGTATTAATGAGTCAATCAAATTGAATTCATTTATTCCGTGATTCAAATTTATTCTTAACATAAATCATGTGAATAATTGTTATTTTGCTGTTCATTTATTCTGTTTTTCTTTTATATCTATCTCAGAAGTGTCGACATATACTTTTTAAATCCGCGATAACGAAGGATTTCGTATCGGTAGGTGATCTAACTCGTTTGTTCCGGATGATCCGTTCGAGCGAACCATCCGATGGACCGCTATGATCAATCAGGAAGTCGAAATTGGTGAAAGATTATCTCGGTCGGGGTGCTCGCATCTCGCCTCTGTCGGCACAAGCTGTTAATAGAGAAAACAATTCATCATAATTTGGCGATCATCGCGGGGCGCCTTTACCATGGTGGTCCACTGTAAAAACGTAAAATATACACGACGATGTTGGTTGCACTTACACATGTTTTGTTACCGGTTATTAACGTCCAGATAGATTTATTGCGTGCCTACGACGGGAGCGAATAATTAGCAAGTTGATTTATTTTTGTTTTAACATCGAATATTGCATTATATTTCGACATTTATCATTTTTTAAAATTTTTTTCTAAAGAAAGTATATTTTTAAATATGTAATTAATAAATATAAATTTGTTTGATTTGACAATGAAGTTAGGGAAATGTAATAATGGAAGATTTGCGCGATATGCAAAAATTAATCCCATGTTTTTCTGGTTCTTAAAGATACTGAACACTGTATCATCATGCTATACGCATCGTTTGCTTCACGGTGGTGCCGTACGATAATAATATAATTTCCGCGAAGTATACTACGAATAGAGAGAGGCGAGTGAGAGAGAGAGAGAGAGAGAGAAAGAGGAAGCACCAAAGAGGGTTCGCGGTGGCAGCAGCACAGGGCGAGAGCAGATTAGCGTGAATAATGAAGACACGACCCCGTGAAAGCCTAAGCGGGTCTCCTTAAGTCTGTTCCTTCGAGTAGAAGCCGAAGCTGGAAAGGGAGGATGCTGAGGGAGAAAGGGAGGGGGGGGTGGAGCGGACACAGAAAGGAGGTAGAAGCAGTTAATTACTCCTCCCATCCACGGGATAACGACTTCCCCTTATTTGTCGAGAGGCGCAAACAGCCAACCCTCTGCAAAATCCCTCGCCAAGACGCTTTCTCCACTCTATACGCGTACATTTGACTTCATATATACGTATATACGTGTATCATGCCGTACACATACATATATGTATATATGCATGTATATATATGTACGCGTAGGTAGACACGGCCAAGGACCACCCAGTCCATTTCGGAGTGCCCGTTTCTCTCGTATACATCCACAATCGATCGGTCAGAATTTCGCGAGGAGATAAGCTTGCCTCGTTAAATCGAAGATGCAAATCTCAGCCCGGGATAAATCGAATTTAGGGCAGCAGCAAGATGATTGGAATACGAGGCATTTTAACCTGAAAGATCTACGAGTTTTGTACCAAAGTTTGTAAGATGTAATAACAAAATAATTATCTAGAATGATAACTAAGAAATCAATACGCCGTTCATTGAATTTCTCGGGACAACGCGTCACGATGCAAAGTAAAAGAAATTACTATTTTTGTATTGCGCTACTCCGCATCAAAAGAGTTAATATTCTCCCATGCAAATTTTATTCCCGAGCGAAATATAAACTCGTATATACGGATGATAGCCGGTGTAAAATCATCGTGTTAACCGCCGTCGTTGTCCCTTCGACTTAGCGAAGGGCCATCGGCAGCTACACGAGGTGATGCGGTATAACACATGTTACGTGGATCGAGCCGCAACGAAACATGCAACGAAACAAATGTTAGGTACGCCCGAATACACGTACGAATGCGGGATGCGAAGGAAACGGGAGAAAGAAAGAGAGAGACTAATTACGAAAGAAATCATAATAGGCACACATGCACCGCGGGCTGTCGGGCTAACGATCGGGCTTCCTCCGCCGCATCTGCACCTGTTACTCGGATCCTATGGTCGCGCCGATGCACGCGAGCTGCATATGCCGATGGGCTTCCTCGTGCAGAGACAAAACGCCTTAGGCTCGCCTCTCACCGGAGAGTCCCCATAGATCCCGAGAAGGGTGAAATTACGTCTCTCCTCCTTGCAACAAATTTTCTATGTCCTAACGATCCGCAAAAAAAAAGAAGAAAAACAGAAGTATCAACGAAGAGGAATAGAGAGAAATTAGCAGAAATTAAATTGCCAATCTTCAAATTTTAAGGTATTGGGATTCCATTGATTAATTCTAAGTAAATTCTCTTTCTCTTTTTCACCCTGTAATTAATACTGCAACCTCTCAGTTTCAAGTGTTACAGCCGCGCATAAATACGAGACGTAATCGTCCGACGACGCGGCGACGCTCGGGCCGCGGAGACTCGGGGCCGCTACGTAAGGTGCCGGCGCGATTAGTTATTAGACGCGACTAGCTACATCATCGATACTAATGATACGAGTGGCGGGGGCTATAAAATTTCCATCGATTAGGTCCGTCGGGTCGCGCCGACTCGCTCGCTCGCCCGCTCGCGAGTACGTTCCCTATCTCGAGTTCGTAATCATAATTAACATCTCGACTGTTCCGTTTTACCGCGTTACTCCGCTTGCAGAGAGAGAAAGGGAGGTATCGAGCTTGAGAAGTCGCTCACGCACGACGAGTCAGCGTAATAACGGCCGCTTTGAACTGACCACGACCGACCGAGAGACCGACGATATATATATAGATATATGAACGTGAGCGCGCGAACGGCCCGGGGTCCGCTCGTTACAGAAACCTCGTTAATTAAGGCGGAAAATGCGCGGGCGAAAATGTGCCGCCGGTCCCGCTGTTGCGCCTAAAGGCAACGGCGATCTTTTTGTCTTGATACGGTCCACGGGGCATGCAAATCGTAACCCCGGTCGGCCGGCTGGTCGTCTACCCTTGCCGGGGTCCTCGCCAGTATTTCTGCATTAACAGTCGACGATGAAATTGGATGAACCGCGATTTTAAACACTCGCGCTGACCGCTGCCGCCGTCATCGCCGTCGTTTCGGCTCTTTTCATCCCGCCGACGAGTCGTGCGTATGATTACGCACTTTGTTCGCGATTCTCGGGTAATCAACGTCGAATATTTACGTCCATCGGACTGCGCTTTTCATCGTAGGTTCTATGACGAGATATGCAGTAAAGTACAAATATCATTATTATTAGAAATGTAATTTCAATAGAGATGTGAGAAGTTGGATTTCAAAATAAGTGTAATATATTTTCGAAATCGACGTCTCGTCCTTTCATCACAATGGCCAGCAAATCGTTTTAAAGTAGCTTTTAAGTTCGTTTTCAAGTAGCAAAGTTATTTGTCATAATTTTAACATTACGGCGAATTCTTGACAAGTTTGAAGAAGCTATATAAAAAAAAAAACATTAAACTAGCTATTATCAACTACCTTTAAGTTAAAAGTAATTTTCGATAGAAGCCTAGATATAGATAAGGGTCAACAGGTGGATTTGTAAGATTTTCAAATTTGAATAAATCCTATGTTAAACTTCTTCGATCATGAAGATTGCTTTTATCTTCGTTATTAGCTCAGGTAATAAACTAATGTTATTTTTCATGAATGCATCAGTTACGGTTGCAATTATATAAACCGCAACTGTTTTATTTTTTTCTTCAAATTTAAAAATACTGTAAAGAAGTTGTTAAATTAAAACCAGTGATGACCACATTTTCCCATTTAAAATGACAAAATAGATAATTTGTTACGGAAAATTCTATCGAAAAAAAAAAACTTTTAACAGACCGTAATTGAGTCTTACTACCTGAGTTCATATCAAAAATTGTTTTTATGTGGTCAGTTTAATATAGAGTTTCTCAAATTTGTATGAATCACGATCTATTCTTTAAAACGACAAGTACGATTTATCTAATTCTAGTGGATATAAAAAAAAGCAAGAGAAGAAGAGATAAGTTAAGATTTATTCATACCACTTTATTACACTTTACTCTTCCTATTTTTTATTTTTTATTGTGAATATAATTTTATTTTATTTCTTTAACACACACACAATAAAGATGTAAAAAGATGCACTTATTTCCTATTTCTGATGACAGATGTGACGATTCCGATCATTTAGATGCGCGAAGAGTTTGATAATTGTAGCTTATTTTAAAATTTAGTTTTTATTTCTACCATCACTAAAAAAATGTATAATTCATTTTGGGAATCCCTGGATTGTTTAATGTCTTTTCTTCAAATTTAGTCAAGAATAGTAAAAGCCGTTACAAGAATTGATTGCAACTGCTGCGTTTATTCGTTAAAATTTTGGTTGCACATGGGAGCAACAAATTGAAATTAGAACGGCCTTCTAAGTATTCTTCCGCAAAAATTCCCCGCTGGGCACGAAAATTTCCTTCGACCTCGGCCGCGGTAATTTTCGTCACCGGATGGTCAGAGTGTGAAGATATTACTCTTTAAAGTGTTTTAACCTGTCAGAGCGAATGCAGGCCGTTCGCCTCCTGCAGTCGCAATTTTGGGCTGAGCCAGATTTTTCCTTTTGTTCTCTCCCTCTCCCTCCTCTCTGCTTTTATTCGAAACCTCGCACGCGAGGAATAATTTTCAATAAATACGCCGCACGATTCATCCTGACGAACAGACTTTTAGAAGCGCTGAAGAACGATTGTACTATACTATAGTAAAGCTGATATAATATGACACACGGAAAAAATAAGCTTTGAATCTTTCTTTTACTGAAACAAATGGCTTTGATCAACAAGACATATATCGTAAAATGCATTTTAATCAAACAGAATTTATCATAGTTAAACTCAATATTTTGTAATTAAAATGTTTAATAAACTTTACTATAAAAATTTAATTAAAATTTTGTGGTTGACTTTCTAGAATTTCTACATGGAAAGAACAATTTTACTAAAATATCTAAAAATTTATTGGATACAGATCTGAAAAGAATTTGTTAAATTAAAATAATAATGTACGTTTATTCACTGGACATTTATTTCTTTTCATTAATTAGTTATTTTGATATAAATAGAAATTTAGGATTATTATCAAGAATTCTGATATCATATTTTTAACAGAAAGGAATAAATCATAATTCAGACTCTCATCTATACGTATGAGTATCTCGACAGTCTATGGGAGGTAAATGGCGATACTCCTTTTTACCTCTAACACCTGAAACTCGCATTGTCCAATTTTGGACGCATTTGTTTTGATGTCAGACTTGATGACAAACAAATATGATATGATAATCATATCTGGTAATTTCAAAAAGAATTTCTACTGTATTTCAGAAATTGTAATATCGCTTACGCTTCTATTTTGTTATTGCTCTACAAATTATTTCTAGGCCAGGTATTCATAGTTGAGTCATGTATTTAATATATTATATTTAAGATTGTTTTATCTTATGAAAACCAATTACAAACTCGTTCTTAAGTCCTTAAACACATTACTTAAGTGTTGAAATATAATTCAACAACGAATACCAATTTAAAACATACACTACCGATAACTACCTGAATCTTTTCTTTTTTAATTATCTCTAGAAATTATCTCCAGAATTCTATTTACTTACTATATGTTATCTTCTTTGGCGCAGCTAATTACTTAGACATATCATATTTGTTTGTGTTCAAGTCAAAACAATTGTATAATTCGGGGTTAAATAATGCAAGTTTCGAACGTGTGTCAGAAGAAAAGGGATGACTTCGTATCGTCTCGTCATTCATCTCCCATTGGTTCGGTGGACGAGACGCAGGTGAGAGCCCGAGGGGGCCGCTCTCTTTCTCTTTCTGCTCGGCACTCGACTCGCGATTGATTTAGATCGAGGGAAGTCTCGAACAGGCCCTGTAATCACGCTGGCACGCCGGTGCATACACACGCGAACGTAAACCTCGGGAGTACATTAGGATACGGGAGGGGAAAGACAGAGTTGCAGCAGGGATGTTTGAGGGACTCCTGCACTCCCCAAATTTAACTCCCGTCAAGATCGGAGAATGAGCTGCACGGTCATTCTTGGTAAAACAAATTAGACAGGAATGCGCCTACTATGCCAATTCGTTCGACACACGTTACCGTGATGAGAAGCTATCTAGGTCTTTAAGGGTTCCTAAAAGGGTGATTCGCCGTGCTCGAGAAAGTAATCAATAGTAATTAAAATAAGAAAGTTGCTGCGGTAAGTCAATAACTACATTTAGATTTTGGAAATCTCTCTCGACTTTATTTCAATTTTCCGCGAAGTTCGAGCACGCCACCTCATTCTGTCGTACTATAACTTACGAAACTTCGCGTACCCTATTTCACAGTAATACAAATTGTACGTCGTTAAAGTTAGATGGAAATTTGTGGCCGGAAAGTAGGATGGCGCACCCGTTAGGACGCTCCCTCCTCGCGAGTATCCTCAGGAAGTGGGGTCATCGCGTGCAGACCCGTATGGGACGATCGCGAATTTCTATTGTCGACGGCGTATAAGAAAGAGAAGGTTCACGGCTACGGAGTACGCAGGGTCAGGTGATGACACTGAATGTCACCGTTACCCGACGATCACCACGCAGCGCAAATACAAGCGTGTGCATTCGAACGAAAGTGGAACGAAGCAACCGTGCCGAGTTTGCCTCCGCCAAAGGAAGAAAAGCTCGGAAATGTTCTTTCTTTCCCTTATCACCATCTTCTGTTTTGTTTCGTCTGAGAAAAGTATATCAAGATTTTGATTTAGTTTACCGGGAAAATTCTCAGAGAAATTTTTTCCCCGCAAAGAGAATTTCGAGGTTGCCGCTTATCTTCCCTAATTCCTATAATTTTAAATTAATTTTCTGAAGAAGAAATTCCCATTTATGCGGCAAAATTTTCATGCGCACAATGCGCATGACCGACGCGGCGAACAACACGCATAAGGTGAAATACTCGCGTGACAAGAACGATCGGCACATTTTACGCGCGATGTTCGGCTAACGGTGGAGTTTCTTACCGGCATTTCATGAGGAGGTATGCGCGATATTTTTATCTCCTGCGTGATAACCGCTCGCCCGTGGTCACGTTGCTCTTTTTCTCCCTTGAACGATCGAGTCATATGAAGCGGACCCATTTCTTCTTCGCGCCTTCGACCACCTTACCGACATCGTCACGCGACTCTGCTCGGGCAGAGAATCATTTTGCATTTGAGGTCGATTAATTTCTCGAGGTTGCGGTCTTCGCGAGCCTGAACGTTTCCTCACACTTCGGCCTCACACATTTTCATAGATTTCTATGGAAATAAAAGATTATATGGTTGAAATAAAAACGGCTCAAGTGTTTCGAATGAAACCTCTATGTGAAAGGCATACATCTAGCTCTTGCTTTTCTTCGTGATTCTATCGGATTGAGATTTTCATAACATTTTTAATGTCTGAACGAACTGTCGTCCGTTCATCAGTATGTTCATTGAGCGTTACTTGAGCCGACACTTTTGGTACCCGCCATTTCCACGGCCTCGGTCTCGGTAACGTCTCGGCGACGACCTCTTGATGACGAACACGACGACAGGTAAATGGGGTTCGCCGTGACCCTCGTGATCATCCAGCCAGCGGCTTCTAGGATCGGCGGCTGCGGAGGACGACGCCGTCGTACAAAAGCAGAGCAGTTCGGTTCCCACAGGAGCCGCTCTTCCGTGCTGGCCTCGTACACGTACGTTAATTCGAGGGAGAGGTCGCGCGGGCTGGAGGGACACATCGCCTGCCGGAGGATCATCGCCGACGTGGAAGGAGAGACCGGCAGGCAACATATGTGTAACGTGAGGGGCGTTTCGTGGCTGCGGTCCCGTCCGTCCGTCGGTTCGTCTGCGGCAAGGAGCCCGTAATTGCCACATCCTCAGATGCTGCCGTGGTGTGTATGCCCGGGTCGCGCGATGCATTGCGGCACCACCACCACCACCACTACCACCACCACCACCACCGTCACCACCGTTACCAAAATCGTCCCACCGCGTCGTCGTCGCATCCGATACACCGATCCAGGGGCGGATCTGAGACTCGACTAACAAAAAAAAAGTAGACAAATTAAAAAGTCCTAATGATGTTATTAGAAAATATTTCCTGATCCCTTTATTAATTATTAACCCTTTATTTGGTAATGCTCAAGCAACATGACTTTCATATTTGCCCCGCATGCCGTCTTCGTTACCATATGATTGAAGTTCGAACATTACCATCAAGTTATAATATGTTCTCAGCATTCAGTAAGTAGTCAACTCTCATACGCAATCACAGCTACAAAACATCTTCTCCTAAATAAAAGATTAATAAAAGTAGAAGAGAAGGCGTAATTATGGTCCTCATAAGTATTATGGTCGCCCATAATATCTCCGTTATTAGGTAAGAAATTCTAGTGATTATTTATGAAATCATATGTAGCCCGCAGTGCAATGGCACTAATATGTCAATATACAACAATTGATTTATTACACATACCAGGTATTTATTTTTAAGTATTTTGAAACTTCTTTAAAATACATAAATAATTTTTTAGATATATTTACGAATACTTTTCCATATTTTTTAAACTTAGGCGTATTAACACATAAATATATATACACAAGAGTGTTATTTTTTGCTATTTAACATTTTATACACAAAGTTAAACAATAGCATGAGATTTTGTTATAACACAGCTCTAACCCGATATCTCAACTAATCTCAATGCCCTTTCGAAGTTTTTATATCGAAATAGTTATTAGATAAGTTGATACTGTAGTTTATATGCTAAAAAGACCATATGTACATACACATATTTGCATGGTGTGTAATATTTTCTCTCTATTTTGATTAAATATATATAAATAACTTTATAATAAAGCACTGTGTTTTTTAAACAAAATTAACTGTTTAAATTTATTTTAGTGGAGGAGTATTCCTTCTCTTGATACATTATTCGTGCAGCATTATATTTTTATAAACATCCCAAGTATTAGACACTTCATAACTTTGTCTAAACTTGATTGAATAACATGATACCAAAATATATAAATTTTTAATGTAAGACAACGATTATTAGCAAAGTTACTACACAAACCATAAATGGAACCAAAATATTTCTAAAGATCTGAAAATATTCTCAAGAAGGAGATCGTACGGTTTCTCCGGAAATTATCATTTCTTCTCTCTATTGCCATAATTAGCCTTTCGCATCGCACAGTTTAGTCCCAACAATGTTTCCGGTTTACATACTTTATTCAGCGTGAATGTACATTATTTTTTGCAAATTACCGCTTGCCTGGTTTACATACCAGCGTGCAATGTGCAAAAACACACGTGTTGAAAGTTGCGGCCAATTTATTCCCTAGCCGTCGCCTAGTATTTATAAGTCTCGCAGTTTTACGAAACGGGGCCCGGTCCTCCGCCCCTACCGTCCACCCCGCCGCGGCCCCCGGTATGCAACGCGCGTGCAAGATGCAAAATACGCGTGTGCGTGTCCGCGCGACGCTTCCGTCACGCGACCTGCTGTGCGACCATTGCACGTTTCTCTCCCTCTCGGGGCGAGCTTTTTTTCTCTCCTTCGTCTTCTCTTTCTCTCTCCCAGGAGTGCGAGCCCTCGGCCATCCGTCGTGGATTTTGATGGACGGTGACTCTCGCACGAGAGGACGAATTCCCGCGGATGCGGATCCGCAGGAAGGACGGATGCGCACGGAGAAAATTGCCGCTTGGGGTGGAATTAATTTTCGACCGGGCCTTCCTTCCCGACCTCCTTCCCACCCCGTTCTCGTGCGTGCGGCTTCTTTAGAAATGCACCTCTGGGTGTTAATGTGTACGTCGTTGCCGCAAAAGCGGCTCTTAATATTTCGAACAACTCTTTATCGACAAAAAAAATTTAGGAACGCGTAAGAGTATTTAACAATATTAGTAAAGATTTTAGAGTTAATAAGGAGATCCCCGGGAACGGTGAAATCTTCGTGCAATTAGCGAAATGTGCCTTTTTTTTTTCATTCGCTTTAACGTCGAACGTGCGCGGCCACCCCGGCAATAAAGGGAAACAATTATCCCGTTATCTTGGCGTCTTCGCTTTGTACAGCGGCGGTTGTTAAATTTCTCGCTTTCACGATGGATAAAACGACGCCCGGCTACTTCGACCTGAGAACTTAAACGAAGAACAATCCGCCGCCGACTCTCTCCCTTCCGGTCTTAACAATGTTTTTGTCCGGAGCGTAACCACGATTTCGCCGTAGCTCACTTTTTACCACGGCGTAACGATACCAGCAAGATTAACCGGCACAACGTCAAATAAAAGCGCCTGAGAAGAGATAACGTAATAAATCTTCATTAGGAAGGAAAAAGCGCTGGGCACATATACACGCAGATAATACGACGATAAATGACCGCGCGGCGCCCAGGCGTTTCCTTTTCTTTCCCCCAGGAAAATCGCGGGCAGAAGTAAAGATATCCGACGCAAAGAACGAGTAATTTACAAAATTATCTGCTAATCTGATAAAATTGCATTAATCGCAGAAGTAACGTTGCGACTATTGCCTATAGTAGGAATAAATTTTTAACATTACTGGAAGGGGTATTCTAGTTTAAAGCGCAAGAAAGTGACCTATTTTTGGAGAATTTTTTCAAGAGAACTGCTACACTTTTAAACAACTGCTTGTACACATTTAGCAATTATCTATTAAATTATACAACTCTAACAATGTTCATTAATTTTTATTTCTACGTAAATTTAAAAACCATATCTTTTAAGTTAGCTGACATGATTTCTTATTATAGAAATATTGAAGCTTCACTACGTATATATCTGTTTATTACCTAAATTAGGATTAATAAAAATGTAAATTATTAAAACAGCGCAATTTCAGAAAACAAATATCAATTTTTTATAATTTATTAAATTTAACGTAATTAATTTAAAAAGAAATAATTAATTAATTTATAGATATTGCGATAATTTTACTTGAAACGATAAACAGCCACATATTTTACATATATCTAAAAACTTATAAACTCGATGGCGCCAGATATTTCTGAGGAAATCATGTCAACCAACCTGTTTTTACACAATTGATTTTTAAATTTACATAATATAAATACATAGGTAATAAACATTTGGCCATACCAAAATGTGTAAATGTTTATTATTGTAGATTTATGTATAAAACTGTAAACAAATGTGTGCAGCAACTTCTTTTAGTTTTTAAAAATAAGCAGACACTTTCTTCACGTTCTAAATAAAAATAGCCTCTTAAATAACACATTTTAAGATAAACTTTTTTTAAATATATTCGAGGAAATATATTACCACTAAACGAATGCGTTGCATTTGAACAACGGAGCATAGGAGATCACATTGAAAAACAGTCACGTTTTCTTACCGTTCTTCGAGTAAACATAAGGGAGACTATTCTTTAAGGCACTTTGAAATGAAAGGTTTCTCCTTTCGTAAGTAGCAGGTCAACTTCAAATCTACGTCGTGGGTCCGCGGAATCCTTCTAATTCAATCGGGTTCCCAACCACAATGTGCATCCACGAGAAGCGTAGAAACGACCCCAATTTAACTCACGCATTTCACGTGTCAATCATTAGAGTTTGATGCTTGAGAACCGGGTTGCGCCTTCCGATCGTTTCCGCTACCGGCGGAAGTTCAACCTGTAATTTTCCACGTAATTTGAACGGAACTTTCGCCAAAAATCCGTAACACAGGAAAGTCACCCTTTAATAAAGTTTGTTCCGTATATTTTTTCCCAAGATATATTGCAACTACTCGAATATTTTTAAAATAAAAATTAATATTTTTTTAGATATTGTATATTTTATGTAAATTTTATATAAATAGTAAATAAAAAAGAAAAGATAATGCAAATATTAAAATAAATTTTATTTATGTGTCAAAACTCATCCTAATTTATTCTTTATTTTTCAGTCTTATTCAGACTAATTCTGTAGGACTCGGACCGAAGCGGAATCGAAATCTCTTAGTAATCGTTCCGTAATCTTTGTTCAAAATCGTAATTTAAACAATTCTATGCAGTCTTTTTGAGTTAAGAAACTGAAACCGAAACCAGAAAAATTTTTCCGAAACAGCTTTGCGTTAAACTAAAACCTGAATTGAAACATTCTTCGCCTTTCAATGTATCTTCTTCCTTTAATAATACAAGCATTTAACATTAAAAGTATTGACTGCGATTATTATTGTATCGTTTTTATCTTTTAGAAATTAATAATATATTTCTTATGTGAAAGGTAAAATTCTGAAATTCTTTGACATTCCAATATGCTTTCTATACTAATAAAATATTATTTTAATTATATTTTCTTTATATTTAATAATTTATTCATTTGGTCTCTTAGCGCATAGGAAACATCAATACTTATAAATATCAATGTCAATTAATCATTTTTATAAAATCTCTATCTAATTACAATAATTAATTAAAATAAGGTTGTAAATAGTTAAAATTAAAGAAGGGCCAACGTAACAAAATTTTGGTGTTCGATAAGATTTCTTATTTTTGGTCTTGAACTGTAGTTCCTCAATTAAAAAACCAGAATATTAATATCACAATGTTAAATTGACTGTCAATACATCCGTTCTTTTTCAATTTTAATTTATCAAATTATATCAAGCTTTTTTTTTTAAGATACTGCAGCAGATCTTGAACTTTAAGTTATTGTCAAATTTTCATTGACGAGTGAAAATGCGTGACATTTTCCGTAGAACAAGTATCTGAAGTGATACCCCATCCGATTTGATCTCGTGTCCATTATCTATGAATAAGAGAGGCGCAACCTCGACGTCACTAAGAGCAGCATCCGAGCAGCATCGCCGCCGACCGGCCGCCCTCGCTCGCGCGTCTCACGGCCGACGGCGTAGAGGCAGTAACGACGAGATTTACAGTGGCGCTTGTAGGTAATAAGTCATGCCCGACGAACATGTCGCCTACCGCAGACCTTAGCGCGTGGCCCGCAGCCGCATACATAAAGATGATGCCAGGTATGAAACGCGATACGCGACGGTGAATATACCGCCGGCGCGGCCACTCCTTCCCGATAATATCGCGCCAATGCGCCACTGCACCTTTCGGGACACACGTTTGACGCATGCACGCGTGCATATGCACGAACATCCGTCGCTACCGTTGCCACCGCTGCTGCTGCTGCAACACGCGTGTCCTTCACGTAATCTTGCGAGACGTCGCGGCATTGACACCGTCCGTTTCGCACCGTAGAAGATACAAAGATGCCAGCCGATTAGATCGACTCGGTTATTTGAAAGCTGAAAGAGTTGAAAAACTTATTTAACATCGCAAAAAATATTAATATTAATTGTAAAAAATTAATTACATGACTTAGAAAACAAGGTCCTCCGAGAAATCAGTTTGAATGTTTTAAATCTTTGAAACTGTAAGTCGTAAAAATGATGAAGAAATTATTTTTTAATGTTTTTCAGCATAACATCTGATATTGTAGAGAAATAAAGGTATCATTAGTTCCTCACATTTAATATATAAAAGTCTTACGTATTATAAAAATAATAATATGTAAATAGCAAGCGATAAATAAATTTATCTT
Organism: Monomorium pharaonis; assembly: GCF_013373865.1. Classification (NCBI taxonomy): domain Eukaryota; kingdom Metazoa; phylum Arthropoda; class Insecta; order Hymenoptera; family Formicidae; genus Monomorium; species Monomorium pharaonis. The sequence goes on along the minus strand of NC_050468.1, from coordinate 10,849,916 downwards.
TGAGATAATTAGTTGTTTTCTCGAAGAATCCTAGCAAATTGAAAAATATGGTTTTCATTAATATTATATAACACTTTTATTTTTAAAGAGAAAGAATTAAACAGTGTATTTTTGTTTTAAAAATATATTTTTTCATTAAAAAAGAAGATGCAAAATTGAATAAATTTGAACAATTGAATAAGTAAATAATATAATAACATTCTAAATAAATGCGCATATTTCCATATTAAGCTAATCAGCCTTGATAAATTATCTGAAATTATATAATAAGCAACTTTTTGACACTTATCACTTTAAAATTTTTAAAAGTTCATTTGTCGCAAAACTGCACACATTTATATCTATTAAAAAATTTTGTTTCTTCTGAAATTTTTTTCTTTTTTGTTATAATTTAAGAAAAAGGTTAAAATCAGGAAAAGCCTTTGTGGTCCAATATCAAGTACTCTAAAAATAGAATATTAAAAATATTGCTTTAAATTTTCAAATGAATTTGATAAATCATATTTAAATTGTCGTGGTTATAACCGCTTCAAAAAATATTTGTAGGAAAATGGGAAAAAAATTCAAAGTTTAATAACACTTTTCCAATATAATTTTGTAAAGTTTCGCATAGTGTTAAAGATTAAAACTGATTAACATATCGATTTATTTCGATTTTGTTCGACTCGTTTTCTCATATCGTAGACGTCTTGCGCTTCCCATGTCTTTCGCCGGAACTTGGCACGAAAATTTTCACACAACCGACGTAACTCTCATCCTTCTCTTTTTCATAGCGATCTTCCGTCTCTGGCCGCTGCAACCGTCGCATCCCACTGACGATATTGAGTAGAAGATTGCGCCGGCCTCTGCATGTAATGATGATTGTCCGGAATAATTTCGGTGGCGCGCCGCTTTTTGAGTGTCACGCCATTCGGGGCAGCGGGCCTGCGACCGCATCGAGAGAGGAGGGGGGAGGGGAACCGAGGCTCCGGCTAAATCTTTCGATGTAAATTTTCGCCTGGTACCTCTTCCCGCTTTCTTCGTCCTCGCTACCGACGATAAAATTGACTGGCGTGTAATTTTTCGGTAATTCGTACGCCTGACGCCGCGCCGCGTTCGGTTTTGCATCCGCTCGCGAGCCTTTTTGCTCCAGTTCGAGACGCTCTCGACTCCTCTCGCGTGCGAAATTTCGTAGCCATCGAGGGCTTAACCATTCGTTCTCGGGGATAGGCAGATTGAGAGCGGAATTCTCGAATCTAAGCACAAACACGCTGAGATCGGGAGCCGTTGTAGGAAAGTGACGAGACCAAATCAGTGATACGCAATAAAACACATTGCCAAGTTAGATTAAGTCTTAAAATTAGGAGAGGGGGAATTATTTATTTTCTCAAAAGATATTAGTTATTATCGGAACGATGACAGCGATCATGATAATATTAGTAATCCTGTGAATGTGCATGGGGAATAAAAAGGCTTAAACCTCGACTTCTCTAAATGATCATTATCCTAAACGCGAAATTCATCCCTTTTGATGAGCCATGGAAGAAAGGAGCATCGTCCCGCCCATCAAGATCCTTCTTTGCCATATGATCCTTTCCCCCTCCCCCTTCCTCCCTCCTGCCTGCCCCCAGGAGAGTTCCCGATATCGATATGTCTGTCTTCTTCAGCTTCCAGATCAGTCGGATACTCAATATCCCGATATCTTATCGCCCACATGATTTCTGAACCGCTTGTCTAGGTATAAGAGATATATATATATATATATATATATATATATATATATATATATATATATATTCGTCGAGAGAAGCCCGGCGAGAGAGAAAGAGATAGAGAGAGAGCCCGTGCCCGGCTAACCCGGCCTCTTTCTCTTTCTTCCTCCCATCTTCTCGTCCTCACCTCTCGCTCGCTCGCTCGCGTGCTCACGTACGCCGGTTCTCGCTCTCTTCTCGCTTACCATCTCAATAACGCGAATGACTGAATGGTCTGAGTCTCGAAATCCCGAGATAACCTTTATTGTAATTACAATGAAGCATTATATATACGCGGCCGGTATCCACGGAGGTCGGAGGTCATCCGACCGCTGAGGTCTTCACTCGAGCTTTGCTCACCGCGTCTTACCGTTTCTCCCGTTCCTCCACTAACGTCCGTTTTCATCTAGCTCTCCTCTAGCTCTCCACCATCCCTCCTCGATTCTACGAGCGATAAATACGAACGATGTTTTTTACATTGTAATACGGAGTAAGATTGAAAATCGGCAAACAGTGTAGATAGTGATATTATTGATTTTTAAAAATGTGCCATATATAGGAAATATCGGTAGATGCGTAAGAGAAAAGTCTACTTCTAGACACGTATATATTCTTTGGAATTAAAATTTAATAACCCTTTGGCTTAAACCATTCACGGCCATGTTTTACGTTTGCGTATTACCACACGTTACGCTGTTATTACATAATAATTACGCAATAATTTTGCAACGAAACTTCACATCGGGTTAATCTCCGCTCATTAATAACGCCTTGTCCCGTGTCTCATTATCTTTTGCACTCCACGAAACCTTCCTGAGGTCGGACGGGGAATCAAGAGAGAGAGAGAGAGAGAGAGAGAGAGAGAGAGAGAGAGAGAGAGAGAGAGAGAGAAAGGAGAGGCGAGACTGGCCTTTTCAATTAATTTGTTTGCGCGTGAACGCCTCTTCCTGTCGATGATTTACGGATTTTCGATCGATGAATCTCTCCCTCTCTCTCTCTCTCTTTCTCTCTCTCTCCTCCCCTTTCTCCCCGCTAGCGTGTGGCAAGTGAGTCACGTGTCTTTACGCGTGGATCTCAGGAACAAACACCAACTCGGACCTTATCTCGAATCTTATCTGGAATATCGGATTAAGACCTCCCTATTTATTTCTAGTTTATTGTAATATCCTCTTCCTTATTGTAAATTCAATGAGATGTAGATATTATTCCGCGCGGTAACAACAAGATACGGAGTTGATCCAATATATATTTTTAACCAAAGCAGTTCGGCGCTCGTGATAAATACGAAGATTTTTAAACGTCTACTTGCGTAGATGTAACCAGTACGTGGAAATCAAGAATAATATTTTCATAATATCGCGATACCGGCAATTAATATCACTATTCGCTACGGCGAAGTGATATTTCTTAGAGAATTTTAGTCAATTCCCCGCATGCAGAGGGTCCCGTTTCCCCGGATGGCTGTCGGAACGGTATAATTATCCGAGTATTAATAATTCAAACTGGTGTATGTGATTAACAGGTGCCGAAGATCGGCGAATCTCTCCGGCTGCCTTGGCTTTCCTTTTCTTCACCTGTAAAAGGTTCGGTACTCGACGAAGGCGGTGCCGACGACCACACAGAATGCCGATGAGAGGCATGTCTCTCTGAGTACACTAAAATCACTTTATACGGGGTGTCCGACGCGCAGTTGGTTACCTCGGCTTTTTTATTCGGGCGCACGGAAAATGAATTTGTTACGCTCGATCCTAACGATTTATCCTTTCCCTTGTTCATTCCCTTTGATCCTTTCCCTTCACATTTGCTATTATGCACGTACGTTGTTCCCTTTAATTCATTGTACAAGTATCCTCTTAGAAACGTAAAGAATTAACCCAAAACCTCTCTCAATTTACCACTTCAAAAATAATATATATCTTCACTTACCCGTTCTAAATATATCCGAGAATAGATTTATGATCGAGCGAGAGCATCGCCGCACCGGACAATCAGGGTGATCTCACGTCGCGAGACGCGCGGGTCGAAAGATCGTACGGGGGGGGGGGGGGACCGTAAGTGCGCGACGGCCGTTCAATTCTTTCGCTCGCGTACGGGCTGCACCACCCGTTAGAGAGGCTGTTACCGCACCGGGTGTGATTTACGCGTCCCCTGATTTACACTGATTACGGGGGGCCCCGCCACGTCGCAAAAGCAAATACAGCCTCTCTCTCTCCCTCGTGTCCCCCCTCCCCCTCCCGTCGCGTCGGCCGGTTGCAGGTCGTCGAGCACCCACTCGCCCAGGCCAACATCAATTCCCGCTGATTGATTTTACTCAGGTATTAAATTAATCCCCCGGAGACCGGCGAACCCCGATCCGCGCCGTAAACGCTTTGCCGTGCGCCGCAAAGGGGCACCCGCGAGTGCGTTTTATTCGCACATTACCGCCTTATTATCAGCAGCCCCTTCCCTCGGGCCCTCGAGACTATTTCTGTTCCCGCGTTACGTGCAAGCGATCAGTCCTGCGCGCCTGCACGCTTTTCTGCGCAATGGAATGCTAAATTAATTTAGAAAAAGAAAAGGACAATCAGGAATGAAACAGCGTCAAAGTTACGAAACACAATTAAACAGCTTGTATCCAATAGCGTTTCAAATATGTATACTTTTAAAAATGAGAAATACATGTTATGGAACTTGAAAAAAACCCCTTGCTCGTATAATTAGTACAATTCTTAACATTGTTTGAATGTCGGAGCACTTAACCGTGACTTGGCAGTTTACGCGATTTTACAAGAGGATAGTCAACATAATCGGATAAAACTGAATTAGCGAGAAATGCGTTAACACGGTGCGTTACACCCTCTAGCGCGAGTTTATCGTAAAACGGACATTTCGATCGATCAAAAGCACCAGGATTTGAAAGCATTCGAAATTGCAACCGGTTCTACCGACGATCCTCGCGATGATTTCCGATCTCCTCTACTTCCTCATCCTTCGGAGCGCGACGGCGATACTCGTTAAGGGCCGATTCCTCTCGTGCATCTCTCGCATCAACGTGCGCTCGTACAAACCGGCGTTTAATATCCGAATCCGTCTGGTATTTATCACTTCGTAGACACGCCGTGGCAAATTGGTTCGCGAGGCATTCAGAGAGCCCCCGTGTACCCGAGTCATTCTCTTTCCTTCTCCGCGATCGCTTTGCCCACTAATTCTCCGTTATCCGTTTCCCCTTCGCACTATTTCAAGATCCTCATCGCTACCCGTCTCTAATTACCTCCTAATTATTATTTTTTCTTATATAATACGTAAGATTATGTTAGAATGTGGATACAAAGATAATTTAAGATGATTTACTTTTAGGAAAAAGTTTCAATTTTTGGCACTGATCATATTCTACACAAAATAATTGTACACGATCAGAATATTCTACACAAATATATTGTACACGAAAAAATTGTACGTGGAAAAACTGGGCACAAAAATTATCCTTGAATTAAAAATTGCACACGGATATATTGTGCGTAGAAAAACTGTCTACTGTACTGTTTTTCTACGCACAATATATCCGTGTGCAATTTTTAATTCAAAGATAATTCTTGTGCCCAGTTTTTCCACGTACAATTTTTTTGTGTACAATATATTTGTGTAGAATATTCTGATCGTGTACAATTATTTTGTGTAGAATATAATCAGCGCCTAATTTTTCTATTTTTTTAATATATTATGATATTTGGTCTCTATTTCTCTCTTTTCTCTCTCTCTCTCTCTCTCTCTCTCTCTCTCTCTCTCTCTCTCGATATCAAACTTTTGTTTAAAAAATAGATATAATGTCTTAATAATATAAAATAATAATAATAATAAAATACACAAAAATGGTAGTTGATGTTATTGAAGAATCTAACAATTTACCAATACATACATATCTGAAAATAATTTCATTGAATCAAGAAAAGAAGGAACGTTCAAACATAATGAGCAATGCTGCAAAAAAGTTTTTCGACATTTCAAATCGTGAGCCAATTTATACGTAATCGTGCATAACAATTTACGCCAGCACGTTGGAATCCGGTAATTGTAATATTTACTTCTGTCACCTTGCCAGGGACACACATAGCGTTCTTGACGAACGACCCTGAGACACACACGTGTGTTTCAGCCGGTCTACCTCGAATTCGTCCAATATTTATCGCACCGTGGACACGCCGTGGCAAATTGGTTCGCGAAGCGTTTAAAAGCCTCCTCTTATATGAGACACATCCCTCCAGCACCTCACTTTTTTATCGCTCCACCTCGCTTTCTCTCGTTCTTGTTTTGGCCTACGGTGTCTCGCGCGTCCCGCCAAACTCTTTTTGCTCTTCCGGACCGTCTTCGGGCACGAGGAGAAGCCCTCCGGCAAACGTGACCGGACGGGCCCGAATCATAAATTCCGCCGGGTAATGTAACGTCCGACGCGATTATTTACTGATACTTACCCGACGGCCGGCAACCCATCGGCGCTACCTACCAACCCGGAGACTTTTCCTGGACCGAGGTTTCAGGGCGAAATGACAACGTACACTCGGGGACCGCTAACGATGCAAAATATCCAATGTGTGGGTTTATATTTAACTGAAAGAATTTAGAACAAAAAGATATTCTGCATTGCTTCCAAATTGTAAAAAATAATGTTAATTATTCTCAGTGCAAACGTGTTAAGGCGAATTGATGCGATCGACGAGAATAAATCGTTATCTATAACATGCAATGTATTATTTTATCGTATATGTAACGTCAAAAAGTAATGTACTTGAAGCGTCACGCTACTGCGTCTCTTGATAAAACTCACCCTCGCGTTTCGTGTAGGGTTTCGTATAAATTAAATCCGCTATAAGCTTTTATAATAATTTGCAGAGGAATGTGTCCAGGGTGTGATATATATCTCAACTTTAGCTTTTGTGTCTTCCCAAGTGCCCCTCTTATACTTAAGAACGATAATGAACGGCGTTCATTAGAAGCGAACATTGGAAGCAAGAAAGGTTTAGAACTCCTTTTTACGCCATTGCAAATATATTTAAAATCTTACATTTTTTAATAAATATTCAAAAAGATTGATTAATATATCTAAAATAATTCAAGTATATTGTTACATTTGTACAAATAGGTTATTTATACAATTATTATTGCAATTTATTTGCAAAAAATAAAAAAAAAATCTAAATAAAGTACTCGTAGCGCGCGCCTATAAAGTTCTAGTTAAATAAATTTCATAATATAAAAAAAGACATATAATCTGTTCTCAGTAACAGAGAAATACAGTTTACACACCACAATTATTTTATGTTTTATACCACATTATGAGAAAAATATAAAAAAATGTAATCAAAACAGTTTTAGGAAGCTTTAAACATGTAAAATCACCGTTCCTGTTACTGTTTTGTTCAATTTGTAACTGTGTGCACAACCATTTTATGTAAAATCTCGATATTAATTCGATACTTTTAATCCGACATTGAAATGACTCATTAATTCGATATCGATTTTATGAGTCATTTCTTGCTGGAAAGAACTAAATCAAATTAATAGATTTCTGGAGATCTGCATCTTCTCACAATCTCCACATTAATTTCGACAATTGAGGCAATTGAGTCATCAATAAACGTCTACACCGTAGTGTGTCGAATGCGCACTGGTTTCAATGTCAAGAACTGTTCGTAATTTAGCTGTTCCGATTTAGAAAATTTTTCAAGACCGAGTCTGAATCTCGAGTCAATATTGGATTTTTTAATCTCTATCCTTTTTTTAATAATCAAATTTCAGTACTATTTTAATATCAGTTTGACTTCTTTCTCATTACACGAAGAGAATTTTCTCTGAAAGTTTACCCTCAAAATCTGGTAATTGTGGAATAATGTATGACCTCGAGGAATTTTACTATACTATTTAGTAAAATTTACTATACTTTCAGTAAAATTTACTATAGTAAATTTTATTAAAAAATATAGTAAAATTTTTTCAGCTCCCACATTATCTCACAATTATCAGATTTGAGGGTGAATTTTTAAAGAAAATTCTCTCCGTGTAGGATCTCTTTTTACACTTAAAAAAAAATGAGAAAACGCACAAGTGACTTTCTCGCGAGAAAACGCTGAAAAGCAGGACATGCTAAATATACCTGAAACGAGTATGCGACTCTCGCAGTAGAAATCGCAGTTGAAACTGCTTTTCGGCGTACGCAACGATGGCCGGGCGGAAAAAAGTGGACGTGAAAGACCCGGTAGAAGATATCTACGCGGAGGGGATAAAGCTCGTTTCTCTAACCTCCAAAACTACATCGACTCTTCCTCGCTTCTTTTCCTGTTCCGATCTCACCGTCCTACTCGCTTTCTTCCGTTTCGCGCGTTCCACGCGCGCAGACCCGCAATCCGCAGGTTTTTCGCGGCGGAGAAAACGCAGATATCTCATCGCGGAGAGCTAGAGGGCGGCTTGTTTCTCTTTTTTTCTCGTTCTCTTTCATCCGCTCTCTCTCTCTCCTCTCTCTCTCTCTCTCTCTCTCTCTCTCTCTCTCTCTCTCTCTCTCTCTCTCTACTTTTCTCTCCTTTCGTAAGCTCTCTTCTGGTCCCCTCCCCCGTCCTCGTCATTGTAACTCCCGTGCCCACCCGGCGCTCAAATGAGGTGGAAAAGATAAAGACCGCGACGGGCGATCATTAACATGCACGCTCTGCTTTCGAGGAGTCTCTGAAGGATCGGCTGGCGGTGGATGGGTAGATTTGGAACTGCACCTCCTGTGTGTGTGTGTGTGTGTGTGTGTGTGTGTGTATTTGTGTGTGTACATATATATGTACATGTATAATATATGTATAAGTGTGCGCTCGCGTACATAATATCATGAAAGCGGAAAGACAGAAAGAAGCGCGCGGAGAGGATGCGGCGAGGATCAGCCGCGGTAGAGATGCCAACCTAATGGCGGCAGCAATTAACAACAAACACGCTCATTAATCGAGAGAAAGAAAGAGAAGAGAAAATCTTCGTTTTCCCTCGCTGTTCTCCAACGGCCGTATTTTCTCTCCCTCTTTGTCCCTTCTTGCTACCACCCGCTATCTATCCGTCCGCCGCGCGCTCTCCTCCGCAAACACCGTTTACCCCTTTCACCGTTTTGCCCCCTCCCGTGACACACGACGCGAAGTTTCCTATTAAAAAAAGAGGGGTTGGGAGAGCATAATAACTCCGCGGGTCTTTTCATACGAACGATCGATGTGTAAAATCGCGTACGCTGTGTACCGAGAAACGAAGCGGGCGCATTACGTTTACAAGAGTCACGCTTTATTTATCCGCGAAGACTGCTTAACTCGGCGAGAAAAAAAAACCGGGGAAAGAAGCGAGAACTGTGAGCAACGAGCGGTCTCGTTACGTGTCAATAACTCGCGAGTGGAACATATAATCGACCTTGCCGATAATAATTTGGACGAAATTGAGCGATAAACAGAATCACAACGGAATAAGGACAGCATAACAAAACGTTCACTCAAGACACACACACACACACACACACACACACACACACACACACACACACACACACACACACACACACACACACACACACTTCGTGTATACTTATAATATCTGTATCTAATTAAATGTAATTCGCATATATAAGAGATAAAAAAATAGAACACATAGAGTTACAAATTTAATTATTTCAGAATACAAGGTATTTAACATTTATTTAATGATATAAATTTGCTAATTATAAATATTGCAATTTTTTTAGAAGAAACTTAACTGTGTGTGTGTGCATGGAAGTGGAAACTCTTGTCAGTAATGCATTTCCATTAAAAGCAAAGCTATGTTCAAATTGGCCAGATATTAACAAAATCAGATGAAAGGATGTACTTAAATAAAATTGCAATCAAGTTCTCTAATTCTACATTATCTTTATTTTAATCAATTTTTACTTACAAATTAAGATAATCTTATATTTACGAAACTTATATTTTTCTCCAGATGCCTCAGATATTATAGGAAGTTTATTTTATAAATCAAAAACATATTTTTGATGAAAGCTCATTATTGTCAAGAGTTTTCAATCTATATAAATAAAAGTGTAAAATGTTTGTTTCTCATCTAAGATCTCCGTAAGTTATTCACCGATTGCTTAGAAATTTTGACACAACGTTGCATTTGTAACCGGTAGTGTTCTTATGGGGTCTGATTTTGAAAATACCGTGTGTTTCAAAAATGATGGCCATAATTTAATTGTAAAAAATAGTTTTTCATTAATATTATTGAAATTTTGACACATTGAGACGAGAAGAGACAGGGAGAGACCGGGAGAGACAGGAAGAGACCGGGAGAGACGGGGAGAGACGGGGAGAGACGGGGAGAGACCGGGAGAGACGGGGAGAGACCGGGAGAGACCGAGAGAGGCGAAGAATGTTTCTATTGTGTTTAAATTAAGGTAATAAGAAAAATAAAGATAGCTGTTATTTTATTGAAAAAAAGGAACTTATTTAAAACAGTCTTTTGAATAGATTTCTAAATTCATGGTAGCTTTTAGAAAAAAAATTAGAAGTACGTGAATAAATGAATATTAGATTTATTAAAGATAGATAAATGCTTATTGAAAAATAAAATGAAAAGAGCAACAGTAAAGCAAGGCTCTTGAAAGTTAAACAACGAAAGCAAAGAAAATTGGAAAAAAACGTAGCATAAGAATAGAGAGCCACAGCAACGCGCAGGGCATAGCTAGTTTATAATAAAAATTTGTAGCATAAAGCAAACTTTCATATTCTAACAATTAGTTTTATAACTGCATTATCACTTTAGTTCAAAATTTGTTTTTTTCAAATTGCACATTTTTGGAAAGTTAAAATAAATGTATTTGATATCATACTAATGACTTTGAATGCCTATTAAATGTATGCAACTCTGGTCACAACTCTCTTTATATTTCTAATGTTGCTGGTTCTTGAAAATGGGCACCAAAATGGAGATTCTATCCCCGTAAATTAAATCAGATTATTCCGGCGGAAATCACCATTGAAAGGCTCAAGCGCGATAGTAATCGACGGGAATTGTTGCAACACGAAGGTTCTGTATATCTCGCGTGTAGCGAAAAGTTTCCATTTCGTCTCTGTTTGCTCATGTATCTTGCGGTCCGGCGTATAATGCTTGTCAAAAAGAAGAAAATCAAATGTCTCGATATTAATAAGATATTAATAATATAAAAATGTATATATTATATGTATAATAAATAAAGATTAAAATAAGACTATAATATTAAAATACGTATGTGTCTTAGTTTTAATATACGCTGTTATATTTGTAATAAATTAGACCTAATTTGAATTATTGTTAAGCATTACTATAAATTGCTATTATTCTTATTTAATGTATTGTTAATTTAAGTCCATTGTTTACTGAGTGCATACATTAATATAGACACCGTTTAGGTATTTGAAACTAAGCAATTCAACAGACATAAAGTTATTCTTTTAACTCATATTTTATGTTAAAATAATGGTTTTTGACGTATATAGTACAGACTTAATTTAAATTTGTTTTTTTAATGTTTAACAGTATACTAAAAATTATCAGTGCATTATAAAACCAAAGTTTAGTCAAAGTAAAACATGAGATAAGGTAAAATTTAAGTTGTCTCGGATTTCAAGTCTCTCTCTCTCTCTCTCTCTCTCTCTCTCTCTTTCTCTCTCTCTCTCTCTCTCTTGAAAAAGAAAAAAGTATAAGTATCATATATGTCCGGAGAACCTTGGCACTGTCAAATTGACAAGAAGGTAATCGTATGAGACGCGATCAAACGACACGAAAGGCCTTCGGGCGTTGAGATGGGCCCGGGCGGTTCACACGTGACGGTCCGCGCGTCCTCATGCATGTTTTTGCGTAAAATATTCGTGGGGGACGTGGTTTCCACGTGAATCGGCAGGTAGAGGGAGGCAAAACCGCGTGACGGGGCGGGGAAGAAGTCGTGATACCGGTCGAGAAAGGCGCGAAAAAGGGATAAGAGATGAGGGACACCAAACTGCGACAAGACATGCAAAGCCTAAAGATGAATCTCGATCACGCACACGATCCTCTTCGGTTCCTCCTTTCCGTCGGTTACCGCCGCGAGTTCTCGTTCGTTTGTACCCCTGATAATTGGAAATCGGTCTGAATATAAATAACCTCGCACGAGCGAACAACTCGCGCCCCTCTTTTTCTCTCTCTCTCTCTCTCTCTCTCTCTCTCTTTCTCTCTAACTTTTTTCCTCGTCGACTTTTACCCCCTTGTGCTCAAAACATTCGGCCCGATTTCGCGCTTATACGGAGATTCCCTTCTTGATCAGGTGCATTTTCATTTGCATAATGACCGCTCGCGGGGAGAGATGAAAGACGGCGAGAGCAGCCGTCCGGAGCCAATCGGTTTGTGGAATAACAAAATCCCGACGAAGTCGCAATCAATACGATGCATTGCAATTAGGAATGCAAATAATACACAAGGTAACAAATAACCGGATAACTGTATGTTGACGTGCTCGAAGTAACTATCGGATTTTTTGTTACAAGCAATTGAAAATTGTATTCGAAGATATATTTTATTATTAACGGTAAAATATTGTACATAATGATTTAAAAAATGCGTTTTTAGAATACGCGGCAGTTTTGAAAGGTGGTGGAGCTACCATTTTTTTTCGTGCCACGTTATTCGCTAAGGGAGCAAGTAGGCGGGCACCGGGCTTGAGCGTCGGTGCATCCGGTGACAAATTATGCGGAAAAATGCGCGAAAAGGATCCCGGCTCGAAGAAGACGGCGGTGACTACCGCTATTCAGGAGGAAGTTTCAATGCGCATACACGACGGGGGCGAAAGGGAGGAAGGAAGAGAGGAAGAGAGAGAGGGAGAGAGAGAGAGAGAGAGGGAGACAGGGGTTCGTTTAATGAGTTTCGCACGGACCGTGAGGCGAGAAGCGAATGTAATTTACGAGGATCGTGCTACTTCACGAGTCGATGAAGTGTCGCGGCTGGGAGAATTTGTGAAAACGGTATCGAAACGTCAGGGAACGGTGCATTTTCGACGCGGTCCGGTGCATCAAAAATGCGAATTCAATTTCCGCGAGGTAACTTCGTCGTTCCTTCGAGCGCGCGACTTCGATCGTTCACTTCGCGAAAGTACAGAAACGTGAACTATCGAAGTGTTCCCGAAGCGAGGCGGAGCTCGCCGCTTTTAAATCCGATAAAGTCTCTCGGTCGAAGGGAATCCTGTAAGGAAATTTGTACAGCTGAAGAAATATCTCGCGAACGAGTACAATTACACGTGACAATGAAGACCGGTAATATAATTCCTTCTCCACTTAGGAAAAGAGAGATACAAAATCTTTCTTCCGTCCTTCCATTACGATACCATTCAGATACAATTATTGTAGATTAATATTTACATTATTAATAGGATCACTATGTGACCCTACTAAATTAATGAACAAATAAGAAATTTAATCGATTAATGAATAAATGAAATCAGTCTAATTAATATAATTTCATTTTTCAAGTAAAAATTATATTTTAATTAAATCTGTATGAAAAAAATTAACAATTTATTATCATAAAATTTTATTTTAATATTTTTTAAATTATTACTTTTACTGGTAATTTTTCAGTAACTGCAGTAACTTTATTGATATACTATTAATGTAATATAGACATTAGCTAAAGGTCTTTTTTTAGTTAATATTGCTTATCTGGATTGGATTTTACTTATATTTGATCGAAAGACTTAGAAGTCTAAATATTTTTCTATAAAAATCACAAAAAATTGGTGTCTTCTTAAGGTGACAGGTGAACATGCTTGAAGGGACGAGTTCTTTCAAATGAAAGTTATTTCACAAGTCGCTCGTATGCCCAATATTATGCTTTCTTAAGCACATAAGAAATTGCTGAAGAATCTCAACCTTGAAAATCGGGACGTGATGTCGACAATAAAGATGAAGAAAAGGAGAAAGATTAATTTCCAAACTTACAGAAAAAAAACTAAGTTTTTTAAGTCTTTTAAGAAAATATGAAGTTTAATTACAAATAAGCGGGATACAGCCAAAAGAAAAGAAGACATTTAATTGAATAACTCTAGATTACTAATATATCAAGGTATATTAAGAGTGACGTGCAATTTTTAAAAATACATACGACGACAGGGAAAGAACGGTTTTGCTAAAGTATCCTCTTCGACTCAAATATTCGGCATTTCTTTCGACTGGGGTATTCAGATTTATTACCACTGTAATACATTCACTCGGATGATTTTTCACGCGGGTGCAGACGTGTCTCCCCCTTTACACGCAAGTTTACGCGCAAGTTACCCGTCCCAGAGAGGCCCCGCAGAAACGGGATAGGAGGCACGGATTTCCAGCAGCTGGTCGAGCAGAGGGTTGCCGGGGATGTAACGTTGTAATTTCAGATAAGCGTCTCCCAGGAGACGCACGCATTGTGCGCCGCTGGCCGCCTCCACCCTCTCGGCTTCCTTCAGCACGGAGCGCGTGTCGCACGATGTTCACGCACACGCATGTAACCAACGTACCACGCGCGCGTCACGTCCCCCTTGTTACCGTTCATTACGTGGCGAATCGCGATATCTCGCTAGGACACCACCCTTCGACATCGAGACTTCGAGTGTCACGGCCCAACTTGTCGGACCACACACAATCGTCACTTGTGAATTTATCGTCACGCAGGATATTTCGAAATCATAGCATTTAATTTCGATACTCGATTCCCGATTACTAATCTTCAAAAATCTTAAAAATTTGCTTTGAATGCAAATCAAATTTTTTTTTTAATATACAAAACTTTGCTTTTGTTCCGTTTTCAATGAATTTTGCTTTGTGAAAATTTAAATTCGTCGTTCTCTTATCTTCCGAAAGATAAAACGGATAATTAGTTCTCTGTTACGTACAAAAGATCGCAAGAGAGTTCATTAAAATTAAGTGGATAAAACGTTGTAGCATTTTTCATTAACAGCTGATCGTAGAGCTTTGCCCGCGGATCCTCAAAATCGATTTAAATACCATCTCATATTTCTCTACGAGTTTATAGGACTTGTCTAGACAATATACTAGTATAAGGGACACTCCACGGTGTTCTCGCCCTAAACGAATCAACGCGATAAAGGTAGGATAGAAAAAGAGAACGGGAAGAGAGAACAGTGACGGAGAAAATGACGAGCCGATGATCTTCCCTGGGGACAGTGAAGCTGCACGAAACGTGCGGACGCCCACGTGGGGACACGATAGAATGAGATTCTTAATTAATCTTTGCATTTCCATTAGGATTTACGAAATTGCCCTCGCCGACCGCTCTCGAAATCAATTCCAAATAATTGTGTAGAAGATAAAACGGATCCGTGTAACCGTTCCATCAATGTTTCATTCCGATCGGTGTTTCCTCTTTCAGAAAATTAATAAACAAATCAAAATCAACAATTAAATATAATAACAGCGTAAAACGTGCGCACGTTTTTTCACATGTTACATTTACATAACTTTAAATTATCTCGATAAAGATTAAATAAATTACATGTAAAACATATCTCTCAAATATTTTAAAGATAATTTAATTTATCTACATAGAACAAAATTATCAGCAGAGCATTTTATCTCGACAATTTTAAGATAGTATCGCTGTTAAGCGAAACAATTTGGAATATAAAAACAGTATATTTACATTTTTACTTATTGATCTTTGTCTCTTAAAAACAGAATTTTTTAATTAATAAATCCGACGAAAAATGTTTCTTTTGTGATTTGAATCAATATGCAAATAAAATTCAACAAAATTTAAAATATAAAGGGAATATGTAATTCATCTTATGACTGATAAAGTTTCTTGTAAAAGTTGTTAATTGCTCTAAAATTATCTATAATTTTAGAGCAATTTTTACGTTGCATTTTACTTTTTTAATCTGTACAATTTTTTGTTATTACCTTAAAAAAATTCTTAGGATTAATGGTAATTTGGAGATTAAAGCTAAGAATATTTCATACTTATTGTTATATATAGATTTTACCTTAGATTTTTTAGATAAATATATTCTAATAATCTAAATAAAGATAGAATAAAGCAATTTCTAGACAATTTCAACTGGATAATAACACAAGCACTGTCCACAATTAAAAATTATGTAGATAATTGTCCAATTAATATACATTAAAATTATAAATATATAATTTTATTATTTTTTCAGAAGCTCATTTAATTAATCATAATTTGATAACTCAGTATTTTAAATAGCAAGCTAAGAAAGGAATTGCGGAATGTACGAGGAAGTTTGAAGTCCGGTGTCGCTGTTTAGCTTATCACTGCGCTGCCATAAACGCGTAACGAAGCGTCACGATGAACTACTCAAAAAACACGCTATTTGCTGTTTGGAAGGAAGACTATAAGTGCCCTTCGGTATCCGGTACCAATTGACGGACCACTTAACGGCACGGTTAACACCCGTAACGTTAGAACGATGTTTGACTTCTCAATGTGTTTAGGTGGGCGGCGCGTGGGCGAGACCCACGAGCTTCTTACTTATGCATTCTGGTTAGCGTGCGGGGAGAAAATTAATGCCCACCGTACGCCACTCCGGCTGTATAGGATATACCGAAAACATCACGAAGCGCGTTGCACTTGCCGATGCGATCGAGACTTCGCATTCGATTCCTCACGTGAGATTAATCCCCAAGTGGCGGCCACGTTGCAAGAGATCAATTTACATTTGCTTAAACAAATAGGGATCGGCGTAAAACTCCACGATACGCCGTAACAGTTGCGCGCAACATTTTCATATTTATTGCCGCAAACAGCGGTTTCCAGATACACAATTTCTCAATCGTGATACAATATTTTCCCTTTAGAATTAATGTTTTACGATCTAGATGCTTTTAGGAAAAAAAGAACACTTATTTAAACTCGAAGTAGACGAACTTGTTTCTGTCGGTTCGAAGTGCTCGGGACGTTTTGCAAACGTAAGCGCGAATTCGTTGAACTTCGGGTTGGCCGCAAACGGAACTTTTAAGACAGGCTAACTTGCGAAATGTTTTAAGCAAATTGCCAGTCGATTCGTTTGGCTTTAAAATATCGTGAATGGGGCGTGACCGACCGGTCGTTTAATCAAAAAAATAATTAAGAGGCTCCGCCGTCCCTCTTCGTTTCGTCCGAGGCTACTGCGTTATATGGGGCGTGAATTATCCTACGATATTGCCCGATAAATTTCACCTCGTTGATTGAAGCAAAAGTGCTTTCGGTGCCGTGATATCGAGTGGACAAAATTCACTCGACGAATTCTCATTTTGAAGAAATAAAGAAATTCTTTTGCGGTCGTTTGCGAAAAAAATTACACTCCGTATTTAAATTATTAACATTAGCTGCAAGATGATGTTTTAGTTTCGCTTGTTAAAAAAAGATGTTAAAAAAGAGTCTTCAATTCTAGTAAGTTCTTTTATTCTGCATAAGATCATATTCGTGTGTTTAGTCGTTTAATCGTTTTATTCGCCTCATTCTACAAGGCTGGAGGCGTTTTAATTAATGTATATATAAATTACATTTTTATTCGACATTTTGCGTGTATACTTGTTGCGTGTATAATTGCCCATCCGCGAACATTTACGCAGTCGAAGTTTTTTTTCCTCATAAGAAAAGCTTTTCTGAGAACCAAAGTATGCATTACTTCATTATATTTAAGGTATTCGGTTCTTTCTTTCTCTCTCTCTCTTTCTCTCTCTCTCTCTCTCTCTCTCTTTCTCTTTCTCTCTTTCATCGCAATAAATTACGGGCTACGACTCGACGCACCTGCGCGCAAGTGTGCGAAGTCGTAGGCGATCTCTGCAAAGTGTGAGGCCAACAGGGCCACCTATGAGGGTTCCCCCTTTCATATTTTTCTTTGCGCAACTCGCACCAGCGGACTCCGTGGAATGCGGCCGAAAGGGATTTTACTTTCCATTTTACCGCGACGTTTATCGACACTTATTTAGGCAGACGACCGCGCTTATTCGAGATAAAGTTTCGCCGAGGCGTTTATATCTCCGGATATTTGCAAACAGTAAGGTGTAATAGTTCGCTAATGAGTCGCGAACACGCGCGCGTGTAATTTCGTCCGGACATTGTTGCGAGACTTCTTTGAGATTTAACAAGGTGGTTTAATAAGTAACCACCAGGGGTATTTTCAGATGCACATCCCGTATCTTTTTTTATGTGCCAACATAACGTGCGGCTTGCTGGGGAAACGTCGCCTCTTGCTGCGGGTTTTCGAAGCCGCCGAATAAAATGCGCGACGGGAATCGCGGAAGCCCCGCTCGAGTCGATTTATTCGTGCTAATATTATTTGCGCAAGTTGACCGCCGTTAAACTCAGCATAATTTCGATTTCGCCCCGGGGTCACACTCGAAGTGGACCGGATCGAAAGCAGCTGCATGGGCGGAGGAAAGGGGCTCGTAAATAGGGGGTGTTTTAGAATTCGACGACAGGAGAAGACGGGAATAAGAGCAGGCGGAGGGAGAGGCAGAGAGTACTGGTGATGCTGGCGTTGGAGGGTAGCAAACAACCACCAAACGTGCCACCCTCCTTGCAGTACGACCACTTTGGTGGCTCCCCGCGTTTCATCCTCGAGAGGAATTTGGCTTCAAATTAAAAGATCTCGGCCCGAGCCCCGAATGAAATCTCATCGCACGAAGGGTAGATATGTTCGCGAACTACGCTCTACTGCAGTCTGTGCACAGGGTGTCCGATATTTTTGTCTGCTTACGTTGATATGAAAACTTTAGTGATGAATAATCGAAGTAAGTTAAGAAATAAGGAGTAAAATACTTTTCTCATAAAAAGAGTATAAATAAGATTCAATTGTTAAAAACAAAATGTGTAGTATTTTAATATATTATTACTTTTTAAGAAAAAAATTCTGAAAAAGTTTTGAAAGAACATAGGTCTCCCGTATGAAAAACATTACCGAATATTATAAAAATGTAATATTAAACTGAAGTTAAATAAAATGAAAAATCGCAGAACAGTCATTTAATAAAATTTATGACATACAAAAATTATATGATTTTTTTTCTACAACGTTTTAATATATTTTTAACGTTTTATTTGGATTTAAAAATTACATTTTTACAAAAAGATTAAAAAATAAATGAAAAATCTTAAAAGAACAAAAGTTTGAACCTTTTAAACCTCCTCTTGAATACACTCACGCTCACGTCTACACACACGGATCGCCTAAATAAACTAAAATTAGAAACTGATAATAATGTAATATGCAATAATGCATTATTTAATGCTTTATTACTATTATCAGAGGATTAACATTTAAGATTGGAAAGAGGAAAATATTTCTCCCGCACACCCAGTACGTGAACCGCACAACGGCAGAAAATGCCATCCGTCCTCACGGGCTTAACGCTACCAATATCCCAAAATTAAAACGCGCCACCGGCTTCGCAAATCATTCGTGCGACAGTGTACCGCGAATAAAAGTAACAATGGCTCTACGACGAGAAAGAAGGAGGAAGGAAGGAAGGAAGAAAAGGAAAACGGTCACATACATACCTCGTACAAACTACATTGCGCGTAGGTTGTCCATCGACCTCCTGGTCGCATCTCTTTCTCTTTTTCACCAGAGTCTGCCCTTCTCGTTGCGCTACGTAATCATATATTTTGCGTGAATCAGCTACTCGAAGCCAAAGAAATGTTTTCTGCTACGTGCTGGCGTTATGAATCGGATGGTTGGCGCGTTGGCGTGTGTGTGCATTGATATAAGAGATTTCCAGAACTACGTGTAAAGTACACAGATTGTGTTCTTAGTTCTAAGTATTATTATTAAATTTTCACTTGACTTGATAATAATTATTAACAGTAGTATTAAGAATAATAATATAATAAGAGCTAATAATAATGAACAAGTTGGGTGTTATTTTTTTATTAGTTTATATAATAATTGTTAAAAAAGACAGTTATTATTAAAACTTGACTCCTTTGATAACGATTATTTACAGGTCAATACGGTCTCTTTTTAGACGGAAAAATTCGACGGAAATTTGCAAGAAAGGGCGAATCGCAATATTCAGGAATTATAAAATGATAAATAGTCTCGCCAGTGTGATAACGAAATTTCGATTCGGCGATCTCTCGACCCGACCCTCGATTCGACCGCCGAGGAGCTTAAGAATTTCAATCTGCGGTCAGAAGGGTGGTGTCAGTGAAGGGTGGATAGAGAGACGACCCCCGTAGTACCGTGCCCCTTTTACTTTAGGGTGCGACGTGATTTCATTGCCGCCCTTTTGCCGCAGAGATCAAGTTAAAAAATGATCCTTGCGGTAGAAACCGTGCCAATTGTTTTCTCCAGCGGGCGAAGGAGCTAATGGAGAGATCGACTTCGTACAGTCGACTAACAATGAAAATATCCGTAAGAATCAATTATTAAACATATATTTTTATTTTTTGACAAGAGAAAGAGAAAGAGAGGTCATGCATAATTTACTATAATTACATAATTTAACAAGAAAAAATAGTGCAAATATAAAAAAATGAGCGATATGAGCTGATTTTTGTTCGACATGTACAAGATGTAATTTAAACTTCTTTTATAAAAATATTAACATTTTCAAAGCGTGACAGCCTATATAAATTGGGTTTACGATACGAAACGTAGAATTAAAACTAAGTATATGTCGAATTGAATGTCTAATTTTTCTAAATTAAAAACGACGAATATCGCTTATTTCTGCTAATGTTTAGGCAGCTGCTATTAGCGCATCAGTAATCACCGTTATTTAGCGCGCGAGTACAATGCGCCATGGAAATCCGGAAAAGTAAAGACTCGGAGGAAAGAGTGGACTGGTCGAAACGATAGCAGCTATCGGAGGTAGCCAACCGGCCTGTTGCTCGCTGACAAGCTGAATTTGCATTTCCCCTCTTCCGTCTGTTGAATTACGGATTAATTCGTAAAAATAATTATAGCGAAGATGTTGGAGCTTTAATATGGATAATTGCTTGGGCTTTTACTATTTATCATATTTCTCTCGGGCTTATTTGTTTCCATTTTTATTCCCATTTTTATATTACTTGCAGAAATTATACACACGGTCCAAAGTTCTTTTTATTCTTATTAGGACGCTGCAATTTTTATCGAATTGTAGAAGAAGAGAGTTTCATATACTTTCACATACTTTCTTGAAATTTTCTACATATACTTTGAATTTTAGCTTTTTCCTTGCACACTTTCTTTATCTTTCCTTTGATTTAACTCTCGTGTTCCGTCAATCGATTTATTCTACCGGATGTTAGCACGCACGAGCACCGCGAACGACCCGCCTTTGACATACGAACGAGTACAGATTTGTTCCGAAGTCAGTCGTCAGATTCTGTGAGCTGACGGCCGCTGCAGCTTTGAAAATTCCAAATGAAACCCACGATTCCCTAAACAATTCCAATTGGATAGCCACGGGCTGTAAATTGCGTGATCATCTAACCGCCGAATTTTTTTTTTTTTTCCTTTGACGGCGCGAAAGCAATGACCGAAGTGGAGACCGCTCGCGTGTCGCGCGAACGCTTGTTTAACCATCCTTTCACACGTGAGTAAACAAATAGGCGAATAAAGAGCGAGCGGTTGCCGCATCGATGCGCGTGTCCGAATAGCCGAATCTTTAATGAGATGCGAGACGAAAAAGTCTTTATTATTATGTCGTGAGTGCGGCGCACAATCTACGGCATATAATCCGATTTTTTAAATTCTTGTGTGCCACGATACCCGCAAGTCGTCATTCTCTTACGATTATATGCGTATGTGTTGCAGATATACAGTACATAGTATGTCTAAAAACTTTCCAGGTTAATTTTTTTCCTCGAAAGACAAATAGCATGATGTATCGGCCAAAATAGCGTTAAGCCTTGTGTCTAATATATGTAAAGCCAATCGTCAAAATAATTACCGTAGAAACGTCGTTTTGTGTGTTTTTTGTTTTGTGAGTTTCAGTTTTATCATGAAAAAACAAGTATATTTTAAAAAATATTTTATAAGGAAAATAGCAAAAATTTATTAAAGAAAAGTTACTAAAATTGCATCACTTTAGTTAAAAATTCAATATCTCTGTATACTTGTATATGGAATTATGAAATACATAGTGCTAACTAATAATGTTTTATTACATTCAAAATATTAGGCACAGCAAAAATTTTGTTATTTGTAGAAAAATCGTTCATTAAAAAGTCGATAAAAAATTATATTGCAGTTAGACGTAGCTAAAATGCAAAAAAAAGTAAAAAGTAAACTAACACAAACTTTAACAATTTGTAATAATCATAATATTGTTAAAATTAAATTAGTTAATAAGGTTAAAATTTACTTTTATTTGTAAATTAGAGATTCTTATTTGTAAATTAGATAATAAGATGGGATTCTTCAGCGTTAATATATTTTTACAAACTGCTTTAGGTTTCTACCAATGTGAATTAACTTTAATCTTGATTTAATTTACTTGTTATCTTATTCTAGTTCCAAAAAAATAGAAAAAACTAAAGAGTTATAAGTTATAAATAAGTTACACCAAACTTTAGGGTAATCTACGTAAGCTTGGTAGAAACGGGCCTTAGACAGGAGAGCCCATTTGCAATATAATTTAATTTTAAACTCGGTTTAACTTACTATCTATGTCTTCCTTTAATTCTAATTCTATAAATTCTATATAACTGAATGCCGATACAGATTATTGGATTTGAAACGCAATCATTATGGATAAACAGTGTCTCCCACTTGTCTTTCAAAGAAAAAAATCATAGACTCTTTTTAGACATATTGTATACTATGCATATTAATACATGCCAAAATTGTTATATATAATTGTTTTATAATTTTATTATTAAAAAAATTGATGCTATTTTTTATGCTGTTCTTTGTGATATTACGAAAGAAGGTAGGTTTAATAAATATGTAATTTTTTATAAATTATTTATAGCTGGCTTTTACAAATTCATTTAGTGTTAACGGGTGCTGTGATGAATAAATTAGTTGCCAGCCATCGTCAATCGCATCAATTGAATCTCCCGACTCTCGATCGCGGATCACTCCGCGCATCGCCGAAAAGAAAGAAATGCAGAACAGCTAAATGCCCGAGAGCAAATCGGAAATGCCATTCGCTCTCAACGCGCTGTGCTCCACATTCAGCCCTCTTCCTTCTTGCGAGGCGATCCACCTTAATTAATGAGTTTATCGGAAACTCTCGCGGGAGTCGATGTCGGTCTTGCCGCGTAACCACCCTCAGGCGCGGAAAAAGACTCCAAGGGTGAGGGTATATACATAAGCGGCGGATGCTGTGCCGCTGATGTTGGGACCCGGAGGAGGGTTCTAGACGAGGCCACTCACTCCGTCACTCCCCGCCATTTTAATTTCGCGAAGAAACTTTCTAATTACGAACTTTTCTGATTAATCACAGTAATTAATTAGTAGCCCTCACGGAAAAAGGGAAAATACGAACCTCCGGGATGTAGATGTGCTCCCTTCTCCTCGTTCCTCCTCTTCAGCCACACTCTTCTTGCAGTTCTGCACCCTTCTTTCGCTTTCGCGCTCACGAAGCAACTTTCGGTTCTCTCTCTCTCTCTCTCTCTCTCTCTCTCTCTTCTCTTCTCTTCTCTTCTCTTCTCTTCTCTTCTCTTCTGTTATCCTCTTTTTCTCTCTTCTTCTCTGTCTTTTATATCCGCATTTTTTAATCTTTTTCTTTCTAAGCTCTATCTCTCTCTTTTCTCCTCTCTCTCTCTCTCTCTCTCTCTCTCTCTCTCTCTCTCTCTCTCTCTCTCTCTCTCTCTCTCTCTCTCTCTCTTTGGGAATCCGTTTCATCACGTCATTTCGTTTCTTTCACATCTCTCTGACGTATCTTCATACACGGTCTTTTTCTTTCTCTTTCTCTCAATTGAATACTTCATAATAATTGAATCCCGAAGGGATCTCGAGCGATTGCCTCGCGCGTGGAGAACGTGCTTACGCCTCTCTCTCTCTCTCTCGTCGCCGTTTCCGCAGCACGCAATTGTACCTAATTTGCGTCCCGCGCGATTCCGCTCGTTTTATCGAACCGTTGACTTTGATGGATTCATCCGGACACTTTATTCACTGCCGCTTTATTCGCGGGATCTTAAATCGTTAATTATAAGTGCGACGCGCGCGAAGGACCAGCACGCTGGAAGAGAAAATTATGAAAAGAGGAACCCATCAGGAGGGCAGGGAAGAGGGAGAGACAGCGATTAATGTCCGCCAAAGCGTACGTCGGGCCGGTGATTAATTTACGGAAACGCGCGTCTTATCTCGAAAGTTGCGCGACGCCGCGCGCTCTTTATTTTTAGCAAATTTCTCCGATTAACGGGTCTCAGCGCTTTTCGTTATCGTTCGGCGAACTTGCGCCGACGGGACCTCCTGGCGCCTCTGCCCCTGAGAGAAGGGAAGGACGAACTTCGAACATCGATTCACTTCTACGAGTAACTCCCGATTACTTTTCTAATAAAAACGCAGCGCCAGGAAAATCCAATGATGGACGGCCACTAATGCGGAAAAAGAAGCAGATTGCTTGAGATGCATAAATTAAGATAATCTGCGAGAAGAGCTCTCCTCATTATTATCAATATCATTTTTTCGAGATAAATACGCCGCATCTCGAACAACTTGGATTAATAAATATAACAAATTAGAATTTATGAAAATATAAACGTTTTAAAAACTGCGAATAGATAACAAAACTCTCATTTCGTATCAATTAAAAAAATTTTTAATTTAATACTTTTAGATATTAAAATAGTGTAAATATTGAGGCTAAGGAAGGAAGATTGACTTCCGTTGATTTCTAATCTTTATTAGAAAAGTATCAACTTTGAATTAACATATTTATAAGTAAAAAATATTCACAGCACTGTTCTCGAGTTTGACTAAATAAAAGTCAGCGTATCATCAAGTACTCTTCTTCTTTCCGGTTAACCCGTTTAATAAACCGTTTTGATTGGCCGGCCTTCGCGCCTCGCGATCATTACTCGCAAAGTTCGCGCACCAGGTAGTCGATGACTCGACGATAACAAACTATAGTATTCTGCGTAGACGGTTCAGCTATCTGGAGAACAAACAATTATTTCAATAAATATATCCCATGAGAGTGGAGCAAACGCCCTAATGTAGATTCTCGCTTTCTTGAAGATCATCCAGGGAGGATTAAATAATGATTCCTTCAGCCACGTAGCCACGACAGATTACGCTATGAAATGCTATCTGGACGTTTATTAGCGGCGGCTACACGTAACCAACGTGGGCCGAGACCCGGCGACTGTAACTATACCTGCATTCCGTGACTGGTTCTAATTCAGAAATTGTCGGTTTCTTAATAGTCGTGATGGTGCGATCAGATCCATTTTGATTTTATCGCGCGACCAAAAATATGTCAAGCAAGTCTCTCCATTTATGTTATAATATATAAACACTATTTTCTACAATTTTGAGAAATGGACATGTAAATATAATAATGTTAAAATAAATAATAAAATTTTTCTTTTGATCTTTCTGTCTCTTAAAAATCGTTTTTTGTAATTTTGATGCTACTAATTAGAGTTAATAAATGCGTATTAATGTGTCAAATGTGCTTAAATTATGCCTCATCAATATTTTACTTAATATAAGCATTTGTGTGTGTGTGTGCGTGTGTAAAAACAAAATTATAAAATAAATAAAAAAGTAATTTAAATAAAAATTTATCACATTACTTGTTTCATGCGTACTAACAAGACTTTAAAAAATCAGGTCAATTAATGTTAATGTTAATTTTTTATCGGTTAATGTAGCTAATAATAATGTCATAAATTATGAGACATTTAATTAAATTTTTATATTTTTAAAAGAAGATATATTATACAATTTATTTTTAATTTATAATTTTAATACTTTCATGGGGACCTGAATAAAAATCATACGTTGCAAAAAAGCTTATAATAAATTAATTTATAGTAATAAGTTGGATATTAAACCGCGTAAATAACAAAAAAAAGAAATTATTTCTATGTCAAAGCAGGCCTTGATGCTTAATAATATTTTTACATAAATTATTAAATATATTCTTCTACTGCGTGCCAGTATAAATGTCGGATTTAAAATAGAATCGTAAATAAAGCTGGAAATAATACCTTAAATTAATTTATTCGTTCATAATTGCGTTGATATCTAATTCGTTTATAAATGCACCAGTTTATATCTGAAAAATATATTTCATAATCCACTTTTTTAAGGCGTGTTATTGATTTTGCTACCGCTTTTCCGCGATGTTGGTTGTCGAGTTTGTGCTCAGTGGCATTTCTTCGAGTTCCTGCTGAGGACAAGTATCGCGAAATCCTGCGTCCGAGTATATATCCACCTCTACATTTTTCTGCCTCCCCCTTTCGTCCACACGGGGGATCATCCGCCGCCCTTCCGTTCTCCCCGGGTGTTGCACAACTGCCGAGTCATCGTGTAATGACGTGCCGGCTGTCAGATCTCGCGAGAGGCGAGGCGGCACGATTCGAGCCACGAAACGATCGGCATCGCAGGTCCGAGGAAGACGAAGAAAAAGACCGAGCGGAGGCCGCGGATAAACGCGAGCGAGACGAAGATCCGGAGGAGATGAACGCGAGTGAGACGACGTGATCAAGGAAGGTGAACTTGGCGAACCTCCTAAGGACTCAATATCTCGGACGTCATCTTCGAGGCAAACCTGATGCATCTCGGACCCAGCTTCTCGGAATTTCTGCGAGGACCTTGCGTTTCGAAGCCGCGAAGTATCGATACAGTTACGAGCGAAAAAAGATCCATTTTATCTCTCGCACTGCTCTCGGTTTTGATTGCATCCGATTAGCGTGCCATTTCGACTTTTATCTTTGTCTCGCTTTTTTTCATACATGTCTTATATTATTACTCGTAGTAGCGTTATACGAAGACATTCCAAAAGGTTCTTAGACTTGGATTCACGTATATATCCCATATAATCTGCCGTGTACGTTCTACCCTATAAATCTCCTCTCTTTGTAACCCCTTGGCTCGTGCAGCGCACGTGTTACGAGGATCTAAGATTTTCTTCTGATTTCTTACTCGGCCGGCGACGTCCTCGACCGTTCCGTCAGAGCTTCTAAACACCTTAAACCGTTTTTTTTTTTTTTTTTTTTTACTACACGGAGCGTTTCTAATTTAATCGGAGGCGTGCCCGAAGATCGGATTGTGGTATTTATGTCTACGAACGTATTGTGCGCACGTCATCGCCATTATGGGTGATCGTTTCCAGAGGTCTCCCGGAGTACGTTTGGACTGTCAGATACGTCAATAAAATTAGAATAGGATTACGCGCTTCCAAGACCCGCTGCTGGCAATAGGTGTGCGTTGAGTAGTTAATTATCTATTTTCTCGTGTTCTTGGCATAATTTTCTGTTTTCCTTCATCCCGTAAATTACACCTTATTTAACTACGAAGAGAAGCATAACAAACCTGTTCGATCTGTTCAAATTTACTTCTTTGATATGCACGTTGATCGTATGTCGCTCCGATGTACTTGATCATTAAAAAATTTTATTTCAACAATGAGAAAGGACATATTAATATAATTAGAAGACGTTCCTGAACTTATATGCTTTTTATCACCAACACAGGAATTATAATCCTAAGGATATACAACGTCAGGCTTTGTATAGATGCAATCCGACACAAAGTGAGTCGCTCGATACGACGGCACGTACTTTTCTCGTGACAATCGCTCACAAGAGGGTGTCATACGAGCGCTCGAAAGCGAGCCCGGGACGAGGAAGGAAGGAAGAAAGAAAGAAAGAAAGAAAGAAAGAAAGAAAGGAAGACATGAGGAAAGAAAGACACACAGATAGAGACGAGCGAGCGGGTCGCGTCCGAGGAGTCACGATAATTCGTGTGATCAAAGCGACCGACTCGGTGGTGTCTCCCGCGCTGGCATCTCTTCTCACCTTTAATAAAGCTATCTCGCATCTCTAATATCTCCTCGCGCCAACGCGCGAGAGGTAGACAAAGACGGATGAGGAACGTCGAGGTGGCGGAGGAGGAGGGGGGTGGAGGCTTTGGTGGAGTAGAAGAGGAGGGAGAGCCGGGGGCAGGGATCTCGAGGCTCTGCTCGCTGCCCCGACACCTTTCTACAACGAGGCCTTGTTCGCCAGGAGAAAAGACACGTCAGCCGACACCACGTACACACCTCGTCTCTTCGGGGCCATCGATACGACGCGAGACTCTCCACTCTCTCTTTCTCCATCTCCGTCTGCATCTCCCTCCTTCCAGCCTACACGCTTTTTACATCGTAGTCCACCTCTGGTGCCATGCCATTCTCTCTCTCTCTCTCTCTCTCCCTCCGCGTAGCCGTCTCTCGCGATATCAGCGTATACCGCTAGGCGCAAGAGACCCACGAAGATATTACACTTACCATCTCGCGGAGAGAGCCACGCGGCGATGCTTATCGGCGACCGCCGTCAATTAAGCAATTATCGCCACCTCCGCCGATGGTGAGGCCGCTCCGCGTATGCTGGGTCATGCCGCCGCGCTGTTCCGCTCGTTTCACGGGGATACGCTTACACGCGCAGCGACGTAAACGTTAATGAACGACACCGGTGTTAATAGGAACGTTGTTTTCCTGTAACCGTCTCCGTCGTTTAATCAAAGCGCGAGGCATTACACGGCGCGAAACGACGAGCCCCCCTCCCCCCCCCCCCGCGACATAGGGGGTGGTCGTCGCTGCATTCCTCGGGGCTCGAAAGCGAGGCTGGAAAGTCGAATCAATCGGCGAGGACGATGATAGCGAGGAATGCGCGTTCCTCGCGGCGAGGCTTGCGCGCGAATCCTTGATGAACCGTAATGACGCTGGACGTTGGGAACGCTCGCTATCTTCGCGGTCTAGGAAGATTCTTATCGATGTGTCCGGTGTCAATTGCACGATTAGGCGGACTATCACGCTGAATGTGGCTGGGAATCACAGAAAGGGCCTTTGATGCTTCAATGTGCCTACAAAGTACTTCCTATTCGATATAACTAATTGAGTTGTGTAAGATTTATCTATTAAATGTGACAATGCACTTTGAGAATTATTGTTTGGCAATAGTGTAATAATAATAATTCCCATCGGCAACAATGTGTACATGATATATTTAATCCAAACTGTAACAATAAAATAAATTTCGCGGGCACAATTATTCGCGGTAACGCAGCGCGCTGTTTCCCAATGGCGCGGAGTGGCGCGAAAGGTATTAAATTATTCTCTCCTATACGTTTACGACTCCCTTCCTCGTGGCATTTTCAATTTCTGATAACAGCGCCTTCTCGGCCACGAGGAAAATTCGTTTCATATCATCGCGAGATGGCTTCGCCCTGCATCGTGCGTTCGCCTCTCTTTCTCTTCTTCCCTCCTCCCCTCCCCTCTTTCCCCTTTTCTTCGTCTTTCTGCCTTACCTGCCACACCAGACCCATATACATGTAAACGAATTCCAGACATAAATTTACTGACTTCCGTTCCGCATTCAGTAGCGGGAAACGCGTCTCGAGGCATCGATATATTGGGATGATACTTCCGGCAATTCTCGAAACTCTTCTCTATGATAAAGTCATCGGACTGGAATGCGATAAATATCATTTTGCCGCGCGCGGTGGTCCTCTCCCATCGCTTATCGCTGTATCGAATTTAAATATTGCCACCTACGCGACTTGATGCTTCGGAGGAAACTTCACAATAATGGCCAAACTCGCTCAATTCGTAGCTCTAAACTGTTTGCGTGCAAAATCAATGTAACTAAAAAATGTCCGGCGTTATTATCTTAATTTTGAGACACAGAGTAGTGCTAATCCCTTTTTGTTAAGTTGGGCTGCGCGCTGTGGGGCACTTTGGGATAAAGTATTTCGTCCACACAAGCCAGGTATTTCAAAAATAAATCCCGAGAAAATGCAATGACAAATCGCTAGCAATGAGATAGGGGATCAACGCTGAAGTTTCACGGAGGCATTCACGATAATTAATCGACAATAGAGCACTCTGGATTTCGTGGGTTCCTCCTGGGGTGCGTGAGGGACCCCCGCCGCGGTTCCGTCTTCTTCCGTTATTTATGTTCTAGGATCCGAGAAAACGGTGAGGTCTCGAAGCACATCCCCCCGTTTCTTCAAGGAAGGCCATAATTTCGGCACCGCTACCGATTAATTAAACAATTATTTAGATACCTCTTGTCAGCTTTCTTGTTATTATAATACATTGTTAATTATTCGAGAAAGAAAGGGTATTTATGAAAATACAGTACTACATAAAAAATTAAAATTATTCGGATACTTGTTATTTTGCAGTTATTTTAAAACTTAAACATATGTACAATCGCTTATCTTAAATATAATTTATATTTATTTTATAAAAGTAAATTTCATTTGGTTAAAGAGTAGTCGTGAATTGATAGAATTATGCAATTAGCGTTTATAAATGTGACGTAAATGTGATTTATGACGGAGGACAGAGTTATCTGGATTCTCGTATTTCTAGAAACTTTCTCTTATTTATGCATACCGATCTACCAAAAAAGAGAACAGCGCGCTCAAATGCTTTCAAGCGAACGGCATGAATTATTCAAACGCCCTACACTTATTGCAGGTGCGATAATGATAATTGACGATGCTGAGTAACGATAATTGCGCGCGATCTTACACGTAACTATAATAATAACAATTATCATGTGCTCCTCAAAAGTAGGTGGAAATCTCATGATCTCTAACAATATATATAAATGCAAAGTATCGTTCTAATTTTCATTTAAGAATATTCTTCACGATCTCGAGTCACGTCTCAGAGTCACGTAACGTGTTTTCTCCAACCACTGATACCTGCAACAAAAGCATTTCAGAGCTTGTAAGACGTTTAGACTCAAATGTTAGACTTAGCAAATCATAATAATATAATAAATCGAATAACAGGGAAACATAAATGGAAAATAAATTACAGTCCTAAAGAATATCATTACAAGTGTCTAAAGTGACGAAGGAAGGTTTTCGAGACAAATAGGGATACCTAGAGGATCTGAGATAGGATCTGAAAATGTCTCTAGAAACAATTTCACCGCGTGAAATTTAGATCGCGCGTTTGATTTATTGCGCGACTGCGCTCGGACCGATCTGCCTCGGCATTAGCGTAAGCGCAGCTACCGGAAGAGCGAGCTGAGTAAACGCGCCTGATCTGCATCGCAAACGCGAGAACCGCAGTTGAGTTGTACGCTACGGTGGGTAGGTCGCATCCACGGCATTTCCTCTCCCCCTCCTCTCTCTCTCTCACTCTCTCTCTCTCTCTCTCTTTCTCTCCCTGTGGCCGCCACTGTGCGACTACGGCGGTGGCGGTGGCGGTGGCGAACATAACAGGGTGGACGTTTAACATATGAGTGGCTACTAGTGTTATTAATGCGGCGGTAGCGTCGTGCTCGGTTTCTTCCTCGGCGAGAGCCCACGTACTGGGCCTTAGATCCCAGACGGCGTACGGGCCGCACTAGGGGCCACCCGCGGGTCCTACGCGCACAGGAAGAGAGAGAGGAAGGGCCTTGCCCGCCAGACTGGGCTGCGGGATAGGGTACGGTAACACGACACTCGGAAACCACGGCACGACCGACGTCGTGCAACGGCCTCGAACCATCCCCAAAGGAGTTATGCCTTCCTGCCGGCATGCCGCCTAATTAATATGTGCTTAGCCCCGGAATGCTGCTGGTGTCTTTGGGGAGCTACGCACGTTCGCGCTTTCGCGCAGGTAGCAGAAGCTATAGGAAGCGAGATCGGAACGCGTCTCTCGAATCCTGGCCTAGATATGCGATACGGTATCTTGAAGATCGAATTTTGTACCCGGCCATGTTTAGGCACGCATGAGGGAAAATATATGTCATTGTATTACTCGTAGACAACGCTATTAAGTCATGTGCGACATTAAGCAAAATATCTAATTGTAAGATAGATGCGGCAATGTGTATAAAATTCGAGAATAAAGTTATACGTATTTAATGTGCAATTAAAGTCGGACGAGAGAGCTCTTTTGCAAATGCTCTGACAAATGCTACCTTTGTAATGTCAATCGCTAAAGAATCGAAATAAATCTCTTAAATAGCTTGAGAAAGTTTCAGCGAGAAACAAGTCTTTTCTTTTCCATACAAAATAAAATCTGAAACTCGGCGTCATTGAAATAATCCTCTCTCTCTCTCTCTTTCTCAACGCAGTATCTTAAAATATATATGTACATCTTAATATTACTGGCATAAAACACTGTTCTACCCAACGATTCACGCCCGAATCACGTGCAATTTACCAGGCAGACGCACGTGGGGAAAAATTCAACGTGGGTGTGCCCACCTGTTCCAAGTGTCCAGGGGAGAAAAAAGAAAGAGAGAGAGAGAGAGAGAGAGAGGGGGGGGGGAGCAGCCGAAGAACCCTGCCTCCCGCGTATCCGCTGCGATCGCTCGCTCGCGAGCGGACGTATAGGCAAATATCTCTCGCGCTCGGCCGGGACATTAGGAGTTCTCCGGCGTCCGGAGGATTATAAATCCTTAATACAGATCGGCACGCGATGCCCGGCTCGTTAGGGTGATGCATGGCCGACTCTGGTGTCCCGTGGTGTACGGTAGCCGGTACCAATACGCGTGTACGCCACCGTACCGCCGCGTGCACGCACACACGCGCGACGTTTGGTTTCTACGGGAACAACTGACACCCACACGCATCGGTGGACGCCAGGTAATAATGAGAGATCGGAGATACGGCCCGATATTAATTGTGCGCATCGAATGTGGCTACGGCTGCTGGGCCGCTGCATCCGCGCCGTGGAGGGAACAGGCCGCGCTACCGGCTTACACCGATCCTTCGGCGCGATATGTGCGATATACGATACGGGAACGAGCGTGGTGGACCTGACCTCCCGGTCCTTTCCCGCCAGTCGCGAAGGAAACGCGCGAAAAAATTTCCTCGAAAAAATTCTCGCATATGCATATGCGTTCGTGGTACGTTGTATCGTAGAATAATATAGTAGCTAAAAAATGCATCTAGTAGATATTTCTCGGAATTTTCGACAACTTTTTGAGAATATTTAGTAGCGAAAAATCTTGTAGTACATGTAAAATTTCAGCGTATGGAAGGAAGAGCTTTTTCAAAAAGCATCTCCATAAGCATATTGTTGGAAGCATTTTGGTATATAATTTGGTATTTCTATTCTGGTATAGAAAAAATTGCACTGTCTCCTAAATTTTTATTTAAAAATTCTACCACTGTATTATCATTCTTGTAGGATTATTTAAGAGCTATAGTACCTGCCGTGATTTATTATACTCGAGACGTCAACTACGGTTCATAAAAAAATTGTGATATTATAGCTGCTTTTCGATATTTTGACGTAGTTTAATTACAAAAGAGATAAATGGCTCAATTTTTGATAATTTCTAATGATATACTTATGATGCGATTTAGGAGATCGATTATCTGCACACTTATCAAAATTTTTTATTTTAAAAAAGTCATAATAAAGTAAAACATTTTTTAATTGCGTAAAAAAAGAAAAATTGTACCTTATTATGATGTAAAAACACTTAAAAATATATTCTTTATAATTTCTGCGTCATGCTTTCATATGTAAAATGTACTATGATTTCGACAATCTTTCCCTGTTATAATATACATGAACTCACCTACTTATAGCAAGGTTATATTCCAAGATTTTAATCGTATATCGAATTAATCGTAAATTGAATAACTATTGTAACATTAAGTGTGTTAAACTGCCTATTACATATACATATTGTTTAAACCATTATTTATAAATTAGTACTATTATGTATAAATAAAATATTATTTTTGTAAAAAATAATAATCTTATTATTGAAAATAATGACAATTATAGACTTTAATTTAAAAAATAATAAAACAAAACTTTTTTTTTAAATATAGTTCTTAATACAGAAGAAAAGATGCTATTATAATCCCTATTTACATTTTGTAATATTTTAAATTAAAAATTTAACATTTTTATTCAATATGTTGTTCAATCGATTTTAGACACAAGTTATAACATATCTAATACTCAGAATGCTATTTATAAAAATGTGACAACACTGCTGATCGAATAGAAACAAAAATAGTAATATGGGACCCTTTTAAAATAGATTTTAAAAATTAGTTTAAAAAATACAGTATTTTATAACAAAATTATGTATATTTAGTTAAAACAAAGAGAAAATATTGCAAAATATATGCAAATATATGTACGCAAACACATAATCTCTTCAGTGTACTGCAGTATTAAAAATTTTAAATACATATAATGTAAACTATAGATTAGCAATAGAATCAACTTATTGAATAATCATTTTAATATGAAATCTTCGGCAAAAAATCATATTAGGCCTTTTGAGATCTTTAAGCTACATTAGCAAAATCTCGTGCTATTGTTTAACATTCTATTGACTCAATAACATTGACTCAAAATATACAAAAAAGGCAGTTATGGATTATGGGGTTATAGAATTTACGATGTTTCGTGTACTTTGTGTTGAATTTTGGGGATAACTGTCAAAATTACTTCATTACATACTGTTTAGACATTATAACATGGCCACTGGTCACGAAGGTTTATTGTGTTGTCATAAAAGCTGCATTTCAGTATTGTATAATAGATAGCCGAAAGTTTTATAGGTGATTTTGAAAAATATGTCGAGTATTAATCTTTTAACTTTAGTATAACTTAAAGAGCTTAAATATGGTTTTAAAATGACGTGACTGAATTTAATGTTTGATTTAACGTGTACATGCATTTGACGTGTAAAGTTATACTGCGTTTAGAGTTATAGACCACTTGCAAGTGTCGCGAGTCTGAATCCCATAATCATTTCGAATGTAATTTGATTAATTTGGTTATTATACTTTTATTTTACATATTAGCTAATATATTATTTGTTATGATACTTGTATAATACTTCTACAGTGCGCAAAGATTTTTTGTATAAATTTTTAAATACTTTTCTATAATACTATGTATAAGATACCAATACTTTTGTGACATTAATCTGCAAAATATACCAAAGAGCGTTAATTTTTATCTTTTAAAAATAAAAATATTTTTTAGAATATTTATTAATAATGTTCAATAGCCCCTTACAAA
The DNA here is from genome assembly GCF_013373865.1 of Monomorium pharaonis. Lineage (NCBI taxonomy): Eukaryota > Metazoa > Arthropoda > Insecta > Hymenoptera > Formicidae > Monomorium > Monomorium pharaonis. The sequence continues at coordinate 10,815,067 of NC_050468.1, read as the reverse complement.
TCTCACAACCGTAATCTTTCCCCTCTTGAGTAAATTGTTAATTATGATCGTTACGTATATTTAAAAAACTTTTGTTATAACATGATTGGTAGTAGAGTTTTGTAGGTAACAAACTTGTACAATAATTATGTTACATAGATATTTACTGAGTTATTTAAATATAACCAATTGATAGTTTATAACCTTTCTCTTCACTATAGTCGAATAAATGTTAAAAAAAGTTAAGTACATATACAGTGTCCCAAAACATGTGGGTCAACGCTCGTAAAAAGATAGAAGGAATCGAGATGTTTTGAGACACCTTGTATATATTCGTGTAGTAATATGCTTAACCTTACAAAGACTAAAAACGTATGTGCAATTTAATGCAAAAATGTACATTTTGAAAAGTTTAAAATGCTTAAAAGTAAAAATGGCTTATAACAAATTTTTATATCTGTGTATTGGCATATTAACATCATTGTACAATTATTAAATAAATGATTCCATGTAATTCATGTATCACTAGAATTCCTCATTATAATATAGAAATATTATGGATAATACAAGGACTATACTTCCTTTTTAATATTTTATATTATATACAAAATTAATATGCTGCTTAAACACAGATTAACTTCAACAATTTAAACATTTCAATAAATTATTAGAAAACAGCAATACTTCCTGCATTAAAACTTTAAGCTATTTTATAATAAACGCTCGAGTATGCTAAATATTCTAAAAAAAAATTTATTCGTACATTCGTAACGCACAAGAGTAAAAAAAAAAGAGAGAAATCAGGATATCGCATTAGATACTGGAAGACAAGGGGACGGCTGCCAATCCGGGTCGTTTCGCCGGTGATTACGAGGAGTGGACAGATTGAGACGGTCCTAGGGCTCCTCCCTTTCGTCCTTCTGCCGGCGATCTCTATGCGGGCTTCTCCCGGGGCGGACGACCCACGCCCAGGACGTCCTATTCCTCATCCTGCGCACCGGCGAGAGAATATTCCCTCCCTCGTGCCGACTACGAGCCACTTTGAAGATACGATCTCGAAACAAATTACGAGTCCCGCTCTCGGGGCTCGCCCTATCTGGCTGAATTAAAATAATCGCGGGCCGTTAGCGGTCGGTCGTGTTTTTTAAATCGGTCTACACGGATCGGTTCCCCCACGGATTCGAGTTTGTCAAAGACCGCGAGGCAACCGTCCACCGTTGTGTTCGCCATTAAAGTTGCACGCACTCGCGACAATAACGAAGCCCCTAGAATTAATAACGATAACGAATTGGCATAAGTTTCTTCGCATTTCTTTCCTTATGCAAATCTTATTTTTTCGATTACCTTTTCCCTCTTTGTTTATATACATATATTTCTATTATCTTCCACTTTTTATCTTTAATTCAGATTTATAAAAATTTTGTAAATACATCAACATGGCAATTTTAGAATTGGAGTGACGTTAACTCAATGGATGCGTTAAGTCAGATTTAATTTAAAATAAGGTGTATATGAAATTTAATAGGTTTGACACTTCCGATAATATACAGTGACTTTTCTTTATAATTGAAAGCTGAGTCAGGTACATTGACATTTCAAGATGAGATCGCGGATGCTGCACCGGGAGAACCGAGGTAGAATATGTACAATACATACGTATATATCGTTATATAGCGGCGAGGCGCATGTACCACTCGGCCGCAGCTCGTCTCAATCCGGATTACGGTAACACCTGACCATCCGCAATTTTATCATCCTCCGTTCCAGAAAGATTCCAATTTTCTTCTCCTGCCACGTAGCTTTCTTTCTACCTCTGCCGGCACACCGCGCTTTCCCATCCCCCATCACTCCCTCATCCCTTACCCTTCATCCTCCCCCCCTCCTTCTTTATCTCCTCCTCTTTTTCCTCCTTTCCGTGTGCTTTTTTCCACCGTCCATGGACTCAATCTGTGTCTCATCGCGGATTATTGGGATTTCGCGAGGATGAGGAAGAAGAGGAAACTGAGGCTCGCTCGACCGTCTGAGCTCCCCGGGCTCGGTTAAGAACTAGAAGAGTACCGGCAAGGACGAGTCTTTAATTCTTTCTATCGTCAGCTGAACCCATCGCTTCGATTTCCTCTTTCGGATAGGTGGATTCAACCGATTATTCACGATGTAGGACGAGAACAGCGAGGTACATTGAACTTCCGCTAGAATCGACGGGCAATAACGAAGTTACGCGACAACGGATAATGATGCGACATAAAAAAAATCCCTCCGCGGCCTCTTTACGTTGATGACAGAGAAAATAATTGGACGATAATAAAAATCTCTTTCCGTATTGTAATGTCTCTCGTAAAGATATCACAACCGGACACGCATTGGAGATAAATATAGTTCACGGTAAAGATGGTATATCAACATTCAACTTTATTATAAGATACTAAAGAATTAAATAAAATAAGATTATATATTAATCCGGAAATATTCATTTTATTTTATTTTTTACATAAACGGTTATCAGTATTTTTATACCCATCTAAAATTCATCATTGTTAACTGCATAACGTATATCATTAATTGTATGTTATTAAATATATTTCTATTTATTCATATATATTATATAAATTTAATCAATATTTTGTGAAAAAAGTAAAAAGAAATTAACACAATAAATTAAACAAACGGAAAAAAGCACATCAAGTAACTTTTACCACAGTATTTTTACAAAACTAAAAAAAGAAAATATTTAATAAAACATTTTTTATATTACGCATTTTTATGGGGAGAGACCGGGAGAGACGGGAAGAGACGGGGAGAGACCGGGAGAGACGGGGAGAGACCGGGAGAGACGAGTAGAGACGGAGAGAAACGGGGAGAGACCGGGAGAGACCCGGAGAGGCAAAAATGTTTCTATTGTGTTTAAATTAAGGTAATAAGAAAAATAAAGATGGCTGTTATTTTATTGAAAAAAAGGAACTTATTTAAAACAGTCTTTTGAATGAATTTCTAAATCCATGGCAGCTTTTAGAAAAAAAAGTTAAAAGTACGTAAATAAATGAATATTAGATTTATTAAAGATAGATAAATGCTTATTCAAAAATAAAATAAAAAGAGCAACAGTAAAGCAAGACTCTTAAAAGTTAAACAACAAAAGAAAAATTGAAAAAAAACGTAGCATAAGAATAGAAAGCCACAGCAACGCGTGGTAGAGCATAGCTAGTATAAAATAAGAATCAAAAATCATACAAGTTTATTTATACTGTATTTGCAAAATTACTAAAAATGTTTATTTCTATTGCATTTGTATATTATATTAAGTAAATGTAAAAATTATATGAAGACTTTTCAAATAAATATTACTTTTCAATAAAAATAAACATTTATAGAAGCATGGTATAAACTTTTTATATTGTATAAAGATATTAATAGTGTTTAATATTTTTAAATTCAAAACTCATTTATACTTATATATTATTATATTTAAAATATAATAATATATATCATTATCAAATAGAGTCCCAGTTGTTTAGCCTTGAGTTAATAATTCAACAATTAAATGAATCACGAGAAGCAAAGGAGCAATTTGCCATCAAATATACAAATCTTCTGTAGACGTGTCAGAAGAATATCGATGTTTTTATAATTTTTAACGAGCGTATTTTTAATGTCGATGCTGACACATCGAGTTGCCATCGCTCGTCCAGGAACGATAGGGTCACGATCGTCATGCAAATCCTCTTATGCGGGGGGAAACAAGACGCGACGAAGGCGGCAGGAAATAAACCACCGCCGATGGAACGCAAAAATAATGATCCTCACAGGCGTGAGATAATTGGCGCAAGGAGCTTGCGCGTTCCGCAGAGACAGGCACAGAGGAAGAGATGCCCTGCGAGATCAAAAGGACCTTCACCTTCATCCGGCTCCCGGTGTTCGCTCCGATATCATAGGAGCTGATGGAACAGAAAGGAGAAGGAGGAGAAGAGGTTTCTTTTTATCGTTCGTCCGCGAAGAGGAATCGCAAGCGACGCCGACGCACGAAATCGATCTGATGATTAATTTTCAATCGCGGCTTAATTACGCCGGGCGGCTAAGCCCGATTGAAGAGGCGTCCCCGGATAGTGAAAGGGCGGGCTGTGTAGTGCAAAAAAAAAAGAGAAAAGAGAAAAAAGGAGATCACGTGAAGGGAGAGAAAGAGAGAGAAAGATAGAGAGGGGGGAAGGGAAGAAATGAGCGAAAACGAGAGAGATGGAAAGGCCGCGTCCCAGTCGCCCCTGCAGCCGTCGAATAAAAGACTCTTCGTTCTCTCTAGAAGAGGATTGTGTCCAAGGATGAGGACACGCTGGCGCGGGGATGAAAGGGTGCTCGCTCGAGAAGGCGGGGGTGGCGCAGGATCGACGCAGGACACGATTGCCAGGAACACGTGATTAGATGGTCCTCCTTCCACGCGATTCTCCAGATTGGACACCCCGTCGTTGGGAGACGTAAAAAAATGCAATCGGCTCTTACCGTAATGAAAAAGTCCCGACCCCGGGGGTAATACGGCAACTGACGGTTGTACGTTGCCTATGTGTATACGCGTGCGTGCGCGCTTGTATGTACGTGTAACGCGCGCGTTTGTAGATGCACGAGAGCATGGCTGCTGGATCGTAGCGGCAATTGCAGCTGTCGCGTTGGGAATGATGACGCATTTAGTATGCCTAGAAATCTCAATTTTTACGGGCGAAGATAAAAGTTTTCTTATTATATCATATCAAAGGAAAACAAAAAATTATCATAAATTGCGTATCATCGTTGCATGCGAAGTTACATTTTCACACTTGATCATCATAGTTTATATCTCCGCTTAAAAAAAAGCTCATTAAATCTTTACCTTCATTTGACTTTCTATTTTATGTACATTTAAATATAACTTATCAGATAAAAAGCGGAGCTGGGAAATATTTCGCATTATCTTATGTAACAAGAGGATGAGTGGTAAGAATGAAAAATGTATTAGGTTTTAAATGAGAGACGAAACCATCGTAAGATTGAGTTTAAGAGGCAAAATACAACATCATCGAGAGAGCAAGAACCCCGTTACTCCCGTGATTCATCGGTCTTTTTACGCTGGGTGGCCAGAATAATTCACCCTAATGCCCCACCTAACTGCCTGCGACCCTCGTTGCCCGATTGTTTATTGCCAAAAAGCATCTCTTTAATATATATCATTCTACCTCGAAAGAGATCTCGTCTCCTTCGGAGGAAAAAGGGGGCGAGTGAGAAAAAAAAGGAATTCTGGCATGGACCCGACGAGAGATTTACCTTCACGAGACTTCAATTTCTTCCTCGACGACTTCGCGCGAAGTGAAAAGCGGGACAAATAAAGGGAACCGCGGGAAGCAAAACGATATTGCAAAAATTCTCCAAGTATTATTGCAAAATTTACATCTGTATGAATTCGTTAAAGTATTAAAAACTTTTTTTAACTATCAGTTCCGCTGTACGTTAGAATAAAAGAACGCGTTTTACACGTTGGTTTTATTACAATCCTGTTGAAAATCCGTAAAAATTATTAATTCCGACCGTTTCGACGAAAACATCATCGTACACGTAATGCATCCCTTCATACGGCCGCGGCTAATATGGCGGCAACTCTTTTTCAATTACCGATTCGCAACAAATTTGCGTCCATCTCCATTAATATGTCCGGAGATATTGATTCGCGTCCCGCTCGCTACCATCGAAATGCCTCCGAAAAATATAGCTTCCTCTTTTTCGTTGATGGTCGTCGTATATCAGAACGGTACGGAGATAGAGGGGAAGGACAAAGGATGGTAGGGAAGGGAGGGAAAGGAGGGGTGGGAAGGGGAGAGAGGAGGTGGAACTGTCGAATTGACGTACGATACGAGGTGTATTAATTAGCGGCGGGAGAAAATTGCGACTGAGCATAGCCTCCGGGATTGAAATCGTTATCGAGGGGGTTTACCTCGCGATTTTGATTTAGCCCCGGCCTTCCACGTCAATTCTAATTGCGTTTGACAGTAATTTGGCAAGGGAGAGAGGGCTGATTGACGGCTAAGCCGCACGGCCACGTTCGGTTTCGCCCCATGTTCCTCTTACGTTTCCTCCACCCGGTTTTCTTTTTTCTTTTTTTTTTTTACCAATCTAACAATAATACACCTCATGTGCGTGCGCGTGCACGGTTGTATTTTTCAGCACACGCCGCACTAAGAACAGTTTGAGTCGCAAATATCCGACGTACAACCGCAGCCAATTAAAATAATGCCGATGTTAATTAAGCCGCCACGCCGATCATGTTGTGTGACATGTACGAAATATCGCGCCGATCATCATTATGAAAATCCGAACGTATTGAGAATCGATCGTAAACTGGTACCGGATACATTGCGGAAAAATGATACACGCTAAACTGGTGGCCAATTGACTGCTTTCCGCGAAAAAGCCAATAAATGAATCAATATTCAAGAATTGTGCATTGAGAAAAAAGTTGCTAGCTTGACTAAATACAATTTGTCCCTACCAATTTCTTTAGTTCAAGTATTTGTATATTTAAATTGTGTACAGAGTTTTATAACTAATGGCACAATCGGGAAAAGAATGAATCTATGAGGAAAAATTAAGTAAAAAAATAGAATAAAATTCTTTCACGTAATCTGCCACTTTTATGATAATCGAACTTGAAATTTGGCATATTTTGACGTAAAATATGAAATTGTCTTGTAAATTATTTATCAAATAATCAACTATTTTTTCAGAATCATTTTCTTCCCGGTGTTTATTACGAAACACGTTATATACTATTCATATATACAATTATTGTGTATATATACATAATATATAGATATATATATTTATGCATTTAAATATAAACATGTGTTTTTGTAATATATACTTCATTTGAGTATATATTAAATACTTGAACTAAAGACGTAAGTGATGCGCAAACATATAATTATAAATGTATTTAATCAAATTAATAACTCTTTTACTCAATATAAGACATGTAAACAAAAAATCTATTAAAAATAAAATTTATACACTTATATCAAACAATAAACCGATAAATTCGTTTATCATTCTTTTCTCATGTGTTTTTTCACATTATAGAATCAGAGTTGCGCAAAGTACATGATAAATGACATCTTCGAAGGACGGCAAGTGTGCAGTTTCAAATTGGAGCAGCAGAAACTGCGAGGTGCCTGGCCGATCTCCGTGGCGAGACAGTATTAGCACGCGCGAATTAATTAAGCCATTAGCCGGTGCTGATGCACGCCTGTTAATCATCAGTCACTAATTATGCTAAGCAGCCGAGGTGCAGCAGGGACGTATGGTATGCAGGTGAACGCAGTGTATTACAAGGCCGTAGCACGTGCTGCATCATCGATCCGCGAGCGAGAATGCAAGTTGCGATGCGCTCTGCTGTAACATCGACGTGCGATTTTGTGTAAATGATCGCCAGTCGTCTCTTTGATCGCAGACATTAACACGTAACGACAATTCATGGGTGAATATAAAAATGCTCGCTTGTTATTTCTTAAATTACATTTTGATTATTTTGTTTATCAGTATTATATCTCTCAGTCCGCCATCTTTGTGATATCTTTTTTTTAGATTAAAAGTGTTAATTTACAACCAAATTGTAATTTAACTGTATTTATTAATTAAAAAAGACATCACACAATGTTTTCTCGTAATGTGTGATTTTCCCTTTTTTCACTTTCAAATAGAACAAACCGACCGAAATCTCATGGACGTTCAATGACCCGACTTTAAGTTGGATACCCTCGATACCCGCCAAGGGTGGTGGCTAAAACAAAGGGCTGGTCTCGGGTTGGTCGATAGTCCACGGCCGCCAATCAGGCGAGACCTCGCCAGCAACCCTCGTCCTTGCGATCCTCCGCAAGGGTGGGTTAGATTCCGGAGAGGGTTCGTTCGTCCATGTAGGAGACAGATTCTCCGAGATCGAGAATTCAGGAGAACACCCACGGCTCACCAGTCGTCTCCACGGTGACGACTACTGGATGGAAAAGACGGGCCAATATCTTCCCTTCTTATATATACCGAATATTCGCCTTTGTCGGGTAGATCGCGAGTGGCCCACTCGGTTCTATCGAACGATAAACTGAGAACACGAAAGATGCGCGCTGGCTTTACCGCGAGATTGAAATGTATAACGCCATTTTCATGCCGAAGCGTTCTCATATCCTTAAAAATACTTCAAAGATTAAATTCTAAGGCTGAATCTGCCTTTGAATTATATATTAGAAATATATAAAATAAATATTATAATGAAAAAGATTCCTACAAAGTCCAAAAAGTTTAATTTTTGGGAAATAAAAAACTTTTCACCTTTAAATTATTCATTGTATAAATATGATATTTATATCATGTTCTTTCTCTGAACGTGTAATAGATATAAAAGCAGGTTCTAAGATTTAATCAATATTTTAAAAATTTATTTAAAAAAAAATGAAAAACGTTTAAACTTGTTTCTGTTCTGTGAAAATTCTATATTTATTACCAACTTCTTCAAAAATATTTTATATTTTATGTATTTTTTTATATATTTATAAATATATTTTATATACTCTTCTTATAACATTAATGATAATAAAAATTAAGTATTATTTAAGATGTAAAATAATTCTTTATTTTTATTTATAAAATGTTATAAGTTGCTCTTTATAAAAACATATTATTTCATCTCTGTTTGTATAAATATAATAATTTTTCTCTGGACACATAAAAGGTACAGATAAAGATTTTAAGAGCAAAGACATAAAATAAAAATATACTAAAATATACTTAAAAAATATAAATACTATAGAACATATATACAATTACGAATATATAAAATTCATCTCATTGCTTTTGTAAGTGTTGAAAATAAATGAATATAAAAAAAGCAAAACATATAGATTGAAAATCTTAATTCAAGCAACCTATATTTTTGTCGTTCTACTTCGTCGTGGAATATTCATTTAGATCTTAAAATTACACATGGGTTTCCGATGGAGCAGCCATACTCTTATCTCTACGGTGACGACGGCTGAGAAAACGAGCCAAGATCCGCCCTTCCTTGATACGTCGACCCTCGTCGCTGGCATCAGAAAATTAAACGCAGCCGGCCATTCGTTTTTACTCGAAATATGGCGGATCTCCGTCGAGGAGCTGTAATCTCCTCGAGAGAGTATTCCGAGATACAAATTGATTTTAAGCATCCATCTCTGATATTCTCTCTGTAATTCAGTAATCGCAAATCTCGTGAGATCGTAATGCTACCTCGACTGTAATTAGGAAAGCTGAGAGACGAACTTGATTTCTTACCTCAAAGCATCAGCCTTCATACTTTTCGATTGAAAAAATCATAACTATACTCTTATATCTGTTCAGTCTTAATTTTAAATTATCACGTATTTCGAGTTACAACGTCGTCGTACGGAAGATGTAAAGTGAGTTTGTGTCAGCTGCATATTTACCGCAACAAAAATCATCATTTGGCAATTTGTCTCAACGTATCTCGTTTATTCAACACTTATTTTTATTATACATCCTTACGCGTTAGGTCTACATAAAAACTTATTAAAACGAGCTTAATCATATGTTCATAACTGGTTCTGGGCTGGGGCAGCTTCGCGCGGCAGCGTCTCGGTGCGCACAATGGCCTGGCTCTAGAAAAACAAACAGAACGTTTTATAAAATCTATTCATTGCATTCCCCTAAGATTATCGTTTTTGCAATAACAACAATTATGAGTCGAGATCATCAACTAAATACAATTAAGTATTTCATAATTTAGAAAATACAGTAATTGTGTTGAAACTCTGAGAATGTAGCTACCTCTAGATAATTAATGTCCATTTCTGTTAATATATGTAGATTAATTGTGATCTTGGTTCAAATTATTCTTCATCTTCTTCTATATAATTCTTAAAACTAAAAAGATAATAAGTAAATTAAATTGAGATTAAAGTTAATCTACATTAGTAGAAACAGAGATTGAAGGATGAGTAGAATTAACATTGAACCGAATTAAATTTAAATAAAAACTTTTGCAATTTAAAATTCAATTTTTTACTTTTTATTTCGTATGTAAATCTGTTGTTTATTACAATATACAGCATTATTAGATATAAATTTTAACACAGCTCCGGAGATATTCAAAGGTATTTCACAAATCACATATCAACATGTAAGTGTTAATTAAACAATCAAAGTAATCTCGTGAATGGGGAAAAAAATTAAAAGTCAAAGATAACCTCTTTTCAAACGTAATATGACATCTTTCTGTTTCAACAAATGTCGTAAAATAACATCAGTTGTCGCGGCCACAAGACACTGATGTATTTATCACACCGATAAAATTCAATGGCACACTTGTTACGCCGATGAGAGTTGTTTAAAGTTGGGGAAAAAAGGATAACGAGCCGCTTTTGTAAATGATGAACAAAAACCGAATGTGTAAATGGCCGTCGACGAGTTGCCGCGTTGATGAAGAGGGTGGCATCGTCGACGAAGTGGTAATATAAACTTACTGATTGCAATTGCTACCGGTCTTTTGGGAATTTATATATGTATATAAAAAAACACGCGGCAACAGAGAGCCACTGTTTTCGCAGATCGATAATCGTTTGTCACGGCGCGTCGAGGTGAAACGCGTTCGCGAGCTTTTTTATTAACTCCCGCGCGTGTCCCACGAGCTTTCACCTTCTCTACCCGTGTTTCGCGTTCACGTGCATACACCACGTGTACATCGTGCTGTTAATAATCATGAATAATTATCTGACATCTCGATATTCGATATGCTCCTCTCAGTGAGAAGAGCCTTTCTCTCATTTGAGAAGAGCGCACGCACAATTAACAAAAAGCTGCTGAGGAATTATTGAATCCTACAGAGTCGAACCTTGAATATTTTAGATATAATTAACATTTTACATAATAAGTAGCACAATAGATATTTAATTATCTAAATAACAAATTTAGTTTAAAATTATATTTCAAGACTGAAAGCTCATTCGGCACTTTAACATGTAAATAAAATCACACAAGAAATATTAAGCGCTAAAATTCAGCTTTGACAGAATAATGCTCATCTCTAATTCATGTTTCGGTCAATGTTTCCAGATTATTGTTTCAATTTTATTTTAAAATTTAAAATTCTATATACTTTTGGAGCAATTACTGAACTAGAACTGATATATTACTTTCTGTCTCATAAATAACTGATAAAACTACTTAGGATTTAAACCAAAATATAACACTTTGCTTGCGGCTACTTGCGCACAAAAGGTGCACAAAATCTGAGCCTAATAATTGAACAAAAACAGAACGACAACTGGAATATTTAACTGACTAATAAGCAAGCTTGAAAGCCTGTCTATCAATACTAAACAATAACTGGACAGGTGTCTACGTATATTTTTATCAAGAACACTGCTTGAACTGCTGATGAAACTGCATCGGGTTCTCGTTCATTTCCTAAGCAGCATTGTTACTACAATAAGAATGCAACAATGCTGCTAAGATAGTAACTGGATGGGTGTCCAGGAAAAGTGTATACATCATCTCTACCGGGGCAGCCTCTTTATCGTTCAAAAAGCCGATTGTCCGAGTAAGATAAGTCGAAGCCGATATTGATTTTTGCTAATAATACGGCGAAACGTTTTTAGTATTCCAGCTTTGCGGAAAATCCGCGTTTCTGGAGGAATCGTAGACGTTTCGAAATAGACACGACGATTGCGAGTCGATTCCGATGCGAGAGAGGGTACTCGAAGCGGATAAATTTTTATCAGCGCTCGTTCCGGCGTTCCGAGCTTATTAAGCCGTCCGTCCGTCCGTCCGTTCGTTCGTTCGTCCTCACAATGGCCGTCGAACGGATGGAAAGCCGCGAGCGAAGGTATGGAAGATTCGCAATCCGTATACCCAATCCTCTCTTTCAGTGTAATTATTTTTACGCGAGTCGAGAGCTCCTGCCGATGACAGCGGACCACGACTACCGGAGGAGGCGGAGGTGGAGACGAGACGGGAGACGAGGAGGCGAGGACGCGACGCGACGGCGACATCGCGTGTCGGATCCAGAGAGGCGACATTGGTTTCACCGTCGAGGAGAGAAGCGAGAGACACGGGCAGGTGGAGGCCTAGCTGGACTGAAGTCCGGGTCACCCCCCCTGCACACACACTGCACACTCGTGCGAGCCGCGGGAGTGGAGAGACGCGGATGGAAAACCCGCGGCGGATGGGAAAAGGTAGGCGAGCGCTGGCGCGTGACGGGCGGGGGTGGGACAAAGATCGGTGTCATTGGCAGCATCTCGGCGAGCTGGAAACCGACAGGCGGAAACTGACAAACTGACACGTGACTGGAACACCTGGCGAGCCGATAGAAACTGTACGCCGTGTCGGTGGCGCGGGCGCGACTTCGACCAGAGTCTCCTGGAAAAGGGAAAACCACGAACCGGACGATCTGTCTCGTTTAAAGACCCTGGAAACGTTCTCGCGGGGTTTCTTCCCTCCTCCTCCCGTTTGCCGCGGGGAAAATACGATCGGGAACAGTGTCCTATTTCGTGAATTTTTTTGTGATTCTCAGATGAAACTCGCGGGTAGCTGAAAGTAGGCTTTACGCGCCACGAGAAAGTTTATTGCACGTACGCGTAACAGGAGCAGGAAGCTCCACGTCTCAGAAAGAGTACAGGTTGGCATGAAAGTAATGACTCTCTTGTAAATAAACAAGCGAGCAATCGGTGTGTGCTTTCCGAACTTAAAATCCACGTTCACGCACCATTACTGTTATTAGGACTGTTACTTTTCAACATTTTCACTATTACCAAGGAAAAAGAAGCGGACCCAAACAAATTATTGTGCCTCGAAGAGAAAGGAGTATACGAGGTTAATAGGAAATACGTTTGTACCAACGCGACAACAGGCGCAGTAGTCCGCATTTTCTCGCGAAGAAACTCGATCGCCGCCTCGTCGTTTTCAGCAACGTTGGCAAAGTGGTCCCGATCTCCCTCTCCCCCTGATGTAATAAGCAAATATCCCGAATAATAACGAGGCACGTCGCAAGCAATCTTATGACAGTATAATCTTCCACATTACGTACAGCTTAATCCGATCCTGGACGAGAACCAGCGTGGATGATTCAGTGAGGGGACGAAGGGGGCGACGGGGAGGTAACGGAGGATGACTCTGCGAGAACGAACGAACGGACGGACGGACGAACCAACGAACGAACGAACGAACGCGCGGCCAGCCAGAGCGCTCTGTCCGCTCTCTGGTTCAATTTCTGGCGTCAATTAAAAAGTGATGCGGACCGAGGAAAATCAGGAATTAACGAAGCGGGCCCCGAGCCGTTCCCGTCCACGCCGACGTTTCGCCGACGCCCCGTTCCCATTCTCGCGGCGAATCGTCCTTAATCGGCTGTCATTGAGGAATCTTGGCAAGAGCCGATCGATGTGATGCCGATCCGATTTTAGCGAAGACGTCCAGAAGTGGAATCGAGTCTATGTGCGTGAAGAACGAACCGCGAACCGTAAGAGAGAGAGAGAGAGAGAGAGAGAGAGGGAGAGAGAGAGAGAGAGACGTCGTCTCCCTCGCTGCTCCTTCGAGGCGATCATGATGGAGAGAACGACCGCGTTCGAGCGGAAACGAGTGTTTTCTTTAAACTCTTTATTATTCTCTTATCTAATACATATTCGAGATTGAGCTGATTGAGAATCGACTAATAGTGTCAAAGGCAGAATGGCACGTATGATAACGACTTTATGCGAAACCTTGGCGACGATAGGAAAAACAAACCTATATGCAACGGAGCACGTGTTCGGGAACATGTGCAGATTTGAACGAAACTGACCCTTGATCTTTCCCTTTATAACGACCTTCTTCCTACTGCGCTGCGTTGCAACGGCTAACCGCGATTCGGACTTGAGAAAGGAGGCTTCGCCTCGTCTCGAACTAGCACCCAGCTGAAGTTCGTTACACAGCGTGACTCGGCAAAGACGATTTCTTGGACGATCTACCTCGCCTCGCGCCTTCGACGGATACTCTTTTGCGCGAGCGAGCGAGCGATCGAACGGACCTTCTTCCACCGGAGTTTGAAGAAAGCTGTCGCGAGCTACCCATCATTAGCGCCCATAATTACCGAATTCGCAGTCGCGCGATTTAATTGCGCGATTGCGATATTATTAATCGATCGGGAACCCGGGCACCATAATATTCGCACGCAACTTTTTCACACGCAACGAAAATCGATTGTTCCGAGTCTTCAGAGTCCAACTTCTCACTGTAATTCATTTTTAGTCATAAAGCTTTAAATTGAAATTGGAAACTATCGTTAACCAATAACACGATAAATGTTAGGACGTCAATATTTAATAAGATTGAATACTGGACCGATGTGTGACACAAGAAATAATAAGTGCCATTTTTCGGTTTGAGTGGATCTTGGTGCTTAATAATATTTCCCTATCATTTATTAAATGTATTTTTCAATTCCATAAGCTGCGCACCGATGGCTGTTGGACTTAAAACGTAATCATAAACTGAAGTTAGAAATAATCTCTTAAGTTAATTTGATTGTCAAATTCAGTGATAAAGTATGTTGAGAAATTAAAAAACTTGTTGCGAAAAATATTATTTCAGTCAAAATGTATCAATATTTAAATTAAAACTTAAAGATATAATATATTGTATAGTCGATCTGTGTTCAAATATTTAAAGTAAAAGAAAAAGCATCCGATTCAAATATATTTCAGACAGTTCGAATCCAAGCAGTGATTAATATATTATCAATTTATGTCTGAAATCGAAACAGTAAAAAAGACTGGAAACACAATATGCATTGAAAATAAAGGAGCAATAAGTTGTTTTTACATTAACATGTTAAAAAAATTAGGTTTAAACTATGATGAGGTTTGAACTATTTAGCGTTTAATCATGAAACTTGAATAGTCCGAAATATTCGATCATCCGATGTTTTCGATTTCACTGATGTAAGTCGTGAAGCGTTCTATTCATTTATTTGTGACAATTTTGTATATTTACGGGGAAATAAACTTTCTTGAAATCACACCTTGGCGTTTCCCGATCTTTAATCCTCGCCAAAACGCTCGAACTGCAACTGGATTCAACTGGAGGGTTAGTCGTAGTCACGAATTCTGTTGCGCTTGCTGCAGAATTTGCCATTATCCACCCGCGCCGTTTCGCCAATGTTGACTACGAAACTCCGTAACGGCGTGTTGCAATCGTGAAAGGCGCGGAGCTTTGCGATGACTGTTGCAATTTACCCTCTCGACTAGCCCCGCCTACAGCCGGCTACAACGTTTCTCGTGAATTAACGGCTCGCCGTACAATGTGAAAGTAAATCGTCGAGAGCACATATCGGCCGGCTGATTAAGAACGCGTCCATCCAGCGCCGCGGCCTGCGATCATCAATCGGCACTGGGGGCAAAAAAGCGGGGACACGTCCCCGCATGCGTGCGTACGTGCGTGCGCGAGATTGCGAACGCCGACGCGAGGAAAGGGCGGCGCGAGGGAGCGAGAGAGCCCTACGCGTGGAAGGAACGGCGACGGCCGCGCGCGGCTAATTACCTGAAATAACCCATTAGTCCTGTATCCACCGGGGAATTACAAGGCAACTGCTGAGACAGAGAAGGCGCGTCGTCTTTGACGTGTTAATCTCGCCCGAAGGACCGCGCGTTCCTCTTCCACAGCCTACCTCTTCTTACCTTTACCCTCGTGCCCCTCCCTCCCTCCCTCTCCCTCTCTCTCTCTCTCTCTCTCTCTCTCTCTCTCTCTCTCTTTCTCTCTTTTTCTCCTGTTTCCGTGAATCAGCACTATCGCGCACCTGAGAAAAATCGCCGGCACGGAACGAGCCGCGATGCAGATCCGCCGAATCGATTATCGGTGTAATAAGCCGTGCCATTTGGGCGTGATCCCAGAACAAACTCGCGCTGCGAAAACTTCTAGCGTGTGACAGACGCATTACAATGTTTATCAAAAGTTTTGTAAATCGCCGCCGGTCGTAATCGTCTGGCGTTTACGTGCTAAATAATTAATTCCGACATAACGTTTCCCTGCGACTTGACAGAACGACGATTCAAGCTTCGTCGAAACAATTTTTGTACGCATTTTAACATTTTTGCCTTAGGTCACTCCCATTATCATTTCACTCGACGATTTCATTTCGGAGCGGTTATATGCTCAGGTGGTTTTGCGAGCAGAGATAATTTTCGCCGTGTTTTTCAACAGAGAAAAGAAGTCCCCGCGGAAGAAGAACCGATCGACAGTGCCTTCGGATAACTGCTTGGCGGAGATTCGGAGGTTGGAGGCCGCGAAGTGAGAGGAGCAATCACGAACGATTTCATAGCTGTCACCCTCGATGGAGGACCTCGGGTTCCATTTCGAGGTTCCCGGGCCGGGGAGATCTCTGTGGAATGACGGGGCGCATTCCCCTCTTCGCCTCGGGAGGAAGCTTTCCCTCTTGAAAAAATTCGGGATACCCGCCGCCGCGCCGGAGCGGGCATGTACCTCGCGCGAACCCATCGATCCGGAGGCCGTCCACCTGACGTTTCAATTTTTAATCGCCCGCACGATACATTACGCCTCAATGTGCGCGCAAGAACGTTCGAGCGGCTCGGGATTGGAGAGCGAATCGAATTTCGCCTGGAAATTGAAATATTTTATATTCCAATCCGTCTCGAAAAACGCAATCTCCTGGAATATCGTCGAAGAATGATTGTTTGTATCGGGAGAGACCTATTATATATATCTTATGCTAGGGAATTCTTATCCTTGTGAGAAACTGAGATAACAATTTTCTTCGGTCATAAATTTTCGGAAAAAGAATGTCTCATAAGTCAGAGGAAAAAACACTTAAATCAATCGCATTCTCTTATTTACGAGGCATATATCAGAAAAAGATCAAACTACAAAAAAAAAAAGAAAAATTCTTTTAGTGGCACATTTACACAGACCTATGTCATTTTTCTAACCATCAGTATTTTTTAAGCAACCAAATTTATCTTCCGTTTAAAAATTTGTTGCCTCTTGGAGAAAGTGAGCATACTCGTCGCGCACAGAAGGAGCTGACTGACGGTCTACCCGCGATAAATCGTCAAGTAATAATTGGGACTGTTTTCTTAAAAATTTCTATAAGAATTCAGACAGTGCAAGCAAATAACACACGGAATCACTTGTTTGATTTTACCCTCGGTTATATTGCCACCAGTCTATTTGTCTCCTTGAAACAATAATTTAACAGTGACTTATAATTGTTGCCAAAATAAACAACCCTACCAGTTATAAAATGACAGTTTTTGTGCAAAGAATATAAATATGCAATCTAATGTTTAGAAAATAATGGTGTCTAGAAAAATAACGTGAGTCTGTATACGTGTTTTGTGGCGCTAATAAGAATTTTTTTTTACGTCTGGTTAATTCTTTTGCTTAAAAAACACCCTATCTAACAACCCACTCGCGCCAAGTAATTTATAGTAGATGTTTATTTTAGAAAAAATAAAATAGTTTGCGCTCCGTCAAAAATATATAAAAAAAAGGTGATTACATAGAAAATAAAGTAGATATGTATTTTATAAATAATACAAGTTTTTCCCCTTTATTTTGTTTCTTTTGCTGGCCCTTACTTTTAATATACGCCTGGTATTAATATCATAATAAAATAAATAAATAGTTTGGTTAAATTTTAATATAATATAAAGTAAAATTCTAAAAATTCAAAACACGACGTCGTCCCATGGCTGTATATTATAATTTTTAAGGATAAATTCCAAAAGAAATTCTATCTGTATAATGTAGCTGTAAAAAGAGCCCGTTAAACTTATTTATCGATCCCGAGTGAAAAATAGAAACAATTAAAAGTATAAAATAACTTTTCCTCGCGTCAGTGCATTGTTGACTATCAATTAACGTACGACATCATACGTGTTGTCTGTCACGGGAGATCTGAGAAAATCTTGGAAGATCAGCTCGAAATCGGTTAGTTCCACGTACTTTCCCGACTGCCGCGCTCCGCCTATCCAATTTGCTCCGTGGACGTTGCTCAAAGAACGACTCATTCTCGCCGTGCGTACGAGCGATGTCGAAATGAGAGAGCGCGTTGGAGGGCCGGTACTCTCGAGAGAGGCGTAGAAGCTCGAGTTTACTCGTTTGAGCGCGACGAAAGGGCCCGTTCTTGCGAGCGGCCGGGCTGATGGCGCGCGAAGGACTTTTTCGCCGTGCGATTTTTTTTTCTTTCTCGTTGACTTATTTTTGTAATTAAAGCGACCGCCACGGCGGAACGATCGGTGACAAGGTGCGCCGACCGGCTCGCCGAGGGTCAAGCTGTTCGATTTTGGCGATCCGGAGAGCGAATCGGTCGATCGATCGTAAGATCGGCAGACTATCGAAGCGGCCAATCGCCTAGTTTGCCTGA
Organism: Monomorium pharaonis; assembly: GCF_013373865.1. Taxonomy (NCBI): domain Eukaryota; kingdom Metazoa; phylum Arthropoda; class Insecta; order Hymenoptera; family Formicidae; genus Monomorium; species Monomorium pharaonis. Next base: position 10,796,682 of record NC_050468.1, on the reverse strand, counting down.
GCGGAACGAACTCGCCGTGCAGATCGGCCTGTCAAGTGAAACTGGGGCAAAACATCCGCGTCCCGATTTAATCCGCCGGCCGCGAGGAATCGAGTCGGGATCGGTCACGGCGTGAGAGCTTTCTCGGCTCGTTGTAAAGATCGATAGGATGGATCGATTAAACGGCCCGATAGAGATCGCGTTTGTCGTAGAGATCGCGAGTCGGCGCAACGCGCGCGCGCGCGCAAAGTGCACGCAAAAAACGAGCCTTGGTTTTGCTGATACTTTCATGAACGAACCACCACCGAGTGCCCGAGAGTCGAGATTTTGCCGTTCGCGTGGGTACTCACGTGAAAATCGACTTTCTACGTTAACGGACGAACGGAAGGAAAAAAAAATCAACGCTGTCACGCCCTAGATCGTCGCTTAAATGACTGTTCATTATTATGCCGAGTTCATTAAAAGTCGAGCAGCCCGCGGCTTGACTCGTTAGCAAATTACTAAGTAAAATCGAAATTGCAAGAAACGTTCCCTCAATTTATCATCCGACATCAGACTGTGTTCATCAAGAATGCGATATAATGCTCGCATCTCTACGTAAATTTTTGGAACTGAATTCTGTGCGAGTCATTTAAATAAATGAAAATTAAGTTCTTGTAAATTAATATCCGACCGCACATGACATATACGTGGAAAGAAAATCGAGTCAATTGCGAGTATACACGGACTAACGTTACTATTAACGAAAATGAAATTCAAATTTCCCGTGGAGCGCGCGTTCCCAAAATCTCGCGAGGAACACCCACCGAGTAGGTGGGAGATGACCTGCGCGCCAGCAGAAGTAATCAATCTCGAGTGTCTAGTAAGTTTCACGCCTCTTGCTCGATTCTCTTTCGCTTGATCTAATCTTCTCAGGAATTGAAGGAAGACTCACCGTAGCGCGCGAAACAATCAAGGAGCCTGATCCTTCGGTGGTGGAATGGTTCGACATTGTCGCGGCGAGAGTCGTTCACGTCGGCCAGGATTCCTGCACGCGTACGTTGCCCGTCGCGTTCCAATCCCTGCAACACACAAGACGTGCGTCTGAGAGCTATCGGGGTCGGGATCCATTTTCGGCCGTGGCTAAGGTAAAGACCGTTTCCGTTCTGGCGAATTAGCCGCCGTTCCATCGCGGGAAACATGCCAAATTGATACCAACGAGCTATACTTAATTGCTACGGTCAAAAGAAATTCCGCGTATCCGATGGAATCGCCACATAAAAGAGGAAAAAAAGAACTTGGCAAAAAGAACATTTCTCAGTTAGATTTCCTAAGAACTTGGAAACACTAAAAACATTAGAAAAAGAGACAAGTTTGGAAAACAAAAATGTTTATTATCACTTGACTACCCGTGCGGAAATTTGTTCGTGATAAACTGGCTTGATCCTAGCGTCTGATCAGTTTTTCCAACTTATTTTTCTTAACCAGGCGCTAGAAATTTAGCTCGTGTGTATTTGATAGGTACATTTCATCTAGCGTCAGTCCACATTAACTATACAAGAAACATATAGAATAATATTATTAGTACCTGCCTGGCGTGGCCTGGATCATTCTATACATCACTAAAGTTAACGCCACTGGAACTTCAAGTTTTTTTATAGGTGATTTTATTGATATTATAGTTTCCGTATTAACAATATTAATATAACAAATTCATTTTTGCGTAATAAGTGGTGATATATTCCTGATTTAATAAATTCTACGAATAAATAATTTAACATATATTATACTAAACTATTGTTAAAAGTGCGGGATCGTGAATATTGAAGGAAACACTTTTCAAATTGGCTGCATTCAATATTGCCTGAAAATCTATAGTGCACGCATAAACTGTAAATTTTCAGTACTGGCAGTAAATATCGGAATTACAGTCATTAAATGAGATTCATTCATGACATAACTTTTTTGATTTGTTTCTTTACATATAATGGTAAACGTAAAGTGATAAACAAAAACGATTATTAAATTGAAAGAAAACACATTGAATATAAAATGATGTACAACATATTATGGTAAACATATAGATAAATTGTGGCAAAAATATAAAAATACAATTTTAAGATACCTTCCTGGAGTGCGATGGCCAGGAAGTAGAGAAAAACGCTAGCTAGTTCCTGGTTAAATTATGTCTAGGGGTTAACATTCACACGATTACATACACATTCGGTACCAGTCATTTTTTCTAGACAAATGCTAGACAGGATTTAGAAACACTGTTCAAAACTTAGGCATACGCGAAACCAAATTTCAACTCGAGCGATTACAAATACGACTGCTCTACACGGAAATAATATCTTAATTATGGTTCCAGAATTCTACATAGACTCTAAATATTGTGTCGATACACACATGAACAATATGCGAAAATCATACGTAATTCATGTGAGAACAGTTGATGGATAGACGGCTAATTTACATAAATGATATAGGTAGAAGTGTAAACGACAAAAAAATTTAAGGGAGCTAAGGTAGATTTAAATTCAGGTAAGGATTGCACTTCGTGATTTCACAGGCTAGCACTCTCACCGTTACGCCACGCTGCTCCAACTGCTCTTACTTCTATTCCGGTTACTTACAAGTAAAGAAGATCCCTAACTGATTAGAACCTCACGGCTCTAAGTATCTATCAGCTTACAAAAACATATATCTTTCTCTTGATGTTTTCAGAACATCTTCATTTTTATCTCGCAATTTCGTAGTTTATCTTTACGGTGCAGTATTAGAGTTTAAATGTCGTAAAGCAGTCGAATTTGTGATCGCTTGAACTTCTTTGAACATGTCATTAAACTGATAAGAAAAAACATCATGTATTGCTCATTCAACACACTAGCACGAAGACGGGAAAAGATCATGTTCATTATAACAAGCATTGACACTCAAATGGTGTATACAATTCGTACATTTACCATACATCTCTTCCTATGTATCTTTTATCTTTTTTTTTGTAAATTCTTTAATGTATCTTTAAAAGTCCCTCTTCCTCTTCATAGGGCTTTCGGTTCTTCGCTAAATTATGTAATAAATTATCTAACGTAAAAATATATAGAGTATAGGCAAAAAAACATTTTTGTCGATTACATAACTTATCACATAATTTATCCGGCTCTTAATAAATTAATACTACGCTCGTTAACAGCAGTTTTCAATTTAATTACATTACGATTAATAATAGATCGTTCTTTAACGGCCATTATTAAATAATCGTAGCCTGTTAAGCGACTACTCCGTAACATCGTGCGCACAACAACGGGCTTATCACGTTTTCGTTCCGCTTCGGTAACTATCAATGAATAATTCATCTACTTCTTTCCGCGAAGAGAGATTCTCCCTTCGCAAAGTTCGTAACACTGTTACGTCGTTATTGCTTTATCAGCCGATAAGCCTCGGGCGCATTAAGACGAATCGCGACACCGGCTACGTGTGTCTCAAGCGGTTACATATCGTGTGTGCGTGTCGGGAAATGTGTCTGCGCTCGCGTTGCGTGTGCGCGGGACTAATTCGCGAGTTAATTTTATGCAGCGCGACATGCGAGAAGTCGGCGCGACGCGACGCGACGCGACGCGACGACGGCGTGGCTTATCGCCGTCGCAACCGCCTGCGACGTACACAATTGCCGCGTTTCCTCCTCGAGAGCGTCTCACGCGCGCATTTCTATCACTTCACGGAGGTGTGAAAATGACGGATAGCCGTAACAAGGCGGGGCGAGATAGGGGTAACGCATTGTACGCCTCGGCGAACGCGTTTCACGCGTCCTATTAAGAGACGCGTCATTAACGAGGTAATTAGATAATTATGAGGAATACGGTTTTAACGTGATTTATTGACTCCCCCCCCCCCCCTCTTCCCTTGACCGTAGCGCACATCATGCTCTTCCGTAATCGCTTCAGTTATCAATCGTTAATTTTATAATTGTATGGTTAATTTTAGCACGTCATTTTTTTTCGTTAGCGTCTTATGTCGCGCTAATATACTTCGGGGCTTCTGATCTCGATGACGTAATTTTGTAATGTAATATCGAACAAAGTGTATACAGCTTATCGTGGAGGTGAAAATGACGAATGGCCGCGACGGGACGATAGGAGGATGGCCGGCGGACGATCCCTCTTCTCGTTTCCCTTCATTTACGACGAGGTCACGAATGACACGTGACGACGAGTAATGAGCTTGGTTCGTTATACCTGCTGCCGCGCGAGACATTCCACACGCCCACGCGTGCAAGAATGTGACGGACGAGGATTGATTTAAGAACTATCGTTAGTGTAAGAATTACATGCTGGATTTCAGCCACGCGGTACACCTCAAATTAATACAAGCGTATTTCATAATTTTTCATATGACTAATGATATACATGACATAATAAAAGCGCAGAGTAGCTTGGTATATCTTGTAAGATGGAAAATGGAGCAAATTCGATTTATCGATCTGCATGTACGTGGAATTTATTTGCTTGAAAGAAAGAGAAGACACAATCGAATGCAGAATTAGAGCAGAGATTAAAAATATAAGTATACAAATAAGCAAGCATACAGAGGAGACAGAGCGAGGAAAAAGAAGATGGAGGAAAGGAGGAGACCCAGAGGAGAGTTAAAAGACGGAGTGTGCGTGAACAGCTAGAAAAAATAAGGAGAGTCACTGCGAGAATAAGTGAATAACGCTTCTCTCTGCCAGACCAAAGATAAACTAGGCCACGCCAACTAGAGAAAGAAACATGTTCGTGCGTGTAAATATTTTTAACGCGTTATGACGTCTGCACACGTAGACACGGCCAGCAACCATCGGTAATAAGAATTAACGAACAAAAACTGTGAAAATTTACATTATTTTTATTATAACCATATGCAAATAACTTATACGGATGCTTATATCGAGAGTAAGTAAAAATCTCAAACCCTTCAACAGGTTTTAACCAAAATTTTCAAACGCGATACTTTCGGACATTTCGGATTTTTGCAGTTAATTTCGCGATTCTCTCGCTCGCCGTTGGCGTCGGCAGATAAATCCTTCGTGGCAAGATCGTGATAAATTTTCGCGAGGCCCGCGAGGGGGAAAGCAATACCATTAGCTTTCGTTTTGAATGGCGACACGAATTACGTTCAGTTGGGAGAGATTGAACAGTATGAAAAAAAGGGTTGCTACCCTCCGCACCGACGAGCGCGAGCATCGATGGCATTGTTCGAAAAAAATTAACCCGGGATTTTTATTTACTGCCGTTCGACTCTCCCACCTCCGCGATTCCGACCCTCCGACGGAGGCGATGAACGATCGAATTCGCCGAAATCGCGTGCACGCTTTTTGCAAGCAAGGAAAATTACTGCAAAGAAATCTCACACTTTACGACGCGACGCTTGCCGCATACATTTTTTAACGATAAACCTTTTACAATATAACAGCTAATAAATATTATTAAAATTTTGAAAAAGCCGATAAACAGGTATAACAGAATGTTAGTGTTCATTAATATTTCTTATATAATATTATTTATGTTCATTTTTACTACTTCTTTTTAAACTGCACGCTATTACTTTCGGTCTTAAAATGCACTTCTCAACATAAGCCACACATTATTAAATTAATGATCATCTCTTATTATATTAATATTAAAAGAAATATCTTAAAATACTGCAGAAAGAACTTGTGTTTCTCACCCAGAATTTGAATCTACTTATATTTATTGATAGGCATCTTAATTAATACAATCACCGAGGCATGTGATGATAATTATCACCCTAAATATTATTGAGCATTAAGATCTTGCTATAATCATTCATTAATCTTCTCTCAATTTTAATTGTGTTATACACAAATACTTATCTACTGAGAAAAAAATAGTTGCAATCATATTTCATGATCATTTTTAGTGCCAACTATATACTTATAGTTATTTTGTTCTGCAAATTATTGCTGTTAGTTATTACTAAGCAAATATTTAAAAAATAGTTATATTTATTATAATTGTTACTGCATTTACTGTATAAAAATTAATTTCAATTTTAATATCTTGACGTTTTTTTATTATATAATGTTTAAAATTATTACAATTTAAAGTAAAATTTTTTCATAGATGACGGAATTATAATATAAACACAAAATTTTTACTACTATATTACAATAATAATAACGGTAACAGTAGAGCTCCTAATCATAATTATTCTACCATGCAATTATAGTTATAAATGTCAAACACTTTTTTCTCAGTGCATTAAATACCGCTAAATAATGCTAATAAACATCTTTGCTAGGTACTCTCCTTAAAATCACCGTTTTAATTTATTGGTCCATCGCAAATATCTCAAGTAAACATCCGAAGAAATCGGAGAGTAGTATCGATCGTATCGCCCCTTTCTTTTGGTGGCCACGGTCGCTCGATAGTCATTATCGTGCGATTCGCGAACAATTAAAGCGAAGTGGCAGAAGCAAACACCGATCGGCAAGAGCGCGCAAAGGGAATTAGTATGTACTCTGAAGTTCGAGCCCTTGGGCTAGCTCGAACAGAAGGCGGCCGGGCGGAGCGTAGCAACGCGTGGCACGGTGAGAGCGCGCGACGGGATGGCACTCAAATATTTACCACACCGTGCAAACAACGCCGGTATTGTTCCGCGGCGCTACTATGTGTAAATTTAATCTTCCTCAGAGGCTCAAAAATGAAGCTCGCGTGCGCGATTGGTGGGCAAAACACGTGACCAGAGAGAGAGAGAGAGAGAGAGAGAGAGAGAGAGAGAGAGAGAGAGAGAGAGAGAGAGAGAAGGAGGGAGGAGACGTCAATTTGCTACACATTCAAAAAACACGTGTATCCGTAAATTACAATTGTACAATTCCACAAATTATGTGGGTTACGGCAATAATCCTTCGTAATTGAGAAATTACATCATTCCTGCAATTTCGTTACTCGATTCAGCAGCACAATCGCACGCCCGTTTTTAGTTACACATTTACCGTCACGCGGATCTAGATCCTTAATTCGTACGTTCCTAGAACGTCGTATTTTACACCTCGTAATATTATTAATGATCTCACAAACTACGTTTCCGCGCGCCTAACGCGCGAGGAAATGTCGGGAGGGATGAAGTCGTCATGGTGGCTCGACGAAGGAACGAGGAATTCGCTGACTCGGCTTCGACGCGGTCCGACGCGACGGTGACATCTCCATCTCCTCATCTCCCCTTCGTCTCCCCTTGGGGGAAAAAAAAGAGGTCTAGACCGTCCTTCTTCCACGAGCCCTCCTCACAGCCGCCCTTCGGGCGAGACGACAACGATGACTCTGCCCGCTGTTACGTGCGAGTGGCCCTCTCGAGCCCTTTGTCGGCCTATCGCGAGAGAGACACCTGGACGCCGCTCGGCTTATCTCCTTCCCGGCCACCACGAGGTCATCCAAAGGGTATCCTCGATCTCGCGTCGATCGCAAGGAGAGTTGGCTAACGCCGTCACGTCGTCCCTCTTGTAACGGCCATTTCGACCGTTGATTTGAGAACGGACGCAAGGAACGACGCCTTGTCCCTCGTACGATTCGTCCGCGGGGTATCATAAAAGGCACACAGCATTGTTTTCGTATCGCATATTCTTTGTCGAACAGTCATGCGAGATATTGTTAACGTATCATCGGTCAATTACCTTTTGATAAAATTACACGCTCCCAAGAGTGACTGTCCATTGATACGTTACTCTAATACATTTTTAACGACTGCAAGGATTTATCGAGACAATTCCGTGCTGATGTAATTATTAATCTGGAGTGTATCCCGATGATGAATATATCTTGCTCATTTACCAGTGGAAGACATTGGGATATCTAGATTCCGGACCGCCATATTAGCGGCCACACGTGGCACCGTGAGAATTAATGCGCACGGGGGCAGCAGGGGGAAAGGGAGGGGGAGGGGGACGGTAGAACGACCAAAGGAATGCCATCGGCGAGCCGCACGGTCTACCTAGAGGAACGTAGCTAATGGGACCACTTAACGTCTCAAGCATCTCACGAAGACACCAGGACAGACCCTTCCCACCCCTACGGGATCCTTCCTCCTCAGCGGCCGTGGTCCGCGTGGCGAGTTAATAATCGCCAATATTTATTCCGGATTGGTCACGGCTCGGTCCGGAGAGTGATGAGCAGCCCGGGCTGAAGAATGACGTGACGGCGGGTTCGAGGCCACGACGGGGCGACCCGCGCGCATATTGTAACGCCTGAGATTAATATTTACCGTTCACCATTACATCGCGTCGCCGTCCGTCCTCCTCGCGAGGCTCTCCTCTCTTGCGCGGGATCACGCGCCGAGAGATCCCTTTTTCTATCTCAGTCTCGTCCTCTCTCCGTTTTGTCGAGGGTGAAAGAGAACGGCGACGAGAAACGCGCGGCGAAGTATACGCCTCGGGAATCATCTTGGCAGTTCGCGGTCGCGCGAATGATATATCGCGCCGTGCCGCACGGATTATCGTACCTGGCGAACCATTTTAAAATCAACACGCGCCACCACGGCGGAAGATTGGGTAATCCGACGGAATACGCCAATTAGGCGAGGTAATGTGTAATATAAAATCGTACTTTGAGTTAACATAAAATTATCAGAGAAAGATCAAGATCCCAATTAAGTTTGGTTATAATAAATCGGATTATCTCGCCGATCGCGGCCTGAAATTTTTTTTCGACGGTAAAACGCGGAGTTGCTAAAGCCAGCTGGCCGGAACAGCGCGGAACGTTTATTAAATGACATTATTAAGCGAATTAACTGAAATGTTAGCGGGAACTGTCCATGGATCGGCCTAACGGACGCTCAATCCGCGATTAAGTCGGGGAAGGCTAATGAGCGTTGAGACTTAACGCCAGATTACAGACTTAATCCCTTTGACGAGCGATTCGCGTGTCTACACGGCGTCACGTTACTTAATACACATCCATATCTATGTACGTGACTAGATAAGATAACGTCGTCCGATGTTACAGTTGGTAATCGTACGTTGGTAATTATTGATTTGGCCGATCACATAATGATTACCCTTGAAACTTACTGTTTTATATCAACGATTTGATGTGTATTATTATAATATTCTATATAGGGAAATAACAATTTTGCTAAAGTATGTAATAAAATATAGGTGGGTACAGATCTAAAAATAATATTGTTAAATAATCCATCAAAATGCAATTAGTTAAAGACAAGATTGAATGTTGGTGTTTCTCATATAACTTCATATATATTTTCAAATTTATCAAACTGCCGAATAAATTTTCAGTCTTGAAACGTTTTTTAAGTTAAATTGAACGAGAATAATATCACAATGTCAAATTAATTCAGTATCATTGCCATAATAGAGACTTATAAGAATCATTATTATTATATTGATTATCAAATTGAAGATAAAAAATTTATTTGACATGCACAGTTTGATTAACTTGAAAATATATATATTATAAAATTACAGAAAAGAAATATCAAATCCACTTGAAAGCGAATAAAGTTTATCTTCAATTAGTTACGTTTTCACATCTCTCGGTCTCTATCCTTCTATTATTGTCCATAAAAGTGATTCTGAAAAATCAGCTCAAGCTGATTGCTATGTCAAAAACTATTTGCTGTACTGCTCTTAAGAATTATTCTAATAATCGAACAAAATTCTCTTCAAATCTGTATCTCAATTAAAGTTTTAACAAAACCGTTCTTTCCGTATATTTATTTTTTAACAAATCTGCATCATGTTTTTCCGAATGTATTTAATGTTGTGTACCTTGCGATACAATTTACAGATTTCGATTGCGAAATTACAGACTCGGCTTGCTTGAATCCTTTGAAAAAGGCGCGGCGAAAACAAGCCGGAACGTCACTCTGGTGCTCTGGCCCGAATGAATTCATTCGGCGCGACTACAAAAAAAAAGGAACGAACGAGCGAGTCCGAGTTAATTATCTTCCGAGTTACTGTCTCAGGTGAGGGGAAGGGGAGGAGAATGGAGGGGTGGATTTAGGTGATACGGTGACGCCGTTTGTATAGAACGACGTGGGACACCCGAGGTCGCGGGGGCGCACAAAAGGGAGGCGAGGATGAATCGCCTCCGGAGAGCGCACGGGACAAATGGGGACATTAAGTCGCTTTTGCCCGGACCCGGTACCAAGCGCTACCGGTACCCCACTGGTGCCCAACTTGACCTTATAATGCAACTCCGCCCTTTCCCTCTTCCCACCCCCTCCATTCCTGTGTGCACGCGTGTAGATTCCTTGTGTTTGCATATACGCACCTCTTGCGACGCGTGCGTAAACGCGCGTGAGCCGTTGTCATCTTCGTGCCTATCAGCATGTTAAATCGCGATTTCGCCAAACACACACACACACACACACACACACATTTGATTCTTACGCTTCTCGGGCACTTTTAAGTTAACACTGCCGTTGTACGGGCTTCACTTGAACTCCACTCCATTGTAAGATGCGCGTTGCTGCCTCGAGAGCAATAACAGAAAATTGGTATTTCAATCTACAATAAATCTAGGTCTCAGCCTCTTCCTGTGCAGTAAACAAAAAGTCGATCTCACGGTTATCATTTTTATCAGTTTTATCGTATCAGTCTACGATATGCGCGCTTCCGTGCATTGACACGTGTCACGAAGTCATTTATGATGAGGCTTGTTTACACGTATCCGCGTTGCACCACGATGAACATCGTAACGATCGCTATCCACTTCCGGCGGAAATGTGGAAGCGCCGTGACTGGTCGAGCGATCTCATCGATCCATCTTTCCTGATGGAGGTCGATAGCTTTCCCGACAACATTACCGCTGTACACTTTTATAACATAGTGAATTAATAAGTATAATAATAACACCTATGTTTATGGTAATTGTCTCGCAATTTCATAACATCTCACATCTTGTCTCGCAATCTCATCAATTACATAATGACCAATTAAAACATTTTTCGTTACTGCATTCTCTCTACATTGTTGTTATTAAGCATAAATATAATTAATAACGATAATAAGCACTAGTAAGTGTAATAATAAATAAGCGAAGAAATAACAACAAGTATAAACCTGCGATAATTTATTTAAAAAAAAAAAAATGCTCGCCGAATTCTCGTGTATCAGCAGAAAGTAGAAAAATATAAAAAAGGGAACCTGCCTTTTTCCCTTCGTTTTCACTTATCCTGCACGCAATACATGATAATTAACAAGGCCATTTGCTCCGAGCAATTAAACAAAGCTGAGATAAACGAGGAAAGTTCCAGAACACCCGGTACGTGGTAGTGCAAGGCCGTAGGATGGTTTTCTCGGGGGTAGGAGCGAGGACCTGTCACATTACGGAGTGGAATTTATGCCCGATGCCCAGCGGCGTGACAAGTTGCCTCTGATGAACGGCCCCACCGCGAACTCTTGGCCCTCCACAACGAGGATAAGAAGAACGTAGGGGACAGAAGGAAGGGGTTAGTAAAAATAAAGAGAGAAAGAGAGAAAGAAACAAGCAGAATCCTCAACACGCTTGCGCCTGTCCTTTGCCCTTTCTCCAAATCTCATCGAATTTCTCCTGCGATTTTTATCGCCACCCTTGCCCTTACAATTTACCATAGCCCGCGAATTCAAATTGAAGATACCGCAGGTAAGGGACGATCCCTCCGTATAATTGTGCAATTTGGCGGACTCCTTCAAACATAACTGCTCTTTAAGGACTTCTCCGTAAAAAAGATACTCGTTTTATGTTTCGCATAAACTTCGACGGAATAAATTAAATTCAACGTAAAGTTTCTTATCACGTGTTATATTTGTAAATGTATTGAATTATTAATTTTAATATTAAACAGTTTATTTTTTTAAATTATAAGGATTTATATTCGCTTTAATCGCTCCAACAAATTTCATATATTTGTGAACCTTATTTTATTTAAAAACTGTCTTCTTTTCTTAATGAAAAACTACATTAAGAAAATTTGAATCCCTCGCCACTTCACCATTGATCACCGTTTTCGGAAACGCAGTACGTCTTCCAAGAGCGGACGGGAAGGACCGAGAGAGGAATGCGCAGAAAGGATTGTTCCGCGTAAGTTCTTTAATTACCGTTGCCACACGAGCCGGGCAGCGTGCGCAAGCGTTTCACAAGCGGCGAACGCTTTTCTGCGAAGCTGTTGAGCCGCGCGTTGACGTGGGTGGAGGTGACCCACACGTAGGATATCGGCGGTCTCCCCGTGCGGGACAGGGGAATCACCCCGCGCGGTCCCCCGCGCGGAACGTGGGGTTTAAAAGTCCCATAGGATTTTTAACGCCCCACGCAAGAAGTCGTTCCTCCACGCCGCCGGCCACGCACGGCTCGCCGGTGATAAACACGCCAAGTTACGATTTCTCGGAGCTCGGCGCGCCGCGCCGTGTGCGAACGACGGCGGTTATTAGCGATGACGACGGCGGTGGTGTTCCGTACCACGTCGACTCTACGAGTCGCGCAAGACTCAGACTCACGGCCCGATGGCTTAAAGTGAGATGCAAATCTGATGACACGACGTCAGTAATGCGGACTTCGATTTCAGCCTCGGCGTGGAGTGAGCGCGATCCCGTCTGTACGAATTAATCGAAACCGCACTCACAGAAAAGATTTCTAGAATGCTTGAAGAGTAATGCTATTACTCTTCAATCTGTCATGAAATAGGATCGATATAGGGCCAATTATATTTATTGTCAAAGAAGGAATATTTTATTCTTAAATGGAAAATTCTTAAATCTAGAATAAAATGACTTTAGATGCTATCTTATTAATTTTCTTAGAATGATTTAGTAAATTTGTGACAATCTTATGACATTCTAGATTTAAGAATAGACCCCGATCTGAAGGTAGAAATTTCTGATTTATCTTATAATCTTGTTCTGATAATCTTGTTTTATTTTTATAACTACTACATAAGGTTGTAACAAGATTAAATATGTCAAGAATGTATATTATATTTCTTTATTTCGTCTGCTAAACAGGAATTAACAGAAATCATGATCAGATGCGATGCCTATATTTTTTCTAGTATTCCTTTCACGTAACTAATCACAAACAGCTGATACAAGCGTGAAAGAAATGTAAATGCAAAATACAAGAAATCTAATGCTTTTAAAAACAGAACTGTTCAAGAAATAGTTTCTGCTTCGGAGTAAATATACCCAACACTCACGTGGTAGACATATTATTGGTTTCAAATACGTGGTAAACATATTGTTGGTTTCAAACACGTGGTTCGCATATTGTTACAAAACAACAATTAGAATCAAGTTGTTGCATACAGCCTTCTCATTAAGACAATGAGAATGCCGTTAGGCGCGCAAAGATAACCACTTTCTCGACCGTCTATGTACGTTTCTATTTTCTTTTTTAATCCCTTTAACGTTTAAAAAAAACAATGTATATAATGATATATGTAAACTGCGTTTTCACGGACATTTTCACGGTTATAAACTTTGTGCATACAGTCTCCCAACCATGTGGCGCGGCAAACCCGCGTCACATTGTTAAGACACAGTGTCATATACCCTTCAAATTTTCCAGGAGAAATTTGATCATACTTTACCTTCCACAAAGCTGTTAAGCTTCTAAAACGAATCACTTTTCCACAAACGGATAGAGTTTACGTATAATTGCGTTATAAAACAATGACGGTATTTGTCAACCAAACTTCGCTTACAGAACACAAGAACAATCGGAAGCGATCACTTCGGAATTTTAAAGGAAAATAAAATTCATTGTTCCTGTGTAATTACATGTCGCAGATGCAACATTTAGTCGTATTTGATTTATTCATTTATGTATCAAGATATTTGACCTTAAAATACTACTATAATATATTTTTCTGACATTAATATGTTATTCTGGATAAAAATCCAATCATATAATTAAACATTTTTTACATTTTTTACATTTTTACATTTTACATCTACTTTATAAAATAAAAAGTGACAAAGTAGTAGAACTGTAATACTGTTTTTATATAAAGTAAAGTAATTTTTATGTCTAACAATTTTTTAAATGTCACTATAAACCATCAAATCGGAGAAAATTTCTATGGGCTTTCCTATTTTTTATTTCAGGACCTTATTAAGTTACAATTTCTATCTAAAAATAAAAAAAGTTGCTCTTTCTGAACATCTAATTAACGATAGAACAGTAGAGATAAAAAAATAATTCCTGTCTTTCTACTAACAAATATTCAACTAATAAATAATTTCTTTTTAAGCAGAATAAATCAAAATAATTATTATTTAAATGTATAAAATAATTACATAAATTTATATATTTATTCATTAATTCTACTCAAAATTATTCTAACAGATCTTTATTTTTACAGTCACAGAAAAATTATTGCAACATTAATTTAAAAATTGCTACATATTGCTTTTTTAAGTATCTTTTTTTCTATCTATATTAAATGGTTTATAAAAACAAACTGTTTATAACAAATGCTTATGGAAACAAATTTACTCAACAAACAAGATACTATGCATATTGCAAAAAATTATGAATAAAAGAAAATTACATTAACATTACATTAACGTCTGAGTGAATATTTGCTTTAAAAAGCTCGTGAAATCACAAGTTATAATTAAGTAGTGCAAATTTGACACTGTCTATAATTATACAGACTTATTAAAGAAGTAGAACCATAAGCTTCTGACTGGCTGTTTAATAGCAAATGATAATTAGCCTCTAGTGAAAATTTACCCACGGCAACAGACTAGAATTAGGATTGAGAACGACGGTGTCTAAATTTGATCTGTTCCCAAACCACCGAATGTGAAATCGGAATATTCGCACAGCGAGCAATTAATCCAACGATTTCTCCCCGGATATTTTTATCCTCTCGCGCGTAACTACATCTGGCGTGTGAAAAATGTGCTCGATTACGCTATCGGGCGAATATCGATGTCTCTCCGGGCGACGTGCGATGGAGATTCGCAGCCGCGTATAATTTCTGCGGACCGTAGCGTGCCACCGCGGGAATCACCATGGCGAATCCCACGGCGCGTGTATATCATTTTTACAGCCCCGACACTGTGTGTGCTACGACACTATCGAAGTTACGACCGTGCGAGAATCGAAAACGTCGAACGGGACGAGAGGGGAGGGGAGGGAAATGGGCTCGATAACGTAGCCAGTAACTTGTACCCCGTATCGCTATTCGCGAAATAGTGCGTACGTGAACTGCATCACGCCGTCGATTGTCGACGGCGGATACGCTGCGGCGTAAACTTCCGTTCGAGAGATTTTTCGCCAATCCTTCGTCAAACCCGAGTGCTCCGCGCACGCCGTCACGTCGTGGTTGCCGTACCTCCTTTAGCCCATATTGATTTTTTTTTTTTTGTTATTTAAGAAATATTCTCGAATATTACGTATATTTAGGGATTCTGGGGAGCGCAAGCGACGTATTTTGAGTAAGCATTTTATGAAACATAAATGGCAAATCTTGAATAAATATTGGATGTGCCAAGCTTCCGTAGCAAAATGAATCAGTAAATTGTTCTACATAGGATAAATACTTTAAGACTATTTATCCACTTTCACATAAAAAGATTTTCGAATTTTCAAATTAGATTATGATTAAAATTCTTTAGCGTAATTTCTGTAATCATCTGATAACTAGTTCTTGTTAAGTTGAAGAATAATTGCTCAAAGAAATATAAATAATTGCTCAAATATTTTCCTCTTTTTTCCAAGGATATTCTCTTCTTAATATCCGTTTATCGCCCTAAGATAAAATTATTACACGAAACGTCGACATTAATAATGAATCAAGGTATGAAAGACAATCCATAAACCTCTTAGCATTTCTATACGAAACACTGATATTAGCAATAACTCACGGAGAAAATTTTCTCTTAAAAATTACCCTGAAAATCGTGGTAATTGTGAGACAACGTAAACCTTGAAGAATTTTACCATACTTCTACTAAAATTTACTAAAATTTATTAAAATTTTAATAAAATTTGACAAAGTTTTAGTAAATTTTGTTAGAAGTATAGTAAAATTTATAAAATTTTGCTCAATTTTATGAAAATTTTAGCAAATTTTGTCAAAAGTATAGTAAAATTCTTCAAGGTTTACGTTGTCCTACAATTACCACGATTTTCAGGGTAATTTTTAAGAGAAAATTCTTTCCGTGAAGATACAAACACAACTCGTAAACCTCTTAGTATTTTTGTATAAAAGTAAAATTTTGAAAGGTATTATTATAACAATTATAACGTATAAAAAATAAAAAAAATAGTTTTATTAACAATTATTTAAATATGCTATATACACATAGCGTAGTTCGAATGAAGTATTTTCTTTTATTTTTCACTAATATCTCGACTCTTGCAGTTATGATAGTTTTTAACTAAAAATTTTCAAGAGACTTTCCACTACCAGAACCACTGCAAAATAGATTGAATAAAAATTAATAAAATAGCAATTATTACTAAAATATTCTAACTGAAAATAAAATCTTCTGTTAATAATAGCTGTTATTTTGTAATTTTTATTTGACCTATTACGTAATGGTTCACCTGATGGTAAAGGATAAATCTAAAAATTTCCAATTAAAAATAAACATAATTAAACTGCCGAGATATCCCTGCAAAACGAAAAAAAATAGAATACTTTAGCTAGATATATCTCGCATATTTATAAATATTTGTTAACAAAAAATAAATTTCTATATATATTGCAAAAAATATTCCTCAAAATCTCACTTTCGTACATTTATTCAGTTCACAAAAAAATGATCAAAGACAAATATTTTCGACAATTTTTTTCAAGTAACCTGATCTTCGAATCCCTCTAATTCCGAAGTTCTGTCAGACTACCCATGGCTAGCGTACTTCTTTACGTTTTTTTTCCGAGTTTTAAATTCCTTAATGTTTTCTCGTATATTTGCGAATCTCGTACCCACTGCATAGTATTATATCTTATCGAGAAAACTCTACTATGAGCGCGCGCAACTGTGTTGAGTGCTTTTCAAACTTGTTTCTCGGAGGGCGAGAAACGACTCGCTTCGACGATTGTCTATCTCCTAATAAACGTATCGCGCATTCGTTCCACATAATACAACGCGTAAAGTTGCATCAAACGGCACTCCATTCACACCTTCAAGAAATATTTTACCGTTTGGTTCGTAAAATCATTTGGGAAATTGGGTTTAGAATTATTGACAAATTTCGGACGGAAATGATATTTTTTTCATTTATTGCATTTTTTTCCTATACCACCCGTAATGTCAGATCTGTAGAGTTCCGGAATGGCCCTTATAAAAGAATTTGATAAAATTGCGCTGTAAAATTCCAAGACCAATTAAATTTTCCTTTTGTCGCAAATTCAGCGTTCAGCTAGTTAATCTCAATTGTGCGACTCCGCCTCCGTGCTCCAACGAAGATTCACGAGCGAAATGAAATCGAGCTATCGAAAGACCTCGGGGGGGAAAAAAGGGAAAATAAATAAAACGTATTCCGACATATTCCAGGGAAACGAAACTGCTCGCGCGGTGAAACCCGACGAGCCATGGAAACGTGGGATCGTGGGAGAGAAGCTTGCGCGGCGTAAGCGCAGGTGCTCGGCCATTGGTCGGCGTGGATGCGACGAGAGATCGCGGAGGTGTAGGTGGGATAGGAGTTTGTGTCTGCTTCTCTCTCTCTCTCTTTCTCTTCCTCCCTTTCTCTCCCACCGCCTCCCTCACCTCCTGTCCCTCCCTCCTTTCCCAAGAGCGAGATAGGAGAGCGAGTTACTGGCTCATTGTACGCGCACGCGATCGGAATCGACGCGGGGACTCGTTATCGCGGCCGTTCGCGTTTTCCATTCGAAAATTTCGTTTTCCGCTCGGATACGATATCGACACCGGGTATCTGTCGGCCAAGGGGAGGGACGGGGGTATGCACTGCAGCTTTGCTGGGGTCCGCAGAAAGCGCCGAGAGAACTGTTCTGCATCCGGGATCCAGGTCGGGCGCGGCCTCTTTTACGAGGCTATTTTTATCTAAACGCATCTACGCCTCCCTACCTGTGCAGGCATTTGAAATAAAATCGGCGCGATAACGAGGGCGCTAATACCCGGATCGTAGCCGGATCAAAAATTCACTCGTCGGAATTGCGCGCGAGGAAAATGTGGACCAGAGCCTCAATGATGTTCAAATCGATTAGCGGTGCCTTTTTGAAAAAATAAATTTTTTGCTGCATAAAAAAACTACCTTATGCAAAAGAGAAAATAATGAGAATCTACTAAAATGAAAAAGTAAAGAAAAAACATGTAATACGCGTTGGAGAAAAATTTAAGTATGATAATTTATTAAAAATTTTAAGAAACAACAGTAAAAAACTAGAAGAGAGTTGCAGGTTTCGTTACGATAAGTAAAGGATAATTATCGTCCGATAGTTTTAGGATATGGAACGGAAATGTTTTTACGAAAAGAATTTATTAATATTTGTTACTTATTTTCTTTAAAACGTTTTTAAAGCTAAAATGTACTGATTGCTATCTGTTTCTTGTTTTTCATATATTACTTTTTCACCTTTTCGCATTATTTTAATGACAATCATTTCTTATTATATATTTCTTGTCGCTTTGGAAATGCCATTAACTTATTGAATTCTAACTAAGATTGACAAATTTGTTGGGCCGCAGTTATATGCTGGAGATTGTAATTTTCAACAATAAATTTTTAAATTTTAATTTTCTTCCAAGCTGAAAAATCTCTGTTAGTATATTTATATTAATAATAATTTTTAAAATTTAAATATTGCGGAAACCGTTTTAAAATAATTAAATTTGCTAAAATAAAATTTGAAAATTCAGTATGTTTTTTTAATAAAAAATTAATCAATTATGATGTACTGAAAAAGGTTATTGAGAAGTATTTTTGCTAAATTTACGAAGTACAAAAACTCAATTTTAAGAATTAATAGTGAGGATGACTCGCAAAGTATAAATTTTTTAATACTTATCTATACTTTGCAGCTTTATAGACATAAAAGAGAAGTTACAACTTTTGTTTAAATTTTTTTCGATATCTCTCACCGTTTGACAGTTATTTTATAAAGAAATCTAAATTTTTTTGAAAGGTAATTTCACCCATAATTGGACATAAACAAAAAAATTTGTATATTACTATTATAATAGTATAATAAAGTTTTATATTACTATTATAATAGAATAAACTATATTATTTCTACACAAAGTTTCTAAATTTTTTGAATTTCCGTATTGTTATCTTCCTTGTGAGATATACACCAGATAATAAATAATGAATTAACACAGATGGAGTGCAAAGAACGAAAATCATTAGATGAGAAGTTTCTAAAACAGAAGGAAAACGGGAAAAGATGAAAGAGAACGGATAGGATAACAAGGAAAATGAAAAATGACATGCGACATCTTTCATTATAAAGCAACCTGTCGAAATTTCCTAGTCTTTTCCGGTATCCTTTTGACCCGGTTCCTTACTCATTCACGTAACTGAGCGTAGGACATAAAGACTCTTATTGCCAATAGCTTTGTATACTACAACATGATACTGTAGCTTCCTTGAAAGTGCTTAATTTTATGCCTTTGTTAGATTTCGAAAAAGACAGGGAATTCTCATTTTTCAGAATTATAAACTCAGAAAAATAAAGCAAGGTAAAAAACAATTAATCATGCAGGTATCCGGCTCAAGAACATTGTGCGCAGATTTTTTCGCAAACCTCGATTTCTAAACGGCAGATTTAAAAATTTGCCGAATCACATCACTCAAATAAAGAGTGTACGCTTAAATCAAATACTCTAAAAAATTCATTTTTTATCAATATATGAAAAGTTTCTGGATAGATGCCAGAGTCCGTTTTCTGTATTTTTATCATTATTTTTATTTTTATATTCTTTATATTTTGTATTTTATATTTGTTTCTATCTTTATTACTTTCAATATTATTATATTTATTTAAAAACATTTTTTAAAGGTGCACATATTATTATTTAAAAAATTCTCAGTTAATGCATGAAACGCCATTATGATTGTACCTCAAATAAAGTAATTACATATGTTCTAAAGGATTATTTTAACTTGAAAACATATTAATAAATATTTAATGATTATTATTAATAATATGCATATTGACTAACACTTTCAATTATACATCTGTTTGAAAAAATGCACCATATCAAATAATAAAAATTTATTATGCCCTTTTAGTCCGAAATAACTCTTTAAGATGCAGATTCTCTCTTATTTTAATTATCTCATTTCATATGCAAATATAGTGTGTAAAGATACACTGAGAGACTTATTTCATCATATAATTTTTACATGTAATGTTTATGCTAAATTGTGATTCCGAAGAAAGCGGAAATCCTTGGAAAAACGGACCTGCGAAAGAGTTACACGCGCGCGCGCACGCACGCATGCACACACACACACACACACACAAACGATTCGCATGTCATTAGTATATTTTCCCATCATATATTTTCTAACCTTGGTTTTAATTCTTGACAGGCATTAAGACAGATGGGACTGATAGGTACCGACAGACGAAATGGTTGTGCGCAGCCGCACCAGGATCAGCACTCCGAGGGATTCGAACGGTTCCCCCCCGTCGCGAGGCACGGCAGACTTCAAAGGCTTCGGAGACTTCATCATCGATACCGCGTCCTGATCACTGCCGACAGATTAGACGTCGAGCACCCATCCCTTTTTCTCCGCCTCTTCCGCCCCCTCGGTTCTTTCGATTATCCGCGCAAGGATATAGGCATCGATCCTCATTCTCGGCGTTCTTGAAATTCTTTCCGAATCTCGCAAATTTCTTTAATAAAATAAATAAAACTATATCGTTCTATCTAATTTTCTTTTTCAATTGCAACGTACATTTCTTTAATTGTTAATATAGCTACATAATTAAGACAACTTAAGACAAAATTAGAATTGTATTCGGACTGAAGAAAATAAAATTTTCGTGACAGACTCATGTGTTTATTAAAAAAAAAACACATGTCGTGTCTTATTTGGATAAATGAATATTTGTAATATTAATTCACCATTCAACTGAACTTTTTCTTCGATCTCCTATTAATGTGTAACAACAACAACTTTTTAATATGATTTCCGGTATACGCGCGTACATTACGCGTAGAATATAGGATGTCGGTTAAGTGCCAGAAAAGGCAGGACTCACTCGGCTTAAATGCAAGCCTACGGCAAAATTTATTGCACGGCACGTTTCGCCAGAGGTTTCCGGGAAACACGATTGCCCGGCGAACCGCAACTCGCATACGGAAATAAGCAGAAACCGAGCAGAAACGAAGAGCGGGGAAGAAGAAGGAAGAGGAGAAGAAGAGAAGAAGAAGCAGTTCCACCGCGAAGTCTTTCGCGGAAGTTGGCGAAAGAAGATGGGGAAAGTTTTCATTTGCGGGCTGCCTCTGAGGTCGGGGCCAATGGCGGTCTTAAATCGTTCGCAATTGAGAGGCGTCGGAATCGTTCTTCCCTCTCTTCGTAAGGAGTCGCCGGAAGTCGGCCAGCTGAAGAACAACCTGTTGACCTGACGCGATTGCCGAAGATACGCCGGTTATTCGGAATTTATCCGAGCGGTTTTCACGAAATTCCTTCAAGCCTTCTAATTGTGTCCAGTAGTCTAAATTTCCTCCGTCCTTAAAATTTAATCGGAATTCGTTTTCTTTTTAATGCGCTATTTGTAATACTGATATCATAATTACGATACGGTTTGATGATGCCTACGTACCGTAATTATGCCCGGATAGATATTACGTTCTATATATACGACTCTCATTATTATTCTTCTTATATAAGAGCCTCTCGCATTGGGAGGGCCATATTTCTCTCAACACGTTGCGGGTGATTAAGATTGATGGCTGACTAAACTCGCCAGGTGTGTGCTGGTTCAGATGATTCATTCCAAAAAGTATAACGTAATATTTTAGGAGAAAAAGAAAACATCACGACGACATGGTGAGCATTGTGCAAATAATTACGGAATTACACAAGAGCTTGTAAGAGTCGAATGTGCAAAAATGCATATAATCGTGCATTTGTAAATTCTTTTCACGGCTCTATTCTTTCTCATAAATTTATACATCGCTGTTGAAAAGAATATAAATTTGTTAACACCGAAATTGTTTGTCAGAGGAATTTTTGTGGTAGACAAATTGCCATTCGAAAGATATGCTTTATTTATTCAACCTTCGAAGCGGGGGTTACGTAAAGTTTTACGCAGATCAACGCTGGGCGTGTGTGCAACTTCCGGTCGAATTCCGAGAGAATTGTCGCATGTTCTAGCGACCGTTCCTCGATATTGCGACGTGGTTTAGACAACAATCGACATGTAAAAAAGTTTCTCGCGAAAAGAGACCGGAGATAGTCCACGTAAAATAGATTGAGTTTTGCAAACATTTGTTTCCCTATAATATATATGTTTAACCTGTTACAGAATCATAACTTGTCGGAATCTTGTTTCAGGTCACCTAGACAAATCTTCTATCCTTTAAGGCAACGGGGGACACAGCGGTGCTTTTCAGCAATTCTTTACGCAGGGGACAGAAATCTGAAATCATTATCGCTTGGACAGGTAGACTGAAAACGCAAACAAAAACCTCTCTGGGAAAGCGGTACGTGAGGAAATCACTTTTTCCAAGAAAACAGCTTCTTGGAAACAGGTCGAAATAATTAAAGCGGGACTAACTTAAAATGTCAACGTTAAATTAAAAAAAAAAACCAAGCTTCTTCCTAATACGACCTATAGAAAATAAAGTTTATTTCTACGATTAATAATGTCGCAAAAGTTGCAGTGAAAGAAGATCCTCCGAAAGCGGATGATTTAGCGTCGTCGGAACGTTTCTGATGCACAAGGAAACCCAGGAAACCGTTCAGAAAATTACAGCGCCCATGTCCCACCTCCACTCGCCCCCGCACGAAATTAAGAAAATCATGAGGACGGTAACGAATTTTTTTAAGTAGCGTGCAATTCCGTGAAATATCTTTACACCTCGCGAGGAATGACGATGCGATCTTAAGTGGACCGCACTCGGGGCCAACATCGTCGGCTCATTTAGCCGACAAATGATCGGCTCTCGTTGCGAGAGCCGTGCAGGTTTTTCTCCTTGTTGAAACAACGACGTAGGAATCCGCCCGAGATCGATCCCGGACGTCACGGATGAGCATCGACGATTTTCCGGTGCGGCCCTTTTGAACCGTCTATTACGACGCTTCCCTCCCTTTTTTCTCTCTTTTCTCCCTTTTTTTTCCCCTCCCCGGGAGAACCTCGGCGGCCACGTATACAGCTTCATCGTAGATCTAGAGAGCCGGGCGTACTGAATATATCGCGTGAGAATCGCATAAGAGACCTCCGCGTATTCATAACCGCGGGCCGAGCGGGTACTCGAGCACCCACCGGGTACTCGAAACCAACGGAACCAGCGATATTTTGATGTATGCGCGTGCATGGAGCGCACCGAGTGCTTTTTTTTCGCCCTTCCTTTTTCGCGTTCTTTCTTTCACGACCGCGCAAAGATATCGTCGATCGCTTTCCCCGGGGACGAAAGCGAAATAACGACGACACGGGACGCGACGCGACGCGACGCGTCGGGACGACGGTTGAATGCGATTCGGCGGCGCGCGACAAAAAGATCCGCGGAAAACATTACTCGCCCGAGAGATTCATCGGTATTTATTTATTACTAGGCGCGGCATTTTAATTCGCTCGACGATCAATCATCGGCATTGTCCGCGGAGCGTCGATTGTTTTAACCGCGGCGACGCGCGAGATACGAACGATCGTCACGGTCCAGTGGTCGTTATTAACGTCGCGGCGGAGAGTCGATCGACGAACTTATTCCATCGCGGCCGGCGTAATTAATCGCGCTCGATATCGAGGGAAGGGAGAGGGGGGGGGGGAATTACGATTACGACAACAAAAAAAATCGGCCGGACACCTCGCGCGTTAGTCGGGGCTGGTCGAAGACGCCGGAGAGCGGAGAATAAAATAAAAGGCACATTGGACGTGAGATAAATATCTCGCAATTAGCGGAGCGTGACTGAGTGACGAGTGACAGTGGTGCGCGAGAGATCGAAGCGATCGATTTTCAAGCGTCATTAAGGCCGGTCCACGCTGTGAATGAGGAGGAAGGGCGAGCGCGAGAGCGCGCGGGGAGGAAAATTGGAATCGCGATCTCCGGCGTGGCGCGTCCAGCCTGGAAACTGATAAATTGCGACTTCCGCCTGCGTTTCGATCGTGCACCACGTAATTTCCTGCAGAGGAGCCGCCCTGATAGGCGCGCGCGCGCGCGCAAGAGAGAGAGAGAGAGAGAGAGAGAGAGAGAGAGGAGGAAGAGGCAGACGGTGGAGGCGACGCGAGGAAAGAGGAGGAGGCGGAGGCGGTGGCGCAGGAGGTGGAGGTGGCAGGGGGATGGGACGGGAGCGAACGGCGATCGGAAATTGGCCCGATGACATTGATTAAAGCGTTTAGCGAGAGGCGACAATGTCGTAATTATTAATTGGTGACGACGCCACGCCGAGATTCCCGATCGCGATAGGTGACGTTGAAATGCTTGCGCTTGCTTAGGAAATTGGCGTCTAACAAATGGCCGACGTGAGAGAAGAATCTGATTCGCGTTTAACGTACGCGCTGGAACGTGTTAAGTGCCAACGGCTGCGACTTGGCCGCGTTCACCTCGGGGATACTTTTGCGCCGTGGCGTCTTCTTTACCGCCGGTCAAATTGTCCATTATTATACGGCATGCGACGTGTATTATAATTCTCCCGTCGCGCGTTACGACATTACGTCGTTACGGCGACACGTGTTATCTTATAAATATATGCATACGCACATGCGACGCGGTGTCGGCGTCTTCGCCTCGGCGAATATCTCGCGAACGATCGGCATCCCTCACGGGGAGCCGTCCTAATGGCATTACCCGTGTTTTAACACGTCAATCCTGTCTAAAATTCGCGAACCTGCACAACATAATCGCGATCGAGTTGCACCATCGATACTCTCTCGCCGTCGCTGTCCGCCGTTGTCGTGTAAGTTTCTTCCTGTTGTCCGGCACCGATGATACGCGAAGGATCGATCCGATGGAATGCCGTTGCAGAAATAATATCGACCGACTAAAAGGAAAAGGGAGAGAAGCAAAACGCGCTGCAAAGAGAGAGAGAGAAAGAGAGGAGACGCGACGAGAAAAAATTCTCTCGGGGGGGAAAAAAGATAGAAGAAACGAGTGGAGAAGAAGCCGTCGAGTCATCGGGCAAACGAGCCGATATTTTCGCACCTCGCTCGACCAGACGGATGGACGGACGCTCAGGTAAGAAGAGGAGGAGGGAGGAAAAGAAGGAGAAGAAAGAGAAGGAGGGGGAGGAGAAAAGGGAAGAGATAAATGAAAGAAAGAGAGAGAGAGAGAGAGACTGAGGAGGAGCAGGACTGCAATGAATTTCGCTACCTGAAGAACGAAGGAAGAACGCGGAGGCGCGCGAGAGGAGGCGACGCACGGTGGTAAAAAATAAAAAGAATACGACTACTGGGAGGGAGCCGTTCGCGTCCGTGGTGGAAGAAGGAGAGGCTGCGTCCGGGGATGCGGACGAAGGATAGCGAGAACGAAGAGACGAAGGAGCCACGTCGGTCGTGGCGATGGAGACCGGGCCCGATTTATTGGCGAGTTTAAAAGAACTCGGACCCTCGACATAACTCAGCATTCGCCTGATGTTGACTGAGTGGCCGAGTCGCTCGCGCGAGGCCATAGACGCGGATAGGCGCAGCGTACCTGGCCTGTCAGCTTCGGTTATCGTCAGGCACCTCGTCTGCCAATCAAAGAGCATTCACCGGTACTAAGTGGCTCGGCTTAATTAAGCGCGGGAACGAGACACCGCAACGCTGGTGTACGTGCGAGCGAGACCAGTGGCGAAGGCTGCTCGCTCGTTCTTTCCCTCGGGTCTTTGCGCTGTGAAAAATAGGTACGTTTTCTCCAGCGCGGGCGCAAACGCGCTGCGCAGGTCGAGCAACGTCTCGGAAAATTAGGACGGCCTGCTTTGAAATATCCGATGCGTGTTCTCGGCAGAAAATTTGCTGAACCTTGAGCACGTCTAAAGTGACAAACGATGAACATGTCAAAAGGGCCGCATTCAACCTTGCTAACGGGCGATAAATTTTAGAAAATTTATCTCGCGACATTTTCCTTCCGTTAATGTTTAGCATGTGGTGCAATGAATCAGACAAAATATTTGAAGAAATCATTCTACACAAAATATATTGATAATAAAATTCATTATTACATTATTTATATAAAAAGATCAAATTTAAATCAACTTCCTTGAATAAAATAATTTTTAGTTATTTTTAACACGCGTGTCGAAATTGACGATTTTAACACAAAACGTGTTTTAAAAAAAATAACTACATCAAAGCAACTCATTTCTGTGGTTGAATTACGTATGCATATAAGTGGAAAATATTTACAGTATTAAATTTCAGTCAAATTAACTATATTTTTAAATTAAATTATTTAATTCCATTATCTTAATTAAATTAACAACGTATTTAGTAGGAACAGTTACAATTTATAAAAACAATTAAAAGTGACTCAATTTGAATAAAATTTAACTATGGATTTAACAGATTAATATATGAATAAGTCAAGAAAAGAAAATAATAATAATATTTAATACTTAATAATATTTTTATATCAAATTTAAAATTTTTCAGTTCTGTAAATTGCATGTCCAATATAGCTTGTCCGATTTAAGCGCAATCATAAACTAAAATTGAAAATAACATCTTAAAATTGATCATCTTGAATTGATCATCAATTTTAACAATAATGCTATACAAGCATCTTAAAACACTGTAAAGCATTTATCATTGAAAACGTCGAGCAGTTTATATAGAACCAACAAATGTATTTTCATTAATATAGAAAAATTATTAAGCATCATGCTCAAAAAATTTATTAAAGAAAGAGTTTGATTAATACTCATTCTGGATAACAGTTATTAAGTTTAGGCGAAATAATTAAATTATATTCTCTGTTAATACAATTAAATTATAATAAAGTTATATTGTCGGTTAATATAATCAAATATTTAAACCGAAGGATAATCGTTTAGTAATCAATTAATTATTATTATTTAGTTTAGTTACTATTAATATATTTCAAAATGTTACTAAATATTTGGTTATATCAATGAAACATTTAGTTAAAATTATTTTGCAAAGTTTAGTAACTATTATCTAGACTTGATTATTATTATTAAACTCTATTTTTCGACGTGACATTCTTCT
Source organism: Monomorium pharaonis (assembly GCF_013373865.1). Lineage (NCBI taxonomy): Eukaryota > Metazoa > Arthropoda > Insecta > Hymenoptera > Formicidae > Monomorium > Monomorium pharaonis. The sequence goes on along the minus strand of NC_050468.1, from coordinate 10,769,439 downwards.
TTTCCTTAAATTATAACATAAAATTGTAGTCAAACATAGCCACACAAATTTCTAATACAAAAGCATGTGTTAAATGCGTAGATGAAACGTTAATAAAAAAATACATTGGCACGCATCTACGCAACGCATCAACGCCGATCAGAAATCGTCGAAAGCGATAAATCAGTATGATTCGCGCTTCTCGCGTGTACCGAGAGAATAACTGCCGCCTAATCCGGCGTGTCATTCGATCGTGCGGTGCAATAAAGTCGAATGACGAGCCAATAAAATATTTATGGAATCGTATGCAAGCACGGGCGGGCGCGCGGGACGCGCGTTCACCCCATGTTTCCCCCCCTGATGGTTACACGATGTTTACCCCACGACAACCCCTCCCCTCCCGAGGGCGAGAGCCGCGCTCTCTCCGGTCGTTCCCGCAAATATACGTATTGTGCCGTAGCAAACAGGAGCAGCGAGGAGAAAACTCGCCGAAATCCCCCAACGCCGCCGCCCCATTGCCGAACATCGTCTCTCGATCGAGATCAGTTTTTTGCGCATTGTCTCATACAACGAGGCCCATAGGATCGGGAAAATCGTTGCCCAAAAATACACACTATGGGGATTGAAAGCCGAAATCAATTTATATACTATTCGTTATCCAATATCCTGCTTTCAATACTAATAATTGACGCTTATTACATAATGTTTAAACTTTATATTCTCATCATGAAATATCTGTGACTTGTATTTTAATTAACACAGATAAAAGTTTCATTTGAAAATAAATGTACATTTTTATTATAAAGAATCTGGACTTAAATAAGATCCACTTGATTTGTTTTGTTATTTAAAAACTCTATTAGTTTTAAAAATCTTTCTATTTTTCTATTCTCTTAAAAGCAGAAAGAATTTTAAAAAACTCTCTAAGAGAATTCTTAAAATGTCAAATAAATTAGGCGGGCCTCGTTCAGTTCAGGTACCTACCTCAGTTATCGCAGCGAAACGTCGACCGAATGTATACTCCGTTACGTTAGCGCGACATAAACATTTGCGGATTAAATACTACCATGGAAAGTTGATCGACACACCGAGGTGTCGCCCCTTTTCATTTAGGTTGCACGATCTAGTCGCAAAGCCAGCGCATGTTGAAGAAAGGTTAATCGAACGGTGGTTTCGATCGATGAATTCTACTACGAAGAGTAGAACGATCCCTAGATCCTTCGATACCGTCCACAACAAGTAACCCTCGTGCAGTAACGCAGCTGGAGTCTGAAATCCCTCTTTTTTTGCACAGCTGCCCTAAAGATTCCTGCGCAGGAAGGAAAGCCAACCCGACGCACCCGAAGCACCCCACCGAGACGAATGCGGATACGCGTTTAACCCTCCCTCTTTTTCACTCTCTCTCTCTCTCTCTCTCTCTCTCTCTCTCTCTCTCTCTCTCTCTCTCTCTCTCTCTCTCTCTCTCTTTCTCTCTCTTTCCCTCACTCTCTACCGTTCTTCTTTCTCTCGATATAATCACGCCGAACGTCGTAATCCTTTCTCGATCACGCGTTTGCGTCCATCACAGCATAACGTGCACCTCTTCGGGAAGCGCATTAAAATCTCATTGGGTGTTGAGTACAAGGGGATATACAGAACTGCACCCCTCTGTGACGTGAACCATGCACGGCTGATGATACTAATAAAAATCAAAATAACGTATTGTAAGTTTCGGTATGACGGTTTAATTAGCCAACAGCAGATTTCAGTTATTTATATCTCTGCTCCTCTGTATGACCGCGCGCGGCGTTAAAAAAAAAAAAAGAAGGGTCCGCGCGAACGATGAGGGCACCGCTGATGGAGGGATCGATAAGAAGACGAGGTGTTGTCCAGAGGTATCCATTAGAGAGTTAACGCGTCTATTAAAGTGTTAAAAGAGAGGCCCCGATGTGACATCTGGATTTAACCTGTCGCTTCTCGACAAAGATATCTATCGCGCATCAAACTCACCTTCATAATGAGATCCAATGATTCTGCATTATACGTTTTCTTCCTCCTTCGCTTTCTCATGTATTATTTCGGCCGGTCAGGAAAATAGTCATCGCGTGTCGAAACTAGATAAGAAAGTGAACCCCTAATTGAACCGGGCTGCATTTTTTGCGGGGTTTTGCCTCGTTTCCTGGTTTAATTCCTATTTAGCGTAGTCTAGTGTAGTTTCAGGTAATGTCCTTAAAATTGGTCAGCACTGCAACAATGTGTCAGCGGAGCAAAGAAGGTGAATTTTTTGCAACGACCCGACGCGCCGCGGGCAGTGTTTAAACGAGCACAAATAACCATAATGAGGTGGCCACGAAAATTCTGTTCAAAATTCAGAGCGAGCATTCGTAAAGATGCGCGTGCATCCCGAAGACGAACGTTCTCAGAAGGATAAACTCTAATATATGCAAATCCCTAGTGCGGTCGAAATGCGAGAAAGTAGCCGAAACACGGCATTCGCGGAATCGATTCATAACTCGGTGACCATGGACAGGATGCATCGTTAATAGCTGTGGTCCTTTATATAGGGTGTCTGAGAATTCATGATCAACAACATCGAAGGATGCATTTTGAAATTCATTTTTCAAATGCATTTGAAATAGTTGAAATCCATTTTTTTTTAAGAAAATGTTTGTTTAAAAAATTATTAGATAAATAGTAATAATTGCTTTCTCTTCATTTAAATTTAATCGATTTCTTTTGACATCTTTTTGCGACTTTGCTTGAAAAAAATATATATAATTGGCTTTATCACAATATTAAAAGACACAAAACGGAAGGGCATTAAACTTTTTTATTTCGATTTTCAAATTGGTAATATTCCAATAAATTACATTTTGTATTTTGAGCAATTTTGCATGCACCGCAAATTAATGCTCAAGCACTAATTTCTCTCGTTCAAAAAAAAAAAGATGTAAAACGAAATATACGAAGAAAAACGGAGGCGACGGCGGCGACGGCTCGGTCAACCGATATGTGTTTGTTTTGCTTATCTGAGACAAATTTGCTGTCTTGTAAGCAATCCGAAGGGTCGCTTACAAGACGGTCTGTGACAAACTAGAGAAGGGAGGGGAGAGCTTCTGGGAGAGCCAGACACGAGTATGTAACACACAGGGACAACTTTTAGGCGTGTATGTGCTGCGAGATCTCTCGCCGGGGTCCGGCAGAAACGAGTCTTTTTCTTCGATTTCTTCCTTCTCCCCCCTCATCCCCCCCCCCCTCTCCTGGTATCTCTCCCTGCCCCTTACGAGCGGCCCTCGTAAAACTTGGTCGACTTTTCCCGGCGGTCCGGCATTGACTTTTTCGTGGACGACGGGGAAAAGCACCGTACTCCTCTGGACTCCAGGAAGCTCCGGATGGTTATTTATTTCGTACGCCACCGAACGTCCAGCGTTATGTGGCGTCCCATTCACGTAAGAATTTACTGCCGATGATCGCTTCCGTGTGGCAAGAGATACATATATATACGCCGTTTCTGCGAGGAATAACTTACGTTCTAAATATTAACGTGCGATAAAGCAAAAGCTCAGAAATTTGACAAACGTATCGAGACGCTTCGCCTTAATTCTTCTACTGAATACGGTCGATATGAGTGCAGATGCACGTACGAGTATACATGCACGAGAAAATAAATAAATCATTTCTATATTAAGGAAATAAATAAACAAATATCTTGTTAAAAGGAAAAAGGGGGACCACACACATACACGTACGAGTATCGTAAGGAAAATGAATCGCATATACGATAACAAATGGATAATTAACGATTCTGCCGGCAAGTGTAAAATCATATGAGATATATATCGCTATCATTAAGCGCGGCGATGGGAGAATAATATGTATTAATTAGCGGACTTTAACGCTCTGATGCTTTCCCTAACAAAGGGAAAACGCGGCTAATGTAAGACGTTAATCAGATTTATGGCGCAGCCCCGATGCCATAAATCTACGGAAACAGTCGGTGAACCGTATCGGCAAATCGCACCGCCGACAGGAAGAATCCGATCGAGCATTACTCTTCCCGGTCGACTTAGGGTGAAAGACGGTCTCCCGGTGTAATTAATTATTAATTAGGATTACCGTCTCCACCCTGTGGGGGAGAGGGGGGGAGAAGAGGCGTGGGGGAAGGACGGCCTCTCGACGACGACGGCGTAACGACTTCCTTCGTGCCTTCGCCCCTAAAATAAACGGGCGACCGCACGGAGAGACTGCTAAGTAACTCCATGAATTTTCCGGCTGCGCCCCCGCGGGGGCCGGCTCGTAGCCCTTCACGCAGGGGGTGTAGCTTCTAATCATCCCTATCTCCCGGCCACACCCTCGCCTTCAATGACCACGGAGTCTATCTTTTTTCCCGCGAAGACCCATTCTCTCCTCCCTGTATATTCCACGACAAAGTTTCCTCCGGCCTTCCCTTCGCCACGTCTTTCCCTTTCTCTTCGCTTCTCTCTCTCTTTTTTTTTTCTTTTTACACGACAGGCTGCCTTTCCTCGTCCTTCTGGCGCAACAATTTTTCCTCGCTTTCGCCGCTAATACGACACTAAATCGGCCTTAGGCCATCGTGGGTCGTGGCGAAAGGCGTTAACGGCTGGCCTTAACGAACACTCGGATGCTCTCTCCGACGATGTATACGGCCTGTGAGACCTGCGTGCGACACGCGAGCTCTCTCGGCGCGCACTACGATTTGAGAATTTATTCTCTAGGCGCTGTCATTATTTCCCTCCCCCTCCCCTTTCCTTCACGAATCCCCGGGTGTCAGTCGTGAACTAATTCGAAGTACATTTAACCCGCTCGCTCACGGAATGCTCTCGACGACGGGCCGACACGCGAGTCGAGTAAATCTCAAATATATAGGAGGCACATTATCTTTAAGGCAATTGATTTCAGAATTCGCGGTTCCTTTGTCGATTCACAATTCGTACGTAATTAGGAATTACCCAAACGTCGCAAGTAGTCACGAAACTGTCTGTAAGGCACGGGTGAACACGTAAATTACTTTTTTCAATTCGAATTTGGTAAATGCGTAAACAATTTTATATCGCTAATCGCGATATAAACAACTCGGACGATTTATCATGAGAATCAATGATAGCTGACAAGATGCGCGACGCTTGAATTAATTGCCGGAGATTGTCTCGCGCGTTTGTGTGTTGCGTCACGGAAATACATTCATCTTAGGCGGACGCACGTCGCACGCTCGAATCGTGACGAAGAAATCGACGGCGGGAAACGGAGGGCGAGAAAAGGGGAAAGGCGGAAGTAAATCATGCAACCCCCGTGACGATGTCGGTGCGATGACAAACGAGCGCCGTCGACGTCATCGCGCAAGAAGTGGAAGCGACATCTGATAACGACCTTAATCGCATTAAGGTACGTCCCTCCCCGTCCCTCCCCCGTACACAATCCTCCGTCAGTCGTGATCGCGTCCCTCTAATGTCCTGAGAAAAACCACCACAATTGCAGATAAATCGCTCCTGACCGAAAGTACCCAAGTATATGGAACGGCGAGATATCAATATCTCTCCGCTGACAGTTTCTATTTTATGCCAGAGGAGGTTGATGATAATTGCGGCTTCAAATCGAAAGTATCTTGAATCCAGAATCGTGTCGACATATTAGGCTTGCTTTCAATTGCTATATTGAAAAACTACTATTGAATTTCCTCCTTGACCCTTTCGCCGAATTTCAAATGTACTCAGAAAGTTTTGTGAATATCTAAAAAATATTTTTTTAATATTTGTTCTTTCTTTAATTATCTAAAAAGATATCTGTCGATTTCTTTTAGATATGCAATATTTTAAAATTATTTTAAATATCTGTAAAGATGTCTTAAAGACAAAGTTTAGAAATCTAACAAGCATCTTATGTGACAAATAAAAAATCTTCAAAACTATCTTTTTAAAAGATAGAAATCTAAAAAGCATAATATATAGTAGGTTATATAATAAAAATCATAAAAAATATTTTTAAAATATTTGTTTCATAAAAAGTTTTTTATATTTCTGAACGATATCTTTAAGACACTTTCACAGATTTTCAAAATATTGCATCTTAAAATATCTAAAAGATATCTTTTGGGAACTCTTAAGAAAAATGCAAAATATCTCAAGACAGAGCAAAAAATATCTTGTAATCTACTATGTCAGTTTTAGGATCCAATTTCTCATTTATTTTTATTTATATTGTGAAAATATTAATTAATTTAAACAAAATATGAAACAATATTATAAAAACTGCTGCACACAGTGTCTGATAGAAGACGCTTCTTAATTTATATTTTTAAAATTTTATTCTTAGCTTTTGTTTAAAAATACTATAAAAAAACAAAGTGATGTGCCAGTATTAGTGACCCCTCTCTGCAATAAGAAATACAAATATCCTTTTACTTATTATTTATTTTATTTATTATTTTTATTTATTCTATTTATTAACGAATAAACATTATAGCAACTCATTAAGTACTTCAACAACGCAAGTTTTTATCTCAATTTCCAATTATAGACACAAAAAATATCAAATAATATCGAAATAAAAGTATCGTAGTAGCAAATGTTTTAACGATAAATTCTGGGAAAAAGAAACTTTTTATACACGGAAAAAAAATTACTCTCAAATTGAAACTTATGTATTCAAATTAACGCGATCCTTGTTTCATATATAAGCAACAATATATAATCTTCTTAGAAGAATTTGAAAATCTTAAATTTCAAGATATTATAGTCTTATTTCAATACTATAAGTATTATTTTAAAAATATGATATAATTGTTTTGATAATTTTATTCTAAGAAAATTATAATCTTCGATTTAAACAAGTAGTATTTTCTATCCAATATTTTTTCTTTTCCATTCAAGAAAATTATTCTTAAACAACAAGAATATTATTTTCTTGGTTAAACTATATAAAATTTTAAAGTAAATCTTCATTCAAGTAAATCTTTTTGATTTAGAGACATAATCTTATTTCAAAATTTTCGTTTTGAAACTGGAGATATTGTCAAAACAATATTCTATTTTTTTGTGTGTGTAGCTTTATTTCAGTGTTTTGGAAAAAAACAACTTTCTCCTGTTTCTTATTCGATTTTTTACTTTGAAGTTTTTGTTCATCTCTAGTTCAGCTGTAGAAAACAGATTTATAGTGTCGCAAAAGGAAAGACAAGTGCACCATCAAACTACCGAAAATTGAGCTACCTCCTGAAGTGTCTCATCCCCCACGCACAAAAAAGCGTTCGTCACGCATTCGTTCTCGAGGGTCGCGGCATTCTCGACGACTTACTACACTCGTGCCCCTCAGAAAGAATGAATTCAGCTCACAAAGAAGGGTTAAGCACGCGGCACTTTTCGCAGTCTCGCGCACGATGTACAGGCTGCGGCACCGCCGCGCCGCCGGATTACCCGCAATCCGGGTGGTGAGTTTGTAGAGCCCGTCATAAATTAACGCAAAGGCGAGAGAATGAGCGTTCCAGGTGGGTGAGACGGGTGAAAGAGGAAGGCGGAAAGAAGAAGGGAAAAAGAAGGCGAGCCCAGCGGCCTTTCGCGGCACCGGCACAGGTACAAGCGACAGCACGTGACGGCAATATGCTGCGCGCAACAAAATCATCCCGGAACGAGGGAGAGAGAGAGAGTGGGAGGGAGGGGAGAGGGGAGAGGGGGAGGGAATTCAACCCCCCTTGACGACAATGCGACATTTCATTATTAACCCTCCCGTTGCGCCGTCGCCATGCGCTCGACCCCAAACCGAGATTCAAATTAAACACGCAAATATTTGCGTATTTTATTCCCAGGGTTTTGTCGCGGCCGGCCGCGTTTTGTTACCTGCTCGCGCAGCGCGCACCGGGTTTAATTCGTTTTGTTATAAATACATCAGCGGTCGCGGCAAATTACCTTTTACGAGTGCAGCGAGAACAGGGAAAGAGGGGGGCGGGAGAAAGAGAAGGGAGGGGGAGGAAGAGGGGGAAAAAATGCCCGCGCGCGAGGAAAACCTCGTGCGATGGAATAACCGGCGGTGACAGATTTTTCGGCAAAATTGAGTGAACGGTGGCGAATTATACAAAAATTCGTGTCCATTGTTTCGGAAATGCGCCCGCTGTTTAACGCCGCACCGGTTAAAATGATTAAAGTCTCCGCGGAGATCGTTCGCACGTCGACGTGCAACGTTAACTTCGTTTCGGCAGAAAAAAAAAACTCCATGTGTGTTCGTATTTTCGTTAAATCGCGATCGAAAATGATACGCGACAGCAGAAACAAACGGTCGTTACATATCAGAAGAGGCGAAACGGTCTCATTGTCAATGGATCAACGAAGGAAAATCGAAAATCGTTACTCACCATGCTCGTACGGATTCGGAGTAGCATCCGGTCTCCGGGTTCAACATTTTACGATCGCTATCTGACCTGAAAAAACAGAGAAAGCAATATTTGTTAAATAAACGTTCAAATCTCTCTTTGCGCGCGAAGAACAAATTGAGAAGGTCAAAGAATCGAGAAACGAGCGAAAGAATGCGCTCGTAAAACGTTCATTGACGCTAATCCTATAATTTTTATAACGAGACGCCAATATATAGGGTGTCCCGAAATTCGCGAATGAGAATGCAGCAAGAATTTCTCGCTGTGCCTACAGGCTAAAATACATAAATTAATTTTGTTAAGGTCTCTAATTAACACGACGCGACGCGCGTCTCTCTCGCTTCCGGCGATTTCGCATTTCGCGCAAATATCCTCTCGCAGAAGAAGCGGTTAACGAGCGCGACGATGAGATTGTCGTCAGTCGGCGGGACGTATTTTCGCCCAACCTGTTAACAGTGACGTCAGTAAAGATAGACGAGCGACAACCGGCCATTATCGTCTCGGCGTAGTCGACACGCGGGATGAATAATATACGCGCGTAACGAACGTGCAGGGGGCGGCGGCGTCGATGGTTGACAAGGTGCAGATAGAAAGGCCGTACGCGCAGCCGTGTGTGTGTGTGTGTGTGTGTGTGTGTGTGTGGAGCATGTGTCGATACCGTTTATTTGCAATACGCGCCTATGGCGTACACACGCACACGTGCGTGCGCCACCTCTCTCTTTCTATTTACAACAAATTATACCGTCGCGCCACCCGATACATTATCCTCGGGCTCGGGATTTATTGAGCGCTCTTTTCGACGCGAGAACGCCTTCGTATCGGATTTATCGGGCTATCGCCGGTGCCGGCTGACAGAGAACGTCAGATTTTCGTGTATAACGCATACAAATTGGACGTAACGCGACTGGCTGTCGCGCGGGTGAATAGAAACGTAGAATATATGCGCGATAACGTTAAATAGGACGAATGTGTTAAATCTTCATTACGATTGACCGGGAAAGGAGAGAGAGGCGGGGGGGAGGGGAGTTCCTTCGAATTTTGTTTGCCGCGACATAATGTGTGATTTAAGAACTCACGGAGCGCTGCGGCATCGAATGGACCAGCGGGTACTTAGCGCTATAATCGCGTTACGGACGCGGTTTACGGGGCCTCTTGTCACGGTGTCGGAACGGCGTAATAAGTTACACAAAGGCGGCTGCTGGAATCTGCCACGCGTATTACGTCGCGCGCGCGGGCCGTCGAATAATATCTCTAATGAAACGGAACGTTTATCCCGAAGTCACGGGCTAATCCTTTGATTTCTTAATCGGAACACCGCGGGCGTGTTGTGTTTGCGTGTTGTGACAGCGGGCATTATCGTGCGCGGCCGATTACGCGCGACATCGGTGGCCCCGTAGGTGAGAGTGCGCGTGGGGTGGGCTCGTGAGAACCCCATCTGCCCGCAGAAAGGGTGGCCGGGGTGGTGAGAGCGGATCGAAAGCCTGATGGCGGGACGGAGGCTAGGCTTTCTCGTCGAGGGTGGAAATCACTGTCCGCAGGCATTAGGCATTCATGCGTGAGGCCGCTTGCGTGAGTCTCCCTGACCGCGCGCACCCCGTGCGTATGTGTGGGAATGTGAATTCGGCGTGCTGAATTCCGCCGACGCTATAATTCGGGGTAAAGAGTGAGAGGGAAGAGGGGGGAAGGGGTCCGCCCGGTAGGAATGTGATTTTTGGTCCCCGCAATATGTCGCCGAGAGAGAGAGAGAGAGAGAGGGGCGAGCGGCTCGGGAAACAAAAAGACCAGAGGCTTCGGAAGGTTGGTGGCCGCCGAATGGGCAGAAATGCGGGAGAAAGTGAGACCGTTTTTCTTTACCGCGCGCCGCAAATAGAGGCGTTCCTTTTCTTTCGCATAGAAAGGAAAATCATCGATGGCGCCTGTGAAAAACCTGTCGGCCGAAGAAAAAGTGCGCACCGCCAACAATCACGCTCACTCGGGTTTTGGTGCGCGCGGTACGTATCTCGCTGGGCCTTTGTCTCGTACGGTCTCAGTTTAAAGGAATAGAGCTCGGTGTACAGTGCCTTTTTGTACCCGACGGGTTTTCGAACGACATCCGGTGGCTCTTCGGGAAACGACAGGAACGACGCATTTGCTATCTGGCCCGCGATGTCACATCGCTAATGTAATAGCCTCTCGCTTCCTGTTTCTTGCTTCATTCGAGAATCGTGTTTTTGTCTTTTCCTGGAATTTCTTTATGTCGGGCGACAAAAAAAGGAAGTAATATTCAGCAGGTAGAGAAGAGATTCAAGAACACGATTATCGCAAGAACGAGATTAACGGTGAAGACCAAGATTAGTTAAAAAAAAAAAACCCGAGTAGGTTCGGTAGTGTCATTATCGAGAGACGTATTTCGAACTGTCGTTAGCGATTATTGGCAACGAAATACAAATTGGATGATGAATAATGTCGAGGTTGGGCGTATCGCGCATTACATTGCACTACGGAATGCGAAAAGGCGCTGAGCATTGTGATGCACTTGCATTCGCGGAAATTTGTAACGCAACGCGGAGACAACGCTCTCGACTCTCGTAATCCGAGAGAATTGCCGCGATAGCTTGATGCTAAACATAAAATTTACACGGCAATTGAATCGCGTTGCGAGATTTCGATACGATCCGATTCAATCCGAATGTCAATATGCAATTGTTCCTCGTATGGAAATTTTATAAGCGATATTTCTTACATTCGATTGCATTTTGTCGATTAATCCATTTGCTCACCAAAAAATCGCGTAAATAAATTATTAACGTATTTCTTTGATAATTCCGCACGAATAAGAATTAAACTAATTATAATTAAACTAGTTTTATCGTAATCGACAAAGTTCCGCGAGCCTATGTGTAGCGATTGCCACGATGGACAGATTGTACGGAATGACGATCGCACATTCCTTTGTCAAGTAGAGCGTAACACTGCGGCAAGCATTCGAATTAATAGACTTTAGCTTTCGATCTATCTTTGGGTATGACTACAAACTATAACTTATGCAAGTATTCCACCGAAAGTATATATATATATATATATATATATACGATATAAAATGAAGAATAAATATACTATAAGTTTATATGTTACGGAAAGACAAACTTTACTGAAACCAATTAATTCCTATTTTATGTATATCACATCATCCTTTAACTTTTATATTTTGTTAAAAATGTAAGTTTATATTCAAAAAAAGTTAATTTAAAAAACTTTTAATTAATTTTTGAAGTAGGCATTTTGAAGTAGGCATACAATAATAAAAACTTTTCTAAAAACTGATTAAAAAACAAAACTATTATTTTAAAAATCTATGACTAATATAAAATTTATAATTTTAGAAACTAATTTTATTGATAATAATTGTAATCGACTGTATTTAAAAGAACTTAACAAATATATGTTATACATAAGTAAAATCACCATATTAAAAAATTTTTTAACTGATGTCACAGACCAACACAAGTTTATGTATAAGAAATCACACAAGTTCAGAAAGGTAATGATCCTTTACGGTGGAAAATAATGATGGTATCCTTTGAAACGTTCAGACATGTAAATTTCGATTTTCACAAGAGATGGTGAAAAAAAATAAAATTTATGGAATCTGAACTAATTCAGGTAGTTTCAAAATGTCGAACTACCTGACTTTCTATTTTGTAACTGTCCATTTATCAAATGACAAGCAATTTCACTCTTACAAGTTCACTAGCTACTCCGATGGTTAGCTTTAATGATTTATTCGTCCTCGCCTGGCAAAATCACGTGTCAAAAATGCACGAAAATTAGATACATCCTTTTCAAACGAGGTAAATCTTCAGAAAGGAAATTTTTATGTCGTACAAGGTCAAAAGCAATAAATCCTTTCACATAAGATTAATGACTTTACAGTCTTACATCTTTCTCAATAAATCTTTATTCATTTTCTTGAAAAAAATTGTGCCAGATAGTCAAAGGATTGTTCTTGACCAATTTTCTGAAATCGAAAAATACGGAATGAGGACCGAAAATGCGCAACACATCACACATATTAAAGTTTACCCAAAACTACATACATACATACATACATACATACATACATACATACATACATACATATATATATATATATATATATATATATATATATATATATATAAATCACACGGAGAACATATATATAATTGTTTACATCACTCTTATTTTCAGACAATTGATTTCGCACAAAGTGTTCTTTCATTCTCGCACTTACTTTAATATTATACCACACACAGTGGCAAGTGCGATAATTGAACGTCGAATGCGACTCTTGAAAGGAACATGCGATCGTTTCATTGAAGATGATCTACGGCAATCTATCGTCCGTACAGGCAATCCCTCTCGGTACAATACTCGGCGAGCATTGCGCAAATACCGTGTCCCCCTGTGGCATAATCATTGTACTTAAGGGGAGTGGTTGTTCCACCCGTGACCGGGTTCCCATAACCTCCGCGTTATTAAATGCCAAAGCGAAATCACGTTGTACACGTCGCGTCGCGCCGTCCCACACCGATCGGCGGTTTTGGCAGGTGCCTCGTCCCAGAATTTCCCATAAAAAGGGAAGGCCGTGCGCGCGACTTTAATTATGCTCCACCTGCCCCCCCCGTCGAAATTCCCATGCTGACACGGTAGGGGAAATCCGACGCGATTTCTCGCCGCCGTAATCGGCGTTACGCATAAATCAGGGTGAACGCGAATATTATTTAAATATTTATGACAATTGTAACTGTAATGGCATGCGTGACCCCCTCGTTAACCCGTCGACAGAAGAGACGAGCTTGACAACCTTCGAATATATATCGAATTTCGACATAATAATTTTATTGTAATCGCGCATTGAATTTCATTTCGTGCGACAATTTTTTCGCGGCGCCGAATATTAATTTCTTAATGTAAAATAAAACGAAACGAAGATTACCATCAAGTCTCAAATTTAATTACTATATTCGCGAAACATTATTCCCTCCATCAGCTCGCAATGAGCGCGTCATAATTGGAGGAGTTGATGTGTTAACGAAAGTAACGGATCGTCGCAATCAGCGTAGCCACTTGTACACAAAACTGCCACCGAGCACATTGCGAGCTGAGTTTCGCGGAACGCGCCGTCGCCGAAATGAAATATCTGAGTTATCGCGCGCTCACCAGGTTCGCCGCGCCAGGTCGAACAATACGAGGGGGGAAGGGGGGAGGGAAAAGGAGGGCCGAAACGCGCGCGCGAGCTGTTCCGGCGCATACAGGGAAGAACGGGGCTAAAACCCGGCCGGCTCACGTCGCAGCGATGCCAGACGTCGGCATCCGCGTAACAAATCGCCCTTTTAATCACGAGTGGCTATGCTGCCTCGACCATTTGGACCCTAATGGCGGCCTCTTGTTTAGGCGCACCGGACGCAACGCGGTAGGTTGCCGGGCAATTTCGTTCCTGGGCCGATACGCTGACGTTTTGTTTAAACCACCCCGGTTCATTAGTCATCGTTCGCGAACAGCACAAAGTAACTCTTTGATGTGCGATATGCGAGGCTCACCGCGGCAGAGAAACAGACGCCCTGTGTGTCAAAACAAGCTCGCGTGCCTCTGGATTCGCGCCGAGAACGGACTTTTACCTGGCGGATCATTTGTAAGCGATACAAACCAGAGTACGAGTGTTTACGCGTTAAACGGAAAAGCGATGTAAAATTTAAAACGTCCGGTCGCTCGCGAAACTATCGACGTTTTATGCTTATCGATGTTCAAAATAAATTAATTACATTATTCGTATTTTCTCAGTTAAAGGGTAGATTTTATTATTTAAAAAATTGCTAAGCATAGTACTTGTGTGAGACTTATGTATTGCACGTACAATGCGTTTTTAGGTTTTAACATTCTTAAATTCATCTTTATTGCCTCAACACGTGAGACTTTTCTAATGTGTTTTTTTTTTGTCATTTAGAAATAATTATAAATCGAGACATGTTTTAAACACACGGAAAAATTTCTCTTAAAAATTACCCTGGTAATTGTGGTAATTGTAGGACAACGTAAACCTTAAAGAAATTTACTATACTTTTGACAAAATTTACTAAAATTTTATTAACATTTTACTAAATTTTGGAAAATTTTAGTAAATTTTATTTAAAGTATGGCAAAACTCTTTAAGAGTTTACGTTGTCTCACAATTACCACGATTTTCAGGGTAATTTTTAAGAGAAAATTCTCTCCGTGCGTAAAATAATAATTTTCAAATATCAGAAATTTAAAAAAATTCATATTTGTAAAGGTATTTTGTTACGTAATACATTTATAGTATGCGTCTGTGTCGGTTTGATCCTCACTTAAGGATTAATAAAACATATTTTATAGTTGCGTCGCGAGAACAGCGTGTTTTGACGAGCTCAGACATCTAATAACAACATTGGTAAAGTCAACGAGCCGCTGCACGGTCTCATCAACGGGTGAAATCAGCGCGAGCTCGCTTCCACGCCCTTCCGGTTCCGGTGTTCCGGTAGGCTTGCTGTATCTCTCGCTCTCTCGCTCTCCCTCCTCTCTTCCTCATCGTCATGGGGAACCCCCCGCCGCCGGCTTCCGGTATTCAGGTGGGATACACGCTCAGCCGAGCGTCGTGACACCTCGGATCCATAGATCCATGGATCCTATACTTCTCTCCCGCTCGTCCCGTTCCGCAATAGGTCGCGCGTCGGTCTCGCTTTCGATGGTACTTCCGGCGGTGCGACAGCACGGAATTAAATTTATCGGTATCTCATCTCCTACACGCCGCACGAACGAGTTGAAGTCAAAGGCGCGAGTCAATAGAAAGAGAGAGAGAGAGAGAGAGAGAGAGAGAGAGAGAGAGAGAGAGAGAGAGAGAGAGAGAACTAATATCTTCATACACAACAGTCACGTTCGAGCGAACGTCAAAAACGGAATGTAATTTGTATTTTTCGTTCTCGTCGCAACGTTCTTGATTTATCACCGTTGCGACAATGAGACCATTTTCGTTTATCTCAACGCAAAGATACGATTATGGGGGGAGTTTAGATACGATCGCTACCTGTTACAATAAGTTGTTGACGCGATCCGCGCGACAGGCTCCGAAATGCTCTCGCGCGAGTGGGCTTTCGAAAAACAAAATATTCGCGCGTACCATTTGGCGGCTTTACGCACTGGCCATTTTTATTGCGCCACTTTTCACCCGACAATGCCGAGCGAGCGTGACGCACACGGGTTCGCGCGGGTTCGTGACGCCGGGGCTTTTTTAGGCTCGGCCGATGGGAAAAAGCGATCGCGACCGGAAGTGGAAGTGGAAGTGGAAATTGAGGCAATGAGAGCGTAGCCCGACGCCGCTCTTATCGAGACATCGTCGGTCTCTGGTTTCCGCAATTTCCTATCTGTCGACTGTGTATACGTCCTGCAATAAAAATACATTTCATCACGCCGCGCCGCATCGAAATCCACGCGCGTCGATCGACCGAAATGCGCATATTTGCGCGTACAAATTGCGAAATAAATGCGAGATAAGGAAGCGAGATAATCTAAAAATATAATAACGTTGGTATTACGTAATTTGATAGGCCAGACACGAACCTTTCAAATTACACATATATAATAATAATTTTTATAATACAGTATATATATAATAAATCATTTGCTGTAACATTTATTAATATTTATGCCAATCAGTCATTGATATGTCTTTATTAAAAAGAAAGTATAGAGTCGTCTGTATACGTTAATGATAGATTATCATACGTAAAGAACACTATAATTATGTTTCTCTGCAAATACCACTGTCTCATTCGAGATTATGATTAATTATAATAGACGTTCGTTAATGACGTCAAGTGTTTATATAGAAAGGAAAAGTTACGCTGCTGCAACGCGCTAAAAAAAAACTGTATATCGATTGTTCGAAGTGCGAACCCAAGAATTATTTAGAGGAAAAGATTTAGCGGAAAAAAAAACTAGACAACAAAATTTATTATTTAGAGGAAAACATGTGTGCGCCATGTGAGAGCGGCGGCAAAGCGTGGGTCGTCCTTTGTGCACGTCGGAAAATATTTTCCGAGATATGCGAAATCCCGGCATCGATCCCGACATCGGTCCCGGCATTTCATCCGAATACAACTCCAGGACAGCTCGATGGCGAAAACTAACCGTGAAGAGAAGAGCAGGCGCACGGGGGCAAGGGCAAGAGGGGGCAGCAGGGAGGGGGCAAGGGGAGACTCACCCTTGCGGCAGCATTGCGAGAGTGCACACCTGGCCGAGAGCTGTGCAGCAGCTGCGGCTACAGACTCACCGACGCTGACAGGGGATGAAAAGGGGAGGGAAAACGAGCGCAGAGAGCGGAGAGTCGTTGTGAGGCATCACGATTGTCGCGCGCGCGCGCGCGCGAGAGAGAGAGAGAGAGAGAGAGAAGAGGGGGAGAGGAGGTAGAGGGAGCAGGGAGAGGTGCGCAGGGGTCTGGATGCAGAGATTTCAGTTACGTATTCGTCCTGCGAAGATTTCAACGCCGTTTGACGCTGAAAATCGAAATAGGAATAAAGTATGCGAGTATTTCGACCGATAAACGACGCTCCTCTACGTACCGGATGTAGAATAAATGCAAAAAAGCAGATCAGTCAACGCCGCATTTCGCATTTTCCACGCTAAGTATGATTGTACATCGCTCTCTGAATGGAGCGAACGTAAATAAAAGGAGAAAAAATTGTCAAAGACACTGGACGCGTAACGAAAAAGCAGCGTTGCATTTTCAAACGGCATTCCGAGCGGCATCGTAATTAACTCAATAATCAGGCAGCTAAATAAGCGTTTATCATAATTATATGTGAGAAGCGACGGGAACTTTTTAATAAAGATAAAATTTCTCCCCGCGCGACATAAACGATCTTCCTCCATTTGTCCACGATGGTTCCTCGGGCTACCATTTCATGTTCTCTTGACACAGTTCCTTCTGAAGGGCGCGCAGGTGAATTTATTCAAATGCCGATCAATTCAAAAGGGCTCATCGACGCGAGGCATCCTACCGCCTCTCCTTTTTCCTTTCTCTCTCCGTATTTCTTTCTCCTTCGCTCTCTTTTGTCATTCAACTGTATACGACTCTCTTACACGACGATCTTCAGCGTCAGCACCGCGAGGGCTAGGGACAATGACCGTGATATACGATTCTCAAATTTGTTTATAAATGAGCCGGGATGACGCGGATACTACCATCCTGTCTCGCGAAAAATGTGTGTGCGCGCGCGCGCTCCGTCACATTCCCCGTTCCAAAACCGGCAGGTTACTCACGAGAAATTACATCAAGAGCAAAGGTTATTACTGAGACGTACGCGATTCGTGCGGCCGCACGAGTGAATCTGTGATTTGCAGGAATCATTTTATTGAGTCATAAAGAAATGGACTTCTGAAAAAATGATCTAAATAACACGAAATCCAAGATTTCACGTTTCCATTTCTGCCACTATCCTAGAAAAAGGAAAACAATTATGAGAAAGAGAAACTATAATGCCAGCCAGGAGATTTCGCAGAACAGCCGAACCGAAAAAAAAGCTTCTTTCGCGTGCTATTGTAAAGTTACGTCACCCTTTTGTCTCTCTTAAATTACGCAGGGTACAACTACGGCCAAACGACCGAATTAAGGAAAATGAAAAATATTTACCGGCCAGTTGGTGTAGCGAGGTGAGTATTACCTCGAGGAGACAAAGCTTGGCGAGACGAAATTACAAAAGAAGCATGTCCGAGGCCAGGAATGAAGATCCGGGAGCCTAAGTTTATTTACATCACAGTGCGGGGCCGACTCTCTCGTTGCTTTGTAGCATGCTTGCCATAATGCATATTAATAGGAAATAATCCCTACGGGGGTGGGCACGGCGGAAAGCGACTCAGGATACCTCTCGGGACACCCGACGTGATAGAGAAAGACAGAGACAAACAGGAGAGAGAGAGAGAGAGAGAGAGAGAGAGAGAGAGAGAGAGAGAGAGAGGGGGAGAGAGAGTCAGAGCAGGAAATATACTCGCGGATACAAGCGAGGAGCTTTAACGGCGTGACGTGGAAATTTCGTGACGAATTTCCACGCCGGAGATGAATATTCATGCGAATCGCGCGCGAGCAGTTCGCACTGCTGTTGCTTTTTATAAAACGCGACTGGAAACCTGAAAGCGTGTCTCAAAAAAGATTGGAATGCGTAGAACCGAACGTGTTTCTTCTGCTCTTTTTTTTTCGAGGGTTCACCAATTCGCTGTACTGGCGTTTGACCGGATTCCGAATTTCATGAAATTGTTACATGTATATCACGCTAGAAATTTCTGTGTAAAACTTCTATTTCGATAAAAAAAATTCAATTACACAAGTGTGTAAAAAATTTTTTTTCTTGAAAAGGAATTAAGTTTCGTATAGAATTTATTGAAATAAAAATTATGAAGTATTATGAAGCATCGTAAAAATTTACGTATGTTCTCTTATGAACTTTATAACTTATTATTCTTGATATTTTGATATGATACTTAAATTTGAAGATCAGATTTGTTTTCAGCATTAAAAAAATTATACACGATATATAATTCCGTTCTAAAGTAGGAAAAATGATAGAAAAACGCTAAAAGTTTAAGATAGCTTTTGGAGTGGTAAATAAAAACAGTACGTTTTAATAGTTTCTGAATCTAATTTTTGAAAGAATTGCTGAATCTAATTTTGACCTTCAAGCAATTTTAATTTGTTAAAAAAGTATGAAAATTAGTATAAAAAAGCTATTAAATATGTATAGTATTATAAAATTATTATTATTGAGCTTTAAGCTACGATTAATTCGTGACTTTTTGCTAATAAAACATAATAACATAATTTAAGCATTAGCTCTTATCTCTAATAGTTCATGTTCTGCTTGATAAACAAAATAAAAAATTATTAATATCTGAAAGCACATTATTAATAGAAACTTTAAATCTTGACTATAGCATTTAAGAACATTGTTTATTACGTTTTTCAAAAAACTTTTTCTTTATTTTTATCTTGTATTTTACATTTTATTGTATCATTTTATTGTTTTATTTTGAAAATCGTAAGATTCGTTCAAAAAGTTTTCGAGCACCAAGATCCGCTTTCATCTTTCTTTATCACGAATAATTAAATACGACAAGTTTTTCATTTATTAATTTATATTGTTCACATATTGATTTTTACTTAATATTGTTAGTTTATTATAGTTTTACACTTTTAACACTTTTATTAACATATAGTTTTCATAATAGCGTCTTACATATTTAAATGCTTCCTGTGTTTATTTCAGTTCTCCACTTTCCTCGAGACAAATCAAATTTTTTTTAAGTCAGAATCAGATTCAGTTATTTGAGGACCAAAATCGACCCACTTTACTCATTATATCTTCTTTTCGTAGATTTTTGGGTCAACATGAGTCAACAGAAAATAGCAGAAAAAAAGCTTCCGTTTTTTTTGTCGCTACAAGGTTATCATAAACTTTTTCACAATCGACTGTGAAAAGCAAACCACAGACTGTCTAAAAGTAGTCTAGAACATAATTCCAAACAATTTTGAAGGTATGGTCAAAAAGTCTTTGCCCCTATACAATGTTATCCTCACGTCATTTATCATTGGGATTTAAAGACGGCTTTCTTTTGCGGTATTGTTACCTACATTGAGAAGGAGAAATTGGACACCAGTCCAGCTACCTGTTCGTACAATAACGGCACCGGTCTGTTGATCGACACCCCGTCGATCGTGTTTACGTTACATTATAGATGCTGCATCTCCCATAACGGTACGTAGACAGTCTGTATGCAGAAAAAAATCGCACTCCCGTGTCTTTCCTTTTCTCTTTCTCCCGTTTCCCCTCTTCCCCCTCAAAAACGTCGCGTCGCGTCGGCGTCGGCGTCGGTTGGTTAGCTACGAAATGGAGCTGTTCAAATATTAACACGGGAAACACAGAAGATTCTCAGACCTTGCTTGGTTTCGTAACACCGGTAGCCGAGTTTACACGCTCACCCCGAAGTTATCCTCACTCGTTCGTGTTTGCTGATACCTCGACATCACCCTTCGGCCGTGCGCACGTGCGTATGTATGCGTGTATGTTAAATGCCATGTAACTTACAACGCGCAGTAGCGCGCGACCGATCACCCACGCGTACGACTCGCCCGTCCCGTGCGATTACATCACGAGGTCATATTACATTCATAGTTGTCCTCTACAACTGGTGCCCATATTTATTATAGGTTTTGATCACGGATAGCGCGAGCTGATAAGCAAACCTATTAACATATTCAATATTTGACTGCGCGTAATTTCTGTCACCCATACCCGATTCGAGTAATAGAGCCTTCATAGATGTCCAAGATTAGGCAGCGAACAGAAAGCTCAACGACTTAATTAGTGGTGTGTGTGTGTGTGTCGGATTTTATAAAATATTCATATTTTCTTTCTTATAAAATAACACTTTCTTCATAAACCTCAGTAAGGCGCGATCGTCTCGTGTTAAATCGTAATATATATTTATAGAAGTGTAATCGTAGAAATCGGTTCTGTCAAGAGCTATATTAGTAATTTCAATATTTGAGGCGGATGTTACACATATAAAGATCGGAACATCATAGCCGTCAAGCAAACTTCGAACTATCTAAGATAAAAAAAAGTATAGAGTAATTGTTTAGATTAATATCTCGTAACAAATATTATCATATATTAGTTTATACGGTAAAATACAAATTCGAATAAATCCAGTGCCCAATATTTATCGTACAGTGTCGATCTAAATAAGGATTATATCGTCGAGTTTAAAGTATAAATATTAGCTGTAATAAATCACACATTTATTTGATGAAACCGATATGCATCTACATCCTCGTTCGTAATAAAACACCAGTCCAAACAGTTATTATTGCAAAGCGTTCACGGTGTAACACTGTGCAAACACAGATCTTAAAACGCTAAGGGAGAAAATAGATAACAACAACAAGTAACGAAAGACCTGAAATCTATTTCTCGTACGGTACGTCGAAAAGCCGATGGCTCGAATACGCTTGAATTCACTCCCCTCTTCCTGCACACCCCCCCTTGCCCCCCCGCCCGAGAATCCTGGAGTAGAAAATCGGTACCGCCGCCGCCGACGCGTAGCAAAGGTATATAACCGGCACAGACAGTTGGGCGCCCAGGGGTTATGTGCCGAAGAGGAGAGAGAGCCTTATGCGAAGGACCTCTCAGGTAGCCGCCGTCTTTCTACCTTCGTTACCGGTCCCTCCCTCCCCCCCCCCCCTCTGCCCCCTCCTCTCCTCAACGATCCATTCGCTCGCAATGCGGCCCAGGAGCCTGTAATGCTTGTAGTCCACCCCTGAGTAGAGCCTGATCACCCTCCTCCCCCTCGTGTTTCCTCGACGAGCACACCTGGTCGAGGCTAGATTCTAGGCGAGGACCGCAACTGGATGTTATAGGTCCGATAGACTCCGATTCTCCCGATTTTTTTTCTTCTTTGTCTTTGCCGCGTGCTCTTGTCGGTCTCTCCTCGCGTTATCTTCTATATTTCTCTTTTTATATTTTATTAAGAGGCTGTGATTTTATTGCTTAACGTTAATATTACAAATTATTACAACCATACACCAAAATAATCGATAGTCGGTCAAATAATCGTTGAGAAGATAATTCCAGCCTTCACATCGCTATCCGTCGTGTCTCAATAGTCATTTCTTAATAGTCATTTCTTGATAATCGGCATTGGCACTATTTATACTAATTAATGGTTTATCTTGTTGATTCTCCTTGACTGATCGGCAAACATCTGCTCATAAACGACTCTTTACGACGTAATGCGCATCTACCAACTCGTTTCCGTGACGAAACGGCCTCGATAATAGTTCCGTACTGTGTAACGAGGGAATCGGTAATCATATACCAGCAAGAGCTCGAGAGTTCGCGACGGGCTCGAGTCGGAGTGGAAAGAAGAGAACGCAAAAGAACGGAGCGAAGAAGAGAAGAAAGCAAATAGCGAGAGAAGGAAAGGAAGAGAGAGAAAGAGAGGAAGAGGAAGAAAAAGAGAGGGAGAGAGAGAGAGAGAGAGAGAGAGAGAGAAAGAATGGTTTCTCGTTACAGAGCTTCCTGTATGGAAATTACAGAATGCTCTCCGGTCCTGAAGCTCGTGTCTGGCACAATAATCTGAGATTTAAATCAAATCTAGGCTATATAGCGACCCCTCTGCGCGCGACCACCGACGTCTTCCGGAAGATTTGTCCTTTCTCTCTCTCCCTCTCTCTCTCTCTCTTCCTTTTTTCTCTCTCTCTCTCTTCCTGAGTGGAATGTGAAAGAAGAGAGGGAAACAGAGATCGTCAAGGTAACGCTTTATAATCGATTTTCATGTGCTGGATAGGAACACGAAATCCGAATACAACATTCTACAGTAAACGATATGAGCAACTCTATATGTCGTATAAGCATTTAAATTGTTATTGAAATGGTACACGTTGGTGAAATTTTATTACAAAAGTTATAGTAATAAAGTTTGATGACGTAATAATCCAGCTCACTTTTTAAATCTTAGAGATAATTAATCGTAGTTGAGAAAATAAAGTCTAAATTTAAAGATTAAAGATTAAAGCTGTATTATTTCTTAAAAGTTTAATTAAATCACTATTTTCAAATAATTATCTCATATTATCACTATTTACTAGTTCTAAAACTTCATCAGTAAGAAATAAAAGAAATATTATTCTACTGCATAATCTTTCGTGTTTTCTCTTTTTCTTTCTCCAATTCCATTTCTCTCTCTCTCTCTCTCTCTCTCTCTCTCTCTCTCTCTCTCTCTCTCTCTCTCTGCTTCGTGTTATTCGTTTTCTATTTCCTTTTTTTTTGCTTCGTTCACTCGTCTCTTGAACACGAAGATATTCCGGCTGAGTTGCGCCTTCTCCCGGACTATCGTGGACCGGATCGAATAGCGGCCCAGAACCGCTTGAGAGGCAAGACGAAGGGGGGGAGGGAGGGAAGAAGTATCGTGGACTCGAAAAGAATGTGTATCCAGGGGTGAAATCCGGTAGCCGCGGCCATGTCGACCCACGTTTGCGTTCGACGGGGCGCAAAACGGTCGGACAGCCGCGAAAAGATTTCGTGGATGCGAACGCAAGAGCGGCCATCAAAGATATCGCTAGTAATCCGACAGTGCGGATTCGGACGTTGTTTCAGAATAAAATATCAAGTACGTTAAAATTAAATACAAGTCTTGTACCAATGTGCAATAACAATTTAAAAACTGGAAAATATTCGCTTCTCTTTCTCTCTCTCACTGTCTCAGTATGTATAGTTGTTAATATGCACATGTCAGCGATTAAGAAAGTGTTAGTAATGTGTTAATTTCGAACGCTGTCGAGACCCGAGATGTTCGATAGAACCATGTGCAGATTGCATATGTATGTATAAAGTAAAACCATAGCAGAAAGCCACACGTGTGCCGCGTGTGCTTCGCACCAGGGCACGCTAATTATAGGTGCAGTTTAAGACTCGGTGCAGAAAACGAAAGAATATTCGTGAGAAAACAGGAGAGAAAATAAAAAGAAATAGAAACCTAAGACCTCAAGAGCCAACTCAATATATTCTACAATTACTTCCAATTAGCTGATATTTTGTTTCCTTCAGACGAGAAAGTATAAAAACTTTAAAGAGATTTAAATTTAAAAAAAAAATTTAATCTTTAAATTTATAACGTTAGAATTTTTATTTTATGTGGCAAACTACAGAAATTGCTAAGTAGTGCACCTAATTCTACATTTATTACATCCGTCATTAAATAAATTCGTTGATATTTATCTGTAAACAAATTATTTACACACATAAAAAGGAAAGTTTTGTTGAAGTATCTAAAAACTTAGCTAAGTATAGATCTAAAAATAATTTTTATTACATTAAAATAATTATGTGTGCAGAAAGTAGACAAAATAATATAAACATCTGGAAATACACTATACTTGTTTCTGAATAAGATATTGGGCTACCATTTAATTTTTACACTGAAAAAAAATTTACCAGATTAAAATAACTATTTTTTTTTAATAGTACCAAGCAGAAGTTTTGTAAAAAATAAATAATATTTATTTCAAATAAGATAATATTTTCTACAATTTAGAAAATGTATAATGCATTTTCTAAACTAAATTATAGAAAATATTATCTTATTTGAAATAAATATTATTTATTTTTTACAAAACTTCTGCTTGATACTATTTAAAAAAAAATATTTATTTCAATGTAGTAATTTTTTTTCAGTGTAATACAGCTTCGATTCTTCTTAGAATAAAATCATACAATTTTTGAATAGTGGTATGTTATTCTATTTTTCTATCAAAACATCTGTC
Source organism: Monomorium pharaonis (assembly GCF_013373865.1). Classification (NCBI taxonomy): domain Eukaryota; kingdom Metazoa; phylum Arthropoda; class Insecta; order Hymenoptera; family Formicidae; genus Monomorium; species Monomorium pharaonis. The sequence continues at coordinate 10,744,753 of NC_050468.1, read as the reverse complement.
AATTGCTTTAGAGGAGAAACCTGCTTCTCACTCCCTTGGAGGTAGCCGTCACCTGCGGCAGCCTCCACCCCTTCACCGCGCCATTCTTGTCTCTACCTCACTCTACAGAAACGCGTCTTTATCTATTTCCATACTAATACTTATCACGACCACTATCTGTCTATACACCAACCCCGTGTGCAATAGTTTTCAAATAAATTCCGAATTCTCAAACGCGGCATGCTGCGTTCCTCTGCTCAGAATTACCTTCTCTTCCCTCTCTATCTACCTACTGCATCCACACGCGGAATGTCTAGAATACCTCCGCATGTATACATTGGAAAAAAACATTCTCATTCTGTTCTTTGAAACTGTCCAATAGTGGACAGTTTAATAATATTTAAGTTGGGTGATTGTGCTGACCAGGGAAGATGATGAAGTTCATTTTGATGCTTCTCAAATCAAAACTGAACTTTTTTATGTGTATATGGGAGTATTATTACCCTGAAAAATGGTACTATTGTTTCGAAATAATATGTCAATAATAGTGAAAAGATTATCATTTAGACTGTCTAAATATTTCGTTAGCCGTACAATTGTTTAAGGTAATGGGATCAGCCAAATGTTAAGATACGACTGCCCAAATCATTACAAATGAACCCATGTTTAACAATTAGAAGCAAGTAATTTAAATAATAGTCTCCTTCTTGGGAGTTCCCCATACATAAACCCGACCTTTTGGTGGAAATAATATAAATAATGATTCATCAGAGCATATTACTTTTTACCAATCCACCTTTTCCATCATTTTAGGGTTGGTTTTAATTGAGAAATTTCGAAGTCGATAATTTTTCGTATTAAATATTTACTTTAAAGTTCTCGGTAAACTGCTTTTGTCGAAGCAGAATTTTTTAAATAAAAGTTCTGCTGTCGTTTGTTATTATAGTAGTTTTATATGTTTCGACACAATTTAGTTTTGACCATGCCGGTTAATTAATTTTAGTTGTAATCTACTATTTTTCTTCATCTTTCTTATCATATTTTGTATGTGCTGTCATAATCATCGTGGAGATTGTGGTCTTTGAAACTTAAACAATTGAGATGTTTCCATTACGCTCAAGTGGTTCTACTCAATTTTCAGACACTTTCAGCAAAATTTCTTTGTGCATACTAGTTATTGTATTTTTTTATCTGTAAATCAATATTAAAAAAAAAGAATGTTAGCGCGCGGGACACGCGTCCTTTCTTTCATCAAATTCCAACTAGAAAAAAAAAGGTTTATTTTACGTCGGAGTAAAAAATTGAGGAAAAATATTTCTGGAGAAAACTATCTATGGTCATGCCACTTAGTCGTTCTACTGTGTTTGAAATGTTTACAGCTACTTTTACACAGAATAAATGCATAAACGGAATTTTGGAATAATAGCACCGACATCAAATGCATATCCGTCGAGAGAGAATGCATATCCGAAAAGAATTTTCGGAGTAAAAAAGCAGTCTTTTTGTAAGCTTTCTACTCAAAGCCCTTTCTTCCAATCATTTTCAACTCTAATCCAGACGCTCTTTCGTAAATGCGCAACGACAACGGTTACGCGCGCGATAGCATAATTAATTCGTCACGCCACGTGTCACGCGTTGGCTTTCGCCTCACGCTCATCACCTTCCTCGTGTAATTCCGAACGAGGAGGGAATGCTGATCGCGCGCACTTACTCACCGGCTGCTACTCCCGCGGAAAAACACGAACTTTCTACCGCGCATATCGAATTACCGGACGTGATACCGCGGACGTCGCCGCGGCGGCGGTGCTCAGCGGCGAGCGCAAATTGACCCGAAAGCCCGTAACAGGACGACACGCCAGAAGCCACTGGCGACACGAATCGTCTTACAAGAAGGCGCGCACTCGTTGAAGCGCGAATTACGCTCACCGAGTGAAAAAGCCAGCGTCGACTTGGCGCACGGAGTAGTTAACGCGTAAGAAACGGCGTATGAAATGCGGTACTGGCTGTTACTTTGCGAACGCTTAAATAAGAAGCAGATCCTAGACGAGACAATTCACATGCGTCAATTGCTCGTACAACAAATAAACTTTTCCTTTTTATTTAGAAAGGCGCAACGGGACGAGAGGAAAAATGTTCGATAATCGAATATAAAAGAGAAAAGGATGTTTAATACAGACATATGGGAAGTGACTTTTGCCCGGGAGGAATTTCAATATCCGAAGTGATTGGAATTGCGAGTAAGAGCCCGGTTAGTTAAAGACGCAAAAAGAATCGGCAGCTGTGCTGTGGCGGTGCACACGGTGAAAGCCGTAAGGTCTGCGTACGAAGTGTCTACGTGCCCCGCTCTAGCCGCGGCCGTAATTGTTTGCGACTTGCGAAACTTACGCAATCGATCGCAGCCCCGCGCGCGGAAGCTCGTTAGAAAACAAACCGCCGCGAGCGCGCGGCGACAATCGTGTCGAGCTCCAAGTACAGAGTTTCGTGCGAGCGAGCGGGCGAGAGTTCCGATCGGAAAGCCGATTTTCTCCCTCCGTACTCCGAGGCGAATTTAATATCCAAGGTGGCTCGGCGACGACGACGACGACGACGACGACGACGACGACGACGATCGTACCAACGCTCGCGCGTGTCCGTGTGTCAAAACCACCGCCGGGGGAGTTTCTTGCTGTAACTAACTACTCGCAAATTTATCGAGGCACCGACTCGAGTTTCTCTCGCCCGCCGGCGGTGGTTCTGGAAGGTGCGTGGGCGGAGGCTACCGCCGGAGGTAACCGGGGAAACTTTCCAACAGTTTCTCCCCCCTTTCCGCCGTCCCCTTTGCCACCCCAGTTCCCTTCGCCTTCGTCTTCGTCCTCTCCCTTGAAGGGGAAAGGAGGGGGGGGGGGGAGAGGTAAGGCGTGTGGGTGGCGATGGAACAGCGTCGAGGCGGCGCTCTGAGGACGAAGGGACCCGCCGCCGTCGTCGCCGTCGTCGTCGTCGTCGTCGTCGTCGTCGCCGCCGTCGCCCGCGCGAACTTGTAGTTTATGAATTTATAGCGGCGGAAAGCAGCAGCCGGTGGTAAAGGCAACCGAGTTATGCACGCTCCAGTTTATTCCGTCTCACCACCGAGATTTTCCGCATTGAAATTTCCCAGGGAAGAGAGAAACCGCGTAAGGTGCGACGTCGCTCGCCTCCACCGGTATCCCCCTTTCTTCCACTCCCTCCCTCTCAACCCCCTCGCGTCCCCATGTCCCTGCAGGGATGTTTTACGAAGGCCACCCACACACACACACACACACACACACACACACATTTTCTCGCACACTCGCCATTAACGTTGTTAGTTCCGAAGTGTGTTTCCCGGAGTGGAAGCTACTTCTCGCGAGAGAGCTTCGGGTTTTTCGCGCCTCTGAGAGATTTTTTTTCTCTTTCTCGAAAGAGCAAGCGGTAATAAGTAGACGGCAATGATCTCTACTCTGTAATTTCTTTTAAACATAGAACTCTCGGGGAGAAAGTTCCCTCAACACACTTCGAAAATTTTATTATATTAGGAAACAGCAGCAAAATCTATTTGGCTCACCATACGCTCGAAAAAAAACAAACAAACAAACATCAGGCTGACGCTTTCCGACCTCTTCAGCTTTAAAAATATTATGCTACAGCTATGTGATCGGTGTGTTGCAGGTCTCTCAGAGGCAACACGCCTCTCGAGTTAGGCGCAGCTCGGAAACCAACGTAACCGCATACGCCTATTCCGTTTCCTGCGAAAACACGATGAGTTCCAGTTACACAACGGATACTCTTGGCGCAAAGAGCAGGGCTAGTTCGTTTCCACATAGGCATATGCGAATAGTTCCGCACGCGGCATATCGAAATTGCAGCAAAAGTTGCGTACGCCGCCGCCTGTAAACAATCCCTCTTGTGCCTCATGTCAATTACGACAATACATAACATTTTGTCCCGATCCCGTCGGAATAAGAGCATGGGGTGTTCTTATATATGTGTATATATATGTCATTATGTGAGCATCTGCGGGTTGCTACACGGTTCCGCGAAGAGATTGTGCACGTGCGTGCAGCGGGGAAAGAGGGGGGTGCGTGCGTAACGTACACGTATGCGACACCCCGACGGTGTCGGCGTGTCACGGATTCTGATACGGTCACGGTGACCGACGACGTCCCTCGCCCTCCCTCCCCCCCTTTCCGAGCCCAGGGGGGGGGGCTCTCTTCCCTCGTGACACCGGGGTCTCGAGAGCACCCACCATGTCTCCGGTATGACACACTGGTGCGTGGGACGGCGGATACCTCTTCGGGAATCTTCATTGATCATTCGCCTCTCCGAGCCTTTTCCTACGCCGAGCCAGCGGTTTTTCGCTCGTTTTTTCAACGCATGATTGGCACCTATCGAGGTCCTCCGCTAATTTGCGTTGAAATCAAAACTTTTTCTTTATCCAAGCAAAAAATTGTTAATGAACGATAGACTGGCGGAAGCGTCGCCGCGCGACACTTTGCGTCAATTTGTACTTTGCTTCTTCGAATCTATACGGACGGCTAAAGCCCGGCGATAATTGTCGCCGCGACGGCGGCGATTCGGCAACGACGATAAAAGGAAACCGACATTTCTCACGAGGCGGGCCAATATTTGGTCAATAATGTCAATAACCTCGCGCATGACACTTGACGCCTCTCTCGTCCTACCTTTACACACGGGTGCCCCGCGCGCGCACACACCACGACGGGAAACACGCCACGTTTCCCCAGCTGGACATGTGCATCGTGACTGGCCAGTTAACATCTCGACGACGACGCGAAACACCCTGAGTCATCGATGAACCGTGGAATCGATCCTCCCGAAAGGCGAAGGGACATCGCGCGCGCCGACGAAAAGATTTATTACGGAAATATGATTCGACACCCGGAGGCTACCAGGAGAATCGAAAAAAAAATCGTTGAAAGAATCGTCGGCGCATAGCGCGGAGATTTCAAGGCGGTTATTTAAACGCACCGTATGTACAATACCTTGCAGCGAGGACGTGGAAACGTAGCCATCCGTGTAATCCAAAAATTCATCTGCGTCGGGGAGGGGGTAGGAAATCTTATACGTTTAGTAATGGCGAACCATTAGCTCCCATATCGTCGAAACCTTATGATATCATGTTGCCGGGACATTATGTAACTCCGCGCGTCCTATTAAATGTCACCGTTTCCCTCGAACGGAGCAGGCCAGACGACGACAGGCGAAGAGACGTTAATAAGACACGTTGACGAATCAATTAATTGGAAATGTATAATCAAATTCATCTAGAACTGAGGCCTTTTTTCCCCCGAGAGACAGACACCACACACAGACACACACACACACACACACACACACACACACACACACACACACACACACACACACACACACACACACACACACACACACACACACACACACACGCATGCACGCACACTTGACCGGGCGTTGATCTTCCTCGGGCTCAGGTAGAAGAAAGGTCCGTCACGCCGGACCCAAATTGCGCGGGCAAAAACAAAGAGCGCTTATAATTGCCGGATCAAATAGACGAAGAGTTGTTAAGGAGCCAGCGACCTTTCCGAGAGGCCGGGCGACGATGTTTATAAATAAAACTCCCTAATTTGCCACGTGACCGGGCGGCGGTCGGGGGCGTAGGGCAACGGGAATCCATAAATCCCGGACTCGACACCGCGGGGAAACGCGTGCGGCGCCGTTAATTCCTCTATTTTTCCCTCCTTTTTTTGTTGGTATAACGGGACACATCGCGAAATAATCATCGGCCCGGAACGATGTTTATTTTGCGGATACTCGTTGAAGCGCGCTCGATTAAACGTCCATCATGTCGGTAAATTCACGGTGAAATTTCGCCGAAATTGAAAAACCAACCGTCACACGTCGAGGCCCTTCTACACCACCCCCCGGCGTTCCCTCTGCCGCCTTCCGCCCGCTTCCTCCCCCCTCCTCGCCCCTCAATATCGGCCGCGCATTACATCGTTGAAAAATTTCATTTCCGCCTTGACGCAAAATTATACACGTTCAAACGGTAAACGCGCGAATTCGAGAATTAAAGTTAGAAGGCCGCGCAGCAGCAGCAGCAGCAACCGACTGCGCGCGACAACTTGTCTCGCGCGTTTACTGCCGCGATAAATTATTCATGAATCCGCCGCCAGCGAAAGGAGAAAAGAACACGCTACGACGCGACGGCTCTACCACGCGCGCCTCGCGCGCACATCCACGCCGCCGTCGCCGCCGCCGCGACGGCCGGGCCCCGGCGCGACGGTGTCAATTTTTTCTCAAATATCTCCGGCGGCTCTCGAAGCTGTCGTTTCGATCTCCGGCCGCGAGGAGGATTCGCTCGGCCAGCACCGTAAACAGAGGTTTCACTTTTGGCCTGGCTAATTATGCGCGACTCGTCGTAAATCGTAGGTAAACAGCACCCGGGTCGTCCTTTCCATGCATTTTATACGCGGAAGGTATTCCGCGTTGTACAATTTTTTTACGCGAGCGTGGGCTCAACAGGCCTCGGCGTTTAAACTTGGCGCCGTGATTTTAACGATGCTTTTTCCCCTCCCCCGATCACGCGATTACGTCCCATCGAGTGACGTCGGCGGGGTAATACGGCAATTTGTCATTCGCCGTATTAATATTATTACACGGCGGAACCATGAAAATATCGTAAAACACTGGAGAAAGTTAATAAACGTCGGGACATCGCTCGTAAACCACGGTGCCTAAGCGAGCGTGACGGGTAACAAGTGTCGCCGTTTAATTAGTCGATGGAGGTATAAATTGAAGACGCGTCTATAAAAGATCATCATCAACGTTACCCGCCTCACTGACTGCACAACGACTGACAGCGCGCACGCACGCACGCACGCACGCACGCATCGGTACCGCCGCGCCGGTCGCGACGAGGGTTGCCGTCGTCAATTAATACGCGGCGCGATGGCTCAAGATCACTTAAGTCGCAAGACGACTCGAGCGGCGGATCAAAAACGTAAATCATATTTTCCACTGAACTTTCGCCTCCTGCAATTAGAGCGTAATGAGCAGCGAAGTGACAAGTGCGCCGCGGAGAATTGCGAAATTTAAAACTGCAAGATTTTTGATAATTCACACGGTATTTTAATCAAACGATCATTCTTCAAACTCCACAGTGCGTTTTTGTTTTCCCTCTCTCCGGGGGATGTGAATAAACCGGGAATACAATTGAATGCAGTCGCATCAAAGTATACGAAGGTCTCGCGGGCGTTTTTCGTTAAACGTGTCTTAAATCTGGAAATGTCACGTTTTTGCGCAAAGGAAATATAAATTACGTTTGGTCACATTTGTTTCACGGTCGAGCACTCTTGTGAAGAAAGGCAAACAACGTAGGGTAAGAAGGATTCCACCGTCTGGTTGTGCGTGCGCGCGTGCGTGTGTAAGTTATTTCTATGCAACGGGACTCTTTCCCAGGTAAGAGAGGCGACATGTATACGCGCATTAATGCGAATCCGATTCGAGCGCCTTATTGTGTAAGTGTTGCCGTCACATACCGTCAAACGTGACGCCGGTACGAATTCGGGTGCCATTAACGGGCGCATTCAATTTCCACGGGATCGACAAAAGCGTTGAATTACAAATTCAAATCCCCCGGCACGTGTGTCAAATACGTCGGAATTTTTCTCGCGTCAATTCACCTGTAAAACATCGCGCGGTGGTTATAAACCATCACGCACCGCCGTTATTCCAGTGAAAATAAATTCTCTCGCCGCAACGGCGGGGCAAAATTGAAGAAAAAAAAAAAGAAAATTTCACGCGTAATTAAACTCTGTCGCACCGAAACTAATTACTCGTAAAAATACCGTGTCATTATACCAAATCGCATATAAATTACAATCCTTTTACCGTTCATTAATACATGTATAAGACTTGTAACGCCATTTGTGTTGAAGAAATCGCTTTAACATTCTACTTAAGGAAGATGTAAACTGCGGAAAATCAGCATAATATATTATTATCACCCGTTAGAAATATACACGTAATCAATTAAAGGGTATATTGAAATGTTTGTCGCGCCTATTAATTTTTCTTCATTAAAAAAGATACGATCAAATAACGATTCTTTCCGAACCAGTAATTAGGGACAGTCCCAATGCCCGTAGGCGAACGATCCTCGCGCTAATTCGGAACCAACTACTAACTCTCGAGTGCTCTCAAAGGGCACTCGAGTAATCGCCACCCACGTGTGCCAGACGGTACGAAAGCCCCGCATAAATGAGTACGCGCGCGCGCGCGCGCACACGCTTTTACTCAGAGGCGAAGTAGTTGAGAGAGAAAGAGAGCACTCGAGGCGTATGTGTGTATGTACCGAGCCTAATTAGGGATATGCCAAGAGTGGACGAGCCCATGGACGAGTCACGTGTTTCTTTCGTGCGAGGACGATACGTTCGTCCATCAGACGCGGACGAATCTCCCCCTCCAGATTGCACGTGCACATACGTGCGCATATATATATCTATCTATACGTCCGTGTGGACTTTTCTCTTTCTCTCTTTCGTTTTGCTCCCGCTCTCTTTTGCTCTACGTGTTTGGTCGGAAGAGCCTTCTCCGAGCTCGAAGTGTTTGCTCTCGTTGGTAGAACGAACGGTCGCTCGATTTGTCGGTCCCGTCTCTCGGGCCACGAGAGAAGACCCCCCGTAGGGTCCAGACGGATGCGACACTCGACTCGCTCTTTCCACGCGAGTCGCAACGAGGACGTTTAACGTTGCCGTGATCACCGCGACCACGACCACGGTCCGGATGTATACGCGTATGTACACCCTCGCCCCCCCCCCCGCTGTCGCGTATATGCAATTTCAAATCAATATTTGAACCGGTTTACGGGAACGGCGGCCCGGTATTGTGCCGAAAATGTTTGCGAATAAAGTATTTGATCCCCAACTTTTTTGTCGTGGTATACACCATTTCCATGACTGTTCACAATTCTAGCGCATGCCGAAATGATTCATTTATCATGAAATCCGATTTGATTAGTTTTGATGAAACACCGCCATCCGCTGTCGGCTTACAATATATTCGGTATAATATTTGTTCGCCGCAATTTAACGCAGTTTACATATCGCTCGAAATTATTTTTGCATTTTTAACATAGCTTCAATAATTTAGCGTGGACGCGTTAGTTGGTTTTCGATTGAATTTACACACACACACATACAGACAGAGAGAGAGAGAGAAGCCGTTTTCGAACGCGATTAAAATTTTCGTATATCATTGTATAACGAGATAATACGACTATATCTGTAAAATGCAGTAAAATATATAGCGCACATGTTATAACCAATCTCTTTCTCTTCGTTTCGCTTCAAATAAAACTGCCATGTTAATTAATTTCGATAAAGAGTCGAGATTTGCCCATTCGATTTTCATTGCTGATGCGAAACGGCAAATTAGACGAGAACCAGTGCGTAATCACGGGATTACGGCAAATGAGGCGAACGAGAGGACGACAAACGGGACGGAGGAAAGGAGGGGAGAGAAAGGGGGAGGAGGGCGAACGGGAACGGGACGAAGCACGTATAGATCGCCGGCCAAAAAGGAATTTATTAACGACGCTGCGGCGCACGATCTCGCAATAAACCGAGCTCACGATCGTCGAGAGATTACGGGCGGTTGGCTACGACGATGGTGGCAACTACTGCCAGGCACTAACACCCACTGCCTGCACCGGCGGCCAGCAACGGTGGCCGCTGGTCAACCGCTGGTGGCTGCGCCGGGCGAGATGATTTAATGCTGGTGCTGCCCCACCCTGGAATGCGCGTCGTTTGCGCGAGATTTTCGAAAAATAATATCGGGCCACCCGAGCGCGCAACCCGGCAATATTATGCGCCATTCGAATGCATTGCCGTGCGTACATTTATGCGCGCGCTCGCGCATTCGGCGACTCTTTTCGAGCGATTCCGCTTTACTAGTTTTCTCCCTGTCGCTCCGCAACCGCGGCCGATTGAAACAGGCCTACTGCCTCCCGCGATCCGCACGGTTTCGAATTAATTAAACGTGATGCGTGATTTATCACGGATCTTAAAGTTGTTAATTGAAGTCGCCAATTAGAGGCGCGTAATAAAATCGCAGAGGTTACACGCTCGCGGATGACGAGGACACGAGATTGTGGGTTTCTCGTTATGTCAATTCCTGTTAAAGTAGGTTGGACGTAGATTTTTTTTCTTCCGAACGCAGAAAATTGATTTTTTTTTCCTCACGACGCACTAACGCGAATAAATTGCCGGACCTATTTTCCTGTCAAACGTGTCAATACCGTTATTACGGGCCTTTACCTGTCCAACCAAGTGGTTATTACTTTCTTGGTACGTATCATTACGCTCACTATGCCCGCCGCGTCTTCGAGGATTCGCTTTATCCGCGCGGACGTTAGTCCCCGTTGAATCTCGAAATTAAAGGCAACTTGCAAAACTGGGACGCGTAAAAGGGCGACGCGTACAAAATACAAGCGTTTTACCGCGACAATTTAGCATTTCTATTAACGAGCTAGCGAGTTGTTTCGGCTCTGAATAGCACGATATCTCGACATTGATCATCAATATTATGTCATTTTCGACATAGGCGCTCGTGGCACAAGGAGCGCTCGAGTAAGATAATTTATTCGGGGAGAGATTTCAATACGCAAGCACACAGTTCATTTCTTTCCGAGAGGAGCCGTGCGCTTTCCTAGCAAACTGTGCATTTTACGTCGACACGGTCATACTGATGTGTCAGGTCGATGTTGCATTCAAGAGACACAAGAACGGCACGCTAGAAATTCGGATGCGGCCCTGAAAGTGGCAACCGGCCCGCTTCGAGGACACCAGGTAGGAATATGTTAAAAATTCTGCTCCCAACGGGAGGTACTGGTCTACGGTTCACGTCCGACGGCGAACGTGTCATATTAGGATAACCAGGTCCGCAGAGTTCCATATCTAATCTCTCGCTCCGTTTTCGGATACACCCTCGCGACAGGACTGTCAAAATGGTCGAACCCTCGAGGAAAACTTCCGTCGCCTTCGTCGCTTGTTTAATCGCACAATTTTTCAGTCTCACAATTTCCCAGAGAATTTCAACGACCGATGCTCACCCGGCACAAGCAGAGGTGGCGTGAAAAGTGGACCGATTTAGCACACCCGATCCCCGTTTTCTCGTTTCCCCGTTCATAAATTATTCACTATTTTCCCCGCCGGGTTTCGAGTAGTCTCTATACAGTATCCCCAGTCATCCGCAGATCGCACGCACCTATTAACCTCTATTGTTACCTCCCGAGATGGGTACTGTTAGAAAGAAATCGCGAGGAGTCCGGAAAGATAAAGAGGAGAGGCAGGATTGTCAAACAGTTTGGCAGGATAATTGTTTTCTGATAACCAGTGGTAAATGCTGTCTTTCTTTTTTCAGAAAGTTGAACTTTGTTTGTTCCCGCTCGTTCTCGATTGTCGTACAACATTTCCGAACGAGATACACATCTCGGGGTCTCGCGCTCGCGTCTTAAAAGGGACCGATATAAGTGGCTGTCGAAATACCTGGCTCTGGCATAGGTGACAGAGAGAGAGAGAGAGAGAGAGAGAGAGAGAGAGAGAGAGAGAGAGAGAGAGAGAGAGTCCGGCTAATCGTAGTAAGCCGACTAGTAAATTAGCGCCGGTGAGGCTGCCCGGTGGAACCGGTAACTGCCCGAGGAATCGGCACGGCGAGGAGAACCACGAAGGCCGTCACCGAATCTTTAATGGGCATTCGCATTTTTCAACTTCCCACGTTTAGCCGGGCATAGACACGTTCCTAAGCCGCGCGCGCCCGTAAATTAGATTTCTGCGGCGGATGATTTGTGATCGTCTCCTCGCATTCGACTGTGAATTGTAAGTGACGAAAAAAAAAAAGGAAGTGAGAAGAAGAAACATACCTCGTGCCTCGGGTGGCGTTCCGTCCGCGCGAACGGAGAAACGCGAATTTGGAAAATTCGACTTCTTTCCAAGATGCACTTCGCGAAAGGGAAGACGCGGCGGAAGACGCGGAGCAAAAAAATCGAGATAGAAAATTGTCCGATTTTCACGCGAAGTATAATAAAACGTTTCGCAATTCAATTTGCCGTCGGTGAAAACGTGTTACAAAGTTTGGCGAAAGTTTAATTAATTCGTCGCGTTAATCAACTGACACTTTGCACACTTTGCATGTACTAACGCTGTCATTAATTGATACGCATCTCGTGTAATATTCGTAATATTACCAGCAATCACATTCACAATAAGATTAATTTCGAACTGAAACGTGATCTGCAATTGAAGCGCGGTACGGGGGTCAAGTTAGTCGGATAAAATTAAGCTTTGGAATTCCCGCTTGAAAATCGCGAAGTAATCGGAGAATTTAATCGGATTTCTCATCGCCAGTACGCACGATGCATTTGTCATTACAAATCGCGCTGTTCGCAAAAATACGTAACGCTTGAAAAACTGCAGCCGAAAATATCGACGAGCTAGACTGTCAATCCGCAAATTGACGATTAAAATAAAAATGTTTCAAGAGAGAAGATTGGGGTCTGGAATTCGTCGAAAAAATTACCGTTAAGGGCCACGTCGAGCAAATTCGCTACAGGCAATTACCGTGCAGCAAACTACGTCGCAAAAGCGACACAAACGACGCTTGTATTGTCAGAGAGAGCCTGAAAGGAGAGAGAGAGAGAGAGAGAGAGAGAGAGAGAGAGAGAGAGAGGTCGGATTCCGTTAGATATTCGCATAATTATCCCTGTGTTTTCGTGCATTCGCATCAATTGACGGTCGTATGATTCCGTCGATGACGTTCGCGAGCCAAAGGGAAGCGGCTGTTTATTAAGGGATGTTGCACGGGAATTGCGGGGGGTTAGTACAGGAATGTGCACCACCGGCGGCGATAGCTACCACTGTCTTTGATGTCGCGTCTCGCTACGAGGCTTTGTGCCATGGCGAACAATAAAATGAGGCGGAATCTCATTTTCACGCCCGCTTGCAAATCGCCTCTCTCCCGAATTTCTAATAAAGTGCACAGTTGAAAACACACTCATAGTTGACAACCGATTCATAATAACGCCAATAATCACGGTCATGAAGTGAAACGAAAAACGGAAGAATAATTTTAAATAATATATTTGATTCACATAGAATTTTGAGAGAGGTAATGTATTATTTTAAAAATATTGAGAGAGAATAGTAATATATCTGTACTATAATAATATCATAATGTCTAAATAACGATAATATATAAATAACATAATAATATTATCGCAACACATATAACATAATAGAAATTATATATTTATAATAATAAGTAAATAATTATTTCATACTGCGCAAAATCTTAAAAGCGCTTTCAACAGCTTATGTCACATACAATCTTTTCAATTCCTAGAATATCTTTATTAACGAAAATTTATTGTGCTTTTGTTCGACTTTTAACGTTCATGACAGCTCAATTTTCTGCAAAATGGCTCACAGATCACGTGAATGATTGGATAACATTGGCAAATCACACATAACTAACATACTTATCTCTTATATATTATCTTTTGGTCGAATTATTAGGAGATATGATAAGAGCAAAACACTCAGAACTTTCGGACAACACAAAATACAAAATCGTATCATAAAACATCTTAAAGATGCCTTCCGACACTTTATATGTCATACAAAGAATTCTGAGTCTTTTGGCGTGGGAAATCTATTTTGCTACTAAAATATTTATCTTATAAATAAGTCGGCTAAAAGATGACACATAAGAGATAAGTGTGTTAGTTATGTGTTATGGTCTACCGTAATCATTATAAAACGGAAACGGCGTCAAGCTCCCTCGGCCACGAATAACACAAGTGTAATCAGTTATCAATTCCGCGTAAACGAGATTTCCCGCAATTTAATTAATTCGCCGCGAAGGGGTATGCGAATGCATGGAATTCTGAGTTATAAACGTCGCTAAATCGGAGTAATGGTAAGTGCGTTTTACTGAAATTTGCGATACAAGTTTCGCGGGAGAAAAGTTTTCACTAATACCGTGCACAGAGCGGTGTAACTTTCTGTTTGCGAAATATACACGACCCGCGTGAGACAGGACGGAGGGAGAACCGATTGGAAATATCGGCGGTTGAAGTTCGAAGTGAGTAAAGTTTCGCGGATCATTCTTCCGACCAACTTTAATTCTAGCAAGGCCACTAGAGCGATTTCTTCGAGAGAAAACGCGATTTATTCAAGCCATTTGTAACCTGATGGCATGGAATCGATAACTTCCGCGGACAAGATGAACATTATATTTAGTTTTATTCTACTCGCACGACCACGGTTGGTTAGAATTATATCGACAATCCTCTTATATGCGTTCATGTAAAAATTAAGTTGGAAAGATTCGTTAACCAATTGAAAAAGAAAAAGATTGTGTCGTTTAATATATTCTCGAATTTAGAATCAATAATCGACATAAAAAAATATTATTTTATTAACAACTTTCTTCTATAAATACCGAATATCAGCGTTATCTTTATACCTAGAAGAAATTCTCGTAAAAAGTCAGAAAACTTACAAGTGCAATTGTAAAACTCGCGAATTATTCAATCAAATAAAAGGGCATGTCAAGACATTTATTAACCCGTACGTCTTCCCAACCAGTAATTGAGTCAAAATATAATAAGGCCTTATTATTTTATTAGAGACCCCAATTAAAATCAGGTCCCGACAGGGAATCCCGACAGGGGCCTTGTTACACTCTAATTCAATTTCCCCTGGGACGTACGTGGATCAAGGGCCTCATCAAAGTCTGATTTTGCATTTCATTAAAAAATATAAATAAAAAATGTCTAAGCTCAATTCCTCTGAGACTTTTTTCGCGAGAATAGAATGCAACTATCGCGTGAATCGGTGAAAGCCATTTTTCTCTCCCATCCGTCGCCCCCGAGTGCGAATCCTGATTGGATCCAGCGACGTCGAACGCATGCGTGACCACGCGCGCTCGGCTCGTATATATCGCACTTAATGCGTCGGATACGAATGCGCGTGCGCTCCGGTTGCGCTCTGTAACACGTCCACTCGCGCACATCTCCGACGTTCAGCTGGCAGAGGTTCATTCGGGGAAAAAATTCATTATCCACATCATCCAAAAATACAATATTTGACGAAGAGCTTCGTGTATGCCTTTCGAAGGTAAAATAAAATTGATAAGAGATCCGGGAGAATGGAAAAAAATGATATACTACGTACATCCCTAAAGGATGCGATAAATAAAATTTCCTCGTCTAGCTATTCATACCTTTGTTTGCGTACGCACTTCATTATGCTTGGCGGACGCGGGTTTTAATTATAACGCGTGAAAAGGAAAGAGAAGATCTCATTGCGTGGCCCGAGGTGCGAATCCACGCGCATCCGCGATTTCTTTCTCCCGCGTCGCGAGGGCGCGTTTAATTGCGAGTTTAAGTAATTAGAACCGCGCGAGGCGGGACCCCGCGGCAAAAGCCCCTCGCGACACGCCTTTTCTCCGCTCGCCTTTTCTCGTTCGATTTTACATTCAGCCTCCTTTACATTCAGCAGCAGCAACTCGTGCCTCTCGTCTCCTCGTTGTCTCTCTCTTGTTCGCGTAGCCATAATTGCTATAATACGACAGAGAGTCGCATAATGATGTAATACGTATAGATACAATCTCGCGTGTATATACGTAGATACAACTCCGTATTATGGGATATAACGTCACGGCGATTATCAAAATCACGATTTTCCTGCAGCTAAGAGGTATGGAATTATGCGTATCGCAACGAACGCACAATCCCGAATTGCGTTCGCGCTGCGACGAGTACTTTACACACTTCGCGGCGAATCCCAGTCGCGGTTCCGCAACATTTGACGCGAGTCGACGACGGCCGTAATTTTTCACGTAATTAACAACGCTCCAGACGATTATTTGCCATCGGAAATTTGTACTGCGCCTGAAAAAAAAAAAAAAAAGATACCGGGCCGTCATCGCGCAATAATTATAGCCTCCGAGAGCGCAATGTCTTAATTTTCAGGCAAAACTGCGGCACCACCTGTGCCATTTGTGCTAACCCGCTTCTTATCGCGTGTAAATGTTTAACACTTGCCTCCGTAAGAGATAAGGGGTACCGTATTTTCGTGCAGCCATGCAAAATCTTCCGAGGTCGCGACTCTCCGGTGCCGCGGCAAAAATCGCGGTCTCGCGAAATGGCGTTGACGAGAGAGGCGAGTAAGATCGCTCTTATAAATATTTTTCGACTGACCCTCTCTCTCTCTCTCTCTCTTTGTCTTTCTTTCCTCGCTTCATGCTCGTACCGCGGGCGCACAATCAGCCTCCTTTCGAAATCCTACGCGCGCGTTCCGAATACTCTTTCGCGTGACCTATTACGGTGTGCCGCAACGCGAGAGGTAAAGCAAAGCGGAAAAAGAAAGAGAGACGGGGAGGTGGGGAGGGGAGCAAAGCGAGGGAGACGGAAAGAAAGGAGAAAGGGCACGGAAAAAAAAAAGACGTACGATTTGTCACTCACAACGTCACTGCTTATCCGCGCGATACATCACGAACCGGCGCACAGTTGGCCGTAATTAATCAACGGTGCAGCGATAAATAATTAAGATTCGAGCCGCGCGATCGCCTCATTAATTATCGCCGCGTGCGGTGACACGCGTGACACTCTCCACAAAGTGCGGCCGTTTAAAGGCGCACCCGCGCGGCAGAGCTATATTTTCTTTTTCTTACGTTTTAGTGGTCGATCGCGTCCCATGATATGCGGTTCCCTCGAATGAGCGAACAAACGAGCGAGAAGCATTGTGATCAAAGCGGTTGGGAATTAATTATATTATCTTTGCGTTAACACTCTACTTGTTCGATTCTTACTCAACGAGCTCCTCGCTGATACCCGATTTCTCCCGTAAACTTATTTTCGTATCAATCATTCGTCGAAATGTATGCAAAATTGCTTTTTATCTTGAGGAAAAGTAACATACAATGAGAAATAATGTTAATTCTTTATTTTAATATACTGAGTAAAGAGTTTGATAATAGCCATTAAATGTTGAGTGAAATGCCAATTAAGCATTCGGTTGATATAAACTGAAAAAAAAAATTTACTAGATTGAAATAAATATTTTTTCAAATAGTATCAAGCAGAAGTTTTGTAAAAAATAAATAATATTTATTTCAAATAAGATATTTTCTATAACTTAAAAAATGTATAATCCATTTTATAAAATATTATCTTATTTGAAATAAATATGATTCATTTTTTACAAAACTTCTGCTTTTGGTACTATTTGAAAAAATATTTATTTTAATTTAGTAAATTTTTTTTTCAGGGTGACTAAAAATAATTTTACTCTTTTACATATTTAGAAGATCTCAGTTATAAGTATAGCATTGCAAATCAGTGAATAATACTGATTTCGATTTAGAGAGTAATATAAAAACTACAACATCTGGTGGAAGATATTTTCTAATTTAAATGTGTTAAACTTATTGTGTTTGGTAATACTTATTAAATATTATATTTAGAAATCTTTTCTCAGTTCATGCTGGATTTAATCTAGAAAGAATAATTGGACATTTTAAATATAGCGACAACTTTGATAGCTTTGCATACAAATTATAAATTATTTAATTTATAATTTGTACCGATTAGCAGGAAAAAACATTTAATTTAAATTATAAGTAATTATAGGTCGATTTTTATGAGAAGCTTGCGTTCTGAGACTTTGATCGTAAGTCAAAGAGAAATATTTTATTAATAACGATTATAAACTGTCAATTAAAAAATGACACTTTTTAAATAAATAATTCTTAATATAATAATTGCTATTATATAAAATTAATATTTAACTTAAATGCAGATATTAACTTCACAAGTGATAAAAAATAATGCTCTTCTTTTAAATACATGACTTTTAATATAGAATATTTGCAAAATTAATATTTAATTTTGATCCCGTTTAGGGATAATATTTAGTTAACGTTATTAATCTACTGATTCATTTTTAGCGAAAGGCAGTCGTGAATACGAAAATTCATAAGCAGAGAGATATCTGTGTTCCTATTGTCTCTCACTTATAGATGGCCGAATAAGATTACCATTTTCCGCTGCGGTTTATCGCGAAGTTCTGCATTCCGATCGCGCGTCCGCGTACCTCCGGAAAGTACAGCGAGTGGATTCGAATCCGCGCGTACAGAAACGTTGAAATTTCATTTATCGCGCTCGCGAGGAGAACGCAATGCGGTTTCTATGCCGACAATACCGTGCTAATTACCGTCGCCGGGGCTCGCGACAAAAATTACTCGTCGCTGTCACACCTGGTCGGAATATGGTCGAAAGGCAGACAGGTATTCGAGGATCTACTAAACCTCCCCTCTCCTCCCGCCCCGCGCTGCAAATATGGACGCGCGAAGCCGCGGCGCGTTTCTCTCCATGCGGCGCGGTGGACACACGCACAAACGCACGACGTCCGCAAACGGCTCAGGTTAACGGTGAGACTCGAGAAGCGAGGCGAGAGAGCTGATGAGAATATAATTGCAAAGTCATTCATCAGGCAACATCGGCGGCGGCGGCGGCGGCGGCGGCGGCTTGTGTGTACGTGAATTATGTTAGAACGGAGCATATGCGAGGCACGGTCGCGGCAGAGCCATCGATACGTTCGGATGTATATGCGGGAACGTCGTGAGAGAGCGCGAATTACGCGTCTATGCCAGACGCGGACATTCCGCGGGATCATCGAATTCCAGAACGGAATCGCGCGACGCGTTCCGCAGCTTCTTCACCATCGTGCCCTGCTCCCCCGCCCCCGCTCCCCGGCTCTTCCATGCCAGCCGAGAAAAGCGGGCGGAGGGTGTACGCGCGAATCATCATCGATATTCGATAATTCGGACGTACTGATTAATGGCAGGGCTCGAGGCCTGTGAAATGGAGGTATATAACGTGTGACACCCGTTATGCCACCCTTATACCCTCGCACCGGTCCATAAGAATTAAATTTCTAATTTTATCGCGGATAAGATGCAATTACGTCGTTAATTTTATTTACGACGTCGTAAAAATAAGCTTTACGCCGAGCATTCCTAATTTTATTTACGTACACTATATCTATGCCTTGAATCTCACACGTGTTCTAACGCGGAGTGCAAATTATGTAAAAATATTTCAGGGAGGGTTACCTCTTTAAAGCTTGATGTCGTTTACTTAAAAGGTTACGCTTCGCTATCTCTTCCGTTACCTCTTTAATGCTAAAAACAATTAATCAAATTAAACACAAAATTTAATTTTCTAACATTTTTTCGTTAGAATAAAAATAATATTTTATATCTTAAATTTGCACAAGACTTGAAAAAATTTGAAGGATTAAAAAATGCTCAAAATGCTAATTAAAAAGTAACTGTCACAAGTAGCGTGCGTTGCGCTCAATTCCTTTTAATATATAATTATATAGAACTGTGTAGATTCATTGTATCGTACAAGGATACAATAACACAAGTGTCCGCTAAATAAATTAAAATGTGTCACATTTCTCGAGTGAGAGAATCTCCATTTTGTTTTATATTTCTTTCCCTTCCATTGTTTGATTCGTACAGTTTTCAAACTGACACGAATATGCCGCGCGTTTACGTAAAATAAATTGCGCGTCGGTGACGAGCATCGTCGCGTGAAATCGGACCTAACACTCGTCCGAAGAGGAGAATGGAAAATTGCGTAAGAACCTCCGCGGCGGCGGCGGCGGCGGTGCGACTCGATAAATATGCAACTTCGAACGCAATCGCATATTTTTACGCGGGGCTCTCGGGAGGATTTTTTTTTTACCAGATCGGCGCGACTTTAAAAAACCCGGCGGTGATTGACGCGGTTGCGACGCGAAATTACATCACGATCCCGTCTCGAGATGCACGGACTTCGACGCTTAAAGGACACTTGGCGTCCGCAATGTTTAAAGTACGTTTATTCAAATATCAAGGCAATTGATCATGTTGACGTCGATCGAAATTAACACGTTTTCTCATTCCTTTATCCCTAGTTAGTCGCGTATTATTAAACTTGTAACAACGCCATCTAGTTAATTTAAAATATACATATATAAATAAAAAAAAAAGAGGTGCGCTAAGGAGAGCAAGGAATTTTTATGACGACTCTCTGGCGAAGAAAGAGAAACGATTATTCGTGTCGTTAGAAATTATGTCTTAGATTGTATACGATTATTAATTTCCAATCTAGCGACGTGGCAAAAAATTTAATGACACCGTAATTATCTCACGCAACCTGCGCGCGAACAACTAAGGGTTAAATAGCGACGTAATTTAACTTTAACATCGCGATCAATCAAATCAACAAAGGAATGACCGCTTTTCAGTGCGCAACGGTGTACTTTCGAGTCACGGGATCCATTACAAATTAATCGAGCGCGCGCGCGCGCGCGTTGCCAGAAAGCCGGTGTCTCTCTCGACGTCTCTGTGACATCCGCCGATACGGCTCGGGCGTGCGAACAAAGAGAGCGAGCGGGGCCCACGACGACGGGATCGGCATCGCGGCGACGCGCTCGCTAAGCGATTACACGGCACGTCGCCGTGGGATTAAGGTCTCGGTTATATTGAAAAATTACGCTCTTACGTAATTAACGGCCGAAAAAGTCCCGACGGCGGGCGGCGAGAGATGAATACAGGCGCGCTAATTCCCATCTCTCGTTCGAACGCTACATCTCATCGGTCGTCTCCTCTCCCGTCTCGCTCTCGTTCCGAGCGTTCTTCCTTCTTTTTTTTTTCCCCCTCCTTTTTATTCCTCGCAGCCGTCTGTATAGATGTCACAAAGATAGCAAATTTCATTTGTTATTTTCTCTCTGCGCGTCCACGAGAGAGGAAAGCGCGAACGCGCGGCGTGGCGGCGACGGCGACGACGACGCGACGGCTTCTTTCACACGGCTCGCATGCGACATTTATCACGCGCGTGTGACATTTTAATTAAATGCGCGATGACACTCCTCGTTCGATCCTCAACAGCGCGCGTGCACACGCCCGCGGTCCGCCTCGCGCGTTTTACACCTACGCCCGTCGATAACGATATTACGTCGCGCGTTCCCACCTCAACCTCCCTCCTTTCGCTCCAACCCTCTCTCCTAGAATCCCCGATCGTTTCTCCGTTACCCTTCCCCCGTCCCCTTGCTCGCGATTCTTCTCGCGAGTCCTCGCCTCTTCCTTCCCTCCCCTTTGACCCTCGGACGAACGCGCGCCGACCGACCGACGATCTCCGGCGATCCCGACACCACGTGGCGTAAAACAACGACGTCCCCGCCGTTGAATCGGAATGACAAATCACCCGCGGGGGCCTCGACGAGCGAAATTAGCCGGCCCACTCCGCTAATCGGCGAAGCGACGACGAAAGTCGCGCGCATTGTCGGAATCGCGCGCCGGAGCGATGACCGTTGAAACGCGCGCGCGATACTTGTCACCGCGCGCCGTCGTTTTTAATCCGTGGCATTTATCGGGACTGTGTATGCGTGTGTTAATGTGTGTGAAAACATTTCAGTAATAGCTGCTCCTTTAAGAGGCTTACAGCGCGTGCAAACGTTGAAATTGCAATCGCAAACACGTCGCCGTGGTTAACCGTGATATAATTGCATTATACGTTGCATTATACGCAAGAACGATCGTCCCCAGCTGCCCGCTCGTTTTAATTATCATGATTGATTCTCGTTACAAAACTCACCGCCGTCGGTGATCAGCGCGTGCATGTGCGTGACGAAAGACGCGCAACAAATTGAGCACGAGCGGTGGGATACGAGCGACGCGGCGCGACGCGTCGGGAATCGCGCGCGGTGCGCAATCCGAAATTCTAATCGCCGCCGACGATCTCCCCGGCTTCTTCAGGGCTCCTTCGGCGCGCGATAACTCGACGCGTGACGGCATTATAACGACCCTGCGCGGCGGCGGGAGGGCCGATAAGGCGCACCGGCGTATACAAGGTAAGAGCACACGCGCGCACACGCGGGGGATCCCCGGGATCCCGAAGCCGTAGGCCGAAAATTAAGACAAATCACGGCCGATTACGATCGCGTTAAATTAGCCGGCGGCCGATTCGTCGCCGGCGCGGCGTGTCCGCATGCGAATCGTGCATTAAGAGACGCCGGCCGTCGCTTCTTGTTTTCGTTCACGGCTGTTGCGGCCCGTGCTGGACGATAACTCAACGGTGGGTGTACACGCGCGGCCGCCGTGTGCGGTTATCAGCCGGCGGCGCGGGCCCGTTATCAGCGGCCGGCTGAAAAATCACCGGCCGGAAAATAATTGTTAAGTGCTTTATTAAGCGCAATAACGTGTGCCGCAGCGACCGGGGAGGGGGAACTGGGACAAAAGGGGGGAACGAGAGATAGCGACGATCGCGCTTCCAGGTCGAGGTCTCCCGAGGGACGAGGGCCGTCTTGATTCTACTGATGACTGCAATGCGAAACAAGCCTGGACTAATTGACGTAATTTTATTACGTAGGATCGGATTTTGCGGGGGCTTAAAAGGAGGCCCATTTAAATTTCACACTTTTTTACACAGAACGAGGTGTCGTAAACGCAACACCGGCTGGCGTCAGTCGCGAAGAAAATTCAGGTAAACGGTTATGCATTATTATAACAGTCGAATTATAGTATTATGAAATTATAGTAAACATTTCCGCAGATATAACAATTTAGATTAATTTTTTAAATCCAAGTGACCAGCAATTTTATCACTTTAGCAACTTTTTGTTCTACTTTTTATATCGTTTAAAGAATCTAGTGGAAAGTTTATATAAAATATTTCAAAAATTTTTAATTTTTCCAGATTGTTCTATTATTACGCGCTCGTTTGAATATCTCTATCAAACTTGAACATAATTTTCTTATTAGTTTAAGAATTATTTAACTTTTCGTTTACTCTTGATTCTGTTTTGTAATACTTGTTTGAAAATTTAATGAGAAAAGTAGGAAATTTACAAATAAATTTCAAATTTTATAGTAATAAAACTCTAATAAATACTCGTGCAAAAGTTTATTTAAATCCAATTACTCGTTTGGAAGTTATTAACTTAACACTGTAACAGTGTTAAATTAATAAAACTCATTTTCATTACATAAACAAACAAAATAAAACTCATTTTCATCATCATAAACCATTATATTTGAAAATTGTTTTCTTTGCCTCTGGTTTTCAGAACCAAAATTCGAGAATATTCATGATCAAAATTTTTTATTTAAAAAAATCTAAGAAGTTCTGATTATCGTGGAGCCAAAATATCCTTGAGTAGGGAATCAAAGTTGTCCAGTTACGCCGGAAGATTTCAAAGATCATCGCGAATTGACGGCGATCTCTAGTCTAATTACGCAAAATATAGAAGGCGGCATTTTAAAGACAATCGAGCTGGGAACTCGCGAAATCGTCCACAGGTAGATACAAGTTTGCAGGGTGTAACAAAGCGCGCAATAAATTCTCCCGATATCGCTCGTTAATGATCGCGCGCATCGCCGATAACTCGCCGGCGCGCAGTTTACTATCCATTTCCGAGCGGAGCGCCGCGCGTCGCGGTGCATAAATCATATTTCGATGTAATTTATATCGCGAGTAACGCGTAAGATAGGTGAAATATGACCTTTCGTCCTGCGCGAGAGGAGCTAAAATCGCTTTGCGAATCCGAGCGCGCGCGCGGACGGAGACGGCGCCCTTGAAGGGAAAAGAGCCGAAAATAAATCACAAGTTGAATATATAGGGCATCCGGTTAGATAATTGCAAGGAGCACGGATGAATCTAGCGCGCAGGAGTAAGGACAATTCAACGGCCGCCGCGGTGGTTGCCGTTAAATTAATTTTCGGGTCAACGTTTCGTATTTATGAACTTCTGACGCGGCTGCTCCTCTGACAGCGCTCCCCAGTACGCATAAATTAACGTCCACCCTCTGGCACGTAATTCACGGTTGCGTATATACCGGCGAGCACCGAAGGACGTGAAGGCGGACAAACGCCTATAAATATTAACTCGATTACGCAGGGCTGTTTGCACCTGCTAAATTACGGGCCGTAGCCCACAGCGAGAATCTGTCCTGCAGAAATTATCCGGAGTAAAATGTTCGGATTTGCGAGAGGCTGCGAGAGAGTATAGACAATAGCAATCGGTTTCGGGGGAACACCGTGGAAATACTGAAGATCAAGCTTTCCACGGAGTAAATGTATCCCTTCCCCCTCCCCCCGTATTATATGTACGTGCCTCGACTTTTCCAGCAGGACTTTAAGACGAGGAAAGTAAATCGGCGTCGCGTGCACGGGAATGACAAGCGAACCGTTCTAATGGCACCGGGAAACTGCAGCGCATTGCAGTTTGTTATTACTCCCAAATTGCTCGTAAAACAACGGCATCTCTTTTTACTGCGGCGTGCGTACGTATACGTACGTTTCGCGTGACAGTTTCTGCAACGGGCAGAGTTCTAGTTAGCGAAGACGTTTACCCGTCACGAAGACGAGCCGCGCGGAGAGAATCTCTGCCGTTCGATATCCGAAATAAAATGGAAAGGCGTACGGGAGAGATGAGAATTGTGTACGATGTATATACGTTGTGACGGAGCGCCGACAATCTCCCGCATCTCGTAAGAGGCGGGCCCGACTCCGGGTGCGTTTGCCCGCGACGAATTTGTCGCATTAAGAACGCATTAGCGTCAGGTCCACGGGACGGTTTAAGCGATCGGCGTGCGATACGAGCTCTTCGTGCGGGTCGCGACGGCGCGTGCACGCCAACAAGACGAAATGCGATCAAGGAGCCCGCGCACGCACGCACAATCCTCACGGCTCTTAAACCTAACCCTTTTTACTTTATATTGAGCAATTTAATAAAATCCCGAATGAATAAACGATAGGGAGGACAATCTTGCACGATCTCGCGCCACCTTTCGGCTAAGCATATATGCGCTTCTCCTTTTTGTCTCGGTTCTCTCGACTCGGAGAGCAAAGAGAGATCTTAATACCAAATTAATTAAAGACTAGTGTAAAGAAAGGAAAGGGAATTAAATTTCCTCGCGCGAACAGTCCGACGAGGAGAGCGGCAAGAAGGCGAAACGAGGAACTCGTTTCGGAGAGTTCTCGGCCGGGTGACTCCCGGTGGCTTCTGGGCAGTTCGGCCCGGACGGACCGGTGGTGGTGCTATTAACGACATTAACGCTACTGCGAGCAAACACGGCTCTACATCATCCCGAGCCGGCGGAATAATAAACAATAAATTCCGGTGAAATACGGCGTCGAACAAGCGTAACCCATTTGTTTGCGATAAACTGACCCGGAGGCTAGTCCGACCAGTTTGTAGCAGCCGTCTCCGTGCGTGAACGCGCAACCCCTCGCCATCTTTTTGCCAAATTTTTTCCCCCCTCGCGGCTACCCTCTCCTTTAACGCGTGAATGCCCGCGAATACCTCGGGGACAAAAATTATCTCCCTTCTGTGCATCGGATATTCATAAAAATATTGTGGAATATAATATCTTTATCGCGCGCGCGCGCGTACGGCTTCCTTCTCGCACAGTCGATTCGACGATTGAATCTGACGTGTATTTTATTATCCCGTGATTAACGATCGGTCCAATTCGCGTGCTCGATATGAGTAGGTGAAAGGGACACGCTAATAAATTTTTTCTCAAATTTCAGGCGTTTCTTTTGCAGGTGTTACCCTCCATCTTAAGTGCTGACAGGCACGAACGTATGAGAGGTTCGCGTTACCTGATGCGCGACATTTCTCAAATTTTATCGGATTGCTTGTCTCTGCGAATAATTGCAGCGCGTATGTCTGGCGTTTACGAATCGATCGGACGGGCGAGCGAGTATGAAACTAGAAGAAAAAGTTTTCGGTTCGAGTAAACTGCGCTCGCCCCGTTTAACGAACGACCGTGTGATTGCGAGTCTTAATCTTAATATGTACGAGCGCGGATACGATGTAAAGGTAAAGGAGAGAGACGGAAAGAAAAGAGAAGAAGGAGAGATGGGGTTCGGTAAAATATACGATGCGCGTACGTTATCGTGCCAATTAACAAATTGGAAGACCGACTGGATTCTCGATGACGACCGTTCGTTGCCATAACTGTCGCGCGCTGGTGCCATAAATGCGAAACGGTGAATGGAAAGAGGCGCTTCGTCTGAAACGCTTCCCTTTTTTTTTTCTTTTCGTTATATTTTTCGCCTACTTCTTTTTTATCATTCCACAAAACGCATCTATACAGAGTGTCGTAACTATAAAAACTTAGGAGATATAACCGTAATGCTTCGTCTAACCAAAAATCTAAAAAAAAAAAAGAAACAAAAAGAAACTTACCTGAAACGAATGGGAAAAATCAGCAAAATAAAAGAATACATTAAAAAGTCAAGAAATATAAAAGTGCTGAAATTAATAAGAATTTAGATAAAAATTTATATTTATAATCTATTAATAAAAAAACTAGCAAATTTTAGCTTCCGGAGTAACAAGCAAAAACGGCACGTTTTTGTAGTCTCTAAGCTACTGAATCTGATTCTAAGCTTTCAATAATTTCAATTTGTCGAGAAAGTATGAATCAACGTACGATGATGTTATAATATGCGGACGCAACCTGTTTTTAGACTTTCCTTATTTGAAATAAAGATATTTAATTATATATTCGTAAGTAATAAAGAAAAGTATTTAATTATATATTCATAAATTATTTAATGGATAAATGTTTATGTTACACCCACTATGCACAAGACATTCATTATGTCTTATTCCTATAAGAACCGGTTATTCCACCTTTAGATAAACTATATAAATTGGTCTTATCTAATAGATAAATATCAACTTCTACAGATATAATGGATGTAGACATAATGAGTGTAGACATATACAATTATCTACTAAATAATTTACGAGTACATAGTTTATTCGAATTTGTTTGGAACAACAAATCTAAATTTAAGTTAAAAGGACGAATTTAAAAAATTATTTTTTACTTGAAACTAAATAAATTATTTGTACAGATTTGACATTACTATATTTTTCAATTGTACATAGTAAAGTATTATTAAGAAAGCAAAACACACGAATTTGTTGAGAGCGACCGATTTTTTATTACAATTATTAAACATTTAGTTGATCATATTTCAACCAACTATTATTCAGTATATCAAATGTTTGACTTTAAAGTCAAATTTTGACTTTAATTTTACCATTTAAAACTGTTCTAACATATCAATGAGATCTGCGAACGACATTATTTGGCAATATTGATTAGATTGAATTGTCCTTTATTATACATAGTAAATTAGATTTGCGCCATACATTATTCGATGCGGAGATCAAAACATTTATTGATTAAAAATTGATTGAGAGATATATCTAAAAATTAGCATGATGATGTGATTCTCATAGCCTCTTAACAGTATTTCAATTTTAATTCCTCTGAATTTGATTCCTTTATTCATCTTTTGTCATTTTTCAAATTTTCTCATAAAGTATAAGATCCGACCACAGATAAGTAAGATGTAGAAATAGCCAAAAAATTTTAATTTGTTAATTAAAAAACATTAAAATTAGCGTACGATAAAACGATACGCGGAAACGCAATAAGTTTGTACTCAGCCTAAAATTTTCACGTTAACCGTCAAATAAGAAAATAATAATCACGGATAAGATGTAGAAAAGAGGCATTTGGCTTAATAATTCTGTATATGTGTAGTTATCTATTACTAACTCTGCAATCAACATTTTTGTACATCAATTTAGAAGACTTGTCAAAGGTAAGGCGTTAATATTCGCAAGCAACAAAAAGCACCGGGCACAAAGTACACGATTTATTCTTGAATCCTTCGGGGGAGGAAGAGAAGGAGCTCTCGCTCACCCACGTTCGCAGTAATTATCGCGGTTACGGCACCACGGAGAGTGTACCCGATCGTTTAAGTCACTCGGGATAACAAGTACGAGATTTGCAGTTCGTTAACCGGCTCGCTCGAGATGGATTAATGGATCCGTTAGATCTTCCGATCGGCGACGGCGCGCCCATCGTCCTCCCGTCACGCCATAGTCGGTAGAAATCACCACCTAGCTCGACGCCGGTGGTAATCGCGAGCTCATTATCTCGGCGCCGCGATTTTTCCGGCGGTGAAACACCGATGAAAAGTAGCCCGCGAGCTGATAAGCCAGATAGAAGTACAATCTCGCGTCGCACGATCTCCGCGTTCGCCGTCGTCGTTGCTGTTCCTTTGACGGATGGTATACATATAGTTATCGGCCGCTAATTTGCGCTCGACTACAGGAAGTTGACGAAGAGAAGCCTTTCGATGAAAGGCCGATGCTGCAACGCGAGCTATTTCTCCTCGCGTAGAAAAAAAAGTTATTCAATCAGGAACAAATACGTCGGACAGGTACTGGTCGACTTGCGGTCCTCGTGAAGCGAAATCGGGGTTATCGGATCTAGTAAAGCTTATTTGAACGTTAATAACAAGGTCGTTTCGCACTCCGGATACTCGATCGGCGCAATGGCAGGCTGCCAATAACTCCGAGCGCACGGGCGCTGCCATAAGGAGTGCGTTTTAGGTAATTGGCCGTGAATATTATCTTACTTAGGGGCGACGGAGGTTAACCGGATCAACGGAACCGTGATAGCGAAAGCGAGCGAGCGAGAGCGAGAAAGAGAAAGAGAGAGAGAGAGAGAGAGAGAGAGCATAGCAAGCGGATAGAGGGAGAGCGGTGCCGAGGTGCGCGATACCTTACAAATTGCAACTCGCGAGGGGATGTTTCGCACGGGGGCACCCACGCGTGATCCGAGGGATCGGCTCGAGATTAAAGCGCAGTGGCATCAAAGCGAGCTCCTCTCTCCCGCTCGCTCGCGCCGCTCGTTTTTCATCATTTTTCTCTCCACCTCACTCGGACGCAAACTGATTTATCGCGAGGCGCAAACAGTTATTGAGAACTTCAAGTATAAGCCTTCGTGACTTTTACGTAAACTTGATCTTTACCGAACGTAATTTAGCTAGACCTGATCGGAATTCAGGTCGTTTTCGCTCGCTATGTTCGCAACAGAATTTAAAAAATGAAAACAAAAATTAACGAAGGCAAGAAAAGATGGACGGCAAAGCCGGCAAAGTCTATGCGTAAAGAAGAAATCACAGGTAATTTGAATAAAAAAAAAAAAAAAAAAAAAAAAAAAAAAAAAAAAAAAAAAAAACAAGCTACGTTACGACGATATTTAGGCTTCTGTTGTGCTAAATATATTCAGCACTAAGCAGTTTGACCGTACTCGTAATACCATATTTGCGTCATAGTCAATATAAGTCCTGTATGTACAAACACATACTAGGATTTCAAGATTGACTACATTTGCGTCGTATTTATGCAATATTTTCGCAACCGCGCATGCAGAAACCGTTGCCATTGTGCGGATGTTACTTTTTAAAGCGGAAGCGCGATTAAAATGGCATACCCGGCGGTTGGTAATTTTCAAATATCGGAAAAATCTAAATCACCTGTGATTTATTTCACGGATATCTATGTGTGTACCGCGAGTAAAAAATTTTGTCGTTAATAACCCCGCGTGATAGACGCGTTATGACGTATATTTGTTACATACGTTATCGAGAAATATGCATTTATCGCATCGTGAATATTCATCGTGAATTTTAAATTCTAAAAATATCCACAGTTGCCTTTTTTAAAATCTCTTTTTTATTTTTCCTACCTGAGAAAGAAAGAATGATAGATCTTAATTACATACAGTGTTTTATCCCCCCTTTGTCTAGATTGGTTACAGAAAAGAATGATCCCTATTCTTTCTATTTTATAAAACAGATTGATATCAAACATTATATCGACACATAAGGTGAAAATTGTTGAATGTTTGCAAGAATTCACGATATAAGGTTATTTAATTATTACACTGAGGAAAAAATATTGTTAGTTTAACAAAATTTTCAAACTAAATTAAAATTTTGTTAGTTTAAGAATTTATGGATTTGACTTAAATGCACAAATTTCAATTCAAGTATTTATATGGTTAATTAAAATATATAAATACTTAAATAACAAAATTTAATTTAGTAGGAAAATTTAATCAAATTAACATTTTTTCTCAGTGTAATAAATAAGCCACAATAAAAGAATAAAGTTCAGATATAGAAGCGTCATATTATTAGATAGCAAAGTAAATGTCTCAACAACCGTCTAGATACGTAGGTATTTTTAGCTACACGATTATCTCTTATCTTGTAACTAAATGACAATGGTTTTATCATGCTATTAATAATCTAAAAATTTTTAAAGACATTCAAATATCATACGATGCCGCAGAACGTTTCAGCATTCCAACAACCAGTTTGAACGTCCTACATCATTATTTGTCTAACAAAATTATTTTTTTCTAGATCTGTGTCCAGATAAATTTTTAAGGTACTTTAGCAAAAATCATTCTTTCTATTTTCATTTCATTAAACCGTTAGAACAATCCTGGTCTCCAACGTGTGATTTCAGCTTAACTTTGTACTACGTGTTCGTCGTTATGTCTTTGACGTATTTATTTGTTTGCAGACGGACGGAATCTGACCTTCGAGATAGACGCACGCTGTCGCTCGATCGAACGTTGGACGCAATTCTATCACAATAATATGTGATTTTTAGTCGTGACAACAAAAATCACTGGATAAAAAATCCGTAGCGAGCTTTAATTGGTCGCGAATTCGCATTGAATTTGTATAACTGTAATTAAAAGAAAAATTACATTGTTCTTTAATCGTTCGCAAATTACAAGTTTACACACGCTGGCCTTTAATTGAAAAATATTTGCGCGTAAAACCAGGAGCGGGTGTTGAAGGAAAAAATTAGCCGAGGGAATTTTTACTCTTTGAGCCAGCTCCGTACTTATCCTTGCTATTAGATTGCGTGTCGAAGCCAGCTTTGCCTTGCTATTATTACAACCTGTTATGAAATAGTTATTATATACCGCGTGCTCGGATAGCCGCATGATAATGTATTTATGCTAATAACATATTGTTACTCTGAAACCGAATAAAACTTAGAATCTTATTGCAATAGGGTAAAAAGTCGTTTACCAATGTAACTTTGCCTTCGTGTAAAAAATTTAACGTAGCTTATTTCTAACATGAGATACTTAACCTACTCGTTAGTACTCGTAAACATATGGAATCTTCGGATGCGGCTTAATATATTTCTTCCAAGAGGAAAGAATCGGCGAACGAAACCAATAAAAACGTATAGCGATCATAACAACGGGAAAGTCTCTCGCGTGCCGTACTCCGAACTAGGCGAAACGCGAAAGAAGCGACGACGCGATGGAAAAAGACGTACGACGCGATACACGCGTTTGGACGTCGCTTCACTCGCTGCCCGAAACCCGGAAAGCGACCTGAAATTATTATCCAACTTTGTGCGAGCAACAAGTGTCGTTAAATCAACTCCGTGTCGTCCATCTCGTACATCGCACGGTTGTGTATCGCCGCGCGCGCGCGCCACGCACACATTACAAATGAGTATGGGATATTTAAAGAAACGTTATCTAAGGTTGTTTCGAACATTGTTGCCCGCGCCGGTGGCGACCCATTTGCCCGGTTGAAAGAAGCGCGGGCGTCTTTCCCAGTTTAGCTTCCGGCGTGACGATCAAGTGCAAATTGCGCGCGAGGCAGCGAGCGGACTTGTATTCCAGACAATCATTGTCAACGTCGCATAATCGCGCGAGAGAGGAAAACAATTTTCCGTCTCGTCGCTACGTCATCAATGCGACAATCACTCGCGAGTAGTTTGACGTCACGGAAGGTCACGGGTCCCGGGGAAGAAGGTGAGCAGCGGGAGAGGAAAAAAAAAACGAAGAAAGCGGATGAGGCGACAGATATTAAATAACGCGAGCTCGCACTTTGCGCCGCTCGTTACTCCGGCACGCCGCGCCGCGACACGCAGCGTGCGTGTTCCTCTCGTGGGGCGTGAAACACTTGAAAATCCCGGTATGTAAAACATAGGAAAACGCGGCCCTTCCGAGCGTGCAGGACCGCCGCGCCGCGCCGCGCGTCGGGACGTTAGGTGGAACGCGTAATTGAAAGCACTTTAGAGACCCTAGTGGCACGCACAACGAGCTACTCGCATTTGCATTCAGTGGCGGAGGGAATGCCTTTTAACCGAAATGACTGCGTGTGTATGACAAACGCCGGGGTTTATGTGCCGGAACGATGGGAATATTTATTGGCGCGAATTAATGTCTCCACTCGGCCATATACCGCGTTCGGCGCGCACATTTATGCGCGCGCGCGCGTGTGTGTGTGTGTGTGTGTGTGTGTGTGTGTGCGTGTATTATATATATATTATATATTATATATGCATATTTATCGGGACGATTTCGCGAATGCGCGCTATAGCCCGCCACCGGGAGAATAAAAAGCCCATTTTTGCGGCGAAAATTCATTTGCGCGGGTCATAGGGCGTGTCTGTTTGCGTGCATTCATCGCGCCGTTGATACGTAATTTGGCATTAACTCGTTACAAACAAAATGAGTTTGTTTCGCAGTCGAGTGATGGAAGATTCGATGAAAAGACGAAAATAATTGCACTCACATGTTAAAAAAATTATCGAAAATAGTTGCGACTAATGATACATTAATTTCGCGGGTTTCTTTCGCAAATGTAGTACATACATAAGATGATAAAACGTCAGGAAAAAGTGTGTGTGGTTCGATAGATTTCCCATTTCTGAATTTATTCTTCGTTTTAATTAATCTTTAATTAATCTTTGTATCGACATAATATCCACTAATTTTCATTATGCAAAAAACCAGATTATTCTTCCGCTATTCACTATTAGTACAATCAAATATTTTTAGCGAGTATCATTTTATCGTTTCAAATTTGATGCAAACATAAACGTAATGTCGGAATGACAGTTGACTTGTAATCCGTGAATTCCGCATTCAATCCCGACCGTCATCCCATAAACATATAACCTCAAGTCTCATATTAGGCTAAGCAGAAAGTAAAAGATAGCGGTGAGTAAAAGAATCCAAGATAAATAGTAATCCATATTTCGTTTACAATAACAATAGCAGTAATGTAATATCGCAGTAAAGATATACTATGTAAAGACAGGATAAAACAGATAAAATATAAAAGCTGACGTGCAGGACGGTGAAATTGAAAACACGAGTTTGAATTTGCTAATGTTCAATATATATATGTATGTATATACATATATCTATGTACCTATAAATATTCTAAATAACCGTAACATATGTACATTACAGAGTTCACGATAATTTGTGTTAAATTATTATCGATCATGTGTATGTACAAAGCCTGTATGCACTCGAGAGGTTCACTTTATGGAATGCACTTTGCACGTAAAGAGCGAGCAAGACATACGAAATAAGAATTCTTAAAATTACGTTCGCAATTATCTCTTATTAATTACAGACTTGCATGCGTGTATGTACAGCTGCTTACTGCAATAGGAAGTTTTTGTAAAAATTTCTGGATTCTAGGTTATAATACGAGTACGCTGCTCCATGCCATGAAGCGTCCCTGAATATAAAGCTTCAAATGAGAGATCTTTGGATATGTTATTAACCCACAATGGGTATAATTACTGAGAAAGTATAAAATTCCTTACACTGTTTCTACTAATAGTCTATTTAAATTAATCTTAATGCTTTTCAAGATTGAGAATGTGATTACTACGGCTTTTCCAAAATATGATGTGTGTGTGTCTGTGTATACTTAAACGTAACGAAAAAAAGCAATAAAAAATGAAATATAAGTTACAAATTATATATATGTAATACATTAACCCTCCGCAGGTTAATCTGAGTCATTTTGACAATTTTTTAATTTTGCATTATTTGTTAGACAGTCAACAGACAGGATCTTCTCCCTAAAAAGAATTGTTCATAGTAGGAACTTATTAGCCGCAAATGACACCGTCTTTCATAAATCGTATTTCATACAGCGACAGGTGAAAGTTGAGCCTGAGACACCAGGTCAAGCAAAGTTCTTTTCCGTCAAAGTGAATTGCTTCTTTATTTCATTATATAATGTGAATAAAAAATTTTCATCATATTAAAATTGTAAAAATTTAGATATTTAAGGTAGAACAACGCTCTGCAAAGAAAATTGTGTGTGATTTACGTGACCGATCGTAAGATTTATTTTGCAGTGAATTTTTATAGAACAAAACTGGTGAAAAAGTAAAAAATGACGTCGAAAGAAAGATGCCGATAAAGGTTTAACTTATATGCACGCTTGAACAATATGTAATGCTACATGAACAGTTTTCCTAAAATTCTGAAATCAATCATGAAATCGTGCAGCATAAAAAAGATGTAACTGTGCATTCTAATTAATTAAACAAAAAAGAAAATGTTAGTGTCTTTTGCAATTAAAATGCGATAAAAAACTTCTTGTTATATGTGCATCAAAAATGGTCTCTTTCGTGTTATTTTTTGCGGGTAAAATCACCAATTTCAGCATTTTAACTTTATTGCACAGTTCTTATCTTTTAATAGATGGCGTGAATCGTGACGAAAACATTCCAGTACTTTTTCAGCACTTTTTGATCATTTCAACACTTGCATGCGGGTCATCTCGCGACACACATATGGTAACTCTCGCAGAATAGACCATTTTCGCGAACCTAACCTTAGCTAATCTTTGATGCTCAAAGATCACATATCGACGCACGAGTAACAAAAAACGGACGTAACAGCCTTTTGCACTCGTATGGGTAAACGCACTCGTGTACAAAAGGCCGACTTTACGCCTTTGTTACATAATGTATTATTATTACTATGCTTCATGTCAAAGAGCAGTTTGCGGGGAATAAATATCGTATTAATGTTGCCTGTTACAATTGTACAAGATTTGATACATTTTAACTGCACTAGTACTTAATACTACATTTCAAAACAGATAATAAAGAAACATTTTCAATATCTGCTACAATTTTTAATATAAATATAAAAATTCAATAATTTTCAACTACAAGCATCTAATCACAAATCATTTCCATATTTAATTTTTATTTTATTGACTAAGATCATCTTTCTAAAGAACTTTTGTCCATGATGTTAAAAATTAATTAATCTGGAAAAGATTAATTAGAATTCAATTTATGAACAAGGCAACTCGAATAAATATCTCAAAGAAATCTCGTACAAAAATTCAATTCTATCCCGTACTAATTGCTAAACTCATATCAATTTTTGTACTTTCTATTGTCAACCTTATTGTTTCTTAAACTAGTTTATATTAACAAAAATACATATAATTATTTGATAATCTTTAATTATAATGAAATAATATTAATATGTTATTAATCAAAATTAATTTGTTGCAAAAGATTGTTTTGCCCCTTTTCCATATTTTTATAAACTAAAATATTATAAATTAAAATTACTAATTTTTAAATTATCAAATAATTATACTTTTTTAAAAGAAAGCATCAGTACATTATTTTTTCTCATAAGTACTGACCTTCGACTCTTTGAAACTAAAAAAATTTCTTTTATATGCATATGTAAAAAGTTATAATTTTTTTATTGCGACAATTACTTTTTACTAATCCTTGAAATTTAAACGTGTATAAAAAAAATAAAAAAAAGTTTATCGGATTCTATAATTGTAAAATCGTGTTCCAAAATGTTAAAAGAATATGTATCAGAATTTTTCAGGCATTTTAGAAACTAAAAATACTCTGTGAAAAACACAGCCGTCCATCAGTGATCTATAATCTGGCAAAGTAAAAAGAGTAATCTGCGGATTGTTAAATATATATACATATATAATATACATTATTTGTATTGTTAATGTAAATGTATTTTTAATATATATAAGTAAATTAAAATATATTATATAAATACTTTAAATTTTTTTAGAATTATAAAAATATATATAATCATACAAAATATATTTTAATATGAGTCGTAAAAAAGAAAAAAATATTTGAAAAAATAAGTAAATCATGCTTAAGAGGAAGTAAATTTTTATGGGAAATGAGGGGTAAGTGGATAAAATTTTGTTGTCAGTTTATCGGTTTTGTTATGTTGCTAAATTTATTATCATGAAATATAAAAATAATAATTGTAATAAAGACACAATATTTAACACAGAGCATAGCATACTCGTGTGCCAAACCTATACAAGTGAGATACTTTAATGTCTCTTATCACAGATCGAATCGGAGTTATGTCGATTCGGATTGGGACTAAGCAGACTTTCCGTGTACAAGATCCTGTCGTCATAAGAAACACACCTTGAATATCAGAACAATATTTCTGATATTACAACACTTTAGCAAAAATAAATCGAGATTCGATGATGATTTACGTACATGTACGTACGTTGGTTGATCATTGGTAAAAAAATGTATGATCAATGCAATTCTATTTATGATTATGCAGCTAATCTCTTCATTCATTCGTCTCTATAAAAATAATCGAAAGAAATGGTTTACTTAAAATTGACGTACTTAAGGGTTAAATTTCGAGTCGCAGATTAAAGTCACTCAATTTTAAACAAACCATTTATCTATGCATCATTACTAGAATTGCATCGGCCAAGTCACATCTTTTTCTTTCGATTTAGAGACAAACAAAGGAGACCAACTGCCTGTGAAATCTTTTACTGTTAAATTTTTAAGTCTTTTATGTTGGTCTAAAAGACTTATCTAAAAAAGAAATTGTATACATACTCATTTTTTTCATTTATACATAAAATCTTTTATCGTTATACATTTTTAAGTTCTTTCTTAATTAAATTCTAGATCTTACTCTAAAAAAACACTTCGACGTAGAAATAATTTTTGATACGAATACTTAATGTTCTTAATTTTTCATCAATTTTTGCCCAATTGTTAATCGTACGTATAAACATCATCGAATCCCGTTATTAATTTTTTTGCATGAAGCGGGAGTGTGTTTTGTATATATACATATCTATATATCTACTTTTATCTAGAAACGAGTCGCGAATATGTTGACTATATTATTTCGATTAAGACTTATTTCGATTATGATGTAATTGATGCATGGGTATACTGAACGTAAATAACCCTATCGACGCGAAATAAACGTTGTCAATGACAATCGATAATATTGATAACGTATTGTGATGATAAGAGTAACTAAAAAATCGCATTCTTTTTATAACTAATAATTATAACTAATATTATAATAGCGGGTCGTGTAATATAATACAATAATAATACAATACTCAATTTTAAACTCAACTAATATAAATCGACAATGCGCTCCTTTAAATATTGATTTTTGTTGTATTATTGTTAATACAATGATATACAAAAAAAACATATTTAAAAGAGGGCATTATTACAATTTATACTAATATTTGGGCGTTATAAATCTAAGCTGGTTCGATTTGCGCTCGCAAAATGGATTACATGAAAAAAAAGGATACTCTTGTGCATTCCGAAATTGGAACTATTCCAATAAATTCTTCTACGCTATTAAACTAATTATATTCTATATTACTAACAACTTGTTAATATGGAAAATCTCATCGGAATAAACTCAATTTCGAGAATGACAATGTACCTTTTTTACGCATAGGTGTCTTCACTGGTTCTATATGTACATTAATACGTGTCTCCTAGAGTAAAAACATCTTGGTCAAGAACAAATTATTCAATTTCAGACAAATTCAATTTCATTTTTACATTTTCTTGTAGTGATAAATAAGATAACATATTATAAAAATGCATATATTTTCTTTGGACTCTACATCTAACTTGCGTATATATACATAACTATTGACAGATATATTGTACAGTTGCACTAGTCTTAATGTTTAAACATTCCAAACATATGATATAATATATCAATATTAGATGTCTATACAGAAAATGCACATATAGAGAAGAATACTTAAATCATTTTGTGATTTAATTTCAACACACCACATTTAGTACATCCACGTATCAATTACATCGTAAATCTTTTAATAAAAATAATAAAAAGTCAACATCTTCGTGATTCGTTTCTAGATAAAAGTAAATATATATTGTGTATATATATATACATATATATATGTGTGTGTGTGTGTGTATATATATATATATATATATATATAAAAATAAAAAGTAGATATGTATATATACAACACACTCCCGCTTTATAATAATTTTTATGATAAATAAAAAATAACGGGGTTCGAGTATGTATGTATGATTGACAGTTTGGCAAAAATTAATGAAAAATAAAGAATCCTTAAGCAAGTCGAAAGTCATTTTCATGTCAAGGTGTTCTTTCAAAACTAATATAAGAATTAGAATTTAATTTAAAAAAAAATTTCAAAATATAATGTAATTAAACATTTTTTATACAAATAGAAGTAATAAACATATATATATATATATATATATATATATATATATATATATATACATATATGTACAATTTTTTTTTAGATAAGTCTTTTTAGATAAACTTAAAGACTTTAAAATTTAACAATAGAAAATTTCCCGGACGCTTAGTCTCCTTTGCTTGTCTCTATAACGTTCATTTCATTGCGATTAAAGTATTCTTCTCTAAACGTGCATTCTGTTAAGTCAACCAATACTTCAAATAATTTTAGAATAATTTTCGTCAGCAATAATCGATTATTATATAACAATCGATAATAAATAATACATTTATCCCCTGCTATTATTTTCACTTTATCTAAAGTCATCTTTTTTAAGTCGTTTTAAATATTTTACATTTTGCTAATGAATAGACATCTGATAAAATACTATGATTTAATAAGAGTATTTACATGACATGTAAAAACTGACCAAGTTTTCAATTTATATCTTTATCATATTTTATACTTTCAAATATGTATGTATATGTATTTACAATACTTGCAACAATTCTTAAAAATTATTTAGGAAATCGCAGTATATACAAAAAAATATTTTTTATTATAACTTATTTTTCAAGAATTTTTCTTTCGTCGATAGAACATTTACTTAATGAATAAGAAGCTTTAAGTTCATCGCGACTTTTTGCAGACTAAACTTATCGCGTTTATTCAACTTGATTTTATTCTTCTATTGCAAAAATTCACAATAATTTGGTTTTTTAGTGAAATATTTTCCTATTATCGATGTGGGAATAGTGGATGTGTAGCAATGAATAAACGCAGTATTAGATGAGATATGTGAGGTCGCGATAGAAGTTGACACAGTTAAATTTCGTGATCTTGACTAATGATATCTCATTGTCATTTTTAACCTTTCGATTCCCAAACGGGACGAGCTATTTACCCCATAAACGAATAGTACAAGAATTATAATAATTGTTGCATTATTATAATTACAGTTTAAAAAATTCTGTATTGATATAAATAAAAATAAATGATATTGTATTATATGTACGCATTGATATGTTTATTTGCTATATTTTAATATACTTTTTAATATCATAAACATGTTATGCTACGGAAATTTTGGGGGAATCAGCCGCTCGCCCCACTTGAAAACTTATGACTGAGAAATTACTATGAAAGTCGAAAGATTAATGTGTGATTTAAATAATCTATAATATATGGCTAATGATAAGTTAGCTAAGCAAGAAACTGCTATCGGGATCCAAACGAAATTGATATGGATATGTAGCGTCGAATCAAATCGGATCCCTCTTTGGTAATGTCAATTTCGCGAAAGCATACTTCCAAATATGTGTCATTGTTGTCTTCTATAAGTCGAATGTCTCCGTGAATCCCTATTGACGCCAAATAGGGACGACGCGTTCGATGATAATGCGCAGCATGGATGATGATGGAGAGAATCTTTCGTGAGATGTGAATGCGAGCGAAGGTGCAGTTTTTCGAGCACCCGGAGCGAAAGGAAAAAAAAAATAGGACAAAACATAGCTTCAGGACAATTTTTACGAAGCAACAAATATAAGTAAGTAAAACCACTGAAGACATCTACGCGTAAAAGTCTATATTGCCATTTTTCAATTCGCGAAATAGAAATCATTCCGATGAGATTTTCTATACTAACAAGTTGTTAGTAACGTAGAATATAAGTTGACAACAGCGTAGACGAATTTATCAGAATTGGTTCTATTTACGGAACAAATGAACAATATCCTTTTTATCACATAATCCATTTATAATCCTCTTTGCCATAGCTTAAACTAAAAATTCAGTCAAATATAATTTTTTTTGTTATTATAATTAAAGTAATAATTCGGTACATATCGATTAAATTACGTAATCGTACTCGTCTGTCTTGGTACCCCGTAAAAATGGTCGTAAAGCTTTATTTTGTTTTATACATTTCTTTTTTTTATACGTTTTCTCCTTCCCTCTTCCCCTCTTTTTCTTGCCCTTAGAATCGTTTCTTTTTATTGTGCATTCCATCTCTTTCGCTTTCTCGTTTTTTCTCTCCTGTTTTCTTACTTTTTCCGTTATACTCTACAGGATTTCCATTTGCACTGACGTCCAATCCAAGCTTCTCTCTAAGCTACAAGATTCCTACGACGTCATGTTTTGGGTTAGGTATTGAATAAGGAAACGTTTGTTAAATTTCTAGCTCTAACTCCGTTCATAGACGGAAGATAGGATGAGTCAGACGAAACCTTCGGAGATCATTCGGCAATCATGATAGAATAAAACGTTATCCAAACTGAGTTACCACGGATCATAAGATTATTTAAGACAGCTCAGTATAAAAAAATCAGTGAGTGTAAAAAATAAAAATCTCCGGAAGAACTATGTTTCTGAATAATAATTTAAACGGTTTTTTGACTCAACCTATATTGAAACTTTACTTAAATTCACATTATTTATCGTTGAGATTTAAAGTATAGTTATTAATAAAAACAGAGGCAAAAATAAAAAGAGAAATAACAAAGAAAAGAAATGAATTTACAAAGGAAAGTAAATTTCAGCATCACACATGTGATATCGTGAACTCTGCTTCATTCTGGACCCTACGTTAAAAACAATTCGATATCTTTTAAAATTTCTATTACGTATGTAATCTAAATAATAATACAATATTAAAAAATTGCAATTAACAGTTAACGATAAAAATCAGAAAAAATAAAATGAAGAAAAACCAGAAAAAAGTAAAATGGATAATAAAAATATAGTAGTTACAGATAACTTAGAGATTATCATATAATTTATAATAATTATTTGGAAGCTCTCGCGAAATCGTGCAAATATTTGTATTCTATTTAGATATTCCGCATTTTTGTATCTAATAAAGTCCCGTGAAATCTGCTTTAGAAAATGGATAAAAACTAATTTAAATAAAAGAAAATTTCATCATAAAAACTGATTTCGCCATAATTAAATTTATAAATTGGAAGAAAGATAAAAATTAGAATTTATAAAAATTAAGATTTGAAAATTTAATTAAAAATAAAAATTATATAAGAATAATTACTATTAATAAATGACATAAACCGACAATTTGGATAATGTGCGGTAATAAGTAAACGAAAACAAAGAATGTTAAATCTTTAAAGTTTAAAGTTTTAAAGTTTCAATAATTGCATAGCGTTGTATAAATCGCTGTATTCTACAAACTCATTCCTCGATACTCCAATAATCCTCTTATACACCAAACGCTATCAAACATATGCTTTTTATCCATTCAATCATATAATCAAAAGATTTTTTAAGTGCGGGAGAAAATCCTATATAAGAAGTGTTCATAGGGTAACGATTAAAATTCATATTTTAAAAGTTCGCAAAAAGAGTATAATAATAAATAAATGCAAATCATGTTTCGATAAATATTTTCTAAGCTAAGAAAAATTAGATATGCATATGTGAGACTTTTCGCCTAAATATAAATAAATCCAACTTTATGCGCCTTAACGTCAATAGTTATTCAAATGTATAATTATTTCAATAAAATTCATAACCATGTTTTATCAAGCACGCTATATTTTTACACCTTTTTACGTCGCAAATCGACGTTTCATGCTTTCTTCTCCGTTGCCGACACATGTCGCCGGTCTATAATTTTCTAGTGTAATGATATCTCTCTCTCTTGCAGGTTCCACCTTACTAACTCTTGAAATAGTAATAATCGTGTGCGAATAAGCGACTGTCGCACATTTCAAATATAAGAAGCAAATCGTAGATCACCGTTTTAGTAAGTTAATTGGAGTTGAGGATAGAGGGTCCAGAAGCATTGTCACGATAGCATATGCAATATTATCACTTGCTCTAGCAACGTGAGTGTCCATATCATGAAATACATAAATAGAAAAATACACGCTACCGAAAAAAAGAGATAGAATATTTGTATACTGCATGCTCATTTAACGAAGAGAAAATAATTCTTGAGCGGAGCATTCATAACACGACACTCACGAATAACTTGTACGTATGGAATACAGGAGGTCTTTGTTATAAATTCGATTTTAAGCCAAAAGATAAATAATAATAAAAAAATTTCATTTAAGAAATAATTGGTATAAAATTTATAACACATATGCAACGACAATTTTAGAATCGAAGATAAAAAATCCCAATAATATTTGGAATAAATAAGAAATTAAATGTGGTTTAAATAATAAAATAAAAACCTCTTAAATGTATAAGCACATGTATGTAAAATGCGAGTTATAATGTAGACCTCCCGCGAATTCCAAACTCCGCGCGAGTTATGAATTTCAGAAAAATCGATGATTTTCGAATAACATTTGCGAAGATCGTCGATGATTTTCGTTATTTATAACTCAAACGGACAGTGCAATAATTGTCGAGTTGGAATAAATGGCGTTATGCTTGTCGTGTCCGTCGGCATCGATATTAAAAGATTAGCATTGTAAAATTGACGCAAATACTTTGTCCGCCGGTGACGTTACATCTCACAGTTTACGACGATCCAAAACATTTCTTTTCCCTTATATGTAAATATTATGCTTCGTTTGTAGTAAGAATATTTCGCGATATAGAATCTATTTATAACATCTTGTAACAGAAACGTTTGACACTGAGAAGCTCATATTAGAGCAAAATTATTAATTAAAATAGAGAAAATAATGCAAGAATTGAATATCATTTACAAGAGTTCGTCAAATATGTTTCTTTGAGTCATCTCATTCTATGATCTCACGTAAATAAACTATTTCAAAGGAAGTTCCATATTTTAATCGACTGCAGGATGTCGGGACACGACTGCGTACCAAGCTTCGCGGTTTATCCCGCCTCCACGGCTCTAGTAAGCTACTCGCAAGCAAACACAAGCGAGGAGAAG
This sequence comes from Monomorium pharaonis, assembly GCF_013373865.1. Taxonomy (NCBI): domain Eukaryota; kingdom Metazoa; phylum Arthropoda; class Insecta; order Hymenoptera; family Formicidae; genus Monomorium; species Monomorium pharaonis. The sequence goes on along the minus strand of NC_050468.1, from coordinate 10,701,564 downwards.
GAATATTGTGTGCGAAAAAGAGAGAAGAGAGAAGAGAGAAGAGAGGAGAGAGAGAGAGAGAGAGAGAGAGAGAGAGAGAGAGAGAGAGAAAGAGAGAGAGAGAGAGAGAGAAGCCTCTGTTACTACTACTTCTTTTGTGTGATAGCTTACATGTGCGCAATCGGCTGCATGGCCGCGTGATGCTGCGCCAAGGGGTCGGGCGACGGACCCGGGGAATAGACGCTGCCGTGTTGCACGACTCCCTGTTCGACGCCCTGCGGCAGGTACATCGAGATCATCTGCCGGAGATCGCCCTGCGTTTGTTGCGTCTGCTGCTGACCCATGTACTCCCGCTTGACCGCCTGGCCGGCAGGCCCGGCCGCTCCCGTCGTCGTCGGGCCGCCCGTCGGCGTCGGCGTGTGTATACCGCCGCCGCTCGCCGGACTCGTCGGCTCGGACTTTATGCTGCTGCCACTAGGACTATGGCTGGACAATTGGGAACCCGGTTGGGCCTGGTGGTAAGGGGATGGCGAGCCGCCGGGTACGGCGGTGGTACCGCCGTATCCACCGTAGCCGTTCATGTAGCTGTTGATCGGACTGGGACTCCCGCCGCCCATATGATGGCCCATAGAATCGTACCTGGGATAAGCGACGGCCGAGGCGGCCGCCGCACCACCCATGTGACTGCCGTACGCTACGTGCTGCTGATACGCGGTCGCCGGATCGTGCATCATGTAACCGTTGGGCATGTAGCCGTTGGGCATCTGATACACGTCACGCGGTAACTGCGGCTGCTGCGGTCCGCCGCTCGTCCCGACCTGCCGTTGATCGACGCTAAGCATACCGCCGACACCAGCGACACTTCCGCCAAGCTGGAACTTGTCCTTCTTTATTAGCGTCTTTGTTTTGCGGCGCGGCCGGTACTTGTAATCGGGGTGCTCCTTCATGTGCACCGCGCGCAGCCGTTTCGCCTCGTCGATAAACGGGCGCTTCTCCGTCTCGCTGAGGAGTTTCCACTCGGCACCGAGGCGCTTTGATATCTCGGAATTGTGCATTTTAGGATTGTCTTGGGCCATCTTGCGACGTTGTCCACGCGACCACACCATGAAGGCGTTCATCGGCCTCTTCACCCGGTCCACGTTGTTATTCTTGGCATTGGCGGAATTGCTCGGGTTGTTCGGGTTGTTTGGATTGCTGTGATTGTTAGCCTGATGATGCGATTGCTGTTGCTGCTGCTGCGACTGTTGGTGAGGATGGTGCTGTTGCTGCTGAGCGTTCTGCTGGGCCGCCATTGCGTGCATGCTCTGTTGCTGTTGTTGCTGCTGCTGGGCGGCCGCGGCAGCGACGGCCACCTGCATGGACGCGTAATGATGCTGCGAGGTCTGATGGTGATGTTGAAGACCAAGTCCCAGGCCACCCGCGCCGGGTGGACTTCCCGACAGTCCGGAGCTATGAACTATCGATCCTATAGATCCGTAAGGGGACATCCCCGTATGGTGGCCCATCGGCGATACACCCTGATGCGGATGCGGTGGCATCTGAGCATGCAGACTGCCGCCCTTCATGTCCGTCTCCATCGTGTGCATCTCTTCCTGCCTGTGCCCGTACAGTTTGCTGCTCTTTTCTGGTACTGTTCGAGTGTCAAGAAAATCAAACGGGAAATACGCTTGAAATGTCAATTTCAGGTCAACGCGGGGTTGACCCGTCGTACAAGCTCCGATCACCCGGTTAACTCCTTAATGTTTTTCACCTTCGCGTGCGGAGTAATGCGACATAAAAGTCGATCGCGAATTATCCAAGTCACCGGTAATAATCACTACTAAGACACTCCGTACGAACGCTAAGTGGCACGTCTCCTGATCACCGGCGTACGATGATCGATTCGATCACACGATCGATGATGTGGCACGAACGACCATTCCGTGCTGTTACGATCTACGTATTGTGATCAATCCTCGTTTTGCGCAACAACGACTCCGGCTCCAGTCGCCGAAAACGAATGCCGAATACCGTTCATGAGGCAACCAACTCCACGCGAACACGGTCTCGGCGAGGAACAACACTCGCGATCGTCATACTATCGGTATACCATAGTCATCGGTATACTATAGTCCTCCACACGTCGTTTTGCGATACGTGCGTTCATCCGTTTCTCTTTTTTTCCCCCCCCGATTTCCTTTCCAATAAAAATCACCGGAGCGAACCTCGAACGATCCTTGAGTCACAGAGTCCGTGAGAGAACTGACTGCACTGTCACTTTCTTCCCCTCACTGTTAGTCTCTCACCACTCCGTACCATTCGCCAACCACTCTGACTGGCTGCGGACCACACTAAGCTCGACGAATCGCGTCACGACGATGCGGCAACGACGCGCCAACTAAACGCGAGTGCTATGGAGCGGCGGTCTCTTTCGAAATAAAACGATGGCACTCCCTAAACGGCGTGTCGTATCTGCGGCACAAGTAGCGTAAGCGGAGAACGGATCAACGGCGAAAATCAACGGCCCGGTCAAGTTTACGAACACTGTTTCTGTCTTTGGTTTTTCACCCGCGTATGCACTTATCCGTGTCAACGAGGAAACTGTCGACCCCCTGCGCAAGGGCTTTCGAACCGCAACCACGTACCGGCTGAAAGCGATGACGTTGCTTTTGTTTTCGCTTATATCGCTCCGTTCCCGCTCGTCAACGACGACGAAGAATATACAGTTCAATGCAGAAGAAATGAAACAACTTCCACTCTCCACGAGAGAACGAAACCGTCTGAATTCTATTTCACGCCGCGGGGTCGGGAGCTCACTTCCTGCCGAAGGCGGCCGTACCCCTTCTCCCGATGAAGCGCGCCCCCTCTCCATCAACCCTACGACGAAGTAGAGTGGGGCTCATATCGGACCGATGTACTGCGCTTCGCACGCACCGCGGGCAATCGATTGGCAAGCATGCCTGCCATCATTTCCAGCAACCAATCGGCCGGCTCGCTCGCCACGGAGGCGGCGCCATTGCCTCATGACGTCACACGGCGAACATGACCGACCTCTCGCGGTGCGCTTCGGTCACGACGGACTCGCTTGCCATCCTCGCGCTCCCTTCTCACCCGTATCCCACGCGGTCGCCATCCTCTCCTCTCCGTCTGTCCCTCTCTCGCAACGGTCCGTACACAGGCTACGTTCCTACATTGCTTTTTCGCGCCGCGAAATCGGCTACCCGTCGGACGCATATACCGCTACGCCGCGCCGCGTCCGCAGCGTTGAGCAACGCCGGTGCATACGCGCGTCCGCGAGACTTAATATGTTCCTTCGGACACGACCTGAAGCTGTACGATGTGTTACATATGTATACGTCGACGTTAATGCACGAATAAAAATCAAATACATGCATATGTGCAGATTTCGATGGAATTCCTAACAATTTTTTTAATTTATCCAATGGAAACAAATTAGACACAACGTGAAGATTGTAATACTGCACGCTGTTAAAATGAAGTTAGAGTAATACAATATCATATTCCTTAAATAAGGAATACTAGAACGACTCCGTTTGAGCAATTTTATCTTGTGGATGATGTTCTCATGATTAAAAAATAAAAAAGGGAGACTTATTTTCCGCAATTCATATCATATGTAGTGCGTCACCCGTCTTCTATCTTATCAGCTAGTTTCCATTTTTTTCTTCTTGATGAAAGTAGTGAGAATTCGCCTCTTCTTTCGATCCTCTTTACTCTCGTCGTAATATAATAATTTCTCTTCCGCACTTAACGTCACTTTTAAATTACATTTCACTGCTTTTTATTACTGCTCGATAAATGTATACTCAAAAAAGTTTGAAGTTTGTAAAAAGTCTAATTCCTTCCTATGCTCGTCCGACGAACGCTAGAAGAAATCGTTAAAATCATTATCGTACCAGCCTCAGTCTGGATGTCTTCATTTCAGCATGCTTCATGTTGTGGAACCTGTTGCCGCAAGACGCGACGAAAAGGAGAAGAGATGCGAGACGAGTTGGCTTGTGGCGCAAGTATGCGTGGTAGATAAACGATAAAATTATATTTTGTGCTTCATCGACGATAACAGTGAAAGATATTCCTTAAAATGAGCGACGATCTCTTCAAAACTGATACGTAGTTGTTGACGCAAAAAAGCATAATATTTTCTTTCAAATGCAGCATATACATTTTCCTCATTTCAAAAGATGATTATCGTAATTGCAATCTCATCGAAACATTGTTTACCTACATTTTGATTACTCAATTACGTCAATTTTACAAAGTAATCTAGAGTGCTCTCGATCTTGATGCGCGCGATCATCGTGATTGCGATGACATTATTATTTCGCAATTCGTCCTTGAGAACGATGGTCTTTAGTGCAATTGCAGCTTGCATTGATCGCGGCAGAAGTCGCTTATCCGATATCTCAATAAGCTTTTATCATAACGATATCGGATCAAAACAATAACAGGAATAAAACGTGTTTCGCAAATATCAAACGTATCTAAATGTCAAGGGCGTAGCACTTGATTATTTCAGTCCAGAAATTGGTTGTATTATAGCTATCACATAATTATAATCAAAATCAATTAGTAACAAATTAATATTGTTAAAAAATGTTGATTATAAGTCAGCGCCACTACTACAAATATTTCAAAGACATTTTATTTTAATTGAGTTCCGAAAAAAATAATTTAATTAAACCAAACACTTATTATATTTATACAAATTTGTGTTTATTGTAAAAATTAAATAAATAAATAAACCTATTATTAATTAAAGTTTTTGGCGACCGGGTAAAACTTAAATTTATGACTTTTTTTTACGAGTTAGTCGTTAGGTATTGACCGGATATTTGGTTTCAGGTAGCAGGTAAAAAGTAAAGGAATTTCAGCACTTTTAACAGACATAAAAAAGGGTTAGAAACGCAATTATTTCTCAGGATGAGACCTATATTTTTCCTAAAAGTGCAAATTTATTTGTGTGACTAAAATTATGTGACATTTCCATAAAAATAAAAAGTTAAACACGTGTCAAATTTCACCTTTCTCTTTCTTTTATTTTAATTATTTCTCAGGGTGAGACCTATATTTTTCTTAAAAGTACAAATTTATTTGTGTGACACAAAATTATGTGACATTTCTATAAAAATGAAAAATTAAACACGTGTCAAATTTTATCTTTCCGCTTTTCACTTTATTACCCAATTTTTTACAATAAATACTTTAGTTCTTTGGTTTATGTTTATTACCTCTACTATCTTTACTCCATAGAAATAAATTATGTCATTAGACATCACTTTAACTTCATCTCTTCAGAGTTTTCAGAGATTTTATTTTTTAATGGAAGTTAGATTTCACTCATTACTTAAGATAAGACAATACAAAATTAGCCATGTTAAATGAGCTCATGCAATCATCGCGCAAACTTTATTATGTCTCATAAGAAGCTACAAATTAGAGCGATATTTGATCACGGATGATGCGCATCCACAAAAATCGGCGAGAACGTCACTCACGCGTGCGATTTGCTCGCGCAACAGCGACATTAGGCCGAAATGCCACAAGTGGCACATAAACCGTGCGGAATAAGTGGATTGATAGGTCGTTACCATTGAAAGAAGATAGAACGGATCGTGCGATACACATAGAAAGCTGAAGGAGAAATAGAGAAAGGGAGACAGAGAAAGAGAGAGAGAGAGCATACAATAAGTCGAAGTCCGACAATGGGATACCGCGGGCGGTCTTTGTGATTCAAATCAATGTTTGCGATACTCGATGGCGCACTGCCTTTGTAGCACCGGGCTTTCCTAGGCTTCCCACGTATACGTATACGCACATGGCATGCGCCGCACGCATACTTACATAGGGCTATCTGTCCCTATCGAGTGCGCGCGCGCGTGCGTATATCGAGGTCGCGTGTACGTGTGCGAATTGTGTATCTCGACGATGCGCATCCACGACTGTGCGACATGAGAAAGCTCATTGTACGTCCCGACACATAGACGCACTCGAAAACCAGAATCCTGAACGGCCCTGCGATCGATCTCCTTCTACCCGCACGAACGTCTCGTGCCGCGCTCGCGTTCATTCATATCCGACCAACCGACCGACCGAGGTTCGGCAACCGAGACCTTTGGTTTCGCGATTGCGTTTCTCTCCCGACGCGCACATCGATTTTCGCTACACGCGCGAAATGCGCGTCTCTTCGCGGCGTGAATTCTGCCTTGTTACTGTTTATTATCCCGAGTAAAAATTTTATCAGTTTTATCCATTATCTTATAAGAACCCGACTTGGTTGATGTAAAATTTCGAATAAATATCAAATTTCAATGAATGACGGTTTCAGTGTTAAAATAATGAGAAATATATTGAAACTTTCTTATGCTTCCCAATAAAAAGCTAGATTCAAAAGTACATTTTTTTAGTTTATACTACTAGTATATTCATTAAGAACTTTATTACTTTCTTATATTTTTTAAATAATTATTTCTTATATTTAATCCAAATTTGGACCATACGTGTTATAGTTGCATTAAATTAATATGCACACCTTCTATCAAATGCAGTAAAGAATTTATATTACATAATTGTCTCATTGACATCATTGTTATACTAATGCTTGTTATAGTTGTTTTATTATTATACGAAGAAAAATTCAATGAGACATATTTGATAAAGTGCATCTTCGTAAGATCAAGTAGAATTTCTAGTTAACATGACTAGATTTAACATGTTATATCAGGAATGTATAACAGATTAATATAAAGATTTAGTATTTTCCGATTAAACTTATAGTTACAGCAATACGCGATATCGTCCACGATGGACGTAAAAAAATTTTATTTCTCGTAATTAAAGAACCACACATATTAGGACAAAAGATTCAGCATTATGAGATTTTTCACTAGATTTTGTTTCTCTGATGTAGTAAGAATTTAATGATTCAGTCCGATGTAAACTTGATAAAGATATTTGGTTATGAATCTGATGTCAAAATAAGATCCTTGTTAAGATCATTAAAAATTTTCTAGCCGGATTGTGATCACTTTTCCTAAATCTAGTGCACAAAACAGTATAACAGCATTTCTAAAAAATAAAAAAATTGGTAAATAAAATTTTATATTGCTTATGTATTGCAGACTTTTATATATTGCAAAAAAACAAAATATATTATAATGCAACATACATTTTATATCAATTTAAAGTAAGTTTAAATCGCTATCATCAACAAATATTTTATATTGTATTTGTTCTTGCAGAATTATTAAAAATGGTTAAAAACCTTTTTATTATTTGTCCCATATTAAATAAATATAAAATTATATTTAGTACATTTCAATAAAAATAATATAAATTTTGTATTAATTATATCTGCACAAATATGTATTTATTTATATAAATATAAAGATAGCTTGCATTTTAATTCAAACCTTATTTAAGAATTTCTATTTTAAATTTACAATAGCTCTTGCTACTATACATAGGTACCTAATTAATTTCATATTATACAGTTTAGCTTGAAACGTTTTTCTATACCCTAATCTATATAGGTTTAACAGATCAGCAATATAAGTCATAAGGACCCGAAACAAATTGAAACCGAAACCAATAACTGTTCTATAACTCTTCAGTTAAAACCATAAATCATACCAAAATTGTAAACATATAACGTCGAAGTCATAACCGAATCATAAATTGTCTTTAATTTACAGTATTTTTATTTCTTGTGATTTTTAATACATAATTTATTATTTTTATTAACGTAACATTTTAAATACACATACACACACACGTTATTCTCTTTAAAAGTTATAAAATTTAACAAAAGCGAACTTTTTCATTATATAAGCCCGAATATAGGTTGCGTTGACATTAGTGGCATTTAGGAAACTATCAGCGCTATTAAGAATATTCTATCGTTGTTTTACGTCTAACAAATGATAAAGTTAGAATAATGCAGAAATGTTAAGAGCACATTACTTAAACTCGTTATAACTTCAAAGGTGCAAAAAATAAAATAAAACCTTTCAAGTTTTAATTTTGAGAAGCATCATTACGTATTTTTTAAACATTTAAAATATAAATTAATTATTCAAAATAACATAAATTATTCAAAATGTTTTTCTGTCTCTGTCTCTTCTCTATACATGTTGTATATATTTTTAAAATCCAAATAAAACATGATTCTTGTATACAAAAGTAAACATAATATAAACCATCAAGATTAATAAGTAAAAAGAAAAAAAACTAAATAATGGTCATTTTGAGTACATTTTTCATTTTAAATCATTTGCCTACTACTGCTACTACTACTACACACATACATACATACACGCACGCGCCCGCTTTCCCCCTCTCTCTGTCTTGCGATTATTAAGTTTACTATTTTAATGTGTGTGTGTGTGTGTGTATGTGTGTGTGTGTGTGTGTGTGTGTGTGTGTGTGTGTGTGTGTGTGTGTGTGTGTGTGTGTGTGAGAGATAAAACAAGAAAGAAATAAAATAATAGAAGTATATAGAAATAGAATAGAAATATATTGACACATAAAATATTATTTAATAAGATATATATTATTTAATAAAATAATGCAAATGTATGAAAGAATGATTGTAGAAAAATCCTAACTGAAAAAAACCGTAATATAAGCGGTTCCAATTTTCTCGTTAAATCGTAACAGTAACTGAACTAAAATATCTTTCCGGTTCTTGACAGCTTACTCCTAAAATATAAATTGTGTCTCGAAATCTTTGAATAAAAAATAGATATGAATTTTGTATCAATAAAACAATTTGATAACTTAAGCTTCATTTTTTCAACCTTAAAATGTAAGAAACCTCGGAGAACTATTCTTGGGCTAACAGAGTATTTTCAAATAATAAATAATGGATTACATCGATAATGACAATAATCTCTTTTATGGCATTCTCACACAATTATGATAATAAATAGCAAGCAAAAGTAAAAAATTTCTTTATTGTTTAAATAATTAACTGTTCATTATTTTAAAAAGAGAATTTGTTAGTTGTGATAATGATTAATTAAATATTAAACTTAATAATCGTAAAACAGAAAGCGAGAAAGAGAGTGCGATTGTTAAATAAAAGTGCGAAACAATTTAAAATAAAAAATGTTCAATAACCATCATTAATAGTACACTATGTAATAAAAGCTTAAAGCCTTTTGTACACGAGTGCGTTTATCCGTTACATTATCGTCTTTTTTGTTACCTATGTATCGCTGTGTGATCCTTTGAGTGTCATGGGTTCTCGTAAATTAACAGGTTAGCCAAGATTAGATTCGTAAAAGTCGGTCAATTCTGCGAGAGTTATCATATGCGTGTCGCAAGATGACGCGCATGCGAGTCCTGAAATGATCAAACGTGCTGAAAAAGTTGTGCTGAAATGTTTTTCGCCACAATTCACGCCATCAATTAAAGGACAAAAACTGTGTAATAATATTAAAGTGCTGAAATCGGCGACTTTACCCACAAAAAAGTGACATGAAAGGGACCACTTTTGACGCACATGTGACAAAAAATTCTTTTCCTTTTACCTGCCAATCTTAATGATTTATGTATCTTTGCTTTTGTATGCAAGAATCATGTTTCATTTGAATTTTCAAAATTATTTGTCATTCGCGAGCAAATCGCAGGAACAAAATTAATTCTTATTACAAATAATGTATTTATGTGCCATAAATGTATCATAGCTATTTATATTCGTGCTGAAAAACTATTGTTTATAAAATTGCTCAATTCTTATAAAATAAACTTCTCTTGAATTCGTTGAACTTGAAACGTCGTCAAGCTCCATGTCAAAATGAAGAAAGAAAAAGATACTAAGAAGGGAAAAACATGTTCACGCGATACGCGAGCGAATTCGTAGGCGTCCGATTGTCAACAGGTGATAGCATTGGGCCAGCTCTTAGAGCTCGAGTAACGAGAGAGGGAAATTGTGTGTATGTGTGTGTGTATGTGTACGCGCTCACGCTCGCGCGACGAAGAGAAAGGAGAAAGGTTGAAAGAGGGGAGGGGGAGGCGAGATCGAGCGAAAATCAGGGGGTGGTTACGTTGAGGAGAGAACGGCGCCGTCGGAAGGGTAGCCAACAAAGTCTTTATCGTTTCGAGGACCGATTACAAAGCTCGATTGTTGCTATTCTTCGGAATCCAAATAATCTCTCGCTTGTCCGAACCACAGACGAGCAGCCATTGAGAATAGAAATTTACAGCCGTCGGTTTTACCAAGTACCTTTTAAGTTCCTTTCCTGTCACAAGAAAAAAATCATTAACCTATCCTTTTTTCTAAAGGGTTAACATTTTACGTTTCCTAGCAATAATAGATAATTACGATATTTATTAATATTCCCGCACATAACAATATTATTTAAATATTACTTATTTATTAAACCTATTATTATGTAATTTTTCATTCCAATGTCTTAAAACAGCGAATATGCGCAAGTTGGTAAAATTAACAACTTTGACCCTCCATATCTCGAAAATAAAGTCGGCTCCATTTGAAACTTTTTGACGATTAATACCTCATTATAAATAATTAGTACCAGATAGAAGTCTAAAATTAAGAGTGAAAAAATGAACTATTTAAGCCTATTTTTGCGGTCATTCTTTATAATCAGTACTTTGGCTTATTTATTAACGCAATTACTTATATCATAAAAAGACTTGCCATTGACATCGAAAATTTCGCAGGCAAAATAATTTAAGGAAATTATTAAAAAATATTTAATATATTTTTCAATAAAATTATGTATAAATAATTTAATAAATAATTCAGCAAGTCAGTATTTCGAAAATATTTTTATCAATAACCCTTCACATACACACTGGTTGCCAATTAAATATTCAGCGGTCTTTATCTTTTAAGTACCGTAATAAATGAAAAGAACTCAAAAACTGCAAAATCTAATTTTTTTTAAATAGTAAAATATAATAATTTTTTTTAATATAAAATTTCTTAAATTTTAATACCAAAAGTATGCAAATACTTTCTATAAACATTAAAGTTAATTCATAAATTTTTTCAGAATTTTAGCATAAGTATTTTAAAAGATACAGTTGTTTGAAAATTGCCATGTGTGACAATCACCTATAATAGTGTGTATGCGAAGGGATAATACACGGAGAGAATTTTCTCTTAAAATTTACCCTCAAAATCTGGTAATTGTGAGATAGTGTGTAATCTCGAGGAATTTTATTATGCTGTTTAATATAAAATTTACTATACTTTCAGTAAAATTTACTAAAAGTATCGTAAATTTTACTAAAAAGTATACTAAAATTTCTCGAGCTCACACTTATCCCATAATTTTGAAGGTAAATTTTAAGAGAAAATTCTCTCCGTGTATCAGCATAGTCATGTTAGTTAAAATCAAGCAGTTATTTTGCGTACATATGACTAGTCTTATCCCTTTTCTTGTTCATTTTATGGCAACATACAAAAACAGTCGTTGGTTGCTAAAAAGTTATAAATGATAAAATTTATTATATTTTATGACGATAGTTTTTTTTATAAATTGGGTGCTTCCTTGAAAAGAAAATAGAAAGTAGCTACGAAAAAGCTATATTTTACAAAAAAGGTCCAAGGACACAGACAGATTTTATTGCCCTGTGTGAAAAGAAAACTTTGTTTTAGTTCGTCCTATTACCATGAAAAAGAAAGTACAACACGGAGGTTGTAAAATTTACAGTTATTTTTTGCTTTGAAAGGGAAATAAATTTTAAACGGAGAAAGCTTTCGGAAAAATACGAATTCTTACGACTTCGAGTGATCAAGATAATAATAAAGATGTTTGAAATATTTGATTGCTATAAACAAATATAATAATAACAAAATAATAATAACAAAACGTTTGATAATATTTATAAACATTTCGTTGTTCATTTCGTTAATTCATTTATGTTTAGTTGAAACTATTTCATTAAGGCTCTAAATAACTTTGACCAAAGCTTATCATAACCAAACCTTTTTTCAAAGAAATAACTTTAATTATATATATATATAATTTTTGTTCAACGTGATATTAGAATAGAAATATATGTACAACAAAGGAGCAATACAATAGTCGTCGGAAATCTACTGTTAAATGCAAAGTAGGTGTTCATTTTTTGTTGAGAATTGGTTAAGGTTCAAAGATTTTCTTTCATTAAGCGGTAACTACTAGATAAAGACTGCTGAAATCAGAAGTCAACTATGCTATTGTTGCTCATATTATCATTTTTGTCGAACTTGTCAACATTGAACTCGTATTCATAAGCCAGTACGAGATTATGTTTCTTTTAAAATCTGTTTTAAAGGATTTGTCACTTTAAGATGCACCAACTTATTATATTATTATCAATAGATCAATAGATCAGCTATGGTTTGTCACATTTAAACAAGATTGTATCCTGAGAAAAAAAAATAAAGAATAACGACCATACACCATGCATCTATATCGAGTGAAATGTTTTGTATTAACAAGCAAAGTTTTGATTGATGCGTTGACTAATAAAATAATATAGTTAAGTCTTGCCATCTTATCAAAATATTTTGATTAGACAATCAAACTTGTTAATTGACACAACGATATTATTTCATTAGTTACATATCAACTAATCACGGAACTGTCAACTTGATTATCGCCATTTTAATCAAATTTAATTTGATTAATTTTAACAGAAAAAAAAAATTAATTTAATTAATTTCACTAAAATAAGTAGCATTATTCAATTTCCTTTATTGGAAAGTTTGCAAGATATACACAATTTATGTCAGTTTCTACGCGAGCGTAATGTCAAGTTCCTTCGTGAGTGCGTAACCGTGCGTGAAAGCCCCCGGATCCCGGATCGGTCTCTCGCGTCTCCCGCAGGACCGCGGCGGGCACAGGTGTACAAATAAATTGCGCGGGCATACTGATTGCGCGTAGCTACGCCATCTCCGTGCGCCGGCCCGTCGGTCGGCCGTTCTGGCTGCATCATTCTCCCTGATTGCTAAACGATGCGCGCAACTGCTCGCTCGCTCACTCGCGCGAGCCCGCAACTCTCTCGCGCGCCTCCGCGCGCGATTAAATACATCCGCGCAAATCAGGATCTCATTGCGCTGTCAACGGCCAATGGGCACAACCGCCGGTCTACGCCGCACGTCCGTTTTGACGACATAATCTCTCTCTTGCCGTACCCCCACCCCCCCTCCCCCTCCTCTCCTTCCCGTCTCGCACGTCTCTCCCTCGCCTCTTCCTCACCTCTCTTTTCTGGTTCCCGACATCGAAACGCTTTTTTTCTTTCTTACATTGCAAAATCTGCACTGCAACCGGATAGCCTTCGCAGCCGCACGATGCAATATCCCGTCGGCCAATTTAAATGTTCGTCAAACTCCGCCTTCGAAGATGCGAACCTGATGGCTGGCGTTTGATTCTCTTTCTGCGAGACACCGATACGAATCAAATTGTAAATTAATTTTTATATCGTGAAACCTAAAATTGACGGGGCCCCTCGGCGATTTCCTACAGTGCAAATTTATGCCTTTGCATCTTATACAAAGAAATCTCGCAGAAGGGAAATTTGTATGGGTGCGAATTGACGTGACGCCCGTGCGTTTGTCTCGCTAAAGTGACGATTCACACCGGCGAAAGTGCCGGCGGAATTGCTTTCGTGTTTGTTTTGATGCGACGTACTATTTTCACGGAGAGGGTCGCGGTCCGGTGTCGCACAATAGTCGAGTCGTTTCCGAAACGTCCGGTATTATTGCGACGATCGATCTATCGACACGCGCGCTTTCGGAATCCACGTCGGAATTCGGAGTGCGCGGCGGGAAATGACAATGGCGCACCCTTCATCATACACGGGGGGGGGGGCGGGGGGGCCCTACCGTCTTACGACACTTAATTCGTGCTACGTCTGTCACCTGGCAACACGACGGTAACGCGACGTCCGCGCCGCGCGACACGGCTCTCCCGGTTGCATTCAAGAAACCTCGAGGAGATTCGTTCCGCGTGCGCGAGCGTCATCCAACGCGCCTGGAATTTCAGTACGTGCCCCGGCGCGATCCCGAGATTCGTGAATCTTACGCGAGTACACGTGCACACGTATGGCGCGCATCGCTCGCGAGAGAAACCTCGCGTTAAATTTCAACAAACACCAGCGTTTCTCTTAACGCGAGAGATTACGTCCACGTATAGAGATGAGAATTTCCGTTCTGTCGCATGGTTATGCTCTTCAGATTCCTAAAAGGGAACGCCAAGATCACGCTATCATTAGTTATCATTATTAATCAGGTTGCACGAGTGAACGACGGAAATCATTGCGGTTACGGAAATTTCTTCTTATCGTGAGAGATACTTTTCGCAGGGGAAAGAAAAACAGGCATTTTTATCTCATTGAACGTAGACACGCCGGCCGATATTCCCACGTTATCGTGCGAGACGCAACGACGACGGCAACGAGAGCGGAGAATCACTGCGACGAGGTCAGGCCTCTTTTCGCAAGGTCCCCCCCCCCCCACCCCTCGGTAGCGATCGGGGGCCCTCTGCTCCACATAGCCGAGCATGAACCTCGCCGAGGTGTACCGTGAAGAGGGTACACGCTCGAGGGTTCCTGGACCGTCAACGGGGAAGGGGGAGGGGGAAAGACCGGGGACCCCTTCGATATTTATTGCGGGGATGCGTGCCGGGCAGATATTATTATTTGTACCACGCGCATAATTCAAGCCGGTCGTTAAAATTATTTTATTACTTGTTCTACACGCCGCCGCTCCCAGATTCCGCGCGGTCACCCTCGTAACACGGTGTTCTTTCGCCATCCGTGGGAGCATCTTTCACGATTCACGACGGCTGCGTTTCGCGATCGATGGAAATCGTTAGAAAGCTAGTGAGTCGCGTGCAAAACAAGAGCGACGATCGATATTCGTCGGTTTATCTCTCAATTGTAAGTTGTACAAAAGATTGTCGCGAACGTTTATTTATTTATTATTTTTCAGAATTGCATCGTGTATTAGTGTAACAAGTTTTCTTTTAGTCATTATATATATGTATTAATACTGCAAAAATGATATCAATGTATAAATTTTCGTTTAAAGCTAAAAATAGGCTCCTAACAAGCCTTAATGTATCGGACTAAAGTTCAAAATGGTACAAAGTTGCTAAAAAATTGTGAAATTGTTCTTTTAGTTTCCTTAATGTACTGCAAAAAATTGAAAACGCATCCACTAAACGGTTACTGAGTTATAACTATTTTAATTTTCACTGATTTTACATGGTATCCTTTTCTATCTTATGGAAAAAGACGATCTTAACGGATGAACAGTTAAAAAAATATAGAAGAAATAGTATCAGTGTTTTGAATTTTTTCGTACATCTAGTTAATCTAGTATATGAATAGATGAAAATATCTGCCAAGTTTCAATTGTCTTCACTACACCGTTTTAAAGAAATAAAATATAACTTGAGATAATTGTGCATTTTCACTGTCAAAAGTTTAAGCTCATAAGTGAAAAAAATCGCAAATACGTGAAAAATACCTTTGTAAGAGTAAAAATAAGACTCCAACTATCGTTCAAGTTTCTTACATCTAGATTTACTATGCGTTAGGCGTAGATATTTAAGTATTTCAAATTTCATGCACTTTTGTCTAGATTGTATGTCCGATACACCCTTAAAAGGTTATTGCAACATTTATTTTACTCAAAAAAAGACGATTTAAATTAAGATAAAGTAGCGTGCAAATATGTAAATATGTGACGGGGAGGCAAGCGTTCTCTTCGAAAGATCAACCGATACATATCGATTACGACATTTTCAAGATTCCTCGGCTGACGTTGCGCTCGGTAAGAGAGATATTATACGTACATAAGAAGATATAAATGCCACCTGTCGCAAAGCGTATTCACCATCAACGCCTCGGGAGAATAAAGAGAAAAGCGCACTCGATTCATCGGAGCCACGGTGGTACGGCCCAAAATAGGTCGACGCTAATACAGCCTCGGCCACCGTGGGCTACCTGGCTGGTTTCTTCTCTCTTTCTTTCTCAACGTCACTTTCCGCAGAACGGGTTCCTGCAGATCGTTATTGAAACGAACGACACGCCGGTCAACGGCAGGGGCGTATCTGGCCGGACGCCTCGGGGTCGAGAGCGTCGTTCGGCGGGCTTTTCTTCACGGAGGAGGCGAGCGCGCGCGCGCAAAGTGGCGTGACGAGTGGCGGGACCAGAATCTCGACGAGCGGCGAGCCTCTCACGTGTGGAGTAACTTAAAGTCGTATCAATCTCATTTATGCCAATTTTCGTGTCTCGTGTGGTAGCCCCTGTTCCGGTGCGAGCGAGGGGTTTCCCCTCTTCCAACTAGCAGTCGCTGGCCGGCGAGAGCCATCGTGCGAGTGTGTCTGCGATGCGACACACGTTTTCGAGACATTTTCATGATAATCGAGAAGGGTGGGGTTTGTCTGGGGTGTCGTTGGTACCGCGACACGTTCCTGCGTATGCAAATCGCCGCGGTGGAATCAGTAGCTACCACCGGGCCAGCAGGAACCGATTTATCGCGTCCTCCCCCGGATCGATTATTCATCGATCGAACTCGTTTGTCGACTCGATTAATCTCCATGAAAAATGTGACGATTTCCCGTGCCTCTCGTCCCGTATCTAGATATATATATATAAGCGAGAACGAGATAATTTACGCACGGCCACGAGACTCGCGCGGATAATTGATCGCTGTTTACCAATGTTCCCCCTCCCGTTTGGAGGCATGCGGCGAAATCGTCGACCCCATGTTTGTACGCATATTGATTTTAACTACTCTTACAAGTTTTTACATCAAATATCATGTTATACGGGCTAATTAAAATAGATTTCCCACACGTGCTTTCATTATTGCCAATTAACGGTGATGCGATTTGGCGCGCGCGCGCACGAATTGATACGCTTCTCAATTATTCTTATTAGTATATGCCTTCGAATTAAATCCGTTAATAGCGTCGAATATACGTGTATCGTAGATTATTTTTAATACCTCTCAGATAATTCGCGTGTGCGAGCAAGAGCTCATGAAAAACCGTACTGTGACACACGAGCCATATCCAAGACGTCTATATGTATTCGTACCCTGAACGAGCGTCAAGAACGAAGGGTACGCCGGGTAGTACCCTCGTCACGATCGTCATCGAGGTGACAGGTAAATACAGAGAACCGGGCTCTACCCTCCCGAGGATATACAATATACGTTCACGAGCCAAGTAGGAGAAAGGAGAAGGGGTGGATCGGACGAGGAGGAGGGAGGGGGGAAAGGGCGGAAGGGGGAGAGCAGGGGAGGGGTATACGTTCGTAAACGAGAATTAAATCCGGGACGACGTTCCCGTTTATTCGAGATACACGCTCCTTGTTGTGACCCATACGAAATCGTGCGTGCGCGGCGACCGAGAGAGCGGGTAATCGTTTAAACACGACGTTACGTATTCTTTAAATTCAGACTCAAGCGAGAATCAATGTTAAGAAACAGTAGCACCTGCGCCGATAAAACCGAAAACGAACGAACTCTATCGCGTAGACCTTGATAACTGCTCGATGATCAAGAAATATAATCCTGGAGATTTTGCGCCGGTAACGAAAAAAAATATCTAGAAAAGAGCTTTTTGTTACAACACGTAGAAGGCACAAGATGTGAATAAGGGCGAGAGAGACATGACGCAATTCCCATCCCAACTTTCATATCTCGCGAGGATTCGGTGCACGATTATCGCCCGTGCCACTCGGCCCGAAAGCAAAGCCCCGAGTGCACGTTCGATTTGTGCCGGCGGTTAACTTACTGCTCCTCCTCCTCCTCCTCCTCCTCCTCGACGAAGAAATAAAAACGTCGCATACGGACGCGCGTACGCACCATTACGCACGCCGGACGCATCTCGCCTACACGCACACACGCGCGTATATCTCACATTCCACGCAGAGAGAAAGAGGCAACGCGTATGCCGCCGATTGGTCGATCGCACGCACGTGTGCGTGCACCGCAGGAGGGAAAGGGGGCAGTTATGCACAGGCCAAAGGCACAGAGGGACGCAGGAAAAAGCGCGTGCACGCACACGCAGCAACAGCAGCAGCAGCAGCAGCAGCAGCAGCGGCGGCGGCATCGCCGGTGATCTCCCTCTCGTTCACTCCCGGACTGCTCGATCTCTCTTTTTCTCACTCCCACTTCCTCTCTTTCTCTTTCTCTTGCCGGCGCGAAGGGTGGAAGCCATCTGCATCGCGATGAATGCCACTAACCACCCTGCGAGTAACTCCCCCCCCCCTCTGTCCCCCACCTCTCTCCTCCTCCTCCTCCTGCAAAATCCCCTTTCTACCTACTCTACGTTTCAACCCCGCTCGCTCTCTCTGTCGCAGGCTGGCCGGACATGGCCGCGGGTTCTCAATGCGCTCACGGTGGAATGCGAAGTTACGCCGCAAGTATAATGCAGCGATGATCCTCGATAGACACTTGCAACTTTGGAACAGGGGACGCAAATCTGCTTATTCGCGAGGTATAAATGTCTTGTCTCTCGGCTATACGAATCGGCAAATTCGATCGGCGAATTCGCTACTCCTTTCTTCTTCTATACATTGCTTTGGTATTTAGACTTGGTAATTCGAAACTTTGCGCGGATACACGAATACTGGGACATTCACCGTAAAACCAAGGATCAATCGGGCTTTTGTTATTCATACTTGCCGCTGATGCGCAACTCGTCGAACGTCCTTTATTAAACTCTTTGCAACTATTGACGCCTTGGCAATGAAACAACCGCCGTTTTCTCCATAGCGATTACCTCTCGCCTCCTGGCACTTGGCGCGATCGAAGGGCACGAAATCGAACGTTGCGAAGGCAAACGACGAAGGCCCCCGGCATACCGCGTGCGCGGCGCGCACTTTTCTCAGCTTCGAATTTATTGTATGCGCTCCATCACACGGCGCGTAGACGCGCGCATCTCTTCCACGACGAAATAATCGATCGTTTAACTCTGACGCCGGCAGTTTATCATTATCCCCGGTGCGAAACCGCGAGGTTTCGTCATCGCTCACGTCTCTCGCGCCTTTATTTTGCTCCTTGTTTCTCGAGGCGTGCGCTTTATTATCGCCGAGGCGATGATTTGCAAAATAAGCCCTCCCCGTTCGTTTGACTTTCGCCAAGCTCGCGGGCGCAGGCGGTGCGACGTTTATCAAGTGTACGAATTAAATTGCCGTTTTATTACCCTTGAGGGGCGAGGTCGAGGGCAAGGGTGAGGACTCTCCCCCCCCCCCCTACCCTCCTTTCATCCCCCGTTTGGTACGCCGGCGAAGATTCGGTATTCAATGTTCGCTGAACTTCGCTGTCGCCGGATTTTAAAGGTTCGAAAGGTGGAAATTTGTTTCGTTGATATCTTTCTTCAAGACGGATTACTCGATTAATATTCACGGGATAATATGAAAACTCTTCCTGTGTCGTATATGAGATCTATTCACTTCGTAAAATTTTATTTTATGATAACGTTTTACGATACCCCGATAGTTTATGCGTTGTAACCTTTTTTTATTCTCGCATTAAGTGTGGGTAATAGGCTAGATGCTGTATCACAATTCAATATCTGTAACATTCGATACTAAGATAAATTTATATAGCTTTCTTTTTTGGGAACTCGTGTTAAGGATCTTTTTCCCGCTTTGGAAGATAGACTAATCATTGATTAAAAATGTAATATTTTAAATTATAATATTTCAGAAAATTATTCAAAAGCGGTATAGAATCTCATCGAAAGGATGCGTTAAATATGAATTTCTAACCGAAATTTCCATCCCCGCTTCTCAAAGATGTTTGCTTGACGGCCAGTTTTTCAAAGCGCGTCCGGGTGAACATCTATCCCGCGCGCAATACTTCCGGATGCGGAACACGATTCCCGCATTATGCCGAGTACGCGGTCACGACTGTTACGAATCGCCGGGCGAGCACCATTCTATAGCCCCCGTCGGATTCTAAACACACCCTTTACATACCGCGAAGTGATAGGTGGGCGGATTTAAGGGATTGGCGACAAGAGGGGAAATTCGGTCTGATCGATTATACGTCACCCGGGACGTTTCTCGACCCGCGGTCGACGGTTAGTTTTACGGTGGAAAATTTACGCGTGGTCGATGACAAAAATTTCCAGAGGGAAATTTCAAGCGCTGGTAAAATCTCATCAAGAAAACGCGCAAAGGGGCTCGAAAGTTGCAAAATTTCTCACAATTCTCGAAGCTGCAACAAATCATCTACATTATATAGTATAAGACTGTAAAAGACAAAAGCTGTCAGAACGCGGAATATGATGTGCACCTAGCCCAACCGGAGACAAGTCTTTGTGCGGAAGCACACGTCATTACTCATTGATACGAGGCCACAGAGGAATCAATCTCGATTTTCCGGCTCATTCATAGTGCATCTATTCGTCCCACTTGGAGGCATTTACATGTCCTAGATTTAAAAAAAGCAGCGTCGCGCCGTGGAAGGAAGATGGCGTCGTACCTCTCCCCTCGGGGTTCGCGGGGAGAAGGTAAATTTTAAAGGTCTCTCTTTCTCTTCCTCCCCTGTGGCCTCTTTTCCTCCCGTCCGTTGACTCTGAACCACGGCAATCACGACGCGTGCAATTTTTATGAAGTCCTCGCCGGGTCTTCGAGTCGTTGAATAATTCAGGGTCAAGGGGGGAAAAACGACGCTTGCGCGTTGAATTTTTGGCCTCCGGTCGACCGGCGAACGCGACATCGCCTTTTGACAATTGCAGGACATATCATTTGTAATCCGATTAAAACGCGCGGAATATATGCACGCTAAAATATATCGCGATTCAGAAATTAATTTTAAATTTTTGTTTATTAATTTGTTCATTATTGATAATAAGTAATAAAGAATGGCTTGCCAGGGCTTTCTAAATGTCCGTGTTCTACATTTTTTAACTTGTGTTTTTAATAATTGTAAGAGAATTCGTTATACGAGAAATCGCTTAGCTTTTTAAGCACGAATCTTCGCGAGTTGTTTTGGGCGGTCAAAATAATTTTCCAGTTAATTAACGTGAGAGAAGAGGTTCACTTAGACATTGCTGTACGACTATTTATTGGCACTCTGATGGAGCCGGCAGAACAGAAATCGTACGCGTAACGAGAGGAACGATCTGTTTTTTCCGCGCTTAATTTCTGGACTACTCTGGCGCACCCTTGGCCATTAATCACGGGTACGGTGCTACGCTCGGGTCCGCTCCGCATGGCACTGTTTGCAAACCAGTCCGCAATAAAGCGATTCGACGTCGATTCGCCACCACGTCGAATTATCCAGATACCATTTGCGAGCAATATACACCGGCCCCCGGCCCCGTGCAACATAATTTATTCGCTGCAACTGACGGCCGCGTTACAACCAACGCTACCGCGTGATTTTTCTGCGTAAACAGGGGTCATAAAAGTTCATTGGAAAAAAATCTTCTCATAAAGAGAACAAAAAATAAGAATAAAAATCCATGCATATTTAGGATGTAAAAATTGTAACAACTCCTAAGAATTCTGAGATTATAAGAAAAAAATCTTAATATTAAAATACGACTATACGCAGTAGCTTTTGAACGAAAAAGGTTTTACTTTAATCCCGAACACGTGGATCTATGACGTGGATCTATGACAATACAAAGTAATATCCATTTATAATCATAAAAACCAGCAAATCTATCTGCTTGGCTATTTTATTTAAAAAAAGTAGGTAGTAAAAGGGATTCGAGAAACCCCAAAGTCAAGGAAGCACCAATATATCACTGAATGACAAACAGGTAAAATCATTCTTGATGGACAACATGTGAGTTTCTTTTGTAGATTTACAAATTTGTTATTTATTATAATAAAAAATGCTGTTTTTAGTTAAAACAATGACTTCTTTAAAAGTTTTAATAAATCGCTGCTTCCCTATTTATTAATTATCAAAAAAATGAAATGCCAAACAACGGACAGAGTTAATTCCGCGTGTTTCAAGTTTATTAAACAAATATTAAATAAATAATGTTTCTCAAAATAACTATGCAATTTTTAATATCACAATGTTGACAAACATTTTATTAATTTTTTCAGATTTTTAAAAACACTTTAAGATAGGAAAAATGCCGTGATAGATATGTATTCAGGAAAAAAATACTGAAAAAAATACTGTATTCAAGATTAAAGTGGCAAAGTTAAAGGTGGCAAAGTAAACTATCCAAATCACCGGTATATTCAAAGTTAATACAAAAAAAAGAATTCATACTTAGGAACAACACGCTATGTCGTAAGTGAGGGCGCACATTTTGAACAATAAAATATTCACACTTTCAACTTTCTTTAAACAAACTATTGTAGTCTTGATATTTTGGTAGAATTTTTATCTCAAGACGATCTCAGTAATCTACTCTTAAGCAATATTATAACAGGATATTCTGTATATGTTTCTTTAAAATAAAAAATACAATGGTTAAGTTTATTTGTATACCAAATGTCAGTAATAAGGATTTGACTCTTATTAGCTTTGGAGCTTCTTCCTGGTATTATCGTATAAAGTACCAATCAGCAATCACGTACGTGCAAAGTAACAGAGAGAAGCGGAGAAGGGACGCTGCACTAAAGGCGATACCTGCGAAGGTCTCTTAAGGATCAAGGACACCGTTATAATCCGCTTCGGTGATCCTGGCTTTGCCAAGCTCACCACTTGGGTACATCTACGTGGAGATTAGTGAGTAATTAGCGGAACAAGGATGAGAAACATCGGTTAACTTCAACTCACTCGCCTCTCTTCCACTTTCCAGAATCTAGGAAGCCGAGATTAGAAAGCGGTAAAGAGACACAACGGGACTGCACGGTTACTCAACGGGAGGTAACGGGTCTTTTCGGGGGAGCGAACGCGATCATTTTTTACGCGGTCTGTGTGCAAAACTCATGCCTGATTCGGGTATACACGGAAACGACGGACTGTCCGGGCTTTACATCGGCGGGCGTGCGGCGCGGCCTGAAGGATCACGATGACGATAGCAGCCTTCAGATAGGGAAAGATAAATGAAAATCGAGTCGGGCAAAAACCGATTGATCCTAGCGAGAACTACCCCACCGATCGCCACCGTCAAATCGTGTTAGGAGAGAAAGAAGGTCGTAGGTGAGGCCTCGGAGCGAAGGTCGCTTCTCGGAGCCGATGGACATCGATCAGAGAGCCGTCGTACGCGTCCGCCCGCTCGTCCGCGTATCCCCTACCCCCCTCCCCCCTCGTTTTGGTCCCGTCCCGTCCCGTTCCGTCCCGTGCGTCGCCTTGATGGATGCGAGATTACAGCGGCAGGGACACTCGTTGACACCCCATGATGTATCACCGCAACCACCGCTTAGTAGCGCAGCTACTTACCGCGCCGAATGGGGTGCAAGCCGCCGGCGTAAGCAAAGAAACGAAGAAAGGGCCAAGTCCGACCGCCCACCCCCTTTGGGCAATGAAGTTTGCATACTCTATCAACGACACTGCGTTTCGCTCCCATCGTTCTACCGCTCTGTATCCGTGGCGTTTCGTAATAGCGTATTTCTCGACGCGCCATTGCGCCCGTCGAATTAAATAAAAAATAAGACGCGTGCAATTTATCACGGTCTACAAAACTTTAGATTTTCGCCATTTTTACCCTACATTTTGTATGTATATAATGTGTGTGTGTGTGTGTGTGTGTTGAACAAATAAAAAACTCGTAAAAACAATAATCGTAAACATTCTCGTAAATGTATAAACTACGAGTGTTTACACAAAAATAGGGCTTTACTAAAGTATCTAAAAATTTAACTAAATACAGATCTGAAAATGATTTTGTTAGACTGTCGAAATAATTAGGACAGATCAAGTTGTTATTAAGATGTCAATTTCTTGAAATATCGTTCATCACATTCAAGTGTCTTTCGTGCGTTCTGCTAAAATAATTTTCACAGATCTGTATTTCAATACATTTTTAGACACTTCGCAAGAATCGTTCCTTCCACGCACGTTTTGTTTAAATAGGAAAGAAACAGGGAAAGAGGTCTGGTCGTTTGTGCTAAACCGTGGAAAATCTGCGGAGAAGAATGTCTCAGGGGAGTCAGCACAGCGGGAGAGCCGAAGGATGTTGGCCAGATAAGTTGGGGCATCTGCTTTCTTTCGTACTTCCGGCCATCTTCTGCCATCCTTTGACGCTTCTTTTTTCGGCGGTGGAAACGACTCTAGTCCATTCTCGTCGAGACGTTGTATCGGGCAACTTGGGAAAAGGAAAAGAGGTAAGAGAAGGAAGGTGAGAGAGAGGGAGAGAGAAAAGAGAAGAGAGAGAGAGAGAGAACAAGTCGGGAGGAAGGGGAGAAGAGGCGCAGAATAGTCTGGTGAAACCAGGAAGAGCGAGAGACATGGAAGAACGTGCTGAATAGAAGATTGGAACTCTTTCTGCGGTGACGGCGCGCTATCCGGCAAAGTGGCTGATAGTGGCGGCTATTTCCGGTGGCTACCGTGACATCGCTATCGCCGGCCCATGTCTAACATCCCTTCCCGGGGGCCATCCGCATTAAACGCCCTTCGTATCTCGTGCTGGGAAGGTTTACGTCTTTCAACTCTTCCGACCGATCGCCTGAGCCGAGCCGAGCAAACCGACCACGTACGATAATAAAAGAAATACAGCAACTATAGCTCGAGAGAGACAAGTGAATTCTTCGTCACGGTGAATCTTATTTTTATGCGAATGTTTAACGTACGCCATAACGAACGACGTTCTAGCTCGATGTCTCGTCGCTGATCGCGTATCCGATACTCCCGGATCCATCGTAACTTCCTGGAGTATCGACCCTTCGATTATGTCGCCTTTATCGTCAGTATCATGGGACAAAGGAGGTCGTTCTCCGACGACGGGGAGAAGTGGGGAGGGGGAGGGGGGAAATTCTGCTATGCCCAGATCAGACGACGCTTCCCGGTGTCAATTTCGAGGACTCCGTGGACCTCCGAGGACACGGATGCGCTTGTTAACCGGAGCATTTCATGATCAGCGAAACGTCGAGACATTTAACCGTGTCGACTGCACGATCGTTCTATCTCAAGACAAAAGAAAACACGATCTTTCTCTCTTTTTCTCCATCTTCCCGTCGTCTTTCTCTCGGGGATAGAATATTTTTAATTTCGACGAGGAGAGGCCCTTTCTTTGTGGCGGCGAGTATATACGTCGTAAACGCTCGCACACGAAATTTAGAACCATGAAGGACGGATAGTACCGAGATCTGCGCAGTCCTTTCGGAGGTATTCAGCTGTCAGTCAAAACGCGTGGAGTCTCGGTAGTCTCGCCGGGAACATCTGCTCCCGAAGAACGCGATACGAGGGACGGGGGCGTTACTTACTCGATCTCGTTCGTTCTCTTCCTCTCTGTCCTCTCTCTCCCTCTCTTTCTCTTCCTCCTTCCCTTCCTGCCATCCTCCACGTGCGCACTTTATCCTTCATGGTTCATCCGGAAAGAATTTGTTGGGTGCCTACAACCCTATATACGAGACGCTAACAAAAAGTACGGACTACTCCATTGTCACCGAGAATTGCCGAGGTAAAACAAAAACGAAAAATTAACACCTGTTGTTTGTTTACATAACATTTTTACAACGCTTCGCAATTAAACAATGTACTTGTAATTTATTTGCTTCATTTACGAGACAAAAAAATATCAGCGAATGTAGATATAACAATTATCAAATATCTAGATGCAACTTGACAATACAGAGAAAATTTGTGTTGTGTAAACTACACATTCATATCCCTCTGTGTATCTCATTTATTCATATAATTAATATCTCCGAGTTTCTGTCAAATTAATTGATGAAAAGGTATAAAATAGTGAACATACACAAAAAATGATACATAATGTAATAATACAATAAAAATTATAACTTTGCACCTACGACCAAATAATAAAATATGTGAATATCGGTTTAAAATTTTGTTACGTTGTACTATAATTTATTCTATAAAGTCACGTTGGTCCACAGATAATATAAAAAATAGTAAAATGCGATTTATATTGTATTATTCATTAATGTAAAATTTTCTCCATGAAGAAACAAACAACGTAAGTCACGTTAAAGAATTGGAATTAATTATGGCGAGTCAAATGATGCTAGTGAGAGAATCTTCCGCTTATTCCAAATGATGTTCAAGACATCGCGGTTTCTGCTTTCGCGGAATATAATGGCAAGGACAGGATTGGCCTCTATTTAAACCCATTTGATCTCCGAGGCCATTAAGGGAACGTTTTGACCAAAACTGATTAACTGCGCTATCGACTAAGCTATTAAATTATAATCGTATCTACGAACCTAATGGCCAACGTTATCATCTTAATGTTTCCGGAGTCAAATCTATAGCTAATATGTTTTATCGTGTTCTAGATGCTGTTATATAGTGCGGAATGTAACACTGTAATAGTTTGATAAAAGAAGGATATATAAAATAGGCTGATTTTGGTTTTCGGCGAAGTAAATAATACGAAATGTTTTTTGTTTCAGTTTTTGAGCTGCTAAATTTGTTTCTTTTAAACATTTTTAATTTATCCAAAAAATATATTAAAATCAGCATATAAAGTTATTAAACATCTAAGAAGTTATTGTAAGAATGGTATGCTAATAAAAATATGAAAGTTCTAGTGAAATAAACAATATTAAATGAATACAGACTAATACACAAATTAATAAATAGAGTAAACAACAAATTAATAATAGAGAAATATATATATATATATATATATATATTATAGTATATTATTGTAGTAAAATGCTACAATAATGAACGATTTTTAATGCACAAACATCTGTACATTATATAAAAAAATATGTAAAAAAACATTGAGAAATAGAAACACAATTACGACTTCAGAATAATATTGCTCAAAATCATACTTATTATCAGCAATATTGTAAAACATTTTTAATAGATGTTGAGTTAAATGAATGTAAGATAAAAATTGCATAAGCAAAATGTCAAATAATCACAAGAAAATGATAATAAACTATTAGAAAATTTTTAGAAATAAGAGTATTTATATATTTTACTAACAAAAAAAACCCAAATTAATACGTAAAGCTTAATAATTTAAGGTACTAGATCTATTTAATAGCTTTGTATGTTAATTTTAATACGTATTCAACAAATTAAAAAATTTTTTAAATAAAAATCAAATTTAGCAGTTCAAAAACTACAAAACATCTTTTGCCACTCCTGAGGCCAAAATCGACCAACTTCATTCATTCTTCTTCAATTAAATAAGAGGACTAAAATAACAACAAATATTTAAAACAAATATAATCTGGGAGCAGTCATCTAGGTGTTTCTTATACCTCAGCGAAAAAATAAAGCACAGCAGTTTTCATTAAACATCCGTACTTATTTTTTCATTACTCTTACTTAAAAAAAGTATTAAGTATAAATTGATACGGAAATAATAGTCTCAATTAATTATAGAACAAATAAATCTTTACGCGAAAAAATTAAATGACTACTCTCGAGTTGAAATAAAAATAGTATCTTTCCGCAAAAAGCCAACAGATGAAAACAATATAAAAAGAATATGAAAATAATATAAAAACAATATAAAAACAATTTGTATCTGTACTATATTACTTTAAATATGTACGATACTTAGTAACAAAGTCAGAATGTGAAACACGTTGTAGAGCTTCAAAATATACAATATGCGATTTCGAACTAGATGTAAGATACCTGAAAATGTTCCGCTTATGCCGATTTAACCGTGTCCAGGTACGAAAAATGCCGACCCATTCATGCCGAATACGATGAAAATCGAGCAGTAAATTCCAAGGAAAGACCTCCCGTGGGTTTTTCATAATGAAAGAAAGAAAAGTTCACCGCTACTGTCATTCGAAGAAATTTATAGTAGTCCGTCAATTTTCTGCAAAATATTTTTGTCTAGTCATTTGTTTTTTTCCTCGTCATTTTTATCTTCTTACTCAATTTCATGCATGAAAAATTTATATTGGTCATAAACAGTTAAAAAAGGCGGATATAAATTTAAAGAGCAGTAATTAACAAAAAATATTGAAATTAATGGTGTAAAATTTAATTTGATTTTTTGACATTTTAAGTAATTATCCTAAAATCTGCTAAAATTATGTCCTCTTCTTTTTCTAATTTCTTTATTTTGATATCACAATTGTAAAGGAAGGGAGGAAGAGAAAGGGGAAAGAAAGAGTTTGATAGCTGACACCATAATACAGTTCAGAAATAGTCGATTGAAACCGTTGATGCAATTCGATTTTTCTAGACATCACAGTTTCCTGTTCTTGAATTAGGAACGAAAAGTAAAAAAAAGAGCAAAGAAAAAATTGAAAACTAAAGCATCCCTTACTTCGACGTATCGCGTTACTCCCTCGTACCTATACGCTTTGAAAGCACCGATCCTCGCTGATCTCATGCTCTTCTTTCTTCTGCTGAAGACAGACGAGTCAAGAGGAAAGAAAGAGTGGGGGGGGGAGGAGAGATGTTCGATTGCACGGCCGACAGCAGGAAGGATAGTTCTAGAGAAGGGTGTCATCGAACTCAATAGTAACTCGTTAACGCGGCCATAGAAAACCGATACATTAAAATAAAAAAAATTACAGAAAGCAGGAACTACACCGGTGACGCGTCAAATCGACACCGATGCTCTGGATTTTCCGACTGGCTTCGAATCCGATGCACGTACAAAAAAAGTCCGCACGAGAGTACGTCAACTCGTTTATTTTCTCCGGCACCTGGTTTATCATTTTTATAACGTACTTTCGTTACAGAATCGATTTGAATGGTTATTAACTAAGGAGAACCCGTGGGTTGAGTGCCTATCGGGCGCGTCTCCGGGCGGCGGATAGGAGGACGCCCGGGTGGGAAACCCTGGCCCGGGTCTAAACCCCCGCGTGCCCGGGTGGACCGCCCGGGTAGTAGCGGTTATAACCTGCCCCGGCGGGCGTAAAACCCTGCCCAGGGGGGGGGAAAGCCGTTACCGCGGACCAACTCCCCAAGCCAAGCTGGAAGCCATCGTGGCGAGGGCTGCGTGGCACTGGGGGAGCAGTGTCTTGAACGATGCCTCTGGGGAACCGGGCGAAACCCCAGAGTATTTAGCCTTACCCACGCATGCGGGGCTCTGCGTGGGTGGACCGTTTATTTCCCTAGCTGCTCGTGGGAACAAAATGGAGAGCTTAAATTTAACATTAAAAACAAAACTCACGGAAGACACCCCGATGGAGGCTTCGACAGAGGACTCCGGAAGAGTAGCAGAAGCGGGATCGGGAGCCGAACGGACCCCTATGGGCACGGGAAGCACCGAGACCGCGGAGAGAGGAGTGGTTTCGGGAGCCGAACGGGCCCCAAGGGGCACGGGAGGCACCGAAGCTACGGATGCTAAGGCGGAAAAGGAGGGGGACCTCGGTAAGAGGAAACTCTCCGGAGCCGCGAAAAGGAAGAGGGCTCGGGAGCGAAAGGTGGAGGCTCAGGCCCGGGCGCAAACCCGGGAGGGGCCTCTGCCGGCCGCTCCGGGGACCTCAACCTTGACCGACCCCCGGACACCGGTTGGGGGGGTTCGGGGGGGCACCACCGCCGGTAAGCGACGGAGGGGCCCCGCCGAGACCCCGCCTTCGGTGGAAGGGGCGACAAAGAAGCCGAAGGTCCAAGGGACCCAGGCTTACGCAGATGCCGCGGACCCCCTAACGAGGGTGATTGTCGCGGAGGGGTACCCCGAGGAAGCGCTAACCGTTGAGCGGGTGGCGCAACTAAGGGGTGCGGTCTTTAAGGAGATCCAGGGGATCCAGGAGGGTCCCCTGCCCAGATTCGACAGCACCTCTTTGCGGGCAGGGGCTGCGGTCGTCAGATGCGCGGATGCGGAGTCGCTGAGTTGGCTAGAAAGTCGAATCAGCGGCATCGTACCGTGGGAGGGCGCCAGGCTCAGGGTGGTGGGACTGGAGATGCTGCAAAGGCAGTGCAGGGCAGTGGTATGGGTCCCGGGTCCACCTGTGGGCGCGGCCGCTGTCCTGGGGCTGCTGGAGCGGCAGAACCCGGGGATCAGTACTTCGGGCTGGCGTGTGCATGCGGAGAACGTGGGGGCTACCTGCGAGGGCAGAAACCTCGTTCTCGGCATTCCCGAGTCCAGTGTCCTCAAGCTGAAGGCACTGGATTTCAGGCCTCATCTCGGGATGGACCGGGTTACCTTCAAGGTGACCGGGGCATCCCAGGATGGGAAGGATAAGGGCAAGGGAGGGCCCGACCCAAAGGCCTCGTCTTCACAGTAGACGGGACCGGGGTGGGCTTCACCCAGATTAACTTGCACCACAGCAAGGGAGCCTCGGCTGCTTTGGCCAGGCGCCAAGCTAGGGTGCACACAGCCATATCACTAATACAAGAACCCTGGCTAGTCCGGGGGGGTATTAGGGGTCTGGCGGGGTGCGGAAGACTATTCAAGTCTCCGCAAGATGAACGACCCAGGGCCTGTGTGGCTGTCAAGGGGTTAGAGGCCCAACTGCTGCCGAATTTCTGTTCCAGAGACCTGGTGGCGGTTGTGATCGAGGCCATCAGTGAGACTAGGACTAGAAGGAGGGTGGTGGTGGCGTCGGGTTACTTCCCACACGAGGAGGACGACCCACTACCATCGGACCTGGTGGTTCGCCTGGTGGAGTACTGCCAAAAGGAGCAGCTTTCCCTCATTTTGGGGTGCGATGCGAACGCGCACCATACGGTGTGGGGAAGCACGGACACCAACAGGAGAGGAGAGAAGCTATTGGAATTTCTGGTGTCTACCGACCTGGAAATTCTCAATAGAGGTAACGAGCCCACCTTTGTCACTGCGGTGAGAAGGGAGGTGCTGGATCTAACTGTCTGTTCTAGGCGGTTGGTATGGGAGGTGACCGGCTGGAGGGTCTCCGATGAACCCTCATTGTCGGATCACAGACAGATCACCTTCAGACTGGCAAAGGCCAAGGCGAAGGTGAGGACTGTAAGGGACCCAAGGAAGACGGACTGGGATTCATTCCGTGAGGACCTGGCTGTCGGTCTCAGGGAGTTCCCCAAGAGACACGGGACCTCACAAGAGATCGAGCTGTGTGTCGAGCACCTGCAAAGGGCGCTCATCAACAGCTTTGAAAGCAACTGTCCGGAGAGGACGGTAAGGAATGACAGAAAGGTTTCCTGGTGGAGCCCAAAGCTGCAGGATCTCAGGGGTGCGGCACGTCGGGCCTGGAATAGAGCCAGGAACACGGGCCGCCAGGCTGACTGGGACCTTCACCGAAGGGCTCAGAAGGTCTACAGGGACTCTGTGGTAAGGGCAAAGAAGGAGAGCTGGAGAAGATTCTGCGAGTCGGTGGAGGGGATACCCGAAGCCGCCAGACTAGGCAGGATCTTGGCTAGAAGTCAGGACGCGGCCTTGGAGGCCATCCGGCTCGATGACGGGACGATGGTTTCCGGGGAACGTTGCCTGACCCACCTGCTGGAATCGAATTTTCCGGGCTTCTGTAGAGACCCGGGAGCAGACATCCAGCAGGAAACCTTGGACCCATGCAGGGCACGAGAGAATGACTGGTCTCTTGCAGCCAAAATTGTGAGGCCCGACAGGGTCAAAAGGGCTGTAGGAGGTTTCAAGCCCTTCAAGTCGGCTGGACCGGACCGGGTCTTCCCGGCCCTTCTTCAGGAGGGGCTGGAACAGATCACGGGGCCGCTCACGCGGACAATGAGGGCTTGCTTGGCCCTGGGCTATACGCCCAGAGCTTGGAGACAGGCGAGAGTTGTGTTCATCCCCAAGGCGGGAAGAACGGGATACAGCTCCGCCAAGGATTTTCGTCCAATCAGCCTGACGTCCTTTCTTCTAAAGACGTTGGAAAGGCTGGTGGATATTTACATACGGGATGTGGTTCTGCTGCGGCATCCGCTGCACGCGAACCAGCATGCGTATCGTACGGGGTATTCCACCGAAACGGCGCTTCACTCTGCTGTATCGTTCATCGAGGAGCAATTGGAGAAGAAGGGTTACGCGGTGGGCACCTTCCTAGATATTGAAGGTGCTTTTAACAACACACCGCATGAGGTGGTATGTGAAGAGGCTGCTCGCAGAGGTGTGCCGGAGAAGATTGTGGAGTGGATCAAAGGCATGCTCAAGCGGCAGGTAACGGCCTCACTGGGAACGGTGAGTGTCAGTGGCTGGGTGGAGAGAGGGTGCCCTCAGGGAGGGGTTCTTTCTCCACTCTTGTGGTGTCTGGTGGCAGATAGTCTGCTCGGAACACTGAACGAGAGGGGGATTCTTACATTGGGATATGCGGATGACCTGGCTATCCTAGTACGAGGCCCCTTCTTGGAAACACTTCTGGAGCTCACGCAGGGAGCATTGGAGGTAGTCGAGGAGTGGTGTGGCAGGACCGGTTTGTCGGTAAACCCACTGAAGACCGGGCTTGTGGTATTCACTCGCAAGTACAAGGTAGGTCCGGTGGAAGGGCCAGTCCTTGGAGGAACGAGATTAGTCCCAACCGGGACGGCTAAATATCTGGGAGTAATCCTAGATAGGAAGCTGGCTTGGAGGGAACATCTTGAGAACCGATGTAAGAGTGTATGCTCTTACTTATGGGTATGCAGGAGGACATTCGGACAGACATGGGGTCTGAAACCGAGGATAGTCCACTGGATTTACACGGCGATACTCAGACCCAGGCTGCTATACGCATCTGTTGTGTGGTGGCCGAGGGTGCTGAAGAAAACCGCCGCGTCAGCGCTGGAGCATATCAGGGCTCTGGTTTTGAGAGGGGCCTTGGGAGCTATGCGGACCACGCCGGTGGCGGCGATGGGCATGCTGCTGGGCATCGAGCCCCTCGATCGGGTAGTAGTGGCGGCGGCGGCAGCGGCGGCCTACCGCCTGAGGTGCGAATCAAGGTGGAGGGCGGGAGCCCTGCACACAAGATTCCCTGAAGGAATTCTATCGGGCCCCATTTTTGCGATGGGGCAAGATAGAAGGCCAGTAATTCGTACCTTTGAAAGAAGGTACAAGATAAGCTTTCCCAAGCGCTGGGAGTGGGACGGCTCCAAGGGACCGGTTCCTCGGGATGGGGACGTCTGGTTCACGGACGGCTCCAGAACGAGCACGGGCTCTGGAGCTGGGCTCTACTGCCAGCGCGATAGAACAAGAATGGTCGTTCCGCTTGGCGAACACGCAACGGTATTTCAGGCGGAAGTGGTAGCTATCATGAGATGTGCCCAGAACCTACTGGAGCTCGGTAGGGTGGGAGGGCGCATCAGAATTTGCTCGGACAGTCAGGCAGCGCTCAAAGCGCTGGAAGGTCCGAGATTTAACTCGCGGTTGGTCTGGGATTGTAAAATTGTACTAGACGAACTGGCGAAGAATAATGACGTTGGTCTAGTATGGGTCCCCGGGCATTCGGGGATCGAGGGCAACGAAATAGCCGACTTGCTTGCCAAGGAGGCAGCAGAAACAAGGTTGGTGGGACCGGAGCCGGCTGTTGGGATCTCCTTCTGCCTGGGCAGGAGAAGGATCGGGAGCTGGCTCCGGGACCAGCACCTTGAGCACTGGAGGAAAGTTACGGGGGTCAAATGCAGACAGGCCGGAGCCTTGCTGGGAGACTGTCCCGGTGAGGACCTGGCCAGAAGCATGAGATCCCTAAATAGGAGGGACGCCAGGCTGGCGACGCAATTGCTCACGGGCCATGGCGACCTTAATTATCACCTGTATAAGCTGGGCAGTAGCGATACGCCCGACTGCAGGTGGTGTGGCGAAGAAGAGGAGACTAGTCTCCATATTCTTGGGAACTGCCCTGTATTGGTCGGACCAAGAGCACGCCTGCTGGGCTCAGGCATTCTGGAACCGGATCAGGTGGGACAGCTGCCCTTGGAGGATCTTCTCCGCTTCTGGAAGGAAGCGGGGCCCCGCTAAGGGCGGCTGACAACGGGGAGATACAATGGACTCTGTCTGAGTGTCAGAGGCGGGACCCATTTGAGGACTGCCCCCCGAACTCATTATTATTATTATTATTATTATTATTAACTAAGGAGAAAATAAGAGGGTTGAAGAAAATAACGATATAAGATAATGTTCCAAAGTAATTTGAAACACGTGTTTTTCACATGTTTCGGTGCTAATCTTGTTCTGTGACACTATTTAATTGCGGTTCCTACATTTTTTGTAAGAAAAATGGCTAAAGTACGAGGAAAAATGCGTCAGAAAAAAAAAACACACAGACAACACGGTATAAATGCACCGGCTGTTATCGATGATCTCATCCTGAAAACGAGGCTGGTATGAATGGCGAGAGAAGCTAGGAATCTCATTCACAAATCTCTAGAGTCCGTCTCGGAGAAAAATCTTTTGGTTCTCATTGACCAACGTTCAATGAGAACCAAAAGAAAATAAGAACCAATGAAAAAATAATTATAAAGGAAACGACCTGTTTTCTCGAATTTCACGTAAATCTCTCGCAAGCTGAATTTTCGATCTAAATATTCGTGGTTCTTAAATTTCGAAATCGCCGATAAGCAATATCGAGATAAGCGGCAGTCAAGAAAAAATATTCGATTTTCAAAATAAAGTATGAATGTGATGAAATATGAAAAAAAGCTGCCTCATTATTTTGTATTCTTTAAAATAAAAATAACATTATTTTTATCTTTAGAAAAAGTGGTGTTATGGCCATCCGTTTACACATTACTTACACATATACAATATAATTTTGTTAATATATACATTTTTAATTGAAAACTTAACGATTATATTATGTGTTCTTCAATAAATGGACTCAGTTTAAATAAGTTGTGATTTATTTATTACATTAGATATTATTTATAAAAATATAGCGATACTGCATAACGGATCGAAGAAAAACAAAAGCCGTAATATAGCTTACACAAGAATAAACATTGATTCTAACTTAAAAATAAAAAACAAGTTTATTACCAAATTACATATTTGATCAAAATAAAAGGAAAATATTGCAAAATACATATGGAAATGTATATACGTATATATACATGTATATATAAATCTTCCACATATAAACTGCAGTATTGAAAATTTATAATACTTATAATGTAAACTATAGATTAACATTGGTTTAGTTCTAGTTAAACTACCATCAACTTATTGAATAACTACTTTGATGTAAAAACTTTGGAAAAGAAACCATATTAGACCTATTGAAACATCAGTACGCATAAAGAATTACATTAGCAAAATTTCGCGTTATTGTTCTCAACTTTACATAACTCAAGATGTTGTTTTTAATAATACTAGAACACAACATTGCGCGCGCTTCGCGCGCGCCACTTACCATTTTTATATTAAACATTGCACTTTTTTTTCTTCTGTAATATTACTCTCACACACTTTATCATATTTAATGCTCTTCTCTATCTCACGCTCTTTCTCCCACTCTCTAAATTATTAATTATAATATTAATGATATTAATTATATTATTTTCATATTGTTCAATATTACTCTTACACTTTACTTTCTTATTTAATCCTCTTCTTTATCTCTCACGCTCTCCCACTCTCCCCCCTCCGCCCCTCTCTCACTCACTAAACACAAATTAGTGATTATATTATATTTTCATGTTTCTTAATATCACTCTTACATACTTTATCACCATACTTAATCCCCTTTAAATAAATTAAAAATTATAATATATTATATGTAATGTTACCTGTTAATTTTCAATCAATTTTCAAAACTTTCACTTTCTGGCGAACTCTTTAGAAAATTATTGTACGCGTCCGGAACTATAGGAAAACTGTGTTAAAGTAAATAGAATTCTGGATATTTGATTAGCATTTCCCGTCAACCCTCAAAATTCAAGTTTTCCGGAAAATATAATTGTTTAAAAAATGTTTTAATTAATTATATCACCTGAATTCTATAGCAAATTATTGTACGCGTCCGGAACTATATGAGAATTACGTTAAAATAAATAGATCAGTCGATATTTGATTAACATTTCAGGTCTAGCTTTAAAAATTCAAGTTTTCCGGGCAAAATAATTGTTTAAAAAATGTTTTTATTAATTATAACACCGTAACTTTCCAAAAACTATTGTACGCGTCCAGAACTATATGAAAACTGCGTTAAAATAAATAGAACTGTTGATATTCGATTTGCATTTCACGTCTAGCCCTCAAAATTCAAGTTTTTCGGGCAAAATAATTGTTTAAAAGATGTTTTAATTAATTATATTACCAAAACTCTTTAGAAAATTATTGTACGCGTCCTGAACTATATGAGAATTACGTTAAAATAATTAGATCTGTCGATATTCGATTAGCACTTGTCGTGTAGCCTTAGAAATTCAAGTTTTTCAAGCAAAATAATTGTTTAAAAAATGTTCTAATTAATTATATCACCGGAACTTTACAGAAACATATTGTACGCGTCCCGAACTATATGAGAATTACGTTCAAATAAATAAATCTGTCGATATTCGATTAGCACTTGTCGTGTAGCCTTAGAAATTCAAGTTTTTCAAGCAAAATAATTGTTTAAAAAATGTTTTAATTAATTATATCACCTGAACTTTATAGAAACATAATGTACGCGTCCCGAACTATATGAGAATTACGTTAAAATACATAGATCTGTCGATATTCGATTAGCACTTGTCGTGTAGCCTTAGAAATTCAAGTTTTTCAAGCATAAAAATTGTTTAAAAAATGTTCTAATTAATTATATCACCGAAACTTTACAGAAACATATTGTACGCGTCCCGAACTATATGAGAATTACGTTAAAATAATTAGATCTGTCGATATTCGATTAGCACTTGTCGTGTAGACTTAGAAATTCAAGTTTTTCAAGCATAATAATTGTTTAAAAAATGTTCTAATTAATTATATCACCGGAACTTTATAGAAACATATTGTACGCGTCCCAAACTATATGAGAATTACGTTAAAATACATAGATCTGTCGATATTCGATTAGCACTTGTCGTGTAGCCTCAAAAATTCAAGTTTTTTGGGCAAAATAATTGTTTAAAAAATGTTTTAATTAATTATATCACCTGAACTTTATAGAAACATATTGTAAGCGTCCCGAACTATATGAGAATTACGTTAAAATAATTAGATCTGTCGATATTCGATTAGCACTTGTCGTGTAGCCTTAGAAATTCAAGTTTTTCAAGCATAATAATTGTTTAAAAAATGTTCTAATTAATTATATCACCGGAACTTTACAGAAACATATTGTACGCGTCCCGAACTATATGAGAATTACGTTAAAATAATTAGATCTGTCGAAATTCGATTAACACTTGTCGTGTAGCCTTAGAAATTCAAGTTTTTCAAGCATAATAATTATTTAAAAAATGTTCTAATTAATTATATCACCGGAACTTTATAGAAACATATTGTACGCGTCCCGAACTATATGAGAATTACGTTAAAATACATAGATCTGTCGATATTCGATTAGCACTTGTCGTGTAGCCTCAAAAATTCAAGTTTTTTGGGCAAAATAATTGTTTAAAAAATGTTTTAATTAATTATATCACCTGAACTTTATAGAAACATATTGTAAGCGTCCCGAACTATATGAGAATTACGTTAAAATACATAGATCTGTCGATATTCGATTAGCACTTGTCGTGTAGCCTCAAAAATTCAAGTTTTTCGGGCAAAATAATTGTTTAAAAAATGTTCTAATTAATTATATCACCTGAACTTTATAGAAACATATTGTAAGCGTCCCGAACTATATGAGAATTACGTTAAAATAATTAGATCTGTCGAAATTCGATTAACACTTGTCGTGTAGCCTTAGAAATTCAAGTTTTTCAAGCATAATAATTATTTAAAAAATGTTCTAATTAATTATATCACCGGAACTTTATAGAAACATATTGTACGCGTCCCGAACTATATGAGAATTACGTTAAAATAATTACATCTGTCGATATTCGATTAGCACTTGTCGTGTAGCCTTAGAAATTCAAGTTTTTCAAGCAAAATAATTGTTTAATAAATGTTCTAATTAATTATATCACCCGAACTTTATAGAAACATATTGTACGCGTCCCAAACTATATGAGAGTTACGTTAAAATACATAGATCTGTCGATATTCGATTAGCACTTGTCGTGTAGCCTCAAAAATTCATGTTTTTTGGGCAAAATAATTGTTTAAAAAATGTTTTAATTAATTATATCACCTGAACTTTATAGAAACATATTGTAAGCGTCCCGAACTATATGAGAATTACGTTAAAATAATTAGATCTGTCGATATTCGATTAGCACTTGTCGTGTAGCCTTAGAAATTCAAGTTTTTCAAGCATAAAAATTGTTTAAAAAATGTTCTAATTAATTATATCACCGAAACTTTACAGAAACATATTGTACGCGTCCCGAACTATATGAGAATTACGTTAAAATAATTAGATCTGTCGATATTCGATTAGCACTTGTCGTGTAGCCTTAGAAATTCAAGTTTTTCAAGCATAATAATTGTTTAAAAAATGTTCTAATTAATTATATCACCGGAACTTTATAGAAACATATTGTACGCGTCCCGAACTATATGAGAATTACGTTAAAATAATTAGATCTGTCGATATTCGATTAGCACTTGTCGTGTAGCCTTAGAAATTCAAGTTTTTCAAGCATAATAATTGTTTAAAAAATGTTCTAATTAATTATATCACCGGAACTTTACAGAAACATATTGTACGCGTCCCGAACTATATGAGAATTACGTTAAAATAACTAGATCTGTCGATATTCGATTAGCACTTGTCGTGTAGCCTTAGAAATTCAAGTTTTTCAAGCATAATAATAGTTTAAAAAATGTTCTAATTAATTATATCACCGGAACTTTATAGAAACATATTGTACGTGTCCCGAACTATATAAGAATTACGTTAAAATAATTAGATCTGTCGATATTCGATTAGCACTTGTCGTGTAGCCTCAAAAATTCAAGTTTTTTGGGCAAAATAATTGTTTAAAAAATGTTTTAATTAATTATATCACCTGAACTTTATAGAAACATATTGTAAGCGTCCCGAACTATATGAGAATTACGTTAAAATAATTAGATCTGTCGATATTCGATTAGCACTTGTCGTGTAGCCTTAGAAATTCAAGTTTTTCAAGCATAAAAATTATTTAAAAAATGTTCTAATTAATTATATCACCGAAACTTTACAGAAACATATTGTACGCGTCCCGAACTATATGAGAATTACGTTAAAATAATTAGATCTGTCGATATTCGATTAGCACTTGTCGTGTAGCCTTAGAAATTCAAGTTTTTCAAGCATAATAATTGTTTAAAAAATGTTCTAATTAATTATATCACCGGAACTTTATAGAAACATATTGTACGCGTCCCGAACTATATGAGAATTACGTTAAAATAATTAGATCTGTCGATATTCGATTAGCACTTGTCGTGTAGCCTTAGAAATTCAAGTTTTTCAAGCATAATAATTGTTTAAAAAATGTTCTAATTAATTATATCACCGGAACTTTACAGAAACATATTGTACGCGTCCCGAACTATATGAGAATTACGTTAAAATAACTATATCTGTCGATATTCGATTAGCACTTGTCGTGTAGCCTTAGAAATTCAAGTTTTTCAAGCATAATAATAGTTTAAAAAATGTTCTAATTAATTATATCACCGGAACTTTATAGAAACATATTGTACGTGTCCCGAACTATATAA
Source organism: Monomorium pharaonis (assembly GCF_013373865.1). Classification (NCBI taxonomy): domain Eukaryota; kingdom Metazoa; phylum Arthropoda; class Insecta; order Hymenoptera; family Formicidae; genus Monomorium; species Monomorium pharaonis. Next base: position 10,661,923 of record NC_050468.1, on the reverse strand, counting down.
GAATTACGTTAAAATAATTAGATCTGTCGATATTCGATTAGCACTTGTCGTGTAGCCTCAAAAATTCAAGTTTTTTGGGCAAAATAATTGTTTAAAAAATGTTTTAATTAATTATATCACCTGAACTTTATAGAAACATATTGTAAGCGTCCCGAACTATATGAGAATTACGTTAAAATAATTAGATCTGTCGATATTCGATTAGCACTTGTCGTGTAGCCTTAGAAATTCAAGTTTTTCAAGCATAAAAATTATTTAAAAAATGTTCTAATTAATTATATCACCGAAACTTTACAGAAACATATTGTACGCGTCCCGAACTATATGAGAATTACGTTAAAATAATTAGATCTGTCGATATTCGATTAGCACTTGTCGTGTAGCCTTAGAAATTCAAGTTTTTCAAGCATAATAATTGTTTAAAAAATGTTCTAATTAATTATATCACCGGAACTTTATAGAAACATATTGTACGCGTCCCGAACTATATGAGAATTACGTTAAAATAATTAGATCTGTCGATATTCGATTAGCACTTGTCGTGTAGCCTTAGAAATTCAAGTTTTTCAAGCATAATAATTGTTTAAAAAATGTTCTAATTAATTATATCACCGGAACTTTACAGAAACATATTGTACGCGTCCCGAACTATATGAGAATTACGTTAAAATAACTAGATCTGTCGATATTCGATTAGCACTTGTCGTGTAGCCTTAGAAATTCAAGTTTTTCAAGCATAATAATAGTTTAAAAAATGTTCTAATTAATTATATCACCGGAACTTTATAGAAACATATTGTACGCGTCCCGAACTATATAAGAATTACGTTAAAATAATTAGATCTGTCGATATTCGATTAGCACTTGTCGTGTAGCCTCAAAAATTCAAGTTTTTTGGGCAAAATAATTGTTTAAAAAATGTTTTAATTAATTATATCACCTGAACTTTATAGAAACATATTGTAAGCGTCCCGAACTATATGAGAATTACGTTAAAATAATTAGATCTGTCGATATTCGATTAGCACTTGTCGTGTAGCCTTAGAAATTCAAGTTTTTCAAGCATAAAAATTGTTTAAAAAATGTTCTAATTAATTATATCACCGAAACTTTACAGAAACATATTGTACGCGTCCCGAACTATATGAGAATTACGTTAAAATAATTAGATCTGTCGATATTCGATTAGCACTTGTCGTGTAGCCTTAGAAATTCAAGTTTTTCAAGCATAATAATTGTTTAAAAAATGTTCTAATTAATTATATCACCGGAACTTTATAGAAACATATTGTACGCGTCCCGAACTATATGAGAATTACGTTAAAATAATTAGATCTGTCGATATTCGATTAGCACTTGTCGTGTAGCCTTAGAAATTCAAGTTTTTCAAGCATAATAATTGTTTAAAAAATGTTCTAATTAATTATATCACCGGAACTTTACAGAAACATATTGTACGCGTCCCGAACTATATGAGAATTACGTTAAAATAACTAGATCTGTCGATATTCGATTAGCACTTGTCGTGTAGCCTTAGAAATTCAAGTTTTTCAAGCATAATAATAGTTTAAAAAATGTTCTAATTAATTATATCACCGGAACTTTATAGAAACATATTGTACGCGTCCCGAACTATATAAGAATTACGTTAAAATAATTAGATCTGTCGATATTCGATTAGCACTTGTCGTGTAGCCTCAAAAATTCAAGTTTTTTGGGCAAAATAATTGTTTAAAAAATGTTTTAATTAATTATATCACCTGAACTTTATAGAAACATATTGTAAGCGTCCCAAACTATATGAGAATTACGTTAAAATAATTAGATCTGTCGATATTCGATTAGCACTTGTCGTGTAGCCTTAGAAATTCAAGTTTTTCAAGCATAAAAATTGTTTAAAAAATGTTCTAATTAATTATATCACCGAAACTTTACAGAAACATATTGTACGCGTCCCGAACTATATGAGAATTACGTTAAAATAATTAGATCTGTCGATATTCGATTAGCACTTGTCGTGTAGCCTTAGATATTCAAGTTTTTCAAGCATAATAATTGTTTAAAAAATGTTCTAATTAATTATATCACCGGAACTTTACAGAAACATATTGTACGCGTCCCGAACTATATGAGAATTACGTTAAAATAATTAGATCTGTCGAAATTCGATTAACACTTGTCGTGTAGCCTTAGAAATTCAAGTTTTTCAAGCATAAAAATTGTTTAAAAAATGTTCTAATTAATTATATCACCGAAACTTTACAGAAACATATTGTACGCGTCCCGAACTATATGAGAATTACGTTAAAATAATTAGATCTGTCGATATTCGATTAGCACTTGTCGTGTAGCCTTAGAAATTCAAGTTTTTCAAGCATAATAATTGTTTAAAAAATGTTCTAATTAATTATATCACCGGAACTTTATAGAAACATATTGTACGCGTCCCGAACTATATGAGAATTACGTTAAAATAATTAGATCTGTCGATATTCGATTAGCACTTGTCGTGTAGCCTTAGAAATTCAAGTTTTTCAAGCATAATAATTGTTTAAAAAATGTTCTAATTAATTATATCACCGGAACTTTACAGAAACATATTGTACGCGTCCCGAACTATATGAGAATTACGTTAAAATAACTAGATCTGTCGATATTCGATTAGCACTTGTCGTGTAGCCTTAGAAATTCAAGTTTTTCAAGCATAATAATAGTTTAAAAAATGTTCTAATTAATTATATCACCGGAACTTTATAGAAACATATTGTACGCGTCCCGAACTATATAAGAATTACGTTAAAATAATTAGATCTGTCGATATTCGATTAGCACTTGTCGTGTAGCCTCAAAAATTCAAGTTTTTTGGGCAAAATAATTGTTTAAAAAATGTTTTAATTAATTATATCACCTGAACTTTATAGAAACATATTGTAAGCGTCCCAAACTATATGAGAATTACGTTAAAATAATTAGATCTGTCGATATTCGATTAGCACTTGTCGTGTAGCCTTAGAAATTCAAGTTTTTCAAGCATAAAAATTGTTTAAAAAATGTTCTAATTAATTATATCACCGAAACTTTACAGAAACATATTGTACGCGTCCCGAACTATATGAGAATTACGTTAAAATAATTAGATCTGTCGATATTCGATTAGCACTTGTCGTGTAGCCTTAGATATTCAAGTTTTTCAAGCATAATAATTGTTTAAAAAATGTTCTAATTAATTATATCACCGGAACTTTATAGAAACATATTGTACGCGTCCCGAACTATATGAGAATTACGTTAAAATAATTAGATCTGTCGATATTCGATAAGCACTTGTCGTGTAGCCTTAGAAATTCAAGTTTTTCAGGCAAAATAACTGTTTAAAAAATGTTCTAATTAATTATATCACCGGAACTTTACAGAAACATATTGTACGCGTCCTAAACTATATGAGAATTACGTTCAAATAAATAGATCTGTCGATATTCGATTAGCACTTGTCGTGTAGCTTTAGAAATTCAAGTTTTTCAAGCAAAATAATTGTTTAAAAAATGTTTTAATTAATTATATCACCTGAACTTTATAGAAACATATTGTACGCGTCCCGAACTATATGAGAATTACGTTAAAATACATAGATTTGTCGATATTCGATTAGCACTTGTCGTGTAGCCTCAAAAATTCAAGTTTTTCGGGCAAAAGAATTGTTTAAAAAATGTTTTAATTAATTATAACGCCGTAACTCTTTAAAAAACCATTATACGCGTACAGAACTATATGAAAACTGCTTTGAAATAGACAGAATTGTCAATATTCGATTTGCATTTCACGTCTAGCCCGAAAATTCAAGTTTTTCGGGCAAAATAATTGTTTAAAAAATGTTTTAATTAATTATATTACCGGAACTCTTTAGAAATTTATTGTACGCGTCCGGAACTATATAAGAATTCCGTTAAAATAAATAGAACTGTCGATATTTGAACAGCATCTCACCTTTAGCCCTCAAAAGTCAAGTTTTTCGGACAAAATAATTGTTTAAAAAATGTTTTAATTAATTATATCACTGGAACTCTTTAGAAAATTATTGGACGCGTCCGGAACTATATGAAAACTGCGTTAAAATAGATAAATCTGTCGATATTCAATTAGCACTTCACGTCCAGCTTTCAAAATTCAAGTTTTCCGGGCAAAATAATTAAAAAAAAAATGTTTTTATTAATTACAACACCATAACTTTTTTAAAAACTATTGACACACGTTTAATCGGCATCGCGGAAAAGCGACAACAATACTTCGAGAGATGCGAGTATCGATGCCATGCCCTTTTTTAGAAAGGATTCTTACTTCTCCCCCCCCCTTTCTCTCTTTCTCTCTCTCTCTCTTTCTCTTCCTCTCGTATATTTTTTATTTGGCTCTTTTTTCTTTTTCCCTGATTTCTTGTAATTATTTCAATCAGCTATCAAAAGTGACAGTTTGACAGCTGAAAATGACACGAAGTAGTTTGACAGCTGGAAATGACACGAAGTGAAGACAGTCACAACGCACTTAACAACTTTATAGCGAGACAGCCAATCAGCATCTCGGAAAAGCGGCAACAATAAATTCGATTCGATTTAACATCTCCTTTTTTAGATAGGATACAGCCAAATAAAAAGTTAAATTACAAAAAAAAACATTCAAGTGTATGTACATACATTCGTATGATAACAGACACAAGTTTAAAAATAATAAAGAAGTATGTGTAATTAAATGTTAAAACGTATTTTAAAAAAGTTTCGAAATGTTCAAAAATAAAAATTCCTTGTAACAAATATGAATTATTGCGTATTAACTATTATTGCTATTGCATTGCAGACCACTAAACACATGATTTCATAAGGAATTATTAAAATTCTTCGCGTAATAACGGAGATAATACGAGTGACCATAATATCCACACAACCTAGAATCTCAACTTCTTTTCTATATATAATCAATAAATATGTTTATCCTTATTTTAGGGAATTTGAGACAATACTACTTTCAATAATGAAAGGATTAAACAACATAAATTGAATTCACATTGAACGTGCGTTAGGATATATGTTGCTCTTATCAATTTGCCGTTTTCGCGGTTCGCGAGACATGCATTCACACAGGCGCTCTTATCTCTCCCTCTTTCTCTCTAGAGAAACGCGGGCATACCTCGTCACTGCGGTGAAACAGCGTACCGAGGTTTACGGAGAGAGAATAAAGATTAACGCGAGTTGCCCGTGCGAGCGGTGCTAGTCCGATGCGACGGGTTAACGATTTTTCTCCCTCTTCCTCGGGGCGGAAACGAGTTCCCGACGAGTTCGAGGTCCACGTCGACAGGTTCGTTATCGTAACGGTGCCTTTGTTTGCGAAACGTTTTATTCTTATTTGCGTAGCGCGCGAGCGAGCGCTGTTTCAGGGTGCACGCTTTTGGGACTCGCGTAACCGCGCGAGGGTCATCCACGTACGTATTCTGAAAAGCGGGACGACACCGCGGGACATCGTCGGCCGTATACCGGTAAGTACACAGGTGGCTCGTCCCGCTCGTGCCTTCGCCGTCTGCAGCAAGCAAGATCTCTCCTAATCTCGACTCATGAGGCTGACAGGATTAGGCTCGTTAACTCCGCGAGTATATACACTCTCTTTTTCCCACGCGAACTCTCATCCGGTTTTTTGTCCCGCGGATATAATCAATATTGCCGCGACCGGCCAGCCTTATCTACCTCTCGTGAGATTGATGCAACATTAAGCGGCATTACTGAAGTTGATGCTAAATTAATGCCAGACTAATTAATTTAGACAGTTCACTCGTAATTCTCCAGTTACATTCAAAGTTGAAAAAAATTTTATCCCGGTGTATATAGATGATACAAACATATATCCAACACGGAAACTGAGTTAGCATTTAAGCAAATTAGCAATTAACAAATAAACGCACAAATGTGTGTATTATATCGAAGGAGCGCATAATTTTCGTGTTGGTATATAATTTTTTATTTTGTTAGAATAATAAAAAAAATTACGTTCGATTATTCACGAAAACAAAATGCAAGCTTTTAATTATTATTATATATATATATACACACAGGGTGTCCCAAAACATGTGGGTCAACACTCGTAAAAAGGTAGAAGAGATCGAGATAAATATAAAAGTCCAATATTGTCTCGGATTAGGTCCACCAATAATCGAGATATTAACGTATGTAATCGGCAAATAATCTAATTAATTTCTACCGTAATTGTAAACAGTACATTAATGAAAGCTTATCATACATTCACGGTAGATTTTTTCTTCCGTGTAATGGCTCGAGCGGATCGAGCTTTTCCCTCGAAGCGCTCTCATTCGAATAATTAAAAAAATTAATACCTCGATTATTGGTGGACCTGATCCAAGACCTAACCCAAGATAATATTGGACTTTTATGTTCATCTCGATCCCTTTTTACGAGCATTGACCCACATGTTTTGGGACACCTTGTATATGCAAGGTGTATAGATGTGATGGGAAACGAATGTTATCAAGTCGAATTGCTACAATTCTCACACAATAGCCAGAAAGCAAAATCCTTCCGAATATACTAGGAACTATTTTTCCAGCGGGTCTGGGGAACGATCGATGCTCACACGATCACCATTTCTTCGGCGGATCTACTTGCAGTAAGACGAAGCAATGGCAAATAGAAGAAGAAGCGTGAAGAAGACACGGAGAGAAAAGGCCAACATAAGCTCATTGAGAGGCCATTAAGCTTCCTTCGACGAATCTGTTTGGTAAAGCTTATTAGGCCGAGAGGATTCCTGGGCCTGGACCTAAGAATGTAGCCGACCCAGCGAATCGCAAAATCCTGCAACAAAGACCAGCGGCTGTACGAAGAGAATTTTATCATCTCTCTTCTCTCCCTTTCCTCTCCTCTTTTTCAGTGTACTAATTCCTTACAAATAAAAAATTATTTTATCTTTATCACTTTTAGCGTCAGCATTACGTTTTTTTTCTAGAATATATATATCTTATAATTAATTCTCTTTGAAGTGTTTTTCCATAAAATCTTTCTATTTTCCATTAAAGAAACTATATCAGACATAAATAACCTGAAAAACAAGCCTTTATTCTTTATTGCAAGATATTACTTATATGATTTATATTTGCTACAACGACATAAAATAAAGTTAAATATAAATCATAAAAATGTCATTCTTTATGTGATTATAATGTAACGATTTAGTCTACTGATTGTAGAAGAATAAAAACGTCATTAACTCTTTAGTACATTAAAGTCTTATAAAAATTCTTCTTTTGCAAACAATTTAAAAATAACAATTTTTTGTAGCAAATAAGCGATATATCTATTCACAAATTTTATGTCTTCTGTCTTTTGCCTCCATATAGTAATAACACTTTTATTTGTTTTCTAAACAAATTTATATTTCTAAATAAATCTACATATTATACAAGTTTATGAGAAACAAACATCCAATTACTACATCATATGTCTCAGGAATTCTTTTTTCATCGTTAAAGTTATATTATAACGTTCGCATTTTTACGTTTATCTTTACGTCTAGGAACTCACGAATGACATTTTATTATACGTCGTTTATCCGCACACGGGAAAAAAGATTTTTGACAGTTGTATTGGAAAAAATCGCCGGCTGCCGATATTACGATTAATTTGCTCGTAAATTTTCACTTTGGGGTGTTCCCGGAGAAGTCTTGGGGGATAATTTATATTTTCCTGGGTCATCGTTGGTTCCGAACACCTGGCATTTTCGGCTAAATCTTTACCTGTGAATCGTACGATCCAGACAGTGTTGCACCACCTTTTATTTGTTTCCTTATTTTTTTGCATTAACTGTTGTAATTTCAAAAAATTAAAACTGTAAGTACGAAAAAAAATGTTGCCAAAGTCTTTAAAGATATTAAGCTGAATACAAGAGCATAGAAAAAATTATGCAAGACATACAAGTTAATTGCTAAAATGTCACAACTTATTGCAGCATTGTTTATCAAGAACGGGCTATATACATAATTATTTTGATAATCTAATACAATTATATTTAAATCTGTGTATTATATATATACATCTATACATATATATGTATAGTAAAATTTTTAAAGACCATAGATATAGCAAAACCATTCATTTTGTAAAATATGGAAGGTGTATATTATTGTATTGCATAATTTATGGTTGTACAATAATGGATGAGAGAAATGAAAAAAAGAGAGCGCACTTTAACAATATCGATTAATAATTAACAACAGACAGCGTCGTTGATAAATTAGTTGTTGATAAATCAGCGCGCGCTAAAATTTCAAATTGTTCGTAACACTAACAAATCGCAAGACATTCACGAAATTGCGTGCGATATTTCTTTCCAGTCGAATTCCACTGCGTGATTTCCTGTCAAACTTCGCGTCATGCAGATGCGAAAAGGAGAGAATCTCTTCCCTCTCGAAACCGCCCAGAAACTCTAGGGACACAGCATTCTTCACAAACTTTCTCCGCAATAATTCAACCGAGATTGATGAAGGCACAGTACCAAGAGAAAGAAATAGAATCGACGTTCTCCGCATTTCCAAAGATTTTTTTGCTTTGTTTGGTAAATTAATTGTAAGGCGCATGGTAACTGTCGCGTGAGAGAATTTAGCACCAGTTATGTGATTTGAGAGAATCGCAGAGAAAGCGTATTAAATCTACCTTTGATCGATTATACATCTTAACCTTAGAACGACATACCTATTTTTTTCACCTAAACATCATACCGAGTAAAAATGTATTTCATTCCTTCCTAAGCGTTCTGCATTGAACAAATGAAGTGAAATCAATATTATGCTATATAAATCTCTTCGTTTTTTCATGATGTAGACGATAATCCACAGTAATATTAATTATGTTATGTAGTAACATTAAATATGTTAATTAGTATTACTGTGAATTATATCAGAAAAATTAATTTAAACAAACTAAAAATTGAAAAAAAAATCGCAAAAATGAGTTTTTTTTAATCTATCATATTTCGTTAATTTTTAACAAATTTTAAAAACCGAACAGTTTTAGAAGGGTAAAAGAAAAATCTAAAACCGGAATAAAATGAATTTTAGATATTGTTTAAAAAGTATAATTATTTTGACAAATAAAAATTTAAAAGACTATGACTTAAGAGAAAGGAAAAATAAAGACACAATCTTTTTTATTTTGCTATAATCGTAAAAAATATAAATTTTTTAAATTTAGAATACATTATTAAAGTAAAAAAAATTATTAAAATATTTTCATGACTTCACACAAAAGCGGCACTCGGCCACACTGTGGTTTTCACACACAGGAACTGCTAACTTGCACACTAAAGGAAGTTGTAACTTGCACAAACGCAGCCATAGTACCTCTCTTTCTATAGCAAATTGTCTCAACGAAATGGAAACACGAAATAATGGTGTTTCGAATAGTGGTATCCGAACGAAATGTATACACAAGCGTTGGACTGGGGTATGTGATTTGAGACCACTTTACGTGTGTACTGCTCGAAAGTTAATAGCGTTCTGATGCCAGCTAGTGTCGCTCTCTATTCCTAAGACTTTGAATTATGGTTGGTGTCCCGATCAGATAAATTCAAATTTGCGCTGGGCTACAAAATTACCCCGGTATGACGTTCTAGGATTAAAATCTACTAAAAACACATTTCATCTTTGTCATAGTCACGCTACATATGTTGCGGAACAGTATATAATAAAATATTTATTTCGATATTATATTTTACGAAAGCAAAATCAGAAGTCGTGCACGACACGCACAACATGCGCAACCACGTTCGAGCACGTACACGAAAGAAACATGCAAACGTGACTCGAGGCTTCAATCTCTAAGCGTCGTCACGTATCGGGTCAGGATGTCATCCCCCTAGCCATCTAATAAAACACGGTAGCCGTTTTTAGATGACTTTGGTCGCGACGCGCGGGTACAAAAAACCTCCGCGGCGTTTGTGATCTTTCCCCCGCCCTCATCTCACGACATCGTGTCGATGACGTCAATCCGCGGTGCGTTTCATCTCCGCCAATAAGAAAATTGTTAAACAGGAACTCGAGTGGGGATCACGGTCGCCAAGGAAAATTCGATGATCACCGTCATTACTCGATCCGCTACCCGAGAATGGACACGAGTGCGAAGTCAAACTGATTTTATGCGAAATCTTTTGTACAAAGTTTTTTTTGCTTTTATTAAAAAAAACTATTCATAAAATGACGTGTATGCCAATATTAATAATCTTCCTCTATTAAAGCAAAAATAAAGTCCATACCGTGTGTACGATTAACTTTACTATAAGTGTTTTCATATTCATTAAATTAATGCTAAAGTTTTTTAAAATCTTTCATTTTTTATGTAATTTTATATTATTCATATAACATTATTTCGTTATCTGTAGCTTCTTGCGATTCATAAAGTATATTGTCGGATACGTTTGCTGTTGTGAAACTTCTGACGGATTAAAAATGAAATCGTTGGGGAGGGCGTCTATCCGGGCACTACCGATCGTATTCGCGAATTCAATGCGGCGTGTTAATTTTCGTAATAGAGTTGAATGGGCAGGCAAAGTCGATTTTGCGGTCTCTATAAAGTCAATAAAGAGAACATAATAATAGCGGATTCTTCCGTGAGACGAGACAGTCTCTATTGAGTTTTCAAAGAGCTCGCGGGATCAAAGGACTCTCACGCGCCCCTTTTTTTCCGAAACAGGACCGTATGCTACGGGGAGAGGCGCCGTAGATGCCCCTTGGCGCCTCCCGCTTTTCATACCGTCGATAGGCGGCCATAAGTGCATTCACCGTGCAAATCGGGTTGCCTTGAGAGTGCAACAATACGCAACAGGTGAGGCAGAGATCGGTACGCATTCGGTAACAGACGGAGTTCCATTCAAGAAAAGAATTCCGAGCGAAATTTGTGTCAATAGGTCAACTGAATATGATTGAAAAATACAAAGAAAGGGCTGTAATTTAAAAATAACGAGCTGACTTGCTTCTGACTTTTAATAATAATACACGAAATGAAGATTTGGGTCTCACAGCACAAATATAAAATATATGATAATTAACAACGGCTGTACACAATTCAATTATTTTTCTGATATATTACTCACAAAAAATAATTTTAAATAAAATGTTTTTCTTCTCGCGAAAATTTCGTTTGCTTTGGGGAATTTACAAATTAGAAAGCCCAATTAATGTGTTGGTAATCAATAAAAATATACCGACCAATTTGAATTTGATAATAATTTTGTTACTATTAAGAAGGAAAATCGGAAATAGATCTGAAGTCATCAGTTTTGTTGCCATCTCTCATTTTTCAAATAACAACACGTGGCTATTTGCTGATTATCTTTGATCCTAATTTCAGTCAATGACAAAATCAGTTATTTCTAGAAACCTAATTTGTGTAGCGGCGATACGGTGTAGAAATTCGCTTCGCATCATAGAGTTCCTTTACGCATTTTCGGATACATGTTTTAAATATGGTAATTTATGTGGAGGCCAACGTGCAAGCATTTATGGTAGGTGTCACGCACGAATTCGGTCTCGATTCATTACATGTGACATACATGACGTGGAAAAAATGGAGCGACGCTGCTAAATATGTAATTTTGAACGTGAATACATAATCGATTACACAAGATACTCACAAGATTATCATAAAATTCATAAGTTATTAATCAAAATCAGATCTGTGACGGGAGTTTGGAGGTAATGTGTTTTTTAAATAAATTCGTACGTGTATTGTCAACAAAGCGATCAATAATGCATTAAAGAGAAAAAAAATTTGTGGTACTTAGTTTAAAACATGCAAAACCTCATACAAATTTGTTCCTTAATTATTATGTGTTGCGATATTTAAGATGAAGATGACACGTTATATGTACATTGGATAACAATAACAATAATTTATCTATGTACCAATTAATTTTTTTGTCAGTCGCAAAATGCAATATAAACATGCAACAAACTTTTACTTTTATCCAATATGTATATCGTTTCGTCTACATTTTAAATATCACATACTTCTACATAAAAAAAATAAATTAAGGTATAAAATTTTATGCGTTCTGAACCAAATATCATAAATTTCCTTTCTCTCTAATGCATTATTGATTGTTGCTACTGAGCCTTGCTTACAATGCGCATGCGCATTTATTTCAAAAACGCATACTTCCACACTAATGCAATTTACAGAACTTGGATATGTGTGTAAACTCACGACAAAAGAGTACTATTAGGCACTAAGATTTATTTTGACAAAAAAATTTTTTCGCATAAATTTATGCATTTTTTGGCATTTTAGAACAAGGACTGTGTAGGAGAAGATATTTAAAGAGTCTGTTTTTCATCCGCACTGGCAAGATCGTAGTCTCACATCGGCGAGACGGGACCGGCCATATATCGTGCAACGAATACAGGATGCGTCCACAAAGGCCAAATTAAACGGTTCCGTCGGCATTCAACCCTTTCGACCTAGTACAGCCACGACCCTCTCTGCGAACTGCGTGCGTACCAGTATTATCTGTCCATCGGAGTTCCTCCCTCTCGCCCTTTTTCGTTTCCCTCTCGAAACCACTCTCCCTCCTGTGTATATCGACCTCGAATCAAGATGAATAAATACAGAGTGCCGCTCTCTATTAAACTACGCATAGCTTTGCATCCAAGAGCAAAGGTTTCTGAAGTACCTCACACACAAAGCAGGAACTCCTACGTGCTGTTATTCAAGGCATATAATTGTATTGCACCGTGAGCCCTTTCACAATATTAAAAATATAAGCTTATACTTTACGACGATGAAACCATCGAAATTGCGAAACAAAAGTCCTCCAATGCTAGATTTGATAAACGCAAACACGATGTAAAACCCCGACGCGAGAAGAACCAGGATCAGATCTGTTGAACAGATAAATCTTGAGAAAAGCGTACGCGAGCGGTAATAATCGCACAAAGCGGCGTGCACGAGCGAGCGAAAGGGAAACCGGGGCGGAATAGAGCGATCCTGAGAAAGAAAAAGGTCGAGATTGGACTAACCAGCGAAGCAAAGATAAGTGAGAAGTTCCGGATGCTACGCGTTCTTCGGTGTCCTCCCACCCACCTATACCCAGGAGCGAGAGTGTCTTCTTACCTGATGCGAGGCCTGATATCTACCCCCCGAAACCTGCCTCGTGTCCTCGGTTTTCTAAGCTGTCACGCTATGAGAAAAATCTACATTGAGGCTACGGCGAATGAATGAGAGGAGGGGTTCGGACATCGAGGGCGAGATCCTTTTTGTGAGGAATTTCTCGCCAAGAATCCCAGTGCGACGAGCGGATACGCAAGCGGTGTCGTTTATGAGCGCGAGTACCTACGTTTCAAAGTTCTACACCTACAACCCCCGCTGCATAGCTACCTGAATCCTCTGTCCCTAAGGATCTCCGGTCCTCAAAGGTCGCGCGTGTACCTACCTGCGGAAAGACCAGCTTTCTCACGGCAATTTTACGGTGCCCCCATGGTGTCGCCACCCTCTGTGTCTGTCATCTTGATGGGTGAACATGTATATATCATGTAAAATGTACGTCATAGTCGAAAAAAATAGTAGTTCGTCATCGTAAAGTAATTCACATCCTCTATATTTTACCCAGCTTGATTACCCTTGAACTAGAGAGTTCATCACCTTTGCTTTAGCTTCAGCTAATTTAGAAATCGAAAGCTGTGATAAATAGATATCGCAAAACATATGTCAAAGTAAAGGATACTAAAAAGAACAAATCAAGAGAAAAAAACCTGGTGATTGGCGCAGTTATAAAACCAAAAATATATTTAACATTTAACCCTCGATTGCAATTCGCGCTTCATTACTTATTTGTGTAAGAGAGAAAATTTTTATCGATGAAATACTTGCACATATCTATTTTTCAAAGTAGTCAATATTTTTGGTATGTATCTTTAATGTCGGAGAACAAGCTTTTTATTGATCTCTGCATTAAAAAATTTACCGCCGAAATTGGTTTATTTCCACAGCCATTATTACAAATTATTTTTAAGTCACTGTTTGGAAAGGCAAACAATAACAAAATGACAGCAATCGATAATGACGAAAAAGTGAGGCAGGGATGTCGTGTGGTATCAGATTTCTGTACTGTTTAGAAGATTCAATAATTCTGATAATAGCTTTTTAAGCATCTCTTTTACAATCCATTTGACACATTTAATGTTCACATTGTGATTGCGATAACAAAGAACTTGAAAAATAACATTGACTATGTACAAAAATTAAGTATGTCTGTGCTAATGTTGTAGCACTAACAGTGCTTTTCTCTTCCTCTTTTTTCGTCCGACCAACCCTTACTTCAGGTTATGATATGCCTAGTGGCATTTAAAAAAGAAAATAGAGAATACATTGACGTTATTTTCTATAACTTTCACTGCTTTCCCAATTTTACAAGTGTACCTGCACGTATAGGCTGTCAACAGTTAACATTTGCAACACATTCCGTTCCGAAACGCAGAGTAAAAGAGTATTATGAAAAATCATTTACACGTTAATAATTATTCGCTGTGACGTTATTAACGTCAGCGACGAGGTATTACGTGCCTTATGGTATACGAATTATTTCATCGAATGCAAATTCACGAGGAGCGACGTGCACGATAGCAATTATTCATCGATGAAGAAGTAGTAATCAGAACCAGTAGTGTGTAGTTCGTCTCTGATCGGTTCACTGCTATCTCGCCTTTTCTTCGTCGCCTTCGCCAGTAGACATCATCGAAGCGACTAAGAAGGGGTTCTCCTTTGCCGTGCCGTCGTCCACGACAGAGCGACGGAAGAAGTCGATGGACCAGAGGGAAGATGAGCGCGCAAAGGTCGCGGAAAGTGCATCGTCACGTGCCTCTATTAGAGTCCCTGTGGAAAGGGACTTTTTGCTCGCGTTCCTTTTGCATAGCTACCATTCGACACTCTCTCTTTCTCTCTTTCTTTCTCTCTTTTCCTAGTCATCGTTCTTTCGCTCCTCTATACAACTTGGCTTACTCTCTCCACGCGCTTGCTCTCTCTCTCTCTCTCTCTCTCTCTCTCTCTCTCTCTCTCTCTCTCTCTCTCATCTTCTCTCCTCTCTTCCAATACGTTATATAATATTTTCATACAATTCGATGATCGCACCTGTCACTACCCGTGTCAGATTCGAGAGAGAAAAATTCAAAAAATTTCAACACAATTTTGAGAAAAAATATATTAAATAATTCATGAAATATATATGCGAAATAATCGAAATGATAATAAGTTGTTTCTAGAATGCATTGCAAATCGATATTCTAAAAAAAAATTTTTTAAACTTTTTAAATCATATAATTTAAATATAGGAAGGCTCGACTAGCGATACTGTCATAATTTGTAACGTTTTTTAAAATAAAATTCGATTTTTTTTTGTTTTACAATCATGCAATTTATTTTTACCTAAAAATCCTTAAGCATCCACACAAAAAAAAGAAGAGAAACTTATAGAGAGACATGAAATATTTTCGCCATACATTTCTCCCCTTCATACTTTGCACTTTCCCCGATGATCACGAAGAAATCCCCGTCTACTTGAATACTCGGATACAGAGCGAGAGGAAATATTTTTATTGGAACGATTGGGGCTGACATGCGAGGGTTCTTCGACTTCGCGCACACCGGAATCGCATCATGGATCATGCTCTAGAATCCTGAACATCTTCTCACGGAAGATCCGTTGAAAATTTCGATCGGGATAGCACTTGCGCAAATGTTATTTTTTTGTTACTGTATTCTTTTTATCGTGTACTAAAATTACAACAATATATGACATACAATGAATGTAATAATACGTCGGCAGTAGTTAATTTTTTCTAAGAGGACAAATTAGCAATCAAAATCTGTAAAGTGTATTTGTGCATAAAACATCCGAAAAAAGTGTCTCGTGTTTTCTCCAACTTAAAAGAAATGAAGGAAAACTACGTGATTTTTCATTCATAAACTCTTTTGACTCCAAAACTCTCGTCGTTGCCATCTTCAAAATAATAAACAAAATTTAAGCAATAAAAATATTGTCATTTAAAAATATTTTCTTTGTAATATTAATGACTATTAATAAAATTTTTTTTGTTTATAATAATGATTTAAATGTAACAAGCGGTATTGCCAAATTTTCATTAGTGTCATCATTAGTGACATCATATTTAAATTTCATATTTTCACACAAAAATAAAATTCCAATTTTTAATTCCAAATAAAAAAAAAACACTATTATTCTTTCTCATGGAAAAGTAATTTTTTAAAATTCTTATATTTGTTTGTGATTAAATTATTTACTTTTCTTCCTACAAGATTTAATAATACAAATAAAAAAATTTTTCAAAATTTAGGAATGCCTATAAATTAATCATAAATTAAATCTCACATTTAAATAAGCTCTTATATTACGTGAAAGACCTAGAGAATCTTTGCCTAAATTCATCTCTTTAGCCCAATTAAATCAAATTTATTCCATTTTTATTTCAATCGTGGAATAAATCAAACTGTATTTATTAAAAGTTGTGCTTACTAATCAAAATATATACGATAATGCAATGTGTATGTATATCTACATTTGCAGTGTCCATATTCTGACGGTAGAGCAATTATCAAACTTTTGCATAATGAACTCTTAAATAATGAAGAAAATTTGCGCGCTCGTTTTCGTTCACTCCATCTGCGGGTATCTTCAAGAAGCAAAAAAAAAAAAAAAAAAACACGTATAGTGTCGACGGGAGGGAGAGATACGCGATCACAAGCCGCGTCTGGGAAGGCGAGTGTAATTATGTGCGAGAGGAGATAGAGTAACGCGTCGGGCATTCCAGCAGCCAGCCACTGGAGTCAGAATCCACCCTCGTCGGCTGGCCCGTGCTGGCCCGTGCTGGCCGGCTGAACTGAATAGCCAGCTAATGAACGCCGAAGCCTCCGGTCTGTCAGTCCGGCAACATCGTAGCGCAGCTACGAGAACGATCGTTGACCGAGAATGAAACCGACCGACGCGATGTCGGCGTTCGGATAAAAAAATTTCGCGAGCCGGTTCGTCTCTTGCGCGCATGCTGGAAGAAACGATAATGAGGCACGTCGGTCATTGTGCAACGTTTGACCCGGATGCAAGATTGATGTCGCACCTGCGTTCTTTACCTCTCTCTCATTTAATTATAAATATAGGCGTAATTTGATGGGAAAAACAATAAGAGAATATATATGCTAATTTGGAAAGTTGATTTCATTCAGAATAATCAAGTTAAAAAATTATGTCTTTGATAGAGATACTTTGATGTTGATATTCCCATATATTATCCATACACAAAGAGAAAGATTTCTTTAGATTTAATAAACAGTTTTGTTCGACCATTCCAAAGTATATATTTCTTTGGTTTTAATCAATTTTAAACAGATTTCTTTAGATTTAATAAAATTTATTAAAAACGAAGAAACATATGCTTTGGAATAGTCGAACAAAACGGTTTCTTAAATTTAAAGAAATCTTTCTCTCTGTGTGCACAAATATTTTCTTTATAATCTCTCTCGCTAACAAAAAAAATTTTTTTTTAATTTTCTTATAACGTAAGCGACGTAAATAATTACTATTGCATCGACAGAAACAGTATGGCTTTCGGATTAAGGAATCACGATGCGCTCGTCGAAGAGGCTCTTGTCAGAAAGCTGTTTCGTCAAACGGAACGGGTCGCCCGCTCGTATCGGTAGCTACAATTTCAATTTTGCTATCTCCCCCTGGTAGTTCCTCTCGAGCCGAAAGGAGGAAGGGAATGATAGTCGGCGGATAGAGGCGGGGAAAGAGAAAGGCGGGAAGAGGAGAGAGGAGGAGAGCGGGAGCAAGATTCGACGTTAGATAGGCGAGAGAGTTAGGCCGGGCACCGCCGCCACCCGCGTCCCGTCTCGTTCTCAGCTGTCACTCAAAATCCTCCCTCCTGCGTCAACCGCTCTCTCACCCTCTCCCCCTCCCCCCCCTCAATTCCTTCCATCCCGTCGACGACGCCAACCCCCTTCGGCCACCCTCCCTCGCACGTTTCTAAGCAAGAGCCACCCCCGCGGACTCGGTAATTGAATTTCACGAGTTGGTTACCCAAACCCTCGGGATCTCGTGCCACCCCCCTCACCCTCCTGCGCCGCCGTCGCTCAGCTCTGCCGCTACCGCCACCTCCACCCTCGGGGGAGGGGAATAGGGCGCGCGACACGTCGCCCACGTCGACGTCTTCGCTTCCGCGGTGCGACGGGGGTTCGCCAGCCTACTCGATGTCCGCTTAACGTCGTGTGGCAACATCGATTATCGCGCTGCGACGATTGGCTCGTGGTAAGCCTCCTGCCTGCTCTGTATCTGACGTCGAGAATTGCTGATTCCCCGCTCGGCGCATTTCCGATTAATTTTCAGCGAGGGTCGTGGACCGACTTCGACGATTTAATCCTTTGCTAACACACAGGCAACTCGCCATTTACATGTAAATATCATATCCCATCTATATATATTAAATGTTCGTCCTCCGGCGGGAAGTCATTAAAAATTATATATTCAAAAATTATTAGTTCAAATTTGACGTTTGAACGCTTGTGAATTATGCTCGCAGCAAGCGCAAAATTCATCAATGCTTTTGTAAATTAAATATCGATACGTCCGTATACATGCGTGCTTTGTGCCCTGTCAGGCTTCCATACTCTATTCGATATACCGGCGACCATGAAGATGTAATCTCTCGCCGCAGCGACAATCTCGGGCAATCGCGCCGGCAGAACAGCGGCACAACGTCGAACGTTCAGAAAGTCGAGGAGAACTCCGATTTCCCTTCTCCTCCCCCTAACCGTGCGCCTCCTCCCTCCTTTCTCGTCATATTTAATAACCCACGCGCACACACGTCCGCATCGAGGTCCACGTACGAGCATTAAACTCCGGCGAGTGCGGAGGTTCGTTACGTACAATGCACCGCTGATTGACCAACCAGATCCGCCCTAAAGTGACGTACCGCTGCCTGCCGTCGTGATATCGAGTCACCCGCCGTTGCTCCAATTCGACACCCGCTATCTTTCCTACCCTTCTAACGTCGTCCGATTCCTTCGCTCTCGTCAATTTGTCGGACGACAATCGTTTCAACGTCGCGCCGACACAACATCGCCGTTTCGATTTGTACTACTGTTTTTTCAATCGTCGAAACGCCCGTCGGTAAGCGAGGATAAAATTTAAATTCAAAATTATGCCGCACGAAACAAACGGGTTAAAAAAAATCTGCATATTCACGGCCGTTAACTGTAAGATTATAATTCTTCGTATAGTATGTAGATTTTTTTTTCGAAGCAGGACACAAAAAACAGACCGAGCTAGATGGATAACAAAAATTTATCACTTCCGTTGTATTCTATATCACAAAGGTTAAGCAAACGATTATTGCTATCCTGTAAATTTCGTCGCCGTTTTGGTCGTCCAATTCATCGGCTCTCGTCGATTTCGCGAGAACGAGCGCGTTGTATAAAAGAAGAGTATCATGGGGCGATAGGGGTACGAGAGGGAAAGCCAGCAACCATAAATAACGGTACACGTCATGCAGCCATAATTCGTCTTCGACCGGTCGACACCTCGAGGGCCTCCGGCCTTTCCCCTTTTAAAATTATTATCGTTCGATGAGAGCAATGGAAAGGAGAGCCCGCTTGCAAGCAGAAAATCCCAAAATCCCAGCGAATCGACGAGAGAAATACAGTCATGGGATCAATTTACAAGGATGAACTCAAAGGGAGAAGGATTATAAAGTTGACCTCGGTTTCGCAAAGAAATTTCCAAGTATTTTTCACACTTTGTAAATTCCTCAAGTTTAAATCAATCTATTAATTAAATTAATATTTAAAAAAATTTATAATTACGATAATAATCGTATAAAAACGAAGATGATAGCAATAATAAAATTGATAGAGTATAGAAAATAAAGATGTAAATGCATAATATTTCATATAAACTTTATCGAATAAGAATGTATCGATTAATAGAAAAGAGTTTTACCAAATGCGTCTTTTTATTACATTTCTCATTTGATACTGAAGTGTTCACAATAACGTTGAAAATTATAGCTTGATGTTTTAGATACCTTTAATAAAAGTGTACATTTAACGCACACTTTTAACCAATAATTCACCAATAACAAATTAATTTATTATAAGTTTTCTCGCAACATGCTGCAGCAAATGTATCAAATATTTCATAACCAATAAATAAAAGCAATAAAAAGATGAATACATCAAAATGAAACTGATTGTAAGTTAAATTTTTTTTTGGAAGTAACATTTTTATTTATTAGTACTCCACTGTTATCAATCTTACATTAATATCACATATTATAACGAGATTTGTTAAGATACAATTTCAAGAAACTTGACACATTTTATAAAAATATCGATTTAATCTACTTTGTAAAAATTGCAAATATGTACTTACATACAATAAATGTGAACTATTTCACAATTTAGTATAAAATTACATGATTATATTATCAGCTGTTGCATAATTATTATAAACTATATAAATTATATCAAAAATTAAAATTACTTGTATCTTATTTTTTTTAATGTTGTTAGCATGCACAAAATAAGATGTAACCAATTAAATTTTTGTCTATATTACTTTTTTCTCACTTGTTATATATTTTTATTACTAAATGATTACATAAATAAAATATTGATGAAATATTATATTCAGACGATTTAAGCAATCTATATACGCATTCAGCAATTCTCCTCTAATACAATTTTAAAAATTGCCGAAAAAAGTCTAAGTTTTGTTTACAAAACTTTCAATCGATCCTGGAAAGAGAGTAGACAGACGGAAGGAAAGAGAAAAAGACAGAGAGGATACAGACAACAACGGGGCGAATACAAACAGCTTCCCCTTCGATATTCGCGCCCGTGAAAAATCAGTCCAGTTCATTAAATTCTGAGAGAATGTCGGAACGCCGACG
Organism: Monomorium pharaonis; assembly: GCF_013373865.1. Taxonomy (NCBI): domain Eukaryota; kingdom Metazoa; phylum Arthropoda; class Insecta; order Hymenoptera; family Formicidae; genus Monomorium; species Monomorium pharaonis. The sequence continues at coordinate 10,640,931 of NC_050468.1, read as the reverse complement.
AATTCGCCCGCGCGGAGTCTGTGGCCATCCATCCATCGTATTTCTCGGCACCCCGATAAATATTTATGAACACGGAAGAGCCACGCGGTCGCGCGAGGTTGGAGGCTGAACCGGCATTTCCGTTCGCATCCGTCGCGTTGACGACGGATATGAGGCTGGCTCCAGTCGATATTATTTCAAAGCTGTAATAATATTCAAAAATCCTTCATTCCAGTTTGCTTCCGAAAATATTGTTTCTCGACACCTATCATTTCTTAAAGCGTCGTAACGTTGAACTATACTTGGAAATATATTTTGTTGTATGTCAATAAATAATTTGGTTAAAATGTACCAAAAACTACTCAGTAAGTATAAACAAATATTTTTTCACTTATTATTTATTATTACTTACTTTATTATTTATTATTGTTAATTTATTTATATTTCGTAGAAGCAACTAAACTTTTTTGTTATGTAAAACAAAATATTTGATTATTTACTGTAAAAAAATGGACTCACAATCAACTAAATAGCTCTTGAAGGCACTGAATTTTTTCCCAATGTCATTCTTTCTTTCGAAAGACATCCCTTTTTTAATAAATAAATTCTAAAATTAGTGTGTATGACTAAGGATCAAAAAGTCTATTCTAAAGAACACAATCCGCGCAATTCGCAAGATTAAACTTGAGAACTCTTAAGAGATACAATTTTTCTCCAACGATAATCGATATTGTCACGGAGACAGCACCTCCCTCGACTCGTCGGAAGAGCGATTTTATCACACGATTTTGCCACGGTCGAAAGTCGTTAGGCAGATGGCGATAAATCGGAGCTCACTGGTCCCCAAACCTCTTCCATCCTCCCGCGAGACTTTGCAAACAAATGTGCCGGCGTCGTACATTTAGACGTCTTTGTGACATTATCGGCGCAGCTTCCATCCCTTGTAACTCCCTGGGTTCACCCTCCCGCGTTTCCCTCTCGCGATCTAACTGCTCACATCACCCTTACTCGCGACGTAATATCGGACGATCTTAAATTCGCGGCGCAAACTATGTATGCGCATCTACACAACTTATCATTGTTGATAGCAAATATATATAGATAGGTTAAAGTTTTTTTTTTTCTATTATAACATATCTATTTATAGTGATAACAATCGCTTATATAAGTTTTATATAACTCCAGCTCTCGTAGATTCTCGTTCCTCACGATCCTATTGAATATTAAAGTGCAATATTTTCTCTCCGCAATCCAACCATCGCGAGGTTTTTCGTCTAAAAGAGGAGTTAGTATCGTAGCCGAAGGAACGTGCATAAATTTGGTTCATAGCTCGACCGATGGTGCTCGAGAGCGCTGAAGTGGGCCTCTTGGTAACGGCGAGCACTTATTCGCCCGCTCGCTCGCCAATCCAAATGAATTGGATAATTTGATCAGCTCGTTGCTGGCCCTTTGTTGCCTCCTGGGAACTTTGAATGGTCCGGTCGGCCATCGGCCGTCTTTTTCTACCTTTCCGCTCGCCCCTTTTCTGTCTTTCTTCTCGCCCGACCCCCTTCCCATCGCCTCTCTCCTTACTCACGCGTATCTCCTTCAATTCTTCTATTCTACTTCTCCTTGATACACTCTCGTCGTTCGTCTCGTCGCTGCTGATATCGGACCCGGCAAAGATCACAGCAGACGCCAGATAAAGAAACCGCGTTTAAAATCGACCGGCAAAAGATACACTCGCTCGATCGTAAAGATTAGCATAGGAAGAGGAACAGTGAGAAAGAAAAAGTTAATTTGTCGATTCTTTTATTTAAAAATGGCATTTAAGTATTGCAATTTATGAAAACAGCTATGAAATAATTATTATTAATATGGAAGTTTAATTATCGTCATAATGATTCGTGTGTTTCTTATTTTTTATAAAGTTCACAATCAGATAATAAATGTTTATGCAACTAGTGCAGTAAATCGGCTACTTGCCCGTAAGGGATATGGACATACGAGCCGAAGGACGAGAATGTCCACCCGCACGAGCGGGCAATAACCGATCCGCACATGTCGCATACAATATTTTTTTACCTGTGCGTCGAAATATTGGTCCTTTTGTGTGAAGTGACACGTGAGAAAAGGACCATTTTTCATGCACTGGTAGCGAAAATACTTTTTTAATACTGGCTTATCACGATAATACTAGGCTGCGTTTCCATTTTAAACACCCGAACGAATCCAAGAGATCTCAAAAAGGCCGACCTATTTCGCGGGGAAAAAGTATGCCTGAAAGTCTCTTGAACTACATTCAGGACATGTAGTTGTGAAAAATGATTTTCTTAATAACACATACCGTTCTACCGCGATCTTTCCTAGCGGTCGAAATATCATTATTTGCTCAAATTTTGTAAAAAAAATCCCTTTCGTAAGAAAATTATCGGATTTTCTAGGAATTTGAAAAATTGAGTTCCAAAACTGGTATATTAAGTTAATAACTGAAATTCAGCTCAGAGAGTATGAGAAAATAAATTAATTAACTAAAACAATTTTGTAATTAAATATATTTCTATGGATTAAACCACAAATTTTACTTAAGAACAAAGAATTAAAGACAATTTACTTAAAATTATGTCATAAAAAGAACATCACACACCTATGATCTGTTCTTAGTAACAAAAAAATGTTAAAGATAATAACCAAAAAGAAAAATATAAACAAAACAGCTTGAAGAAACTAGAAATATGTAAAATGATCTAATATTATAGTAATAATAATTGACTCATTATTGTTTAAACGATGTAACTTGCAGAAAAAAATCATACAAATCTCATTCTCGCTTGGGAGGAAATCGCGCGTTTTTTAGCAGATTTTATATTTAAAAACCATGAATAAACCATATATTTTTATTTCTTTAATGCAGTATTAATTTCCGAGAAAAAAGGAGCATCACTTTAGGAGACCTATGCCAGTATTGGCGACCTTTCTCTGATGATTTGTATTAATCGAATCACACGCAACCGTGGAGTGCCTGAAAATGCAGATCAATTTAAGGAGAATTAACTGCCAATGAACAAATAGAAGATCGCTTCGTTGCACTCTGAGAAAGATGCGGATATATTTTGCGACCATTCGTCACTTTATGCCATCAAATTGCAGAGTTTTGCATGTATCTACGCGAGTCTCTGTAGGTAGGATAGAACCTGCGAAGATGCAGACTTATATATCGCCGTCCTGGCGTAGCTCGCGGCCATACTGCCTCCGTTTGACGCCCAGAGGAGTAGAGAGAGAGATCCGCGACGCGAGGAGGAGGAGGAGAAGGGAGAAATGATTAATTACGAGGGAGTGACGCGCAAAGGAGCGGAGTGGGACCAAACGAAAAGCGACGATGGTACGACGAGCCGGTGCGTTCCAAGGGGTCACGGATGAGCGTATATCTCATGAGTTGTAGAAACTCGGCCAGTTAGAGAGTTTCGCGGGCTTTATCGTCAATTCTGTAGTTTGATTTCAACGATAATTCGAAATTATCAGATACTCGATGTAAGAGAGCGTGCAATATCAATGCGCGAAAGCGCCGGGCCATTGTCGCGTCCTGTCAACGTCATCAAGAATCAGCGAACGGTTAATTGTATTGATCAAGATTCAAATCACGTCACGTAAATGGGACAGCTCCAATTGAACTCTCTTGCTTTTAACATCTGTTACAAAAGCATCGGCACGCCAAAGTAATAAAGGCTTATTTGATTAAAAGAAAAAAAAAAAGAATTTATTTTCGACATCGACACCATTTTCCGCCCAAAGCTGCGCGCAGAGTCAAAGCTTCCATGGATCGTCAAATCCACGGGGTAGAATGGGAAAGCAGGAATCATGAATGTCGGCAAAAGGACAGATTCGTCTAACGGGAAGGGAAAGGGGGAAAGTGTTTTTGAACACGGTCAAACATATTACGCCGGCCGGTTGTCCGATAATGTGTTTCTGATTGCCGACCACGGCTATACCTACGGAATCCCGACGAAAATCCAGAGGTGGATATTATGTCCATTCTTTGTATGAAATATTCATTCGAATTATGACGTTTTTATATCCCTGTGTATATATCGACTTTTTCATGCTAATTTTATATTGATTCTTCCATAAAACGTTTCGTCATACTAACATTAGATAAAGTATTTCGACTTTATTATTCGTCGACAAAATTAAAAAGAATATTGGAAATTAAATAATGCAATCTTTTAATAATATCGAAACACTCAATAAATACAATACAGTACAGTTGTCTCTCCCTCATTCGTTTGGCACAAAATCGGAGAAAGTAATGAAAATATTGCCAAAAGCAGATCCCAAAAACATCCGCGAGAAGTTATACGTTCATTCGACCTTGTATCGATTGGTGTCAGAACGAGCTCTTGATTGAATCTCACACGGAAAACCAATACGCGCGCATCGACGAACACGCGCAGACAACACGGCCGTAGGGTATCATAGTGCGCCAGAAGGAAGATCGGGATCGGGAGACGGCTGGATGGATGGCTGGAAGCGTATCAAATTATCGGTTATTAATAACGCCGCCTAGCTGATCCCCCCGTTCGTCGTTTTACGCAGGAACAGTCACTCACACCCACGCCTCGCAAGGTCGAAGATCCTCACCTCGGCTCGCAATGACTCGATTAATAACGCCTGGTCGACGATAGCGCTTAATACGTATCCGGTCTAGAAAGGTCCTTATATATAGAACTACGTAGCCATCGTTTAACGACGACATCGTCGCTGTAGCGAGTCACGTAAGCTCGCTTTGATTTTGCCGACAACAACCTCGCACTTTTGAAAACGTCAGAGTATCTCGATACCTCAAAACCGAAAGGAAAAAAAAAACGATCTTTATAACGTTGAGCAAGTGTAATCATCTGATACCGACATAGAATTGATAATTAACTGATAATCAGAACATCGTAAATTATCGGTAGTAAAACAAATAACGTGATAAAATTTTGATTAAAATTTTGATATTTTTTTTTACCTTAGATAATAATTTTTTTATTCTTAACTAGTTTTTTTCAGATAAACTTGCTTTACGATAACACGGGGGAAAAATTGGACACTTAAAAAGCATTTTGATATCGCTATTTGATATCTCTAAACTTTTTAAAAAGAACTTGGAGTTTCACTTACCCATCTACCTCCTTTTTCAAACGAGCAAACAGGAATACCTGTAAGCAGAAAAAAAAGTTATCAGTTCCGGTTCTTTTTGTTCTTTAGAATGTCACATTTCAAAGTATTGTCAAAAATTTTTTAATTTTACCGATTGTTTTATAATATTATTATGATTGAATATCTACATACAATTTATAATTCTCTCTCTTATTAGTTTAAAAAATATTTAATTTTTTGTTTGCTCTCAATTCTTCCGTAAAATCGTATTTATAGTGCTTATTTATTTACAAATGTGGTAAAAAAATAGCATACAAATTAAATCAAATTTTTTACACACGCTAATAAAACTCTAATAAATATTCGTGTAAAAACTTTATTTGAATTTCATTTAAAAGTTATTTACTTAACTGCAACAAAATAGGATCGTTTTCGTTGCATAAACCATTATATAAGCTAAATTTTCCACAGTTTTCTTCTTCAGGTAGTTTTAGAGCCAAATTTTGTATATCTATAATCAAAATTCTTTCGTCACTGATTAAAAAAAAAAAATACATCTAAAAAGCTTGCAGTTCTTGCATTTCGATAATTTTTGGATAATATTATAGAACAAAAATATATCGTTAACGCATACGTCTGTTAAAATAGTGAAAAAAAAGAGTCGTAAATATCGATTAAGCGTCGTCACGACAACGCCTTTCGTCGAGGATTATGACGTCGTTGGTGTCCTATTCGCGGAAGCGAAACGACCGGGTCTCTCCTTCCCCTTCCTGCCCTTCTTACGTAATCCGTCTGTTAAAATATCAATCTCAACGTTTCGCTCTTTGCACAAGGTTCCGAGCGGGGATAAGAGGGCCAGGCCGCCTGTTCTCGATCTGCACAGCCGGGCTTTCCTCTTCTCTTCGTCTGGACGAGGTCATCAAAGATGCAGCAGCAATCAGCGGAGCTAGTCAAGCGAACGAGCTCGAGCGGAGGACCGAGCCGGTACCCGAGGGATGCACGCGGATTTTCTTTGAGCGTTTAAATTGATCCCCCTTCTGAAAAAAATTGCCCACCGGTGAACAGCCCTTTCGAGAAGAGAGCGGAGGTGTCGACTAACTACTGCAAGCAGTTCCAAGCGCGTGCACGGTGTCAGATTGAATTTAAAAAATCGGCTTATCGATGGAGTATAGCTCCGATTTTTTGTACTTCGTAAATGGGTGGTGTACTGTGTTTTACGTCATACAATAGTTTCGCGAATGTGCTTGAAATTGTATGCGGAGAGAATTTTTTCTTAAATTTACCCTCAAAATCTGGTAATTGTGGGATAATGTGTGACCTCGAGAAATTTTACCATACTTTTTAGCAAAATTTACTACACTTTTAATAAATTTTACTAAAAAGTATAGTAAAATTCCTCGAGTTAACACATTATCTTACAATTACCTAAATACCAGATTTTGAGGATAAATTTTAAGAGAAAATTCTCACCGTGTACTAATTTCAAGTATCCGTAACGTGTAACACGGTCCCGTACAAAAAAAAAGTGTAACGTGCAATTAGAGCAATAAAACCACTTCGGTGTTTCAAATCAAAAATACAAAAAATTACGTATTAATACTAATATGGGAAAGTTCCGATGTTAAATAGCAGGTGACAGCGTCCCTGCTGATGTTTTTGTCAATCCTGTACTGTGACGCAGGTATTAGTCCTCTGTTAGTAGTGTATCGCTGTTCGTTCGGAACTTAGCGGAGGGGTGAATCGCATTCACGCGAGCAATAGCGGGACGCGCGAGATCAGCTTTCCGCACGAGGACTCACCGCGATTCGCGTCCTTTAATAAATCCGTCCGGAAGTTCAGTCGCAGGGAAAGACATCAAAGTCCTTCTCGCGCTGATCCTTAACGGGCAACGAGGCATGCGGCGAGGTTGTCGTTGAAATCACTACCGCGAGACACCCTCACGGCCGGGATGGAGAATCCCCGCGAGGAATGCTCGCTACGCGTGAGCCGCAGGGGGGCGGACTCTATTAAAAATGCAATATTCTCGTTAATCCACGTCGGTATGTAGCGCCGGCTAATTAGCGAGTGCGAAGGACGGAGAGGCACGCACGTATGCTTACCAACGTTGTCATGCAAATACCCCATGGTGAGCGGTTATGGGACGTCACACCCGACGCACACATAATGCACACATGCGCGTGCACAGATATACAGAAAGAGAAAACGCGACAGAGAGAAACAGAGAGAGAGAGAGAGAGAGAGAGAGAGAGAGAGAGAGAGAGAGAGAGAGAGAGAGAGAGGCACATATGTGCGTATGTACGTGATCGTGGACGCGTTTATATGGCCAGGAATATATGGCGGGTACAGGCGGAGGGGTGAGCTATATCAATAAGCATCGAACGGCCACGAAGGACGGCAGGGAAGCTGTTGATTAAGGGGTGAGTACAATGAGGAGATATCCTCAGAGAAGGGAATGCGTCTGCGATGGATCCGCATGAGGGGGCTTCCACCCACGTTCATCTCTCCTTCACCTTCTCCTCCTCCTCCTCCTCCTCCTCCTTCTCTCCCTCCATTACATCCTCCATCGTCTCGAACGCGCGCGCGTTTCGCGGCTCTTCCTGTGTCTCTCCTCAATCTCATCTCCGGCGGTGCAAGCAAGAGAGACCGTTATACGCCGATTACCGCCGATCCCGAACGGCACAATGGTCTCGTCTCTGTCATCGAGCAATGACTGGGTCACCTTGTCCCGTCACAAGGGGATTCCATAATAAAGTCAGATAGCTCGGGGCACAACGTTCTAAGGACGACGTTTCCCGGTGGTGCATACAGCAATTACAAGCTAGCGAAATGGGTCAATTTTGAAAATAACAATGAACCATTTTACTGTAAAGGATTATATACATAACATTGAAAGCACACCTTATTTTTCGGATACACATACTAGTACACATCATGGATTGTTCGTGTTCTGGTTTTCAAGTTTTATAAAAATTATCAAGTGACTCTTACACATACTTAAACATTTTTACAATAAACTCAATTCAATTTGTAATAAATTTAACATTTTTATAATGAATTCAATTCGGTACCGCATTTTCACCACTTTTTCTTTCACGAGCATTTTAACGTGATGGTGGCTAGCTCACATCGGGCTGAGCAAGCCGAGCATCCCTGAAATTAATATAGAGTAATGAAAATTGGTTATCGGTTCGAAGCGACTGCGCGTCCTGCAAACCGAGCGGTGTTACCAGCACTGGAGCGCGTAATATCGCATTGAAGATAGTCGGACGACGGGCACGGGCTCGGCACTCGGGTGCAAGGGAAGCGGATCACGTTGACACAAAGCGCCCGTAATCCGTTTATCTTCTCTCCGGGCACTCCGCGCCCACGTGTTACGCGTCGCGTTATTCGAGAGAGAGAGAGAGAGAGAGGGGGGAGGGGGGAGGGGGAGGGGGAGGATAGAGAGAGAGGCAACCCTCATCCTTCCTCCTATTCTCTCGCGCTCTCACTGACACTCGTTATTTCATAACAGAGCAAGCGACCGGTTTTTTACCGTCGAAGAATCGCCAATGAGATCGAAGGAAAGATCTCGAACGGAAGGAAATGTAATTCTTTCATCGAAAACTTTCCAGGGTTGGACTCTAGGCATTTGCAACGTATTGTCATGTGAATTTCGGGATTGCATTTGGCACCGTGATTATCAATTCGCGAGCGTTAATTGCGCATTTACATAATCGCGCAACATCGAAGACAAAAAGAAAAGAAACAATACGCGGTTTGTTCCGATGACACGCGGGAAAATATTACACTGCTGAATTGTAGGGGTGAGGAGACGGGTCGCGCTCATAAATCTGAAGATAGAGCGTGTTCGCCGACGCGCATCATTGGCTGACAGATTTCTTCACGGCGTCACACAGTTCCTCGATGTGCTCGCTCTCGGAGCTGTTTCCTTTAGAAAGATCCACGAGCCGGACGAGCCATCGCGACAGTATCCCCTTTGAGTAATGACGCCACAGGCCCCGGTACAGGAATGCCGAGGCGAGGGAGAGAGGAGGGCCGCTTTCATCGGCCGTTTCATTGGCTTCGAAGCAACACGGCCCTTCTCGTCTTCTTCTTCTTCTTCTTCCGTCTCGCCTCCACCTCGCGGCCGTTTAAACGTGAAAACGTTTAACGAATGACGGTGACGAGTCGTCGTCACCGTCGCCGCCACCGCCGCCATCGTCGTCGTCGTCGTCGTCGTCGTCTGCGTTTTGTCTCCATATCGTGAAGCACATTTGTCTCGTACCTTGATGCCGGGCGGTTATGAATCCCACGTTGGATTTTCTCCCCCTTCTCGCGCATATAATATATATTACAAATCTCTCTCTCTCTCTCTTGCGTTCCTTCTGCCGTCCTTCCGATTCTTCCCCTATTTCTCTGCCACACAAACTTGCACTTCTCTTTTCACTCCTTTCATCCGAATCCAATCCCGGCAGGACTCGGACCTGAAAGACGCTGAAAGGCACAACAAAAGGCACTCTAATATATAACGCTTATTAGCGCCGAGTATCGCATCGGATATCTTGTCGAAATTTTGTTAAAAAGCCCGCGCTACGAGCCCGATGGAAGCACCGTGCCATTTTATCATGGGTTAAACTGGTTCAAGAGCGGAGAAGAGCACCCTAAAACTCATCGAGAACCCGTGCTGTCCGCATTCATTCGCATGGAGAAACAACCGTTCCGTTCTGCGCGTTCCATTTAATATTTCTCGCGAATGGCGCGTTTCAGAGAGCGTTCCACGCGCTTTTAATTGATCGATCGAATCGTTGTTTTGTTCACCACGATTCGATCTCGTCGTGACGTACTGGCGTGTAATCTACAGCAAGGGTAAAAGGCTTTGCGATTTCGATCCACTTTTTAGCGAACCAAATGAGAATTTTGATATTTAGTCTCAGCAAAATCCAATCGTGATTAAGAACAAAAAAAAAGAAATATCTCTGCTTTCGACTACCTAGCTCCTTGCAATGACAGTTTTGAAACGCATAACGTAACTAAGTGCGATATTCCATTCTCTATACAACAATTTATGATTTTATAATTACATTTTCATTTTAAAAATCTTCGATAAATATCAAGGATTATAACCAACTCTGCTTTCTAAACAGAATGACGTTTGCTTTCGAGTAAAAAGTCACAGTAGAAATTACCTAACGTCGCCTCTAGTGAATTTCAGACAATAAAGGGATCACTTTTTAGCATTAGATGTATATAGTACCGAAGATCTGAGCTAGGCATTTTGTTTCACCTGTCCTTTCCCTCAGTATTTAGTTTCACATAATTTTTACGTGTACGTGCAAATACATAAAACATCCGGCTCATTAACAACACAAAGTCGATGGATTAAGCAAACACTCGGCCGCTATTGCTTTTCTTTATCGCACTTTCTATCCTCTTTTTTCATTCATTTTAATCTTTCTCCCTCTTTCCCTTCTTCTACCCCCTTCGTTCTCTCTCTCTCTCTCTCTCTCTCTCTCTCTCTCTCTCTCTCTCTCTCTCTCTCGTTTCGCGTTCCAGCTTCTTCGTCTTTGTCGATTCGCTTAGTGGCTACGCCTCTGCGAAAACGCCAGATAATCCTCACCACATGGTCGCCACATTGTCGCAACCCGCCACGCGACGCTGCATTATTTATACCTGGTCGCATAATAACGCGGATGATTTTAATGCGCACCTCTGCCCTTGCGGTTTTAACAATTTCTATCACAGAAAATGTATCGTGAAAGTTTTATATGTGAAAGATAAATAAGATAAATAAGATGTAATAAAAAAGATGTATAATCAAGAAATATCCAAAACTATGTAAATATACGTTAAATATAAGTATAGAATAACGTATGTAAAGTGCTACTCACATCAAAAGCAATATTAAATAGCTAAATATCTAGCTTTCAATTAATTTTATTAAGTTATTTCATTAAACGTTGCATGATTTTGTTTAGTTCAATTTAAATGCTTTTAAGAACAAACAATTACAAAAATCATATGCGAAATCACTTGAAACATTTTCAATTTTCATAATAAGCGCAAGCATTTTTCGAGGTAATAATAGTAAAAATATTATGTATATTTATCTCTTTCATATAAATAAAATTCAGTCGATTACCCACATAGGCCATTTTGGCCCTTATAGGGCCTCGTCCTTCTTTTACATATTCTAGTAAAACTTTAATATTCATGCAAAACTTTATTTAAATCCACTTGTTCAAAAATTATTTACTTAAAACTGCAACAAAATATTATTTTCGCTGTGTAAATCATTAACTAAATTTTGTTTTCTTCTTTACAATTGGTTTCAAAGTAAAAATTCGAGTACTTGATCAAAAATTTTTATCATCGATAAAAAAAATAAACCTAAAAAATTATATTCAGTTCTGTAGTTTAAAATGATTCAATTTGAAGATATGAAAGTATTTTGGTGTAAAAATAGGTCGAATAGTCAGTTGTCTAAAAAGTTGCATTATTATTTTTTAAATAAATTTCTTAATAAGGATATTCTAATTCTACAATTTACGTCTAGCTAAAAGTATTAAAATTAAAGAATTTAAAGTTTTTTTTAGATTTATTCTTTCTAATTGATAAGAAAATTTGGTCGCAAATACAATTTCAGATATAAAAGGCTTCAAAAAATATTCTTTGTCAAAGATAAAAAGAAATAAAGTAAATTGAGTGATTGTGTTTCTCAGCAATAAAATCAATTTTTTTTCTCAATGCATAGAAACATAAAGTAGAATATTTTAAAATAAAGTTTACATTAATTGTAAATATTTAAAAAAATTGTAAAATTATTCGAAGCTAATTTCTAACTTTTCAGTCGATTTTACGTATAGACATTATAGAGTATGACCAAATGCATTAAAGTTTTCAAATGAGTGGATAATTCTGTGATAGGCAAACTTCAGAAAATCGCGAGGGGATATATCGAACCTAGGCCGTGAACCGTGGCCGGTCCTCCTACAGGATCCACGCATGCGTCGGACCTGCCTTAAAACAATACGTCGGCCAATCTAGATGGTAAGCTCCCTCGTTCATTGGCTCGCTCTCTTGAGCTAATCTTTCTTTCGACACATCTACCATTTTTCTTCTCCAACAAAACTCTGTTTTTAATATTGTATAATTTTGTTGATTTTAATCTTTTTATATATAACAAGATCTTTTTATATACGACAAGAAATCGTAAATCAGGTATAAACAAAAATTCTTGAATAAAAAAAATTATATAACTCGAGATAAAAATCAAATATTAGTAAGAAATCTGTAAAATACGTACGATTTAAATTATTTCAATTGTTTTGTACCTCGTTACATTTTGTTATCCGACGTAAAGAAAGATGAGACGACACGAAATATCATGACACTTCATTCTGTTCGAGGGAACGAAAAACGGATCGATGCCTTCCGAGCCGAGCAATGAATTTTAATTTCTTCCCTTTCGTTCAGAATATCTAGGTACAAACAACGACCATTGTTACGCTTATAATCGAGGGTCATTGATCGGTGGCTGCGATGTTAGATCTGAAAAATTAGCAAGTGTTTCCGTTCCCGCGCATATTGTTTCATTGTTGCGTAAGAGAAACGCATAGGCAGTTTTTTGTTTCAAGGTGTTTTCATGCATGATTACAAACTGAAAACAACGATTTAATAAAGGGTTAAAAAATCGGCTATTATATTCATGTACATACATGAAAAAAAAAACGGTTTAACTAAAGTATCTAAAAAAATTTAGATATATTCAAAAATAATTTTATTAAATGATCAAAATAATTATGTAAGATGCATGCTTAAGCCCAATTGCAAGAATATATTAAAACTTTTTAGCATCATTACATCATCATGCTGGAATATCCATAAATTATATTCATGTGTGTAGATCCAAAATAATTATTTTCGGAAATTTTTAAGAGAGAGATAGAGAATTTTAGCAAAACTTTATTCTATATATATTTTTTTTTATTGATGTGTGTATTATATTTTAAAACATTTTGCTCGACGAATAATGAACGCAATTGGCTGGATCCATAGATAAGAACCGATCGTGTTCAATCGCTCGGTGAGTAGGCTGCATTCCGAAATCCATCGAACAATCAAATGTTGCAACTTTTTTGCGATCCATACGTGTAAGTTAACACACACATACATGTATATGCCAAACTGATTTTATTCCCATCTATCATCATCTATTTACCATCATTATATAAGCATCACTTGGAATTCTCTTTCGGCGAGATGTTAAGCAACTTGAATAATTTGTATCTCACATTTAACGACGTAATTCCGAGCTCAATCAAGTATGCTAAATATAAAGACAGAGAGAGAGAGAGAGAGAGAGAGAGAGAGAGAGAGAGAGAGAGAGAGAGAGAGAGAGAAAGCAAGCGAACAAAGCGTAAGCGGTCCCTTCCCTTATGCGAAACGAAATGTTTTACCGAAGGTAATGGTCGTGCCGGAAGCGGGATGACGCGTGACCCCAGACGGACGCATTAGACGCACTTCCGGCAGTGTGACGCTCGGCGCCCTCGTTCGTCCGTTAAATCCGGTTCTGTCTCGCTTGCACCCTCGTGCCCATCGAGAATCCTAATGCACCGTGTTCTCACGAGTAAATGCCAAAGAGTTATTCAGCGCCGCGGATATCATACCCAGGATCAAATCATCCGCGCGATTCGAAACGCTCTCGCGCTCTAGCGTTAATTCCGCTCCACGGGGCAACCCCGCGTTGCAAAAATCCTGCGACGCACAAAGACGCTTGTCGTTTCACCCCGTGGACTGCGCCTCGGAATTTACACGTATTTAGCATCAGTACGGGATCCGATATATTCCGAGAATATTTTTCACGAATGTACATTTCAGAGACAGAAGCGGTTTGTCTCTCCGCTAAAATTCTTACTCGAGGCGCTTTGTTCGACAAGTAGCTGCAGACACCGGTATCGGAAGACGAGCGCGGATATACAGCGGCGATCGATTCTCTCTCTCTTCCTCGATTTCCTCTCTCCTTCCCGCCGTGCGCCGCCTCATTTCTCCTACGGCAGAGGAAATGAAATCCCGTCCGGGACGCGATTCGCGCGACGTTTGTCCCGTTATTAGATCAGCGTTACTTCGTGCTTCATCTCGAGAGTGCTCTGCGGCCGTCGAATACGTCTTTCGCGTTTGAAAGCGCTGATACTTTTCCCTCTCCTAACTTCTCTCCCGTTGATACTTCCTACGAAAATCGCGTCCGTGCTTCGAGCAATCAGCGAAAAAGTAGGTGCGCCGCAGTAGGTGCGACTTTGTGATTTACGAAATATCACTATGCCCCTCGCGGTTCAAATATATGTCGTACACGTAGCAAAGTAAACTGGGATAAATTCAGAATTATATCCCGCACGCGAAGAATTTCGACATACAATTTTAATGTAAGTTAACATTCTGCGCACAGCAATCGACAGTTTTGTCCTGCGGATTTCTTTTCTTCGAAAAAGTAAGAGTCCTACAATTAGTTATAACATTTATACACAAATTTATGTAGATGTTAAAATATGTGTAAATCATTAAAGATGATTATACCATTTTGAAGTTCTCGCATTCAAATTGGAATTAACAGTCTGTCTAATAACGTCACGGTTGCATGTACTCGTACTGTCGATCAATAAAACGCAATGATGCAGTCGATTAGTTTTATTTTTTTTTTTTCGCCGGCAGAATGTGCCAGGCGATAATTATTTGAAAAAGAATTTTTCCGATTCAGTACTTTGGATAAACTCGCAGTTATGTGTCCATTATCGCGCGTCCCGATCACTGGGGCGCATTCATCGTTTATCTGTTAAGCACGTATACATATACGATAGACTTTGTTGCATCTCTTCTTCTATGGGAGAGGAAATGAAATTCTATTCGCGTCATGCCTCGGCCGACTTTGTCTCGCTATTACATCAATGTTACATCGACTCGCGAGAACGTGTCTCGTGGTCATGCAACACACGCCTCTTCTACACGCATTATAACGACCGTCTATATATAATAATTAGAATGAAGATCGCGCGTTCTCAAGTGAAACCGACAAAGACATAACTTTCGTATGCATTTCTCGAGATTGAACATTAACTAAAATTGCAGAGTGGAAAAGATATTTTTACTTTCGTAAAAATCGAGGCGCCTCCCAGAACGAATAAATCCCACCTATCAACTAGATTCTTATCGCCTTTAGTATCATCTGTTTGGCTAGTTTTCAATTCGAAAGTCTATTTCGGCTAATGGTACAATCTGTCCGATTAACAACCCGCGGTGCTCGATTCAATCGTTTCGCCGGAACGATCAAAGCCCGAAAAATCACTCTCGTCCTGCCCGCCGATAGGAATCCGCGAGAGCGATGGCTCACGCTGCTCGCTCGCGCGGCCGACGTGCATTTACCACCTGCACCGACTCGAATTAAAAAGTGCGTTCTCCCGCGAAACCGTAAATAATGCCTTCTGACAGGCGGAGCCGAATGTCGATGAATAACGAGGCGCGGAACCTTCGACTTTCGATTCTTCTCTTTTTCCAACCAAGCGCGCGGTTCGCAGAGCGCACGTCAGTCTGGACCACACACACACACATACACGCATCCAGCTCGCGCATACGCGCGGCTCGATATGCGCGGGTGTGTATACATGTGTGTATGTGTGTCTGTGTGTGTGTGTGTGTGTGGTGTGTGCGCGCGCGCGCGCGCGCATTCGTGTGAGTAACTCGTACGTTTCGAAAACAAAGCTCGTGCCTGGCGAGAGAGAGCTCCTCCGCTCTCGGTGTGGCGACGAGACCGATGCATCGATACCGGAAACGGAGCGATACACGACGAAAAAAAGGCAGAGAAACTTGCTAGATATGAGTGTATTAGTGTATGTACATGTGCACGCAGTCGTGCCACGCGGTGTGTGCGCGTACGCCGCGATGGCGTGCTTACAGTTCCGACGTACACGCGCTATGAATATTTCCTCAATATGAGGAGAAATATCTCCTCAAATGAGGAGAGAGAGAAAGAAAGAGAGAGAGAGAGAGAGAGAGAGAGAAAGAGATGCCTTCTCAACCCGTGGACGTGGTATCCTCCGACGAGTTTTCCGCCGCGATGGACGTCGTCTGATCTCTTTTTTTTTCTTCCTTTTTTCTTTCACACATTAAATTTGTACGCATGTTTCTCCGCTTGCTCGTGACGGCTAATCGGGAATATGTATTTCCAAAGAGAAGGGGTAAAAAAAAGTGCGAAGGCATGAAAAATATGCTGAAATGAAACTTGTGATTTTTAAAATGTCGGATCGACAGCGGCATATGTAACAACGACATACAGGAAAAAAATAAAGATGCGTTTCGCGCTGCAGTTCGCTTCTTTCGCGAAAAACCACCTCTGCTTTCGCATTGACACTGTATTGACGAGTTTGATGACGTTTAAATGACGAAAATAATAAAGAGAAACGGTAATGAAAAGAGATTCGCGACATCGACGCGAAAAGAAAGCCATGAGAAGAAGAGAGATAGAACGTTTATTACAGAATGTTCTAGGGCAAGTTCTCTAAGAATAAAACAGAATACAGAACTAAAATAAAATGCAAAACTAAAGCAGAGACAAAGAAAAAAAGGAAAAAAATAGTATAATTTCTGATAATAATAAATAACAATACGAGTGAAAGAAAGAGAGAGAGAGAGAGAGAAGAGAGCGAGAGCGAGACGGTAAGAAAGGCAGAGAGAGGAAGAGAGCATCGAACGGTGGGACGTTATATAACGACAGGACCCTCTTCTAATTCTTCGGAAAGCTATGTCTCTCCTTCTCTGTCGTTGCGAATCTTAGGGAAAGAGAAATAAACGGAAGGAATGCCCTGGCATCTTCTTGTAAGGAGGCAGAAAGACGCGGGCGAGCAACGCGGGAGGCGAAGTGACGAAAGAGGTAGGGAAAATGAGAGGATCAGGAGCTAGCGAAGATAGCAAGGGAGAGTCAGTCGGTCTGTCCGTCGTCTTGTTTCTTCTTCCTCTCCTCCACATTCTTCCATTCTTCGCCGCTCTCGACGGGGATTAATAACAGCCTGCCATTGTTGCCATGGCAACTCTCGATGCTTTAAAAACTCCTCGGCCCTAACTCCGATCGTCCGTTTAAAGTTTCACGGCGAAAGGGTTTACTTCGTCCACCCAGGCCGAAGAGCGACTGGGCAAATATTTGTGTGTCGCGGCACGATATATCTTTCCCCGTGAAGTGTGTACAAGATGCTACAATGGCCAACGATGACTTGTAGCTATAATAATTCGCGATGTTAACAGTCTTGATATTAATTCAAGGGTGGTAAATTAGGATACTTGTTAAACGCACGTCTGAAATAAAGATGTCTAAATAAAGATGAAAGTAGAGGAGATATTTTGTCCCGATGTTATCACGTTCTTATAAACGTTCAACTTTCATTCTCTTTTCATAACAATCTTCACAAAAGATTATATTGTTTGATTTGATTTTTAGATTTACAAAAAATACACGAAGGATTTAATTAAAAGTGTTTATTGAACAAAATCGCAGAGCTTTGACAATAAGATGACGATAACACAAAGCGATTCATTAACCGAATTCACTAGAATTATGTTCGATATAACTGTGTTGTTGTAAGGTAAAGATAAACATTTTCCTATTGGATACGAAAGTTAACGTACACGAAAGAGATTGTCAGCCAAAGATAAATATAGCAAAGAGAAATTGTTTTTAATCAAATCCAACATAGATCTCTACAGGCAATGCTTTTTCTCTTATTGTTAAAATTTATTCCCAAAATTATAATAGTTATTCAATAACATGAATCTCAAAAAATTTTACTTTCAATAATATTTAATAAAATTTAATAAAATTTGATTAAATTTTATTGAAATTATAGTAAAACTCTTCACAAAGATGTTGTCCCTCGACTATTATGTTTCGAAAATAAGATGTAAAAAAATTCTCTCCGTGGAGTAAAATGTTAAAAAAATTTAACCGTCTGTTATCTATTCATTACAAAGACATAATGTAAATAAAGGTCGTTCACATGAAATACTACATAAAGAGAATAATATTGCTAAAGTATAGTAACAAAAAATTTAGCTACATAATAGATCTGAAATTTTATTAAACTATCAAAATAATTTTATTGAATCAAAATTTTTCGTAGCATTATTCATGTTTAAACGACCTATATGACTTTTTAATGGGAAATAATAAAATTATTTTCAGCTCTATTTTCACGGATTTTAAAGTTAAATTTTTAGATATTTTAACAAAATTGTTTTCCCATGTATATTTATTATCAAAATATCTTCCGAATTACCTTTCGATAACAATCGCATTACAAAGTTAAATATAATGATTAAGTGTTAATAAGAGGACAAGAAATGAGTCGAGACTTTATACGAAACTGATCAATATTTATAGATTTCCGGGAGGTGATTTTGACGCTGTCGGAGTCTCTTTGAATGGATTTATGCGAATGCTTCCTTCCGCTTGAGAGCGCGAGTCATTCTTACAATTCGCTAGTCTCAAATTAATGAGAAATCACAGAGCGCTTCTCGCCACGTATCACATCGTATTGATTAGTAATATGAGAGGGTCTAATCCTTGGTAAATAATAGTGGCAATATTGCGAATAATTACTGTTATCATTTTAATTGTGTTATGACATTTATTTAATTTCTCTTAGTTAGCAATTAATTTTAAACATGCGGTCACGTTGGCCGAGCTATCTCAGGCACATTTCTACCAACGTAGATTAACTATAATCTCGGGTTAACTTACTCTTTATCTCTTTCTAATTTTTGGAACTAGAACGAGATAACAAGTAAATTAAACCGAGATTAAAGTTAATCTACGTTGGTAGAAGTGGGCCTTATTCGTCTGAGTTATTCGCATTCTTATTTTTCATGCTCATCTCAACTCAAGTGTCCAACAGATGTTTTTAAAGTCGTTCTATCTTCTAAAGATATATCTATCTTCTTGTTTCTCAGAAGCTAAAACTTGTTTCGATAAATCGTTTCAAGCGAATCTGAAAGGTCCGTCTACAATGAGGAGTTTTAAAACAGCAGGCTGTAAAGAATTTACTTCCAGTTTAGAAAGTCGCAGTAGTCGAAATGAATTATTTCCATTTCGCTACTGTCTACGGCCTATGGCATGCGTCGCGTCTTGCAGGAGAAAAGGCAAAAGGCACAGTAAAAATAAAAGACACGATCCAATTTTTCTTATATCCATATTATTTACACTCCTAACCACGAAAACCGATGAAATTAAGCTCATTCGACGCATTTTTACGCATGCTTAAAATGCGCGAATTATCTTGTTGCCGCCACTATTATTGTGGATAGATAAGGTTGTAGAAATTACGCTACTGCATACGCCCTAATACTTTACTGCCTACTGCCAGTCCTATTGCCAGACGGACCTTAAGGTCCGGCTTTTAAAAAAGAAAACAGAAAGCTATTATCTTCCCGACAGTTAGAGTTTGAGATGAGGAAGTCATGTATTTTGAATGACAGGAATGTAAATGTAACTCGAGGCGAGCTCTACCGATATGGCCCGGTCACGTAACTGCACGGAGAAACGCGGTAGTTATCCGCAAACGTGCATCCGTGCGAGTGCAGACGAATTTGTACGAGAATGCAGTTCGGTTCCGGTGCGGGCCATTAGTTGATGAGCCGCCTCGCTCCTCGTCACTCGCTCCTACTTTCGATGGAAGGTGCACTCACCCTCGTTGCAGCAAACAGCCACCCCAGTATCATCCTTCCACTCGCGCTAATCCGGGACGGAACCTGAAAAGCTCGCGTGGCTCTATTATTGCGCTTGTGGGATCTATTATTGCCCTGCTCCTGTGGAGTTATACGTTTTGATGCAACAAACTCAGTCGGAGCCAGCCAGCCAGCCAGCCAGCCGTCCAAACGATCGAACACCGACCCATACACCGACCATAGACTGGACGAACGAATAAACGAACACACGAAGGAAAACAGATGTAGCAACAGAAAGAAGAGAGACAGAGAGAGACTTATCCCTTTAAAAATTTATATAGTAAAATAACGCACATTTTAATTCTCAGGAATACGGCGAGTGGACGCGGAAACGCTTCTCGTCCTCACTTGTAAAGGATGATGCGCATTTTTTGTTAAATCATCGCGTGATAACGACGAGGAGAAAATAGACGATAATATCGCCTTCGCCTTATTCGATGAAATTTCAGCCCCGCTTCGAAACGCGAACCCGGCACTCAAGATACTCGCCATTGTTTCGAAGGAGTCCGGACCGCGAGCACTAAAACCAACCCCCTGGCCCCGACATCGGTGGAAGCGCCGGATGATGTACCGCACCCCAACCCCTTAATTACTGCCGCGTGCAAATTGGAAGGAAAAATTAATCGCAGAAATGACTTAGAGCTGCCGGCACGGGGGAAAGATGAGGCGGTGGGAGATGCTCGGGAGGAGAGAGGAATAGACGAGGAAGCGCGCCCCAGGGTCACACAAAGGGGATGAAAGGAAGTCCGGGGCAATTAGAATGATGCCCTTTGCACGGTCTTCCTCGCTCAGTCTCCCGTCCTCCCGTACCACCCCCCGTCTATGAGCGTTCCTCCTCCTCCTCTTACTTCCCACCCTCGCAAAATACCGAGACCATCCCCCACTGCTGACGCCGATGAAACGATGTGGAAATATCAGGTGCAAGGTATTATAACATAATAATAAATTACGCTTGGTATACAGCATGTGTCACACCAGCGGATTAAAGAATTAAGTAATAGATTCTGAAATTTACAACCGATTGTATTTCAACACAAATTCTGTAACATTATAAGTTAAAAGACATTAAAGGTAAAAAATTTTATGCAAATTAAATTCTAAAAATAGACTTTAAATTTGTTTTTGTTTTTTTTTGTTAAAGCAGCTTTTTTTACTTTCATGATTTCGATTATTGAGGATACTTTTCCATTACCTCTTTTTTTTTCAATAAACCACACTTTCCGCACCCTTAAAAGTCTCCGTTCGAGTATTAGCGCCCCCGCGCTATGAGGGATGAAGGAACGAGACGTGGTGGTCGCAATGGACAGATATTTAATCTCGATTTCGGGGTCGACCGCCGCCGCCAATGATGACGACGACATCACCCTCTGGCCGTAGAAGGCCGTTGTCATATCTCCGGGGGATGATTCGACGTGACAGCTCTCCCTCGAGGGTTGCCACGGTCGAGCATCACCAACGAATCGTCGCGTCCAACCCCCGCTATCGTAGAAAAGCCACACACATACATATATATAGCCGCGGGCGGCAATATACGTCGTGACGTCCGCGAATTCCGCGCGTGCCACCCTCCCGCTCCTCGCGCGGCCACCCTCGAGCGAGGTTTAATGACGTATAAACTATGCGTCGGATTAGCAACGCGGTTACGTTCCGCAACCCCTGTAAGACGATCGCATATAGGGCTACTTCTGCTCGACGACGTGGATAGAACTAACAATCTTCATCGATATTTCTGCTCTTGTTAACTGCCTGCACGCAATACGATTTGCGTGATAGAAATAATCTAAACCTTTCATTTAAGCCACATCATTTATATATGTTACATAGAATATTCAAACATTATTTTACTTATATTCAGATTGCCGATTTAACAAAATGTAAACTAAACAGTAAATATATATTTCTTTAACTACGTCTAATCTTTGCACATAATTATTTTGATATAATATAAAACTTTGGATTTCTTTAGGCTTTATAAAATTATAAAAGAATACCAGTGACTGAATATTGTACATCGGATAGTTAATTATTTCATAGCTTCGGTTTATTGAATTTGCGTGCCTGCAAGTCGGCGGTTCTCGGGCAAACGACCTTATGAAATTTCTTACAGTGATTACGGTGAACAAAACAAATAATTAACTCGACGTAGAAACACACTCGTCGAAGAGCGAGCCGTAAGTGCGTGCAATCGGTGCAGAAATGCGGTAAAACGAGATATGAGTGATAGAGAGGAGAGAGAGAGAGAGAGAGAGAGAGAGAGAGAGCAAGGTAGATAGAGAGAGAGAGAACGGAACGGGCACAAAGCGGCCCCGACAACAAAGTCAAGTGGGGCACAATGAGACGCGGTATGAGTACATCGAATGCCATGGTCGCCTCTCTCGTGCAGTCATGGTCCCATGACTCTCTACCGACCGTTTCCACCGCTTGTGGCACTCTGTCTCATGGTGTGGTCATGGCGAGCCCACAAAAGCGTTCATTCAATAATCTGACCGTGTCACCTATGTATACAATTACCGGTGTGCGAACCGGGACCATAGAGGGAGAAATCAAGCCGCGGTCAGTTCACCACCGAAACGCCGAAGACAATGGATCGTCATAACGAGCAAATTCTGTCAGTAGACGAGAGATGTGGGACAACGACCGTTTAATTTTTGCTAAACAGAAATCTCCCACGGTAGAGAACCGTTCGCCAAAAATTTCGCAGACTATACATGCTCGTCAATCTGGCTGACTTAGGGACACCGTGGTCCGATGTCCGCGATTCGTTTTGATCTCGTATCGCCGAGTGACGTGTCAAATGTGTTGAGGACGAGGATTTCGTCTCGTTCGTCGAAGTCACGGCGCGCTTTGAGGGCGAAGAGCGAGGAGAAACGAACCGAGCGACAAACAACGCGACCAACCCTCCCGTGGATATCCGTCGGTGATCCAAAACGCATATTCGCCGCTTCCGGATGCTACATCCCCTTCCTCCCGCATTATTTCAAGCCGGTCGGCTTGATATAGCGTCCCGTACCCTCCGTCACAACTGCCCTCTCTCCCTTCCTCCCACCTCCTCCCTCCTCCCGCTACATGTCCCAGTCATCCCTCATCACGGCCTGGCACCCTCTCTCTCTCTCTCTCTCTCTCTCTCTCTCTCTCTCTCTCTCTCTCTCTCTCTCTCTCTCTCTCTCTCTCTCTCTCTCTCCCTCTCTTTCTGCCAGTCTGCTTCCGCGTTTGTCCATCTCTGTTCGCAGGGGTGCAATCAATAAGACATTCGTGACGCGACGGTTATGGCTGACGGGGACGTGAGCACGGGGGCCAACGGCCAGCCCCATGAATATCTTTCGATAGATTGCACATCATCCTCGTTGCGTCCCCGATGCGCGATGCGCCGATCCGGCGAGGGGTGATCCATCGGGGCAGGAGACACCACGAGGGTGGACGGCCGACGTGCGTAGCCACGCGTCCACTGCGGTTAACTTCCCGCCCCTATCTCTTTCTCATAGAGAGCAACCGGGGGAACGAAGGGGGCAATAAGGGGGTGCAAAAGACGCGAGAAATCATTGTTATAAGTCGCAGATTACGGAGTATAAACGCGGAGAAATTTAATAAGTGTCGAACAGAATTACACCACGTTTGTACAATCCGATGCAGATTGTACGAGCGCTACAAGATGAATCTCAACGAAAGTATTCCTTCTGCCTGATGCATCCCTGTACTTCTCAGAGAAACGAACGCTATCGTTAACTATAATAAATATATGTTTTACTATTGCACTCATCGCGCCATCGTGTGAGACGAAGAATTTCACGTGAAATTTGTCCTAGGTAGTCGCTAGACGGCGAGAGAAGACACCGCCTCGTTGCCTCTCTATCCCGTCGAGCAGTTAACGTTGTCGTGGACTCTCTGTGCATTGGCTTAAATTACCACGGGCTTCCCCTACGGGCTCCTCTCTTCCCTTTCTCACCACACGTCCATTTTAAAAGAGCGGATTCTCACCTCCCCCTCGTGCTTCTCTCACCTGACCGAAATAGGTCCATCCTTCTTCTCGCCACGTCTGTCACACACCGCGTCGCGGCGCGGAGTTTTCGGACTGATTAGCATTTTTTTCCTTCTTCACGCTTCCACCGTGACCCGATGACGCCCGTGGCCGGACAATGAGGCTACTTATTTATTTAAATACCGGGTATCCTGTCCTTTCACGCGAAGATTTATGCACGCCGTCGAGCTAATTGCCGGCCCATTATCCGGATAATGATATTCCGTCGCGTAACGACGACGCATCGTCGGCGTCCTGGTCCTCCCCCTCTTGTCTCACTCTCTTCTTGCCTCAACCACTTCTTCGTCTTCCTCTTCTTCATGCGCCACCCGCCACCTCCGTCTCATCGTCCGTCTCTGTCTCCGGCTCTTCTCTCTCTGCTTCCTTTTCCTCCTCTCTGCCTTCTCCTCTTCCATCGGAACCGACAAAAGACGTATCGTTGACGGAATATTCAATCGTGATAATAAGCGAGAACGCGAGATAGGAGCTCCAACTTCGTGGTCGCGGAGGACGCTCGGAAATACGTATGCGCAGCCTCAACGGCGCGAATTGCGACGAACACCAATGACGAAAGACGCTAATTTGTCGTCTCTCCTTGGACGCATGTCGGTTACATATATTTATTAACGTCAACCTACAATTCGTAAACTCATATATATACGAATCGTAAAATACTAACCATTATTCTATTTTAAAATATATTCATTTTTTATATAATTGTTTTCTCTTCTACATTAAATAGTTGTTTGTAATTAAATAATCTTGGAATATAATACTAGGACAGTTATCATTTATCATGGCGGATAATTACACTTATTTTCGAGTCTTCGATTTAAATTACTGCATCGATATTACCGTGTAATTTCAAATTTAGGAAGTGCATTTAAATTGCCGGGGATGCTATTATTGGTCCGGCAGCGAAATCGACATTCCGGCCTCATCGAAATTCAAATTTAACGTCAGATTAATATTAAACCGTAGTTTTCGGTAGCAGTCACGAACTTTCTCGCGGAAAAACGTCGGGCTGGATAAGGCAACGATATGCGAGGTTGATTAGCATTTCGTATTAAAAAAAAAAAAAACCCGGCAGGTTGAGTTTCCCCGTAACCATAAGAACGGAGTAAAAGGAGAATCCTATTTAAAAAGTTTGATTAAGAGACCCGGAGCGCCATTATTCTCATGCTAATTATGCGCCAGGAGACGCACTGCAAAATATGTCAAAGTGAGAAAACGTTGTCGTGACTCTCTGCATTGGCTCCACATCTCTCTCTCTCTCTTTCCAATGAAAATATATGCTTTATTCCTTTTCTCCCTCCGGACACGGTATTATAATGTGCAGTATTTCTAAAATATGATGCTAAGAAAGATGATAATACAAATTCATAAAAAAAAGAAACAAGTTGTCTAATAAATCATTATAAAAATATTTAATTCTTACAAATTAAAAAATTGCATAATAAAAAAAAACTATCTATGGATATTACATCTGATGGAATATAAAAACAACATGATGCAGTTCTACGACTATTTTTAGAAACCCATTTACAAAATCATATGCGTCAGTTCTCGGCTAAAATCCACATTTCCTACGGTGATATCGTGCGTGATACGGAAATGGGGACGCACAGCTCCCCCGAATTCTTATTCTAGATTTTTAGGGAAGTAGAACCTTTGAACGTTCAGTCAGATAAACATACGGGCGCCTTTATCTAGACTTTCTTTGTGCACCTAAAAGGTGTTTTAACAAGTAGGCGATTTGTTTTTATAATTTCGCCTTTGCGCTGGAGAAACATTAAATAATATATCTAAATATTCTTTAAAAAAACCTTGAACTATAAAAAATAAAATTTAACTTTCCTAATCGTACTCCGCACTTCGAAAAATGTTTTGCTCGAGTTTTTGCGATCAAGCAAACTCTCTGTGTCTGATCATCTGATCTGTTTGATCCAAAAAATCAGTATTGTCTAAAATTCAAGTAAAGCATTTTCCAAAGTTTCTTTTTATTCTCTTTTTCATCTTTTTTTTTAAGCAAAAACAATTTTTTTACTTTCTTCTATATGCAACTAACATGAACAAAATATCGTGGCAATTATATTACAAATGACATCTGTCGGTTCTGAAATAAATTCGCGCAAGATCGAAACGATTCTTGACTACACGTATCGTATGCATAAGTCAGTTTGTCCGCCTTTTCTCTCATTTAATATATCCTCGCAAAAGATATAAATCACGTGCCACATACATCATCGTACCTCCACGCGGAGGGTAGCGACATCGAGTAAAAAGTAACTGAGAACCCGGGCGAGCGACAAACCGACGATTTATCCAGTTACGGGGGAGGGTTATCCATTTTTTCCCCTCCATTTTGTACTTCTCGCTCATCATCTCTCATCCGTGTCGTAACTTTGTCGTCCGCGATTTGCCCCGTGAATTTATTATTTCTACTTAAAATATCGTGAAGAGGAAGACTGATACACTGATTTTAAATGTATGAAAAAAATTAGGAATACGCGATTGAGATATATCATTGTGACAAAGTATTGTTGCGGACTATAAAAGCTGGGACAATCTGATAATAATGCACTTCGTATCAACGTTTAGAATTTCAGAAGAGCTTCCTGTCGTGGCAGTCTTTTTTAGAGTCGCCGCCGATTTATTCAGGATGATATTTAATTGATATATCATAAAAAATACCGTATGATTGATAGAATAATTCGGAGGGAACACATGTATTACCACCTTATTCGGTAACTCTCGTCATAGCGCCATTCGTTATCAGCATTTCCGCTCTTTGTTGCCTATATTTACTTTTTATTCGCACCACTCTTCATCATCGGAGCTATTCCGAGGACAGTTCGACCTCTCGACACAAAATTCTATCTATTTAAACTAACGTGTCACATCCGATAAAGACTGTCAGGCGCTGGCGTCAATTATTTCACCGCAATGCGCACCGCTTCCGCGTGAGTTAGGCAAGCGTTACTTCATAAACAGGTACCGCGCACATCATCGAAATATTATTTCATCCGTTTCCTCACGAAAGCTCATGCGACTGCGATAGAATATGTATTGTGCCTGTCTCGCATAACGTACGTTAAACAATCTTATATTCTTCTCTACAATGTTTACGAAACGTTGACATTAACGGTGGGTCACGGAGACAATCCATAAACCTCTTAGCGTTCTTAAGACTGTAAAAAGTGTTGCAACAAAATAGGCACGGCATGTGAATGCCTTTGTCAACTTTCCCGTATTTGTCTAGAGAATTAAAAGAATGACCGTATCGAATCGTCGGAGACGGCTAATCGTATCTCCCGTCGAGTTCATTGTTGTCCCCGTAAACACAAGACCTCTACCATTACCGATGCCTGTTGCACGCAACCGGTGCACCCCTACGGACCCGTACAAACTCCAATTTCCCGAGGATCAGAAGTCAAGGCCGCCAATTCTCACGAACGAAGGATCGCTCGCGCTCCGCTTTCCCCTCTCTCTCTCTCCCCCCCTCCTGTTAGAATCGGACGCGATAGCTCTATTGGAGCACTGCATATGGTCGACGAGGAAATTCTCACGCGGTTCGCGGTTCTGCGGTTGGTTGGTTGTCGAAGCGAAGTCAGACTGAGAAAGAGGCAGAGAGAAAGAGAGAGAGCGCGAGGGAAGAGATTAATCGCTGACGAACGCATCTAACGATTCGGTAATCATGTATCATTGCGTAAGTCTACTGGACTAACAATATCGGATTCATGAACAAGACAATGAAGGGAAAACGAGGGTAAATAGCGGGCGGAATGAGCGACACGAGCGGGAATGCGGGAAGATTGTTGTCGCGGAAACAAGAAGTCACCGCGCTTTTACGCGCGGACACCCGGTATTACCGTTGATCGGGCTCCCTCATTACTGGTATGCGCTGCGTACGTATCCATTCGCCGCTCGCCCATTGTTCGCCGATCCGCCAGGAAGCATTGTACCCCGCGGCGAAGGGGCGGGTAATAACGCGGCGCCTTGTTCGTCGATTAGGCGACACAATCGCAGCGCCGGGCTTTTCTTTAATTGGATTACGGTTCACGACGAGTGCGCCCGGTTGCTTCGCGCGCGATCGTTGAAAAATGACCGCGAGAAAAGACCCACAAATCCCCGTGAGAAGTCGCGGATACTAATGCAGCGGACCAGACGTTTTGTCGGATTACACGCAAAGACGGCCGTAGCTTCACTTTCGATGGGACGAGAGATCCTTTGAGGCGTTCACGCTGGATCTGTAAATCGCCTCGAAGAACCCGAGGGATGAAATCGACGTGGATGAAACGGGGATGTAACTATTGATCATGGAGAAAGAAGAAGCTTTTAACAAATATTAAGATAATGGCAGTTTTAATTCATAAAATAACACTTGCGACTCTCAAATCAGATTAAACGTTGAAAAAAATGTTTGGAATTATAAGTGCACACTTGAAATCATGCTACAGTTTCGTGAGCATCATCTTATCATAACCTTATCATCAATCTCTTAAGAGACGTCTTATATCAGGGAGACTGAAGTTCGAATAACAGAGGGCAGTTATCGCCGGAGTACGTTGTAGATGGTTCGTAAGCATGGCTGGAATGAGCGAGGAATGAGCGAGAGAGGGATGAATATAGAGTGCGGACTGTAATAAGACAGAGAAGGGCATCGCGGCACGGGCACGGCAAGATAGGAGAAGAAATAGGAAGGAGAGCTATGGAGAAGGAAGTTGGTGAAGAGAATGCGTGGAACGGAGATGGAACAGAGCCCGAGAGAGGAAGAGGGACCTGGGAAAGAGTGAAGAGGGACAGACAGAAACGAGAGAGAGAGAAACGGAGAGGGAAGGTGACTTGGGCAGTGCGTATCGATCTGGCTGTGTTACGTGCGTGCCGGAGGTTGGGGTCCTAGGCACGGACCAATCGGAGGGCTACTCCTCTCTCTCTCTCTCTCTCTCTCTCTCTCTCTCTCTCTCTCTCTCTCTCTCTCTCTCTCTCTCTCTCTCTCTCTCTCTCTCTCCCTCTCTCCCTCTTTCACTGTTTCTCTCACTCTCCTCTACCTCTCTCCTTATTCCTCTCGCCCATCTACATTGCCGCTCATCCTCCCACTCGCTTCTTCCTACAGCTTCCCGCTTCTATCTCGACACGCACAGATCCGCACGCAGCAGGTACGCACGCAGGCACGCACGCACGCACGCACGCACGCACGCGGGTATGAATGCACGCATCATATACACACGCACATAGCCACCTTCCATATGTATATAGTTGCCTGCCTGATTACGACGGCTGATAACACTATGCGGCCATTTCGGTACAATGAAATGGCGGATGACGACAGGGACCACATTGCCGATGTCGGAATCGGCCGATCGAATGATCACGCTTCGCGTATATATTCACGTCGCTAATTTAAAAAGCTTTCGGTGAATAATTCTGCGACACGCGATATCAGAAAATTAATAGATTTTGTGTTCTGTTATTTTCATTAAAGTTTCACTACGCGCGCTTGGCTGAAGTTTCTGATAACATAATTACTCGCTCCTAACTGTAAACCACGAGGAAACTGTGAGAATCGTGAGAATATTTTATAGCAAAAATTAGATCAGCTTAAATTGTATTAGATTATAGGTTTAAATAAATAGCAATAAATTGATATAAACGTCAAGAGCATAGAAATTTTATTATTAAGCATTTAAAGCAAAGCATTTCAAATGTGTCAGTGGTAATAGCAATCAACAATAATTATAGACGAGCAACAGAAATAATTTCCTAAATTGTTCGTTGAAGTGAAAGTGGCGCTTTTCAAAATGTCAGACAAAGAGACGACGAAATGTGTCATGACTAGCCAGGCATGTTTCATATATTTACCTGCTTGATTATACAGACCGATAGAACGAAGCAACGTCGTCGGCACAATGAAATGGCGGACGGCCACGGTGATCGTCGAGACGTAAGCTACCGGATATCGCCGAGACAGCAAGTATCCGGATGCAAGGTCATTCGCTGAATCGATACGTTAATGTAATCCACGTGTCCGCGATATGGTACGGCCTACTTTATGCACAAGAAAGCCCTAAACAAATCAATGTAGTAAGTAATATGGCGACGAAGCGTATAATTTCCGGCAAGATCGATACGTTAACACGTTCCACGTGTAAAGTCAGTTTTATGCAGAAAAAAAATTAAAATGTAAGTTACAATATTTCAAACACAAAATGCTATAAATAATCGTCAATAAAATTTGATTTATTTTAAAATTCATACCTACCAGCTAATTAGCACATTATTAAAAAATCTAATTAAAAGAATCCTAAACAAAATTATCGACATTTTTATATTTTAAGATGTTTTTAAATTGGTTTTATAAAATTACAAAATTTTATGTATAAAGCATGCACAAAAATAAAAATAGCAAAAAACAATTTTGTACTAAATAATAACAAAAAATTTTTTAACATTATTATACATGTATATTAATCATGATTGGGTAATAATTAGTTAAAAAGTTAAAAGTTAAATAACAAATTAAGAAATTAATCATTTTTAACTTCTATAATAACTTAATTAATTTTAAATAAGTTAATTTTTAATTACAATCAAATGGTTATTTTTGATGAGAAATACATTCTTATAAAAAAAGAATACTTCCTTGTTATTTCACATACTTAATTTACAACATATGTTTATTTAATAAATCATATTGTAATTATTTTGCATTTAAAGTAACATAATTTTAAAATATTACAACATCTTCTAATGTAATATAAATAATACTCTCAAAATTAACTGTTAATTTAACTTAATTTAATTTTAACGCAAATTTTAACTAAGTTTTTTGTTCATGTATTATAATTTTTAATGTAATTAAATTAATTTCATTAAACATTAACTTTAATTTAATTAAAAAGTATATATTAACTTATCCAACTCTAATATTAATTAATAATAACAAAGTTTTTTAATATATTAATAAAATATTAATAAGTTTAAAATATTATTTTCGTTATTGTCATGAAATCATCCTTTACTGTCATAATTTTTGTGCGTACTTTAATCGTAAAAGACTTTCACAATTCGATAAAGTCAATTCCAAGATATTAAAAAAAAAATGGGAAAAAAATACAAATAATCGATAATGTGATAACAAAGTTCTTTAAAAGTGCATCGTGTCAATTAAAAAAGAAGCATCGGAATAAGCTGAACGTTTCCAGTTCAATATCGATTCGATAACTTAAATTGCCGATCAAAACTATCCAATTTAACTATGATACAATCGACGAAATCTGATCGTAGTACATATGTTGGTTAACGGCTCGACCCGCAGCTAGTTCGAGGGGTATCTGGCCATTGTTTGATAAATACCTATCCCATAACTATGCGAGATACAAGCCACAAGCGCGACTCTGTTCACTGCAACGCCGATCGGGTCACTTTATTAACCCACGAGTGTTTCCACCCCATGAAAAATCGCGCCGTTGTTCACGAATCGCGAGTGCCGGGCGGATATTAATACGACACTAGCACGCGCGTGTTACTTTGCGCAGCCTAACAATGAATATTGTTTCGCGGCGAGATTTGTTTCCGGGACAATGCGATAGAAACCGCAAGAGTTCATGAATATTCTCACGGAAGCGGGGTTCTTAGCGGGGGAGGGGAAAAAGAGAGGGAAAAGTTCGGGCGTGTAACGAGAGTTGGAACTTTGAGAAAGTTTCGAGGAAGGGCTCTGACGGGCAATGACGGACTATCTCTCAGTCATCTTGAAACTATTTTCTCTTTATCGACAGATATATAATACGGACCGAAAATCAGAGCGGGAAAATATTCTAAATATTATTAACGATTTGCGAGGGAGTTTTTTCCGCAACTCACTTATCGAATTTGTTCCGTACAATTTGGTACATCATTTGATCCTCCGCGTAATCGGTTACTAATAAATCTTCGTCGCGCATGACACTAAATGTCACGCCATCCGGATCTGTCAGACACACCCAGAAAATATTTCACCGACCATTCTTTGTTACATGACGATTCCATGTTTTAATGTATGTCATTTAATTGTTGCCAAGTACTACTGATTGATCTATAAATTTATTCAACGCTCGCAAGTTTCGTCTCCTCTCACGTCGATGCGTCTTGAGGATTAATCGGTTCTACTTATTGTATTCCCCTCCGTCTCATTTATCTCTATTTTCTTAGGGAAATAAGCCCCGCTCGTAAAATCGCCGTAGATTGCGGGGGAGAGAAAAGGAAACGACACTTCTACCGGGTGTCTCATTGAACCTCGTCGGGGTATTAGCGAGAATTCGGTCGGCCGTGAAGTCCCGGAAACGCGTATACCGACGATTAACGAGGGAATTCGATGAAATCGTAAATTCGTTCGTTCGTGCCTCCCGTTCCTCCCCTGGTCGCTGTACGCGCGAATAAATGGCCGACTCTGTATTTTCGCGCACGCACACCACACAATTATACGCACCATACACACACACATACACAAACGCCGCGCGCGACAACACGGATATATACAGCGACGCTGGGAGAGAAAATATCTGGCATGGCGCGGCCGACACCACCCGGGAGCAGTAAAATTTGCTAAACGATGTAAATAATGGATGGGGACAGTTGGACAGTTTTCAGTTATTTTCCTCGCGCGAGCATAATTCAACCGAAATTTATTGCCGCTGCTCAATTACGCAAAATATTGTCAAAAAACGTGGTGACCGCGGCAACCCTCTCCATTGTGCCATTTCGTTAAAAGCGCCGAGCACTCACATCGTCAGCCACGAGCTTGTTGTTGAGAGTTTCGATAGTACGAGTATTCGCGGATGCATTTCGTTTAATTGCCGTTAATTATCGGCTACAACAATACGATCTCGCAGCCGTAGTCGCACTCTAAAGACGTAGTCAGACGTACGTTAACATGATACGTTAACAACGTTACGACACATGTTAACGTTGTTAAATATTCACAAATTTATCTTACCTTTTCCGACATTGACAGAGAAAATAATGGGCGTTAACAAAGAAAAGATGGAAAAATAAGAGGGAGAGAGAGAGAGAGGGAGAAAGAAAACATTTTGGACGCTAGCTTGACAGGTTTTCGCGTAAAATCATCACGAGAATTCCGAAACCCGAGAGTGACGAGAAAAAAACTACCGACAAACAAATCCGTCCTGCATTTTTTATCACACAACTTTAACGTAAAACTCACACTGCGCTGTAAAAAACGTGGTGCTCGAAAGAGGGCAAAAGAGAGAGAGAGAGAGAAAGAGAGAGAGAGAGAGAGAGAGAGAGGCGAATTCCGCAAACTTGTTATATATTTTCCAGCTTCGTCGTTACATTGAATTTAAACGGATCCCGCAATTTTCGCACACGCTCGACACACATTTCATTAAAAACCAACGTCTCGCGGACCAACGTATTTCTTTCTCCTCGTATACTTTTTCTTTTTCGTTCAATTGTAGTTTGAAACTCGCCGAGCGTGAGTTTTACATCGCTACGCTGCCAGGGTAAACGCCGGCCCTCGACCGGCCGACTCTCTCCCGTGACCGGCCATTTCGAGTTCGATCAGTCTTCCATCGCTCTGTAGGTACGCTTTCCACCTTCACCTCCGCCTTTGTTTCCCCGAAGTAGCAGTGGTCGAGAGGGTAGGTTGTACGCGCGCGAGATACGAATCCTGAGTGGAAATCACGAAAGTCCCGTCGTCGGCGCCGCGGGTTTCAGCCCCTTCTAATCTGGTCGCCTAGGTTTCGCCATCGGGTTTCGTCGAGAAGCGCGGAGGCGAAGACGGCGGAGAGAACTCACCCATCGGTGAGGAAGAGGGAAAAGACGGGGGAGGGAGGGGTTAGAACCGGTTTTCCCAAGGGTACAAAGAAAGGAGAAGGACGGAGAGAGGAAAATCCCGCGCGAGGGCGGGACGAGAAGACGAGGGACACGAAGAGGCAGGATGGAGAAATAGGGGCAGGGTGAGGATAGGAGGCGGTTTAAAGGGTAGCGAACGTCTCGACAAAAGCAACCCTCTTAAAGTTCGCCCTACGCTCTGCCTACCAATGCGACTTCGGATCTCGCGACTCCGCGTGCCAGATTCGCTGGAAGGAGCGTCCCGAGATACGGAAAGGAAAAAAGCCACAGGGACACAGAGTGGACGCGTGTAACAAAGTGATGACGCGCTATTAAAACAAATGATAAATCAAATACGCACGCTCTTGCAGAGAAAATTTTATATCCGTCAAAGATTATACCGATAAAAGCTACGGATCATAAAAAGAAATTTTAGAAAATTTCTATACCATAAATACCACAAATATACTATAATAATTTGATAAAAAAACATAATAAAAATTATAAATTTTATAATTCCTTTCTTGGTCCGCACTTATTGCACTTACAATAATAAGTTTCAATATATTTTCTCCGTGTGCAATTATAAAAAATAAAGAACAAAAAAGAATTAAACATATAGCTGCGAAGAGTTAGTAATTTCAACGCGATTAATCTTGCAAATTTCAAGATAATTACTAATTATATTATTATTATATTATTGAAAATATTTAAGTTCCAGTTCCGGTACGAATTATTCCTGCAGGACAAATACACCGTGCCACGAAAAACAAATTTCAAAGACGGAGCGTGAGTACGTCGCCGGTCTAATCTGGGACGCGGTGCGAGAGCAAACCCTAATCCAGCTTATCCAGAAAGTAATTTTGGGTCCTTTGAAGGCAGTCCTCCGCGCGGTCGGGCGCCCCAAAAGAAATCGTCAACCGTGGATGAGAAAAGGCGGGAGACGAGAGGAGCGCGAAACCCGCGACTTCCGCCGAATACTCAAGAAGAACCACGGAGACGCGAAACTTTTCCTTGCGGGATTCTGACTATCAGCGCGTAGATCGCTTGTTCCTCCTGATTCCGCTCGAGGAAATTAGCAAGGAAAAAAGGGAGGAAAAGAGAGAGAGAGAGAGAGAGAGAGAGAGAGAAAGATTTGGTGGGAGATTTCCGACTACGATAAAGTCTCGGCAGAAGGAAAAATTAAGCGTCACGAGTGTGCTTAAATCCTTCTTTGACTTCCAGAGTTGCACGGATATTCA
Organism: Monomorium pharaonis; assembly: GCF_013373865.1. NCBI lineage: Eukaryota > Metazoa > Arthropoda > Insecta > Hymenoptera > Formicidae > Monomorium > Monomorium pharaonis. The sequence continues at coordinate 10,606,008 of NC_050468.1, read as the reverse complement.
AGACTTATCGCGAAGCCGCAGATTTCTTCTTTGACGAAAATATATAGTGATTCCTTATTCGAAACTCTTAGTTCCTAAGTGACGTCAGTTTAATTGATATAAAACAGCATAATTGAAATATTTTTGAAAACTCTCTTATTCTCTCTGAAATTATTAGCATTTTTATAACATTTATTTATCGTCGTCATAATCCATTTCAATTCTTATATCTTAACATCTCTTTGTTAACACTTGATATCGCAAAAATATGTCCCGTTAAGATAAACGCCACTTGACATTAAAGAAAGATTAAAATTTTACTATCTGTTGATTCTTTCAAACCTTACTCTACATAAATTCCTCAAGTTTCAAGTTTAAGAGTAAAAAATTATCGACATACTTTTCGAAACAAGCGTTATTCATCTTTCGACTTTCGACTTCGTTATTCACTACTGCTAAGTTGTAAAATATAAAATATAATCTTCGAGTATAAAAGAAAATGCACGATATTGATTTCGATGGCATATATTTTCCTGTGAGTTTTCTTTTCTGGTTTTCACATAACGCTTGAAAATTATAATTACATCTTAATATCATTAAAAACACCGGTGTGTCTTCAATATCTTACGGCAATATCACAGGCGACACTTGAGAAACCAACCGTAATTCGCATAACGTTCTTCGTGTAAGTCTAGCCTATCCGATTTCACAGAAAGTCTGCTGAAAAGATGAAACGCTAGAGCTTCCTGTTCTATGACGGCGTAGCAAAGAGTACGGGACGAGGGATTTTATCAAACTTTAAGGAAGTGGGATCGACAAACCGGCGATGAGATACGCGAGGAATGCTTACCGTGCAATTGATTGGCGGTTATCGACCGACAGATAAATATCTAGTTTCGTAACAAAATTCGCAAAGATAATAACATCGTGCAGCTGGGGTCTCATCTTTGCGTGATTAACAAAGTAACACAGAACATTTAACGACTAATTGTCTTGTAATTAATAATTTATAGCATACTTAAATTAATATGTTAATACAACAAAGTTAACCTTTGGAGTTTTTATTTAAACTATTGTTTTATGAAAATTATCTGCATCATTTCAGAATAGAATCAAAATAGCGAATTATTAGAGTATCAAACTACATAATCTTATCAGAACTCAATTCAATGAGATATTCGGCAAGAAGATAACTCTCGTAATCTTTATGACCTTCGAACAAATAACTCTGATACAATCGACACAATATAGATTTTAGTTTGTATTTTAAACTCTTAGTCATATTAAATTAATGCTCGTTTAACTACCAATTCTTTCGATAATCAAACAATTTGAGGAATTCAAAAACGTCCTACTTGAATTATTTCAATCTTCTGAGGCCATAAATTAAGTACAACTAAACAATCCTAATCTGAATTCAGTTAGAATAATAAAATTAGATACATATATTGTAAAAAAAAAATAAAAACTAGTTATTCCTTCTTGCTATAAATATAATTTTCTTTAAATTTTTCTTGATATAATATAAGTAATTCAGATAATCAGTTGTTAACAATTAATCAAATAATTTGATCATTAATTCTATATAAAATTGTTTAAATTTGAAGCTTTCTTGAGCGTCTCACTTCAAATCGCACGCTGTTAGATTGCACGATTCGTTTTAATCTTACATCTGATTTCTGTACTAGACAAATTAAAAAAATAATATAATCGATAACGCAATCAATTGTGGTGACATATTACCAACAATAAATATCTGGAATCAAATTGGCAAATTATCATTAATCAATAAATTATGGCGGGGAAGGGGGTAAAAGATGAGCAAAAAGATGAGATGTGCCACAATCGACATTGGCGGGTGTGGAACGGAGAAGAAAACGCGAGAGGAAGAGTTTATTCTGCATATCGAGAGTACTTGATGCATTGTCACTCGAGGTCTACCCTTGGTCCATCATCTAGGCGATTCGAAACATCCTTGCTGCAATACATGTGCCGTTGCGCCAACTATACGTTACTGCCGTTGCATTCATGTAATGTATATACAAACACAATCCAACTCACGCGTGTACATAGGTACCTAAGTATACCCTCGAGTGGAGGAACTGAACAACGCCGTGCAAGATTGACTGCCGCCATTAAGGAGATACTTCCGATTTATATAATTTTATCTTTAACATTCGATGAAAAGCAAAGATAAAATAATATCTGGCACTCGAGTTTCTGAATGCAGCCTTGAAATATTGAAACCTTCAATAAAGCAAGTATATAGATATTTTATATTTTTCAAATAAATTAAACAAAATAATTTTAATAATTATAAGAAGATCCAATACCAGCATACAACTTTAATCAACAAACAATTAAATAATCGCGATATTGAATATCTTGATAATTTATCACTGTGCAACAGACCTGTATTTCATACATACGAGTTATCGGACTGATTTCGAAAAGGAAGTTGCGACTTTCGCGTGTAATCGGCCGGATTAAAAAAAGAGCATTCTATCAAGATGGAATGTAAATCCCGGAAATCACAAGTTTCCGTAATCCGATCGTCGTACGCCTCCGTGTCGTACGCCGGATCACCCGGTTGAATTTCATAGGCACGCGTAGGTTATTACCTAACTCTCGCGTAGTCGCATGCATAGAATAGCCGGCCGGTTGAGCCGCGGCTCGGGCGCGCGTATACTCGGGGTCCGGCCCGCAGTTACGTATCTAGAAGCTCGCCGCCGGTTGGTCCGGGGCAAGTAGGTATGTTCTGTACTGTATTATACATATATGTAGTGAAGGCTGAAGGGTCCTCACCGCCGCAACATTACGCTGATTGCCTGAATTATCCGCAACCAGCCTGCCTGTACTCTCCGCTATACACAAATCCATATATAGTCAAGCGATCCTACCTACATATACGTGTGTGTGTGTGTGTGTGTGTGTGTGTGTGTGTGTGTGTGTGTGTGTGTGTGTGTGTGTGTGTGTGTGTGTTTTGTATACATGTATGCATGTAGAGTGTACACACATACACACACATTTTATTTACATATATATACATATATACATATGTAAAAGCGCATACACGCGCGACCTGCTTCCTCCCGATTGCTCTCCGTCTATGTTGCAGCAGCTGCATACACGCATTCGCGAGCTATGCTCGCGTACTCACGTGCTTCGGTACGTGCGGCTAATGTAATGTGAGTGTGTGTGTATGTGTGTGTAAATCGTATACATATTTAACACATACACTGCATGTATACATGTATGAATCTCTACGAATGCGCATGTATGTCACGAAGATGGTTCACGAAGAGAACATTGAAAACGGAGCTACATGCAAGCGCGAAAAACGCGCGATACAAGTATGAAGGTGAAATAATGAATCGAGAAGAGGTTACGTAAAGATCCTACATCCCCGATGCTGATGCTGTGCGGCATGCGCGTTATCTGCCGTACCGGCAAACCGTCACGAATCGACCATTTTATTTTTCAGCACGGTGCGACGTGCCAAAATGCTTTCATCTCTAATACTATCAACGAATTTGAAAGAAATTTAGACATTAACTGAAAAGCAATAAAATTATTCACTTCCTCTCACAAAATTCAAGTTCATATCGATCAACAAAAAAACAATTTTTAACTACACAGTCGATTTAGAATGAATGTTAGTAAAAATACAGAATTTATGTTATCGCAAGCAAGGAACAGCTAAAGATGGATACAGATGACTCTGGGCAACGGCAGCTCTAGCCATGAATTCATTTCGACCGTAGCGCGAAGTTGCAACAGACTGACGAAGGGGATGAAAGGGCAAGGAAGGGTTAAGGACGCGTATCATACCGTTTGATTAATGTACTTCACTCGTACATATCCGCCTACCTCTGGGCGATCCTGCTTACACACAGATAGCTTCGGGCACGCGCGTCATTTGTTAGTTACGCTACGAGGTGAAGTAACATATATGTATACACGGCAGCAACAAAACGTTATGGAAAAGCGATATAGTGCATACATATATGAGAATTCGCGATAGTGAATAAAATAAAAATTTAGCATACCAGCTCTTTTTCTTACAATAAATATTACAACAAAACAAATCATGTTACCAAAATCTGAATTATATATTAAATATCCAATTGTAAAAATAGGATAAATCTAATTTCCTTAATAAGTATTCAATAAAAGATAATAAAACCATTTAAATAATACATACAAAAGTCAAACTTTATAGCCCTAATATTTACGATACAGATTTTAAGAGATTTCTTTCTGAAAAAGAATTTAAGAAATTTGTTTCTGAGAGAAAGAATTAACATTTGTCATGTTAACAGTACAAGCGGAGTCTCGATTGATCTTTGTTCTCAATTAATCTGATAAATTAAAAGTGCACATTTCTTAAACATGATGTCTTATATTTCGTCACATGTAATTCGTCATATGCAAGAGATACGTCAGAATCTAAAAAAGCTCTAGATAAGAAATACTAACGTTCTTTCAGATTTTTGTCGATTATATTATAATAGCTCGAAATGTACATGACCGTCATCCTCATATTTATTCAATGTAAGTTTTATCAGTCGAGGACTGGACCTTATACCAAGGCAAATATAGATCACAAGATATAAATGATAAGTACGTCAGCGTCAATTTCAATGATAAGTAAGTTGAGTGAAAGAAGAACTCTTACTCATTATTTTGTGACTAAGCTCACATGTAACACTTTCTTAAAGTATGATAAAATCATTTGTATGTTCGACATTCTTATGTGAAAAAGAGAGAGAGAGAGAGAACAGAAAAAGACCTTATAGTTATACAGTTTTATTTTTATAAAAAGTAATTAATTCAAATATTAATTTATTAACATCAATAATTTTTCATTTCAAGATTGCACAAATGTATGTGAATCAATTGTATAACTTCGACATGAGAGATAATCAGTGCAGAAGAAAATATTGATTCAATTATCTTAATTGTTGAATTCGCTCGAGCGTAGTATATCTTAAGATACTCATCTGATATGACGTCATTTTCTAAATCACTTTCAATTTACTTTAATGTTATATAAAACATTAAAAAATGTTAATTGTATCTTAATAATATCCAGATCAAAACATAAAATAAAATATTTTTATACAGAACTTCTCTCTTTCTGTCTTCCAAAAAAGATTTCGGTCTCTCTCTCTCTCTCTCCTCCCCCCTCTCTCTCTCTCTCTCTCTCTCTCTCTCTCTCTCTCTCTCTCTCTCTCTCTCTCTCTCTCCTCTCCCCTCCCCCTCTTTCTCAATAAAAATCTATATTAAATTTAAAAAATTTGTGTCTAAAATGTGTAATTAGGTTAAAAAAAAAATATATATATATATATATTATATATATATCATATTATTAAAAAATTTATTTATGTTTTCATCCTTACCATTGAACCATTACTAGTACCATTGAACATTTGAATAGAACATTCTTACTATATTTTCGAAAGTATATTTAAATCAGTTACTTGAAGAACAGCATAAATCTGACTGTTTTTTATATTATGTACCATATAATCATATTCAATGATCAATATAAATCACAGTAGTATACTAAAATATTAAGGGTTGGTTTTTTTCATAAATTCTGTAATTTTCAACAAAAATGTCATTAAATATGTTCCATATAATTAAGAAATTCTATTTTATATATACGATAATGCTGATTTTATTACAAAATATAAATAAAAACTTTAAAAATTAGTTTTCCTAAGTCAGTTTCAAAGGTGATACGCTCCACTCAATTTATGTGTGTCAGATAATGAGAAATCATTTATATATTTTCAATTATTTTTAGTACTGCAGTTGTAAAAAACTTTTCAATTTTTTGAAAATAATTTTTTTTTTATTTACATTGTTTTTTAAATGATTAATTGTCTTTAATTAGAAAGGTAGCTTATCAATATCTTTGCATTGTCTTATTTAAGCAAAAGATAAAATTTTCATTGAATTAACGAGAATATTATAATATTGTACAATTTCTTTTTAACAACTTTAAATTGTTCCAACGGTCAGAAGATATTGCATTAACTTAGAAAGCTTTAATGATAAAACGTTTTACGAGTTCCGATTGCTATCTAACCGAAAATCATACTCAAGGTTATTTTGTAGTGTCTTATTAAATTATTATATATCTTTTATCAATAATAAATATAAGTCATGTTTGATTAGAATCAAATGAAACGATAAGAGCAGCGTGATATAAAATTACATTTTTAATCCCACATTTTGCATCTCAGTTCACGAAATATTGCTTCACGATCGTTGTTATAATTGCATAAAGGCTGTTCATTATTTGTGGTCTAAAGCAAACATACTCTGGCATGATTCTTCTACATAATTCTTCACAAAATACTGTAACTAATAATCTTTTTTTTCGGCGAAACTATATCTTCGACAGATATGATCTGTCCTTGGGTTTTAAGATAACATGATGCATATTTATAAAAGCCGATTCCCCATGATTTTCGCCAGTCGCAGATTTAAATCGAATCGGAGAGGTGTTAACTAACGAGAGGTGTTAATAAAACGTTTTCTAAGTTCGGGTTACGCATAGGCGAGGATAGGCGATGAAGGGTGAGTGTTGAAACAAAAACATTTCTATAATAGAACAAATCATTAAAACAAAATAATCAATACACGTTCCAAATGTATATAATCCAAATGTATATAAATAATTAACAACCATTTGATTGATTTGCACATCATGTCGCATAGTAATTAACATTTTTAACAATGTGATTTTTGTTTGGCATAGGAATATACGTACTCGCCGTCGCCTTCTTGGCATGTTGGGCCGTGAGCGTCGCGAATTCCGATCAACCTGAGCAATCCATTTCGGAAGATGGCTCCCCTCAGGCCGACATTCTCACAGAATGCCCATTCCCAGAAGAATTTCCGGAGAACACCACAACCAACCTCCCGCACGAATACGATTGCACGAGATTTTACAAGTGCTTCTTGGGTGAAGGAGTCGAGCAATTATGTCCCCTTATGAGAAAAGGAGATCCAGTATCGAGGCTGCACTACAATAGACGTCTACAAGTCTGCGATTGGCCGTGGCAAGCAGGTTGCGAAAGTTGCCCTGGAAGAAATCCAGACGGATCGTATCCACCAACGTCTAGAATAAGTGGACCCAATAATTGCCACTACTATGAGTGCATAAATGGTCAGCCATATCTGCGTCAATGTCCAGATTATACATGCTTCAGTCGCACATGTCAAGAATGCGTTTCAAACAGAGACGGTGGAAAATGTGGTCCAGGTCGTATTACTACAACTTCAACTACAACAACTCGATCTCCACCTCCACCTCTAGGTTGTTTAAATTCAAACGGATCCACAAGTCCGAGCGGCGATACGCAAGCACACGACTGTGACTGCGCTAAGTATCTTACATGTCATGCTCCAGATTGGATCGCTGATGGGCAATGTCAAGGCGGTCTACATTACAGCCCCTCAAGAAAAACATGCTTGCCACCGAACGAAGCTAACAACTATGTTTGCAGACGAAATGACTGGTCAGAATAAAAGAAATTAACATAATATTCGAAGTTTAGTCTCAAAAATGGACAAAGTCACAAGTGCAGATTACTGTACAGATATCAATATTAAAAAAAGGGATCTACTGTCTTTTCCTCGGGAATCTTCTTCGATAAGGATAAAAATGGCTACTTATCCCTCCCAAAAAATATACAAATACCCAAATGTAAAAACCATGGAGAAATTTGTGCATAGATAATCATCGCTTTTGGAAGATACTAATTAGCAAAAAATAGTGACAAGTATACGAGAAACAAATTTCTTCAAACTATTATTATTATTATTATATTTGTAAGAAAGTAGATTAGTTTCCTAAGATATTTTAATAAATGTGATAATATATGTAATCGTTTCTTTCGAACCCTGCCAATATAATCCTCTAATAGTCTAATAAATCACAAGTGTACACACACACACACTCTCTCTCTCTCTCTCTCTCTCTCTCTCTCTCTCTCTCTCCCTCTCTCTCAATAAAAAATTATATTAAATTTAAATATTTATGTTTAAAAATTATATGTTTAATCTAATTAGGTGAAATGTAGTATTATAAAAAAACTTATTTGTGTTTTCTTGTTTAAAACTATTAAATGTTTGAATAAAACATTTTTAATATATTTCTAAATTTAAAAGTATTTTTAAATGAGTCATTTAAAAAACAGCAATCAATTTCTATCGATCAATCAGAAGATAACCAATTAGAAGATCCTGAATCAAAAGAGATACACAACTTGTTTTAACAATTTTTCAACAATCTCGTAAGTTAAATACTTTTTCTAAATATTAGATTCATAAAAATTGTGTGAAAAATTAATAATTATTTTCTTAATGTTATATTCTGTAAGATACTAAATAATCAATACGAATCACTTTACTGCACTAGAATATTACGAGTTTGTATTTTTATAAATTCTATATTTTTAAATAAAAACATCATTAACTATATTTCTCATAACTAAACAATTCTATTTTATTTATATGACAATGCCGGTTTTATTAAGAAACAATATAAATCAAATTTTTAAAAATTACTTTCTTTCATTCAGTTTTAAAAGTGACACGTTTCACTCAATTTGTTAGTCAGATAATAAGACATTCTTTACATGTTTTTAATTATTTGTAGTACGGCAATTATAAAAAACAATTCTTTCAATTTTTTAAAAGTAAACATATTTTTATTTATTTAAATTCTCAAATAATCGATTGTTTTTAATACGAAAGATGGCTTATATATATCTATGCACTGTCTCACTTAAGCAAAAGATTAAAATTTTTATTAAATTGTTGAAAATATTTCAATATTGTATAATTTCTTTTAACAATTTTAGATCATTCCAACGGTCAGAAGTTCTTGTATGAACTTAGATAGCTTTAATGATAAAACGTTTTACGAGTTCGTATTGCTATCTAACCAAAAATCATACTTTTAACAATAATAAATGTCATGCTTGATTAAAATCAAATGAAACGATAAGAGCACTGTGACATAAAATTTTATTTTTAATCCCATTTTTTTACGTCCTAGTCTACGAAATATCAGTTCACCATTGATGTTATAATTGCAGAAAGACTGTTCATTATTTGTAGTTTAAAACAAACAGACTCTAGTGCAATTTTTCTACATAATTCTTCACGAAATAATATGATTAATAATCTTTCCTTTCGGCGAGGAAAGTATATCTTCAATAGATATAATCTGTCCTTGTGTTTCAAGATAACATGCTGCATATTTATAAAAGCCGATCCACCTGCATTTCGCCAGTCACAGATTTAAACCGAATCGGAGAGGTGTTAACAAACGAGAGGTGTTTTCTAAGTTCGGGTTACGCATAGACAAGGATAGGCGATGAAGGGTGAGTGTTGAAATAAAAACATTTCTGTAATAAAACTTATCATTAAAATAAAATAATCAATACACGTTGTGTGCCAAAAATTTTTAATCCAAATGTTTATAAATAATTAGCATTTGGTTATAATAAAAGTCGATCAGATTAATTTATAGATCACGTCGTATCGCGACTAACATTTTTGATTTTTGTTTGACATAGGAATATACGTACTCGCCGTCGCCTTCTTGGCATCTTTGGCTGTGAGCGTCGCGAATTCCGATCAACCTAAGCAATCCATTTCGGAAGATGGCTCTCCTCAGATCATTCCCACAGTATGCCCATTCCCAGAACAATTTCCGGAGAACACCACAACTAACCTCCCGCACGAATGGGATTGCACGAGATTTTACAAGTGCTTTTTGGGTGAAGGAGTCGAGCAATTATGCCCCCTTATGAGAAGAGGAGATCCAGTATCGAGGCTGCACTACAATAGACGTCTACAAGTCTGCGATTGGCCGTGGCAAGCAGGTTGCGAAAGTTGCCCTGGAAGAAATCCAGACGGATCATATCCGCCATCGTCTAAAATAAGTGGACCCGATAATTGCCGCCAGTACTATGAGTGCATAAACGGATATCCAACTCTGCGTGAATGTCCATCTCATACATGCTTTAGTCGCACATGTCAAGAATGCGTTTCAAACAGAGACGGTGGAAATTGCGGCTGGGGTCCAACCGTACCTACACGTCCAACTATACCAACAAGGCCAACTCCACCTGTAGGTTGTCGAAATTCGGATGGATCCACGAGTCCGAACGGCGATACGCAAGCACACGACTGTGACTGCGCTAAGTATCTTACATGTCGTGCTCCAAATTGGATCGCTGATGGGCAATGTCAAGGCGGTCTACATTACAGCCCCTCAAGAAAAACATGCTTGCCACCGAACGAAGCTAACAACTATGTTTGTAGGCGAAATAACTGGTCAGAATAGAAAAAAAAAATTAACATACTAATCGAAGCTTATTCAAAAACGGATGTCACAAATGCGGTTGCAGATTACTGTACCGATATCAATATAAAAAAAAGATCCATTGTCTCTTTCTCAGAAATTCTTCTTCGATAAGTATAAAAATGGCTCCTTCTCTCTTCTCGTCACCTCTCCCGAAAAATGTACAAATACCCAAATGTAAAAATTATAGAAATTTGTGCATAGATAATCACCAATTTTGGAAGATACTAATTAGTAGAAAATAGTGACAAGCATACGAAGAACAAATTTGTTAAAACTATTATTATTATTATATTTGTAAGAAAGTAGATTAGTTTCTTAAAATATTTAAATAAACCTAATAAAGTATAAATACTTGTTTCCTTTAAACCCTGCCAATATAATTGTCTAATAAATCACAAGTACACACACTCTCTCTCTTAAAAAAATTATATTTAAAAAAATTTGTGTCTAAAACTTATGTTTAATCTAATTAGTATACAATATAGTATTATAAAAGAAATTTATTTGTGTTTTCTTGCTTAGAACTATTAAATATTTGAACAGAACATTTTTATTATATTTTAAAATCCAAAAGTATATTTAAATCGGTTACTTGAAGAACAGCATATATAAGTTTCTGTCGATTATTAGGAGATTATCAATTAGAAGACTCTAATTCAAAAGTGATACATACACAATTTCTTTCAACAGTCTCGTAAACTAAATACTTTTTTCTAAATATTAAGTTTATGAAGCTTATATGAAAAACGTTATAAATCAATGACTATTTTTTTACATTATATTCGATTAGACACACTCAATAATCAATATGAATCACTTTAATATCACTGAAATACAAGTATTTTTTAAATAAATTCTGTATTTTTAATAAAAATATCATTAAATAACTTCCATATAATTAAAAAATTTTATTTTATACGACAATGTTGGTTTTATTAAAAAATAATAGAAATAAAAATTTTAAAAATTAGTTTTTTAAAATCAATTTTAAAAGTGGTACGTTCCCTCAATTTATGTTTGTCAAATAATGAGGCTTTCTTTATATATTTATAATTATTTTTAATACTGCAATTGTAAAAAAATAATTTTTTCAACGTTTTGAAGGTAAAAATTTTTCATTTATATTGACTTTCAATTACAAAGATAGCTTTGGATTATCTCATTTGCAAAAAATTAATTTTTTTAATTAATAAACATTTCAGTATTGTGTAATTTCTTTTTAACAGTTTCAGATTCGTTCCAACGGTCAGGAGTTCTTGCATTAACTTATAAAACATTAATGATAAAACGTTTTACGAATTCCAATTGCTATCTAACCGAAAATCATACTCAAGATTACTTTGTGATGCCTTATTAACTTGTTATATATCTTTTAACAATTATAAATATAAGTCATGCTTGATTAAAATCAAACGAAACGATAAAAGTAACGTGATATAAAATTTAATTTTTAATCCCATATTTTGCATCCTAGTTCACGAACTATTGGTTCAATTGATGTTCTAATTGCATAAATACTGTTCATTATTTGTGGTCTAAAACAAATATACCCTGACGCAATTCTTCTACATGCTTCTTCACTTTCACATACTTCTTCAAAATAATGTGAATAATCATTTCTTTCGGCGGGGAAAGTATATCTTCGATAGATATAATCTGTTCTTGCGTTTCACGATAACATGATGCATATTTATAAAAGCCGATCCACCTGAATTTTGCCAATCGCATATTTAAACTGAATCAGAAAAGTGTTAACGAAAGGTGTTAATAGAAAGTTTTTTAAATTCGGGTTACGCATAGGCGAGGATAGGCGATGAAGGGTGAGTGTTAAACTAAAACATTTGCATAATAAAACTAATTATTAAAATAAAATAATCAATACACGTTGTGTGTCGAAAATGTTTAATTTAAATGTACACAGTAAAAAATAAAATTCTAATTTTTACATTTTTTGCATGTCCCCCCCAAAAAATGTCTGCTCTGAACTTTAAGTTAAAATAACTCATTTATCATGTGTTACTTATTAACACATGAGCAGTGTTAAATATATAACACAATACTTAACATTTATTAATGTTATTATGACTTTAAGTGTAATGTTAAAACAAATGTAATGTTAATACAAAGTAATTTAGAACAACATGAAAGAATAGTTATAACAACTCATAAAAACGTTAAAAGGACATTTTCATTTATGTTAGTTTAACATCATTGTTCAGTTAATATAGAAATAAACATGGTATATTAATACTTTTAACCCAGAAATGTGTTAATTTTAACATATTTCGAAAATCACCCTTAAAAATATAACAACTCATAAAATTGTTGATACAACACAATAAAATGTAAAAAATGCAAAAATGCCTTGATTCAAGAATTTTATACTTAAAATAGTCAAGAATAAATATTTTTTGTTTAAAAATAAATTAATGTTAAGGTAAAATAAATTTTTTTTTAATTGAAAGCAAAATTTGCTATCACAATTCTGTCCTCATTTTTTTCGATCCCTTTTAGAGACTAGCGTATTTCATTCTAGTATTACAAGTCGGTAAAATCTTACTTCCTTCCGCGCTCTTAGCGAACTCCTTTTATTCACCCAGAAAGTACAAGAAAACACGCGCCACAAACCCACATGGTGGATAGTAAAAAAAATATCATCTTAAGAAAAAAATATACACAAAAATTTATTTATTATTTTAACTTAAATTATATGTAACAAATAACATTTAATTAGTAAATTGGACTATCTTGTATGTCAAAGTATTTATAAGTATTTAAAAAATAACTTTAACTTTTTTAGAATGTTAAATTGACTTTCAAACATGTAAATTGTTTAAAATAATTTTGTTAAAATCACTCAAAATAATATCCCATTTCTACAAAACCAAAATGTTAAATTACAAAGTTGACATAAATGTAATACATAAAAATGTTAAAAAAATAATAACATATAAGTTGTATATTTATTTTACAATGAAATAGTAGTCGAAATGTGGAAACACAAGAAAATTTTAACATATGGACGCACAATTTTTTACTGTGTATATAAATAACTAACATTTGATTGTAATAAAAATCCACCAGATTAATTTATTACAGATCACGTCGTATCGCGACTAACATTTTTGATTTTTGTTTGACATAGGAATATACGTACTCGCCGTCGCCTTCTTGGCATCTTTGGCTGTGAGCGTCGCGAATTCCGATCAACCTGAGCAATCCATTTCGGAAGATGGCTCTCCTCAGATCATTCCCACAGTATGCCCATTCCCAGAACGATTTCCGGAGAACACCACAACTAACCTCCCGCACGAATGGGATTGCACGAGATTTTACAAGTGCTTCTTGGGTGAAGGAGTCGAGCAATTATGCCCCCTTATGAGAAGAGGAGATCCAGTATCGAGGCTGCACTACAATAGACGTCTACAAGTCTGCGATTGGCCGTGGCAAGCAGGTTGCGAAAGTTGCCCTGGAAGGAATCCAGACGGATCATATCCACCATCGTCTAAAATAAGTGGACCCGATAATTGCCGCCAGTACTATGAGTGCATAAACGGATATCCAACTCTGCGTGAATGTCCATCTTATACATGCTTTAGTCGCACATGTCAAGAATGCGTTTCAAACAGAGACGGTGGAAAATGTGGTCCTCCTATTCGTCCTCGTACTTGTCGAAATGACGATGGATCCGAAAGTCCGGACGGTTCTAAGAAAGCACACAGATGTGACTGCTCTAAGTATTTGACATGTCAGGCTCCAAATTGGATTCTTGACCAATGTCAAGGCGGTCTACATTTTAGTCCCTCAAGACAAATATGCTTGCCACCGAACGAAGCTAACAACAACATTTGTGGGCAAATTAACTAATCAGAAAATAAAAATTAACATACTATTCAAAGCTTATTTTCAAAAATGGATGATGTCACGACTGCGGTTGCAGATTACTATACAAATACAAATATAAAAAAGTGATCCACTGTCTTTTCCTCGAAAATTCTTCTTCACTAAAAATAGAAACCTTCTCTCCTTGCCAGCCCCCTCGAAAAATATGCAAATAACCAAATATAAAAAATATGGAGAAATTTGCGCACAGGTGATCATCAATTTTAAAAGATGTTAATTAGCCAAAAATAATGAGTATACAAAAACAAATTTGTTCAAATTATTATTATTATATTTGTAAGAATGGATTAGTTTCCTAAAATATTTTAATAAATCTGATAATATATACCTACATATAATTGTTTCCCCCCTTCGAGAACTCTACCAATATAATCCTCTAATATAAATCACAAGTACACACACACACACACACCGCTATTTTTTAATTTCCAACTTAGATAAAAAATTATAAAAAAATAATCTTATTGATAATCTGTAACAAGATAAGTTAGAAAACTTCCATTATCGCTCGCATATAATTATAATACTAATTCTGTTATAATATCAATTATAATAACAATACCAATACTACACACACAAAAAATTACTCTTAAATTGAAACATATGTATCAAGCAACGTGGTAGCAGCGTGACGCCAAGTGCAAGAAAAATCGTGCCGCGTGACGCAAACTTTACTACGCAATTATTATATCATGGCGCTATTTGGAATTAGCTTCATCTATAACTAAGCTTTATCTGAAATTTAACTGTCAAATTCACTTTCAGTTAAAATATCTTAGAAACTAAAATTATAATCAAAAATCTAATGGCAATTTTATTATATAATATTGATGTGAAACTTTCGAATGCGACCAGTCCGATTAAAATTGATACACTCATTTATGAGATCTCGAGATTTAATGCGCGAAAAACTTACTAGAGTTGTTCTCCACAGATTCATATGTACACACGTACATAAAATCAGTTTGTCTTCTGATATAGTAAAACCAAATAGTATTCTTAATTTTTAAACTAATTTTATTCGAAATTTGTAATAAAATTACAAATCTAAATATTAAAGCTATACAAAGATATCTGTCAATGCAAATAGGTATAAAATTATTAGTGCAATCTTTCATTACAGTGAAAATATAATTGAGGTACATTATACAAACATGATAAAATGCAAAAAACGGTGTTAATAAATGTTTAAGTATAAAGAAATGCAATTGGCCTCGAAATGCTAAAAATGCATTCATATTCTTTGCAGAACAAATAAAATAAAATATATTAGATTATGGAAATATATCTACATACATGTAAAATTAACACATTTAAAATGCGTAATGAAACTTAATGTAATTAAAAAAAGAAATAATTCTTTAATTTTCACAAAAAGGAATGAAATCCCATAAAAAAATTTAAAAAGATAAAAAAGATACACTAAATACATAAACGCATGCTCTGATTTTCAGATTAATACAATTAGCCAAGTATACATTTAAAAAAAACTTAAAGAAATTTAATAAACACTAATTAAAAAATTATATAAATAAAATTAAAAAATAATAAAATTAGCCAAGTATTTTTAAAAAAACTTAAAAAAACCCTATAAAAATTTATTCAAAAATTATTTAAAAAATAAAAATGTTATCAATGATAAGAGATAGTAAAACAAAAAACTTGACGTGCCCAACTCGTATTAATTGCATTCTTGTATATACATTTATTAATATCAATGATAAAGAGCCTTAGAAATACAGAAAAAATAGAAACCGGACACGCTAAATTTTTTGTTTCATTATCTTTTATCATTGATAACATTTTCTCTCTCTCATTTTTAAAATAATTTTTGAATAAATTTTTATAGGGTTTTTCTAAGTTTTTTAAAAATATACTTGGCTAATTTTATTATTTTTTAAATTTTATTTATATAATTTTAAAATCGATGTTCATTAAATTTCTTTAAGTCTTTTTTAAAAATATATTTGGCTAATTGTATTAACCTAAAAATCATTTTTAAGAGCACGCGTTTATTTACTTGGCGTATCTCTTTTACCTAATTTTAAAGGTTTTTTTATGAGAGTCAAATAAATTAAAAAATGCAATTATTTTTGTTTTATATGCAAGCAATAATATTTAGTCTTCTGCGAATAATTGTATAATTTAAAATTTTAATTATACTATAAGTTTATTTCAATATTATAATACTCATATAAAGTATGCTTACTTCGATTATAATATATCTTTTGATTTTTTTATAAATTTCAAAGAAGATGAATATTGCTTTTTCTTGTACCATGTGTACGTAAAACTTTTTTATATAATATTAATTTGTTTACATGTCGAAAGGTTTAGATTAGAATATATATTAAAATTAGCACAACAATTAATGTTATTTATTTTAAAATATTAATTTTTCAAATTTTTTATTCTTTATTGCTATATATATTTGTCTTCATACAAATGTACATTATAAATTTTTTTAAACATTTTCAATCTTAAAATGCTAACCACAATAATATCGTGCCTCCCACAAAGTTTATATGTGCACCAAAGCCGGCTGTGTATTTCTCTCCCCCAAGAAAAAAAAATTTTGGTATATGGTGGAATTCTCTAAATCTTAGAGGATTTTATTCTTATTTAAACTTCAAATGGCACACAATGAAAAAAAAAGCACATGCGAGCGTATGACGCAACAATGTAATCGACTCATCGGCTCTAGCAGAAAAGCGTGATGAAATAAACGTGAACGTATCTCACGCGAGAATTAAAAATTCTTATTTCAACAATATGATAGGATTAACGAAACTTTATTAATCTTAAATTTATTAATCAATTAATATTTTAATTTTTAAAACACGAAATTGTGAAATAAATTGTGTAAATAAATAAATACTCTTTATAACTTAATTTTATCATATAAACAGCTCATTCTACGAAGCTCATTATAACATATTATCAAATAAAAAAAATCCAATCTTATTTTTAAAAGATAAATTTTGCTTCAAAAATACTATTATTTTCCATTCAATACTTTATTTTATTTAAGAAAATTATTCTTCAATAATAAGAATATATTTTTGTCAGTGGAACAATAAAACTTCTTCATGCAAGTAATTTATATCTGTTTAACTCTCCATAATTTTATTTGAAAATTTATATGTCGAGAATAAACATAATGGCTTAGTTTACATCATCAAAACCTTAGTACGCGTATTAAGTTTGGTGCGCACGCCTTAGTACGGGCGCGTTTACATCGAATGTACTAAGCATGTACTGTGAAAAATATAATACAAATTTAATTCATGTTGATGTCTCCTACTAAGACATTTTCACACCGGTTTTTAGATTTTAGCCCTGAGATTATGCTCAATTGCTAAATTCTCTCTAAAATGCGTTTTATGCGTTTACATCGACATTTGTATCACTTGGTACGCGTATCAGTTTAGTACGATACTCTTACTTGATACGCTCGTACCAAATTGATCCGGCAGCGTTTACATCGTGCGTACTAAATATTTAGTACGAATTTGATACAAATATGGTACCTGATACGCGTATCAAATGCACGATGTAATTAAACTAAGCCATTATCAAAAGAATATTGTTTTTTTTTTTCGTGTACAGATACTGAATTTCACACAATCAGTGCAAGTTATAAAAAGTTAATCAAAATTATCAATCAAAATTCCTTTCTGCAATATCTAGTCGCATATCGCAAATCTTACAATCTAATCTTTAACTGCACACTCACAGGCGAAACTTCACCTCAATGCGTGAACAAGTATTTGTGTGACAACGTGAAAGACGAAATCAAAGAATCTTGTAAAAAGCAGAAACACCGGCGGCATTTCGATTCCGGTGACACAGTGACACGGAGCCTATCAGCCGAAACGCTCCATTCGGCGGTCGTTCCTGATAAATAGAACGGTACCGGGAACAGTGTCGCGAGTCTCGACAATGGCCCGCCGGAAGACCGGGGCAGCTTTAATTTCCCCCGTAGTTCCTGGCAATTACCGCGCGGCGCGACCCGATAGCCATCTCTATCTCCGACCACAATGCCGCCAGTTCCGACGCACCCCGTTCCTTGCCACCTTGCCAGCGATTTACTTCCCTCCTCGCCCACGAAACGTCGTCGACCTTCGACAATTTTTCTTGTCCCGACGTGATACACGAGCTGTCCGATGTTCCTACAACCGCTTGAACGAACTCGCAAATTATTGATGAGAAAAATCTAGATACATCTTCCATAAATATCTTTCTAAAATATCGAAAAGTTACACTCTATAATTTTACGTGATAGTCTTATAAGTTATAATATAAATAAAAATGCTCCTTATTAAATAATTTTATCATTAAACATCAATAACATCATCATGCTATTACTGGAAATATAATATTAAAGATTGCTCGCATAGATTAAACAATTGATTTAGAATTAACTAAATCTCTATTGAAATTAAAATTTATAAATAATAAAAAAATCTAAACCAACATGTAAAAATATAACTAATTAATGACAAGCCTGATTCAATCATAGACAGATCCTCGTGCTAATATATTTCTTTATTTTATATACTTTTTTTAAGTTCAAACTGCAACCAAATAAATTTTCGATCTTGAAACATAATTAAAAGTTAAACAAGAATAATAATATCACGATATTAAAATAAAAATTAATTTAATAGTAACAAACATCTGTTCCTCCAAAGCATCCTCGTCCTCCAAATACTGTATAAGAATATCAATTTATAATACATAATATATAAAATCACACAAGAAATATCAGTATAAGGAACCAAGCTATAGCCAAATAAGGGTAGTCTTTAATAAATTAAAATTTATCAGTTATTTTCTCGAATATCAAAGATCCTGCATTAAATTCTCTTCTCATGAAATGCGATATGATGCAAACCGACTTTCGTATAATGCTTCGTACGGGCTCTCCGTTTCTCTTATGTAATATCCATGAGAATATTGTTGACAAAGCTCGTGCCTTCAAGCGTAGAGGTGGAGGAGAAGAAAGGATAGAAAAGGTGTCACTAAGATTTAGGCGAGGCCTCGCGATAGTTTCAGCAATTTTGGTTGTAACAATGGATATTGCGCGGGATTTATTTCTTCCGAAGCCATTACTTATTTACGCAAGAGAAACGAAGTGCACACACGCGAAGAGGTGCGCCCGAAGGTCGGACGGGGGTGTTTAACAACTCGCGGCCAAACTCCTTCGAGGAGTCCGTAAATAATGCGGGACGATTGGTGCGCGGCTGCTTAAGTTCGGTCACCGGGGAAAGAAGAAGAAGGAAAGGGTGCGCGACAGCGGGTAAATTCCCCTCCCTCTCCGCTTCAACTTACCCACCCCCTCTATCACGGCAACATTATCGTGTTTTAATTTAACTTGCAGCTGCACTTTAATTAGACTTTGGCTGAATGAGGAGACGACGCTCGACGGGCAAAGCGAATAAGTACTGGCAAGTAAACGAGGCGAAGCGAGCGAACTCTATTCCTCATCCATTTCCCTATCCCATGGCGACCTCCTCTGCTTTTTCCCCCTCCCTTCCTCTCTCGTGCCGTCTTCTCCGTCCCCGTCTATCTACGGTTAGACAGAATATTCGAATGATAAGGAAAGAGCGCAGCGGAAAAGGAAGGTAATTGGCCAATGCCGACAATACGGTCGGCAACGTCGCTTCTACTTAATTTTTCTTCTCTCTGCGACTTCACTTTGTAATAAGAAAGGCGAGGTGCACATCTTCGACGTGATTATACAAAAAACTAGTATAATTTCTGAAAATATTTGAAAAAATTACCGCTTATTCCCCTGATTTTATATTCTCCGGGAAATATTTAGGATAATTCTTCCTCTATCACATCGAATGTCATTAATATAATCATCACCCACAACTTAATTTATAATTAATCTTCTCGTTAATTAATTAAATTAAACATTGTGGGGTATAATTTTGTCGCGATATTTTTTTTTATCGCGCAAGCAACGAGATCGCGTTTTGCCAAATTTCAGGATTCGTTGTTGGATCTCCCGCCTAAAAAATAAAAAGGGCGCTTCCGACGTAGAGGCGTTTTCGCTGACGACCATTCAACGGTCGATATTACTTCGCTTGCTCGCACGAGCGCGAGAAGCCAGCTGCTTTCCACAGCCGTACATTCTTCGCGGATCTTGCAACGCGAAACGCAATAAATCTCCCGACTCTTCCTCTCGTAACGTTTCCCGTTGCTCGAAATAATGACATAGCGAAGCCATGGCTCGTGTAAGTCGGTTTTCAATGGCGCCCCTCATCTCGCGCGCGCCGGTGTCTCTTCGCGCTTAATGAACGCCGAAACTGTCGCGAAGCCTCGCCCGTACCTTAGCGCGGCACCTTCTCCACTCCCCTACGCTCGTCGGCACGAGCTTCGCCAACAATCGCGACAATGGCGGGTCTTCGTACTCTGACGATCGACATCAAAGGCGATCGCGAAGTCCTATCATGACCCCGAGGAACATTCAACCGGATGGATTAAACACGCGATCAAATTCGCTAGATGAAGTTCCCGAAATCACGTGCAACTTCGAAACGACTCGGTCTTCTCGAGCAATCACGTTCAGTAGTCACTTTCATGTGTTTTAACTAAACACATGAAAAATGTCGAGAATTTATAGGATCGCTACACCAGTCGTTGAACAGTCATCGGTAGAAATGACTAAGAAAAATATTGAAATTGTAAGATTACAAAATAATTACTGTCTTTTAATCTAATTTTTATATCTAAATTTGATTAAAATATCATTATTTACGTAAAAGTGTAATTATATTAAGTAAGAAAGAGAAATGTGCATCTTATCAATCATTAATTAGCGAACCGAAGGGCAAAGCGATTCACCAATAAATGATCATTCGTGTTCAACAGATTAAATGTAGTATTTTAATATTCACATAAGATGATCACCTAGATAAATACTAACCTTAATTCTTATTAATTTTTAAAAAGTGAATTATTTTATTGTTTTAAAGTTATTTTTATATTAAAAAACTTTTTTATAATAAAAACTTGCATCCTGGTCAAAACTATTATTTTTTTACAATTATTAGTATTCAATGATTGGTTAGCTTTTCTTTTTCACGTTATAATTTACAATACAATATATTGTAGATTTCTTATTTATTCATTGACAAGTGCAGTGACCCTATGTCCAAAATTATAAAAAATTACGTTTTAATTTGAACTAAATTTGAGGATCTTATCTGTCTAAATTAGAGACAAAGTAAATATTATTTTGGGACTTTAGTATAGTTTGTCATTCTTATTCCTAAACACGTGTTTTCAACGTGTTTTAAAAGTCCTGCTTATTTGTCTTTCGATTTTATAATCTTCTTCTCTCTTCATTTTTTTGCAATTTTGTAATACTACCTTCGTCTTTCACTGAGAACCTCTGTTCCAGGTCGAGAGCACTTATTCGGGCCATAACTCCTGCGCGTGTATTCCCTCGTTTCTGCCATCCCGCCCTCATAAATACACGACGACGAGGAAGAGGAACAGCGAACCGACGAGGAGGAACGACGGTAGGAGGGGTACGGTAGAACCCGGGACGAAAACGGCGAAGTCATACTACCGAAGGGATGAGTGGCGGATGCGGAGCAGCAGAATCCAGGACTTTAAAACAAATATATCGCGCGTAAATCCAGCGTGGATGTACGTAAGTCTCCTGCCGGGGATCCCTGGCTGTATGTCTCCCCAAACGAGGACGACGACGTCGCGAAACGCCGCGAGGAAAGAGAGCGGAGCAAATCACCGACGTTTTATTTTACATATTTCCCGCGGAATTGTCACAGTCGTGGCGAGAGGGGAAAAAGACGCAGACAACCGTCAGACAATCAGGGACACGAGAAGCAACAAGGCGGACGCCTGTCTCCACTCCACAATCTCATACCTCTTTTTTTTATACAGGAATTTCTAACTACACCTTTTTTTCATTTTTTTCTCCTATAAATCTTACATTTTATATATTTTTGCAACTTTATGGGCTAGTATCACGGAAAGAGAATCAATTTTCCAGCGGAAACGTCCAGAGTTTCCCGCCTGGATCGACTGAACCTCGTGGCAGACCGAGTGTACATATCCCGTGGGCGAGTACCGATATTCATGAATATCGAAGTATTTGCCAAGCGCGTAACGATATACAGAAGTATCGCGCGGACAATTTTACGTTTCCTGGACCTTCGTTTCACCACCGAAACGCATGTAAACAATATGCCAGGAACTACGCACGTCGTAAAAAAATTAAGAAAACTTTAAATGACAATTCACAGGCTTTAGCTTCACTGCTCTCGAAAAATTTCGTTTATCGATAAATTTCTCGAGTTAGGTGACTCCATTGCTTAACGCGAAGTATAATTAAAAATCAAAACATTTAATAAACTCTAATAAAACTCAACAGGATTGTAGATATTACTCAGCACTGAAATAATTACCGTTCTTCCCAGATTGAATTCTGGCAGTCGCGCTTCGCAGGTACGCGCGAGTGTCTCCGATATACACACCCTGTGTAGCAACCTGTGAGTACGCGCTCGGTACGCGTCGCGCATGTAGTCGGGCAAAGTCCCCGCGGGCTTAATACGGTATGCACGTCTGTCGTTCGCAAGCTCGACCCTATGCGGGCTCGAATCCGCTACCAAGCTAATATTCCACGAGAGGGCCCTGAGCTACGTGCTCGGACTCGGAAAACTCGGTAGACCCGCGCCGAGGTCCGCTCCCTGATACCGAGAGCAGTCGATTCCGCTGCTACGTCAGATCGGACAAAAGCGCGGGTAATTGCCGTCAGGCCACGATAGATTTCGTCGACGGTTAAGTCGGACTCGATATTGCAAATATCCACAGGCGAAATAAATCAACTTGCCGGATAATTGAGGGAAAGAGTTTGAGAAAGTTTTGAATTAAAAAAGCCGCTTGTATTTGCATCATCATCATCGCGATTTATTCCTATATCTACAAATTTAATTAATACAATTTTTCAAATTGCGCTAATTTTTTAAAAGAAAAGAAACAGAAAGAGACAGAGACGAGATAGACAGAAAAAAAAGTTTTTTTATCGAGAAATATTTTATTCGATTGAACCATTTTTATTCGATTGAACAATGTTTTGTCGCGACGTCATGCATACAAAATGTTTGTGGTTTTTTTTTTGTTTATTTTTTAGATATATTTATGGTAAAATCCGTGAATAATATCAATAAATTCAGAGTGCTATAATAATCAAAGTATTAATGTTAAATTTTTTAATATATATTTGAAAAGAGTAATTTTCGAATTATTTCGGTAGGTAAAATATAATAGTGTGTGCCAGTTAATCGTAACGATTCGCATACTCGATACTTTTTAACGATCATAACACACAATCGTCATTTAATCCTACCGCCGTAGCTGCATGCCACGAGCGCGTGTAACGTATGCAAATAAAAAACCATGCATCGCATCCGCGATCGACAATGGTCACCAAAAGTTCGTTTGCGTCCCGCTTGCCGGTAGGTAGCGGATGGTTTTGAAGCTGCCATCGGGAGGTGGTTGGGGCGGCGGTGGTGACGGTAGGGTTGGTGCCGATGTGGATTGGGGAGTGCGCCACAATGGCAAAGCGAAGAACAAAGCCTATCCACGGGTAATTCGAAATTCGTAGTGCTCTCTATGCCTGCACGCTCGTAATTAACGGTAACCTCGTGTTCGAAGCCGATTAAAAAACGGGGAAAAAAAAAGGAAAGAGGACGTCCTATAATTGCATGTCGAAGCGGCCGTATCCAGTCGATGGCACTTTTCGATTTTTAGAGAGACTACGATACGGAACTTTGATGTCTGCTTGCGGATCCAGATTACGATGGCGATCGTACAGAAGGACGAAAATAGTGTGCACTTTTCTTGAAAATTGATTTGCTCATCTAAGCAATTGTTATTTAATATAGATATTCATATATTTGAATAGTATGACACACAGAAAAATATCAAGCTATCCATTGTTAAAAGTAGTAATATTTTGTTTCAGTAAATGATTATTTTTAACAAAAAAATTTTCTTTATAATTATTTTAAAATATAATCATTGAATTTGATAAAAACTTATTATTACATATATTAAAAGAAATTTTATATAATTTTCCGAAAAATATAAAATTATATATAAAAATTGCAAAATAAGTATAATTTTTAAATTAATTAAAAATTTTTTAAGTATTAAATTATTAAGATTTGTAATACATTTTGAACAAAGTTAATATTTATGATAAAATTATGATACATTTGAAATAAATACACACACACACACACACACACACACAGAGGTAATATATGTACAGCATGTAGTTTTCTGGGTATACATAAAAGTTCATTTTAAGTAAATATTATGTTTCATGTAACTTAATGAGTGTATTTTAAGACTGTATGGAGTAAATATTCTTAATCTTAAAACTTAAAAAAAACTATAATTGAATAATCGCTTTTCCTAGCATGAGAATGATACTTTTACGCGTGCAGCGTCTCAGTCTAACGCGATCTCAATGTACGCAATTCAAATAGAAATTAATTAGAGCAATTAAATAAATTTAATTTAAAAGTTAATGTTTCTAGGTCGTCAGTACCCGTTAAATTAGCTATTTTTACTTATGTTCATATCCCTGTAATTAAACTGCAATCAAATGCTATTAAACGGGAAAAGGAAACCATCGTAACATCACATTCATTAGCTGACTTTTCACAATTGGATTCATATTTGTTGATGTTGGAATAAAGATATATGAGCAAACGGAAAAGGGCGAGTAAATACGAGCCTAAAGTATTTAGGAACCAAAAAAGCTGAACATGAAATCTGCCGGAATAATTGCCGAAATATTCTCGGCACTCGGTTAAGACGAAGGAGAATGAAAGAAAGAAGAGGATAGAGGGCAAAGAGAAAGAAGGAGAGATGTGGGCGGACAGAGCGGGGAGAAGAACAGAATGGAGGCGCTGAGGAAAGAGACGAAAAATAGGAGAAACAAAGAGAAACAGCGGCGGAGGATGAGGAAAGGGGAAAGCGAGTCCCGGTTTCCTCTCGCGATCGAGACGGCGACGGAGCAGGAAAGAAAGGAAAGAGGGACGAAGAGGAGGAGATAGTGGGAGTGCCCAAGATGGCGCCACGCGGTGAAGCTGCTGTAGGAGGTAGGAAATGAAGAGAGGCAGAGAACGCGGACACAGGGAGGTGGTGGGTAGTAGGGTGAAAGATAAATGACGTGTCCACCGCTACAACCACCACCATCTCAACGTCAACGTCGTTGCCACCAACAACGCCTCGCGGGTACGCGAGAGAGGAACGGGAAGAAGACGCGAAAAGACGATGAGAGAAAGCTTCCATTAAACATAAGCTACTCCGCGCGCTCGTATTATGGGATTTCCTCGGTCTCCACACCATCTCGGCCGATCGTCGGACCTTCACCCTCGTGCCGAGCGTTTCAGCGTTCGACGAACGATTTGCGGGACCAAAGTTCGCGTTTTTCAAAGACGCGATTATACCATGACGTAACTTGTTTCGCGCGAGCAAATCGTCCCTGTGGGGCTCGAATATCTCTCGAAAAAACTGTACACTTCTCCGATATCTTATCAAATCTTTGATTAATATTAATATCAAATGTGTGTGTGTGTGTGTGTGTGTTATATGGAGATCTAACTTAATGTTAAGAGTCTCAACTGCTATTTTGTTCATTCAGCTTTCACAAATGATTGGTAATCCATCGTTCATTACGATCCTTTAAAAATGAGAGCAGACAGACAACTTGACGGCTCTCAATAAATCCGATATAATCAAATTTTAAAAAAACTACTTCGACAAAAATCACGAAATATTCACTGTTATCCGTTCCTAAGAACGTAAAGGACTGCTAACAACGTGGCGCCGATGGTGAATTCTCGAGATCTCCTGGAAGGATTCGTAGTACGGTAGACAACTTTACGAGTTTACGGTACGGTGAATCGACTACGATGACGAGAACGGGAGACCCACGGGGGTCCGTCCCTCCTCCATCCCTCTCGCGTCATTCCGACGTTATGAACTATCGGAAGACACATTAGCGCAAATCTGCGAGGCCGATAACTCGGCACAACACCAGCCGATGCGGAAGGTCGGCGAAGAAGGGACGGAGAGCGACGAAGGAGGCGGCGCAGAGAGGAGAGAAGGTCGCGTAGAACGCGCCGACGGCTGTGTCGCCGGGGCGTCAAATTATTCCGCGATTAATAATCCGCGCGTTACACGCGTGATCGGGCCTTTATCGCTGCGCCCGCCACGTCGCTCTCTCCAGTCCGCCTTCCTTCCTTCCTGGCAACCAACCCCCGAAGGTATCAATGCTCGTGGTACGTCAACGCGATTGTCCCTGTGTGTCGGCGGCATTTATCGCTTCGCAGAACACGTATAGATCGATTGCACGACGGGATCCTTTAATGAGACACGTCACGACAACGCGTCCCAACTGTTTCCAACGACATTCAGCCCGTGACCAATAATAAGTCTAATCGGAATCATCTGGCTTCGCCAATTTCCCCTTGACTTTACTCTAAACTCTTAATTCCATAGCCACTGAGGTAATAAACCCCGGTGCATTTTACTAAAAAAAAGTTGATCTTTAACTTCTTAATATTTTTTGATAAGGGATCAATAAACTTTCAAGATACCTTTCGCGAATCAAATTTCAAAGATCCGTCAGATTAGCGTCGCAATTTCTTTTCTACTATTTCTCTTACACTTACGTTAATTCTTTATACGTTCAACACTATGACGACACAGTCAGTTGTCGTCAAACACGCAATCAATGGCTTCTTGCGTCAATTATTGTTCGCAATTCTTCGAAAATAAGGAAGTGACGCGAATACTAATCGCGGCGTGGTATGACACCGCGTGTCCCGGATATCCCAATTTATTTCACCTTTCGGGAATGCAGCCTTTTTAAGCCCGCATTTAGACGGCGCAACAAAGAGATCCCATTGAACGGAAGTCCGCCACGTAGTGCGTACGCGTTCCGTACGTCATCGCTCTCGCCCGGTCCGTATTGTACAAAGAAGAATATGCGCGCACGCGCGCGTCCACGTGGGTGTGCAAAAGGGTGATATCATCCCCGTTAATGCGATGCAGGCGCGATGATCCGAGAGCAATATACGCCGCTCTCTCTCTTTCACTCTCTGCCTCTTTCTTTCCCCTCTCCCTCTCGCGAGTCCCCTCGGCGAACCCCAGGCGGCGGGATAACCTCGGCAGGACCCCCCTTCGCGCACCCGGGACACCGCGATATTGCTTGTTTTATTGGAGCGTAAGACCCGCTTTCTCCGACACCGTCTCCGGCGCGGGTTAACGGCCGGGATCTCGCGGAGAAAAAAAAGTCATTTCACCGGATACTTAGGAGCGGAAGGCCGGAAAGCGCCGTGTCTCTCGAGGGCGAAACGATTCCCGATTTCGCGACCAGGCGGGCGCCCGCGATAAACGAAACAGATTGCGCCGGGGTCGTCTCAGTGTCTCGGGGAGAGATACGCTTGCACGGATACATCCGCATTTTATGGAAAAGCGCTCGTTGGACGGCTCAAAATAATTTAATGGCCGAGTCGCATTCGGCAGTTATACATCATTTCGTGTATTTATAATTGATATGGCTGATCGGACGAATATTTTGTCTCTTGCGTGGTTTTAATTGCTGTTTGAACACTTCAATGTTGCAAATTTCTTTTCTTTAAACAGACTTATACTTGATGAATTTATGATCGATTCTTGTTTAAGTCCGAAAAATGCAAAATGTTTACAAGTAAGAAAATATAACATAGATATACATATGTATATATGTCTGTTTTGGACATATCCATCGATAGTATTCAAAATCAGCTAGATCATCTAGTACTCGTTGTTTCGACAAAATGGCGAGATCGGGATGGAAAAGGGAGAAAGGTAAAGGACGGGGTAGCTGCGGGAAATGAGGAGCGCGCGCGCGCACAACCGGATACGAGCGAACGCGACAGAGGAAACCGCGCCGGACTAGAAAGAGAGAAGTCTACTAAATTTATCAGTGGTCATCCGAGGGCGGAACCGAGGCCGGGGACAAATTCCATCGCGAGCGTCGCCCTCTTTCGCGAACGAGCACACGGAGCGTTAGCCGGCGCGGGGGATGGTCGGGGTGAATGGTTGGCTCGTTGGCCGGCGACCGAGCGATTCTGGCCTCCTCCCCTCGCCTCTTCTCCCTCACCATCCTTCGTCCGTCGCGACCCGGCGTAAGTCATTGCGGCTGACCGGAAGTCACGGGATCACCGGAACTCGGGATATTTATGCGAGCGCACCCACCGACCGGAGCATTACCCGTAATAAGGAAATTGCGAATTTATTACAGAAGCCCTCTACCACCCCCTCCGATTCCTCTACGTTGTCGGCACTCCCGTCCTCCACCCCCGATCCCCCTTCCTCTTCTTCGATATTGTCCGCCGTCGGAGTCGAAGGGGGTCCGGTCCGAGAGTTATTTCGGCTTTTATGGGTCGAGACCGCCATGGGTCATCCGGCAACGTTCCAGATGATGGGGAAAAAAAGCTGCGACATGGGTGGGTGGTGGGGTGTAGCGAAAGAGGATGAACGAAATTGATTATTCGAGCTCTTTGGCATTCACGAAATCCGTATCCACTGCTTTCGAACTATTGTAGAAATAACTCACGGTGACGACAAGTGGAAGATTCGAAATGAAAAGGATAAATTTGCATTTATTTCAGATTACGCGAAAATTTACAATTGCTAAATTATCGTGTAATTTAAAAATCCCAAAAGAAGTATAATAGATAGCTCTCTAAATAAATTCACATTAATAGCACAGCTTTAACTGATGAAAAAATTTATGAATACGTTGTCTCTTATTCTGATACTAATAGCTCGAAAAGCTTCATCTATCATTAATATGTAACAAAATGGTGTATTTGTAATAAAAAAATTGTTAATATATATATCCAGAGAATTTCCCATTTATTCATTTAAAATATCTCTCCAGGAAAAGTGCACAACGCCCCGCACACTGGGCTGCATAGTTCCATATGTTAAGACAGGACAGGCCTCATCGTCCTATATTGTGACAACCGCGCGCTAAATGAGATTATATTTCATGTACAAGCATTTGTTCGGCCATGCGTTACGTCAAAATCGCAGCGCACACTCGACATACAAAATTCAAGGTATTTAGTACATTATGAAGTGGCTTTATTAAATCATGATACGTTAATAAATTAAATTATGGATATTAAAATGGCCTAATACTAAATAAAAGCATATTATGTCGCGACGGTGCAAATTTAATCATGTAACAAACTAATATCGTCATCATTAAGTATGTAGAGGAACTAATAACAATATGATTATAATAATTATTATTGTTATCATTGTTGTTAAGTGCCTTAAAACTTTCACAAAGAGCGAGTTACCCACATGAAGTTTCTATTGAGCGCGCGGAACGTGATTTTCGCGCTGTTGGTGTTGTTAATTTTCGCCAACGTCGATGAGATTCGCAAGGATCTTCGTAACACCAGGAAGCACAAATCCACGAGAGAGAGAGAGAGAGAGAGAAAGAGAGAGAAAAAGCGTGTCACGAAACCTGGATACTGTGAGCGAAAGCCACAGGGGACTATTAGCACACATCATCGACAGCCGGGTCGCTGCTCGTGATGCGCCGGCATTGTTGTGCCCGGTTGAACGCTGGCAGGAGGCGTGGTTCCGCGATAATTCATTCTTGATTGCGTGTCTGATACATACGATCCGTAATTATACCGCTGTGCCATGTGCATACGCCCGTTCTCGAAATCATTCGGGAGAACACCGGGGAACGAGGCCGCTCGTACCGCGTCTCCTCGCGCGTCTCCCGTTTTGTTTTCGACGATTTTCCAACGCGTTCCCGGCGCGCTTCGTTCTCACCTTCGTAAATTTCGCTCGCTGCTCTTGTGTGATTTACGACAGCACCAGGGAAATTCAATTCGGATGCGCCGCTAGTATGTAAAAGGTCGAAGGTATGTGTAAACTTGCAAATTTTAAAAAAAAAAAAGGGAGAAAGATGTAAACTTGAAATTTCGGGAGAAGCTATGAGTTTCACGACTTGCAGCTGCGTTCGATGATTCGATGAGCGTTTCGAAGGAACGAAATCACGGCTCCTCTCATTCGCCGCGAGAGGTACACGAGAGTGCGAGGCTAGGCGAAATGAGGCAAGCCAAGGCGAAGCGAGGCGAAGCGAGGCAAAGCGAGACGAGACGAGACGAGGCGAGAAGAGAGAGGCCAAGGTGAAAGAGTCAGGAGAGTTATTGATGATGCACGGGCACGGACACCGCCGGATACTGGATACTAACGTAACTCCCGTTTCATCCATCAAGCTAAGGGATTCGGCTTAATATCCCCGATGACCGCGAACGTGGCTCTGCATCTCTAATTCGTCGCCCCCGCCTCTCGCCAAGAGGTGTCGGTGGTGGCTCGTCGTCATCGCGGTTCTTTTTTCTCTTTCTCTCTCTTTCTCTCTCTTTCTTTCTTCCTTTTTCCTCCCTTTCCCTCCTTCTTGTCTTGTTGTGTTTCTTCGGTGCTTTTTCTTACGACCGCCCGGTTCGGAGTCCTTGACGTGCCGAAGACGGGATTCCTGGCCTAAGCGTCGAATAATTGGGTGAAATATTAGCGGCCTCTAATGTCGTCGCGCTACTAAAGAGGCCCGCTCGCCGACCTGCTTGGCCGGGTCGCGCGTGAACGTAACGAAAATCATCGCGGGGCTTACGACGCTTGATTAAAGTATGTCGATCAAACTCTTATATTATACGAAAATATCAGGGCATTGCGAAATTGAAACCAAAATAAAAGTAACATAAGAGTTGCGTGCATAAGTTAAAATCTCTCTATCTAACGAGATTATGCATTCGAGAATAAATAAAAAAAGTATCTAATTTTTCACTTTTAAAAACTTTTACATTCATCTAATGTAACTCATCGAAAACACTAATTAATCCTAAGATTTTGTTGAGTTTTAAGCTTATTCAACTTTGTCGTGAGTTTCCTACAAAACAATATCACGTATCGGAGTAGAATCCCTTTGAAACTAACTTACGACGCTTTTAAAACAAACGGCACAATTGACGGCACCTAATTTCGTTTCCACGCGGTCATTTTCGCTGGCCACCCCGCTCGCAAAGTTTGCGCAGCCTCGTCCCTCGGGGTAGGCCGGTCCCCGAAGAATTTCCGCCCTATAAACTTCAAATCCAATCTGCGCCGCGATATATCGAGCGTATGCCAAACGTAGCCTGGGTTCTGGCAAAATATTGGACTACGTACACACATATACACACACACACATATACCTACTCACGTGCGCACGTATTGGCACCGGCGATGGACGCGAACGCGGTTCCATCGCTTCATATGTATTTGTATCGCGTACACATACACACGCTTAAAACATACGCACGGGGATTGGTATGCGCGCCACGGCGGTACCATGAAATCCCCATAGGCTGTTTGACCGTACGGTAGACGAGGCGGCATTATGTGAGCTTGATTGGCAACAGCAAACGTTTGCTATCGCTGTTGCAGATTTTGGTCAGCATATCCGATCACTTTACTAACGGTACCCGCCCGTCTCAAAGATAGGCTGAGATCGATCGGCGCTGATACGATAAGTCCACGCCGCAGAGAAATCAATAGATCACAAAGATATAATCTGCGTCTTTATTTTGAAAATTGGACAAGTATGAAATATAATCTGAATATAATGTTCTTCGAATATTTTTTTAGCAAATGTAACTCAATCCTCGGCAGTCTATAATAAGGAAAATCTGCATCATTAACAACGTGAAATTCTGGTCCAATTACAATATTTTATGTAATTCATAAGAAAAACGTAAAAGTTTTCACTATATGTTTATCGATTTCATCCCATTATTTGATAATTTATATCAAAATAAAGTATTGTTTAATGCAATATATCCTTCTGCGTTATTTCCTTACCAAAAGTTTTAACAAATACAAATGCAAAGTGTATTTTTTGTGTTTATCTTTAATCACTTTTGATAATTTGTACTCTTGGATTAATCGTCGAAAACTCAAGTTTCATGATTTCTCGATAAAGTTCTCAATTTCGTTGCTCTCTCTCTCTCTCTCTCTCTTCCTTGGGATTCTCCGATTCCGCATACATGCGCTCACAAGTGCAAACTCGAGGGTCCGTAAAAGGGAACAGATGCAGTTGCAGCGTGATGTTTAAAGATAATTGCGATCGGTCGAGAGGCCATGTCACCCTACACCACATTGCACGTTGTACCGAACTACTTAAAACTTCTCCGATCATGATCGAAAAAAAAGCCGTTACTAAGGACTTTCCTCCACGGTTTTACATGTATGTATATATATATATATATATATATATATATATATATATATATATATATATATTCCTGAAGAATATATCATTGAGATAGAATGTAGCTTAATATTTTTCATAATACGTGACATTAAGCCTATCAAAGTTTGTTAAATTTCTAGATAAGAGAGAAGAGACATTTACTTTATTTCAAATCACAATAAAAAACTGCAATTTTAATTTAAAGATTTTTTCATAATTAATCAATTACAACATTTAGCTTCTAAAAAAATATCGAGACTTTACAACGATAAGCTGAATAAAGAGTTGTTAATAATTCTCGGCGAAATATATTTTATTATATCCTTACAATTTTTCTCATTTAATTGTTTTATTATAATTATTTAATAGATTTTGTTACTCTAATATATTTTAATATAATTATAATTATTTAATATAATTAGTATACCTTTCCACAGAATTCTAATTACAATTGAATATTAAAGCTGTCACATATATGTCAAGCTACACATCAAAGGGTAAAACGTCTCCTACTCCACATTTGTCCGTGAGGAAGGCGCGTGTCGAAACTTGCAGGACCAGTCACGTCCGGGCGAAGAAAAGATCGTTCGAGAGAACCGCGAAGTGTGAATACGTGTCCGGCGCGTCGCGGCGCGGCAAGTTATTTCGCTAATGCAGCCGCGACGAATCCATCCGACGAAGTGCACGAGTTTACGGTGCGAGGGGCAGAGGGGGTTTGGCGGGGAAGAAAGGAGGCGGTCGATGGAGAAAAAAAAACCAAGCCCGCGGTATTCCCACTTGGTAGAATGCATCGTCGAGAAGTTCACGCCTCACAACCGCACAGCCTTCTGGTGGAGGACCGTTCTTCAGCGAGAACCTTATGATTACAGCAAATTACGAGACCATCATGCGCGATTTTGAGATTCTGCGCGTGCATAAAATATAGTCGCATTAAGCAATTATGCATCAAAATTAAATTTAACTGGCAACCTAATCAAAACATCAATAAAACGTCAATAAATTTTAACGTGATAGTCGAAGACAGAAGTTAGCAAATATCATTTAAACATTTGCTTAACTATAATGTATTAAGTTCCGTTTAATCAATTTTTTACACAGCACACACATACACACACATACGCATACACAACAAAATCAAACAATTTCAGAAAGTTAAATTTCCAGGAAAAAACTACAAACTATTCATAAATATTATATTTTTCCCCAAATATATAAGTATAACAAAATTGTATTAGGCTTTCTGAGAACTCCAAAAAAAAAATAAAAACTTCTGGACTTATTTAATTCTTGTAAGACTTTTATATTTACTACTTATTTATATTCATATTTCTCATTTTCTGTTTGATTTTTATCAAAACAAAATTATTCACAATATGATTCTCTGTAGAAAATATAAAAGGCTTAATGATTATTTTACGAGATTTATATTTATACGGTATGCACGCAAAAAAAAGATTAAAGTAATATCTGTTAATATCTTTTGTATCTATAAATAAAAAGTATCTATAATTTTGTGTTTGTGTGTGTGTAAAATTATGAAAAATAAAAGATACAGCAATATCTATTTGCATAACTATTGCTGTATCATTCATTCTTCATCATTTTACACACACACACACACACACACACACACACACACACACACACACACAATTGTAGATACTTTTTATTTTTCGACAAACGATATTATTTAGAACAATTTTAATAAAAAAAATATTGTTAAAAAAATATATAATTAAATACAAAAATAAATAACAAATCATTTCGATACACAAATATATGTATAAATAAAATTACATGTACATATGTACATAAATCATTTTATTAATTTTTAAAAATTAGTATAGCACGTTTCATGTCTTATAAAAGTAGGTGTGACCTAAGCGAAAACAGTTCCAAATGTAGACCTTTCTTATCTCTGTGGATAATGTGTAAGTATACACAAAGAATAGATAACCAACAGAGAATGAAAAACAGATAACCAATGGAGAACACGTAATGCGGAGCGATAAAAAAAAGGAAGGTCGTAAATACCAGGAGAACCGAAGAAGTGCGATGGTGCGCGCGCGAAAGCCGCCAACCGGATGATGGCGTAACTGAAATTACTTAGGCGCGTGCTTTCAGAGGCAACCGAGGAGAAAGGACTTGTTGCACGAGTAAGCCGCGCGGTTAAAATATCGGAAATTTAAGCATCCTCCCCCTATGCCGCCCCCGCCGCAACCGATGCCGCTACCCTCGCGCGTACTCGCCGCGCGGTACATTTGCATTTCGTCTATTTCTTTCCTCGTCTCTTCTTCT
Source organism: Monomorium pharaonis (assembly GCF_013373865.1). NCBI lineage: Eukaryota > Metazoa > Arthropoda > Insecta > Hymenoptera > Formicidae > Monomorium > Monomorium pharaonis. Next base: position 10,571,080 of record NC_050468.1, on the reverse strand, counting down.
ACTTTTGCCTGTTATTTCCCCGCCCTCATCCTTTTCCTCCTCCTTCATCCCCGTACCGGAAATTCTCGATGTCGTTGCTGATTTCCGACATATGTACACGACATATCGACCGATCGTTGCTCACTTATTCTTAATATTTATGCCAATAAAAAATTTTTATCAAATCTGTACAGTAGTTTCATCCAGGATAATCCAGAGTTTCGCAATACGTTCAAATAAATAAATGAAAAAATCTATATATGCGCGTGATTAAAGTTTCTCAACAGCAATACAGCAGTTTTTAAGATGTCAGGTTTTCGCGCGGAACACTATAATTGTCATTTTACAAAAGCGAGCGAGGATAATTTACAATACGATTTCCTGCTGTGCGATTCAATTATCTAACAAAGACAGCCACAAAACATAACGTAGTCAATTGCAAACAAATCCATTACCGCAATATTAGCCGTTTTCTTTCACTACCCTGCCAAAATATAGAAACGAGCCGCATTAGTATTACCATCAACGCGTCACATAACGCAAATTCTACATAATCACGTGCGTATCTGCATTAATTAGCGCTGGTGCGGCCTCTGTGGTATTTATTAACATGATTGTGTACGCAAAACCGATTCCTCCGGTCATCCCCGTGTATTGCATAATTTCTCGTCGCCGATATTCAATTTCCACCGAATATTTCAACGCGTCATTCTGCCGTTCTATTATCTCCGGATATCAATTAAGGCATTTCCCTCCAGCTTCTACGTCGTGATTAATTTTCTCGCTATTTACACGACATATAATGTTCATACTTAATGTATACAATAAAGAAATAATTATACGTATGAGGAAAAAATTGCAAAATCAAATCCGAGCTTTGCGTCGAAAACCAAAGTCTTCCCAAATAAACGATCTGCATCCATTAATTAGAAGCCATTAAATGGACTCAGTCATCCACGTCGACGTTTTAACGAGCAATGTCACCGGTGGTGCATCGATACTCGCGCGATGCCAGTGTTTCGGGACTTTTCTCCACGCGTTAATTAGTCGAAATTAGTGACGGCGCTGCTAATTGTCGTAACAATTGTCCCGACGCGCAAAACCAATTTATTGTCTAGCTCGCGCGGAATTGCCGGCAATATTCCCTCGGAAATTCAGCAACCGCGTTATATCTATCAAGGGATTATCGCGTTGTTCGCGGACAACTCCTTCGCCCTCCCCCCCCTCGACACTCCAATTCTTATTGTTCTTTTTTTCCTATTGTGGTATTAATGAGACATCGCGATGTTAACTCCTTGTTTCTTTCGTCTCGGGAGACACGCATCCGATGCACAGCGACTTACACAGAGAGGCATTTTCTCATTTTGTTCATTTCGCGCTTAGCTGTATGAAATAATGTTGCATTTAGAGGCTGTCATGTTTAGAGAAGTCATCTCTTTCATATATAAAAAATGTCGCGAAAATTTTTACTGCTTTTAAATATTTTTTTTATTTTACAACAAAATTATTTTGTTAGTTTGTTTAAAAAATGTAAGATTAATTTATAAAATATAATAAAACCAATATTAAAAAAATAAATACAGAAAATATATGAAGTGAAACAGAATATTTCTTAAAAATCATCTAGCAGTGAAATCTTCTACGTCATACGATATTTTTCGATGCATATTATTGGGAAGTACGATGGAATATCGAGAGGCAGGGCGGCTCGTATTCTCGGAGCAAATCCGAGAATGGACGAGACGCCATCGCAAATCTACCAACGAGCCAAACGATTTTTCTCACAAGCCTAAGACGACCCTGCGCGAGGCTACCTGCTCAGATTCCGGCGAGCCCTCGCAGGCAGTCGTGCTCCAGTTGGCAAAAAGGTTCCCACGACATAGGATACGCTCCGCCATTTTAGATCCGGGGAGAAGAGGGGAGATTCGTCTCTCTGTACAAGGCGATACTCGACGTGTCAGAGTACCAGATTACTGCCGCGCGGAAAAGATTGAATTAAAAAAAAATATTTTTCTTAAATTATATCCATAATTGCATGTTGCAACATGGAGTGCATTTTAATTGAACGTAATCTCGCGGAAGAATCATACGAGAAGCATGAAACAGTGTTACGGGCGTGTTCACCTTGAATTAAAGATCGCAACACTTTCCAAGACGATATCGCATTTTCGCACGGATTATCTCTCGTGTCCAATTCTCTCTTTGTCTACCTTTCTACATCTCTCTCCTCTCTCTCTCTCTCTCTCTCTCTCTCTCTCTCTCTCTCTCTCTCTCTCTCTCTCTCTCTCTCTCTCTCTCATTTTCTCGTTCTTAGTCGGTCGCTTGCAAGGAACGAGGCATGCGCGTCGCCGCCTTTATTGGCAACACAAATTTTCTCTTGGCTGTTTATCTGACAGCTGATCTCTTTGTTGCGCGCGCTTCGCCCGCGGCTGGTAATGGCGAGGAAGACAGGGTCAACGACGTCAAGCACAAAACGCTGCGCGGTCCAGGACAAAGCACCTGATCCTTTCAGATTTTATTGCTGCATAAACACAGGTAGCGAGAACTCGTTTGCAGCATATTAAATTATGCAAACGCCTGTAACTGCCTCGTTTGCCTAAAATCCGAGCCCTGGCACACGCACCATTGCTATCCATCTGCCACGGTTTTGTTATGTAGCCCGCTTAAACGAAAGTGGCATTCTTCGCTAACACGTTTACGGCCCAGAGAGATGATCTTACTGCTGACGCCCCTAATAATAGACGTATAAAAGCTAACGCGACTCTTGCAAGGCTGTACTGTCATGTCCAACCTGATCATTCGTGAGATATTCGAATCACTATGGGAAACCAAATACAATCGATCTTATATAAGTTTCGTTAAAGAGCAATTACATTTTCTTTAACATTTATTATTGTTTTCATTTACCATAATTATTTTCGTTTCTAATTTTACTCGCGCAATGTCGTCTCTAATGATCTCTTATTATATCACGCATGTACATGTAATTTCAAGCCACAAGTTTATAAATTGCTTCGAAGGTGAATTGAAAGAATGCGAATTCTTACGTAGTATCGATTTCAACGCGTCGGATTCCCAACGGACTAGATCACGAGGTTGTCGACCATTTGTTATAGATCGCGGAACGGCTATCGGCATTGTGACGTTCTCCGGAGATCGTTAATCAACTGAGAGCCACTGGGAGTGCTCATTGTGGACGGGTTATTAATCAAATGAGAACTACTGCAGCCTATTGTCGACTCCTGGCGAAGATCGGAGGGAAAGAGAAAGAGAGGGAGAAAGAACGAGGGAAGGTATATGATAAAAGAGATCCTAGGATAGAAGAGACTCTCTTGCTATCGACCAAACTGAAGAGAGTACTGTGATAAAGACGAGTCCTTTACCTATATTTCAAAACACTTTCGAGAATACATGCATATATATATATATCTGTAAAACTGTCTCAGGCGTTCTTATAACTTTGTGTCAAATCTTGACGTACCTACTTCACTTCGACGACCTGATATTTTTTTCTTTACTCAGAAACGAAATGCATGCCACAAATTGGTGAAAACTTCCGTCAGGAAGAAGAAATATACAACAATTCTTAAACTTGTGCAGACAAGTATCTGATAGAATTCCTATTCTAAATGCAGAACAGAAATATTACCTTGCGCGATCCTTGTATGTTTTCCTAACAGTAGGAATCCAGATTCTATGGGCGATCCGGAATCAAAGCAAAATCAGTCGGCTTCCCGCTGTTAGAAACGCCGATGAAGATGTCGGCGGCACCTGGAGATATCCAGGGATGAACGCCAACGCTCCCGTTCGTTCGTCGTACCTCATTCCGTTTTCTACAACAATGACGGATAACGAGAGCTTTACGACTTCTGGTGACAGGGAATTCACACGTCTCGTGTGACCCAGATGTATACAAGAAACTTCGTCGTACTTCTTCAAGGAAAAAAAATACTTCGTTCCCACGTTTCTATCGTTACTGGAAAAAAATAAGTTTTGACGAGTCGCAGATAATCTGCATGGTAAACGAAAGGATCGAAACTCTTTTATTCTTACGTAATGTCACAAGTATTACATGGATAAAATGTGACGTAAGAATAGCAACGGAATTAACCGAAAAAGAAGCTTTCGCGAGACGCTTCAGAAAATTTCTTAATGCAAAAGTAGACTCGGGTTCAGGCAGGCAGGTAGGTAGGTAGGTAGGTAGGTAGGTAGGTAGGCAGGCAGGCTTCGCACCCCCCGAGGATTATTCCGTGTAATTAAGTCGACGGAACTTTTCTCGGAGCTTTCAGGCCTGAATCTGAAAAGAGGGCGAGAAACGGAACGAAAGAGGGAACGCGAGGACGAACGAAGAAAAGGCGGAAGGAGGGCAAAAAGGACGGCGGCAGGTCGGAGGAGGTGGAGACAGAGAACGAGGAGGTGCCACGGGAAGCGGGGGCCGACGGAGGAGAGGCGAGGAAGTGGAGGCGGTAATTAAGAGAGTTAGTTGCCGGTCTCCCAATTAGGAGCCAGTAGGAGCCAACTCTGCTACCGCGATGCCTGCCTTCTCTCTGCCCTACAGCTAACTCCACCTAAAGACTGCCCGTTCCCCAGATGCTACCGGGTGTATAAATGCGAAGATCGATGTTCCGCGTCATAGATGGCCGAGCTAGCGGCCACCGGCAACCAAATAACAGAGGAATACGGCATACTAATATCGTTAGAGTTGTACATAGATAGAAAACTTTAGCTATATAGATACAGATCTGAAAATAATTTTGTCAAAGTAATCGTAGGTTTCAAATTGATTGTTAAAGTGTTAAAACTTTTTTAATATTTTACATAATTATTAATTACTATTAATTTAACAAAAATATTTTCAAATCTATATATGCAGCAAAATTTTTAGGTACTTCAGCAAAACCATTCCTTTCGTGCGGTATAATGCAAAGTATAACGTTTAAAACAATCTTCATTATAATACTTTTTTTCCGTAATAATTTTCCTCAAAGTAATGATGTCAAGAATTGCAAAAGCTTTACACTCCGCTATCGGTTCCCTGTAATTTTCGTCTAATAAAAGCTATTATTCCAACAAATTGAACATAGATAATGAAGAAGATCGCTATTTCCCCAAATTTTCATCCCATTGCGCCGTGTTAGCTCTGATTCCTTCAGAGGAAAAGAATGAATAATTGCAACAAGCGAAGATGAAGGTCGGGATTGCACGATAAGAATACGAGGCGGAAGTGGAAGAATCGTGGGGTACGATAAAACGTCGAAGGGTTGTCGAAAGGGTGGTCCGCTTTAATTTAATCAAACTGCCGTAATTCAAACGATGGACAAATTACAGCCATTGAAAAAGAATCGAGTCAGAAATTTATGTAAGCAATTTCAAGAGAAAGAGAAACAGAATTATATTTCTTAAAAATTAAAAATTACCTAATCTCTTTAAAAATAATATTAAATTACTTGTGCAAATTTCTATTTATGAAAAATTTTATTTATTTATGAAAAATCTAATACACAAATCACGCACAGCTATAACTCTGCGCACAGCAATGAAAACGGCATCGTTTGCGATAGCAAAGACGATGGCGACAGGCGATCGTGGGGCGATATTGGAGCGCCTTGACGTGGCAGAGACGACGCAGTCAGATAGCGGAAAAGGTGTTGGCAGCGTGACGATGCTTACCAATCGAAAAGTTGAAAAGGTATCGACAGATTGACGCACGGGGAAACTACCGTGTTACAGAACGACGCTTTTCGCGACACGGCGCGGCGCTTGTCACGCGCGTCCTTGCTCTCGTCGTCGAGATACCACGTATGTACGAGTCCTCGTCGACTCTTCAACAGGTTGCGCGTTCCTCCGGGTGAGATAACGCGTCGTCGATACATTGCGTACGTCGATACCGGCCTGTGATCCCGATATGTCAACACTGCTTGCTGTCGGAATACCTCATATTTTTCTCTCTGCTCCAAAGAGATAATGACGGATGTCTCAATATCTTGCTATTGCTACAATGGTGTCATGTCAATGCAAACGAGAGAATTTTCAATATTTCCTTTTTTAACCATTTAAAGTATTTAAAAAATGCAGTTTTTATATCGCCCACTGTTAGACTGAGCATTTACAATCTCGTAGTATAACTAAGAAAAAAGATTTAATAAAAAAAACAATGTTTCTTTCATTAATATACTGCTATATATCTATATATTATATGTTTATTTGAATAGCTTCTTACTAATGCAATATAATATATTTTTAAAAGTCTGTATGAAATATATTTAAGTGAAAATTCAGAAAAGCATAGAGATTTCCACATTATTAAATAAAATTTTCAAATAAGTAATAAAGTATGACAAGTATATGTTACTAAGACGCGAAGCATATGAGCAAGCTCTCGAGGGTAATCCCATCTATATAGGCGCGAGCCAACTCTTCCGCTGGTCCTCCCTCTTTGTGTCGAGGTTCCCGTTTCGCCGTCGAAGTCGTGGGTCAGGAGAAATCCCTCCCTCCCTGATCGGATGACAGGCGGGTCTCGAGGAACTCCTCCAGGCACAAGGACCGAACACCTGGTCGTTCAGCACAACGGGAATAGATCGGGGGAGGGTAAGGGAGGGGTTGGAGGGGCTCGAGAGGTGACCTCGGTGACGCGGGACGAGGTGACGTGCAAGGGTAGCGGCAGGGTATTACCATGACAAAAGTTCCCCGTCGCGGCTCTTGCCGGGGTACCCAGGTGCGTGGGACCGAAATTCAGGGGGCCCGGTAGCCGGTAGAAGGACGGTACGAATCACCCCCGCCGCGAGCCAATATTCTTCATCCCGATCCCGATAAGTCCGCTCCGGTTCGTTGATCCGTAGGAAGCTCATGCCTGAGGAATTTAACCAGAAATAGACGGAAACTCGCTAACGAAGGTAAGATCTTAATACTCAAGATCACGCAGCTTCCTGTAGAAAACGAAACGTGATCCTCTTAGTGCTTAGGAATTTCGCGTTTAATTAGAAGGACGATTAAGATCAATTAGGAAGATGGAACTTAGACTAAAGTGCTCCAACATGTTCGATAACAACCTTAGTAAGTATCGATTTGTATTGTGCGCATCAACACACTTTATATCGAAAATATATTATATGAAAATTTAAGAACCATAATAAAAATAATAAATAATTATTGCCCGTCAGTGTATATATATAACGTCATGTTCCAAGAGCAAGATTATTTCATTTTAATATCTTCTACCTATTATTTTATTTTAATATTTTTTACGTAAATCAATAGATATTATATACTAATAAATTTTATAATCTAATTGACATTTGTATGTCTTTTGAATGTCTAAATTATCCCGACAATGGAGATCCAACGATTAGCGATTAAAAAATAGAAAAGAAATGGGAGAAGAAATAGATGAAGAGGAAATATAAAAATCCCCTAATTTCTGCAGTCTGGTCGTGACATATATCCGTATAACGCCTATAAGCCACGTTCTCAGCGTGCCCTCACACTTTATGGTTTCCCTTCGCAAAGTGTTCGGAAAGATTCGGTCCGTGACGAGGTACGTGGCGACGAGACGACTCGCGACGACGGATCTGAAGAAACGCATCTAAGGAGAGAGAAGCAAAGGGCTACGACGACCTGGAAGCAGCATACACGCGGACGAGGCTTTGCGTAAGCAGGTGTGACGATGCGTGGACACGCGTCTACCAGGAAAGGTCGACCCTTGTACGAAGGATTCGCCGCCACCCGCGGGACCAGGTGTTCTTTATTGCGGATTTCATCTCGTAGGCGAAAAATTGCTGCGGTAATCTTTGTTTCACGAGAAACCCAACGGCGACAGCAATGTTCCTTCCATTAGATTACACGCGATCTTTTCCTTCACTTTTACACAAAATGTTTGGTCCTTTTGAAAAAGACAGTTGCTTAAAACTATAATATATTACGGAAAACATTTTTTTGCATTCTTAAAAGAATTAATTTTTACACTATTTAATTAATTAATTTATGTATCTCCGCATTTCTCAGTTTCTACCAAAAATGTTAATACTCGTTCGAAACTCCTGATGAGCTCGAAGACGTGAGCGACACGCATCCAGCTACGAAACGGGAGCGCGGGGTTTCAGGTGGAGCAGCGGCAGCGCCGGGAGCACCCGAAGTATGGTACAAAAGGGTATTTATTTTGGGTTATTGACGTCGCCAAATATTACACGAGCCGGCATTGTGTGCGCACACGGGTCCTTGATATTAGCATAGCGTGGATAGAGCCGGTGCCCGGCTACATTGTTGGTGAACGTGTATATCGGTACGGCCCTGGGGCGAATACCATTCATTGTGTGGGTCGTACCCCCTCCCCCCCCACGCACCGACGTTCCGTTACCCCGCCGGGGTGACTACCCCGCGGCCACGAGATAAGTTAGAAAAACCGGAAAACAATTCAAGAATATATATAACCAAAAAACAGTTTGTTATATTTTTTTGTATGACAAATTACTTTGATTTGTTCTACTTAAAAGAAACATCAAAATCTAAACTTAAATCAGAATCCACACGAATATGTCATAAAATTAATGCACAGATCGAAATTGGAGTCTACAGATTTTACCAGAAATCGATCGTATTCGATTATATCGGATAACTATAAGGATTAATTAGCTCACGGACCATAAGTCATTACCGGCTGAAATATCTGAAAACGAGCGCGGACACGATGTCACGTCTTATCTCTCAGAAACGTGTCGCTAGTTATCATCAGGGTACGTTACGCCGATATCGTCGCAACATAGCCGAAGCGATTAATCTTAGCTGCAGCCAGGACGACGCGGTGTCCCGGAGGTTCTGCAGCCCCGTCAGGGTAATGATCCGTGGCACGCGTGATAACCCACCGCTCTTGCGTGTCCTGCAGGCTACCCTCTATGGCCTTGTAACGTCCACCCAGCGTATCGATGACCCGGAAATTCTAACCAGAATGTAACGTGTCTCTGGAGGATGTTTAACAGAAAAAAAAGATTCACACGCACGAAATCTTATTAGGCGAACGTGCTCTTCTTCGTTTCTTTTTTTTTTTAGGAATATTTACAAATAAGAAACGTTGGAGTTGGATGCAATTCAGAGAAAATTGATCAATTGTTTCGCAGGCTTTGGTACTGAGAACTAGTCGCGTCATACGCGATGATCCGGTACTCAAGCCGGCCAACTGGTTTGGCAAGTATTGAAATAGACTGCCCTCTTACAAGCACCACCGGGGGCTGCTACTTTAAAATATAATGATCTACTGGGTGTTTGGTAGAGAAAAATATTATACTCTTTCAAAGTCCATAAAAGTTAATACGTTTGCATACTTTAAGTGACAAATAAAATCATAAACGTCTCTATATGACAGCTTATGCTATATACGTGCCTCCTATTTTAACTCCCTTGTATTCAATTATATTCAATTATATTATTCTCGATTTCTTTCTCAATCCTATTCAAATCAGGCACTCCTTAAATTCTGGCTTACATTCTTTTAATTAATAATAAGTTTCACGACCGATCGACTTACGTGTATTTCTTCTGAAACGGTGATTATTTACGACGGCACGTAAAATTCGCGGAGAGGCGAAATTGGATTTAACGGAGCACCCCGTATACGACGTCGTGAGAGCGCAGCCGGTCACGTCCCGGCCGCGTGAAATCAATGTTTCATAAGCACAGTTAACAGAACCGACCGCCATGTACACCGTGACCAATGTACATCTTGATTTAGTAGGTCCGGTGGACGCGTTTAGGTAGTCTCGTTTGGTCGTTGAAGGTAGGCTTAGGGTGAATACGTTGGTCGCCCGGCTGCTTCTCCGCTGCTCACGAGCTGTCTCGTTAGCAGCAGCCAGACATGAACGAGCGAACCATGCCAGATGAGAGAGGAAAGAGGGAGGCGGGAGGGAGGGATTACAAGAGGGAGGATGTCTAATAAAGCAATTCCGTTATGGTGCCCGGCGTAATATGAGAAGCTATCCGCCCTCGTTGAATGCGAGATTTTTATGCGGTTACCTGTCCGCCACCCCGGCGAATCAGAACTAGCGGAGAGAGCGAGGGAGAACAGTAGAGTCCGCCAAGAATGTGGGTCCGTGAAGTACCATTTTCAAGAAAATTTTCAAACCGAATTCTAGAGAATCCTGTATTAAAGCATGAAAGCCACCAACATATTTTCTCGACGTGACCGACGCAATTTTCACGTTACGTAACGCGTATAACGTAAAATAAAATGCTTAAAATATTAATATATTAAAAGGTACATCTCTTTATATTATAGTAGCAAAGACTCGTTTCAACTGCTCCTCTGAATACTAATCTTCGACCATAAACTAGACATGTTTCTTAGAGTAAACCTTAAATCAACTCAACGCTACTCTCTTCAACATTCCTCCAGTTTCTTGAATCGTGTCTTTTCGTCCAGAACACGTTCGTAAAATTCGTCAACGCACACAATGACGATCTATAGCTTCATTAAACGCATGACCATTCAGGACGAACAGCATCCGCGACGCCTCTGGACTCTCAACGAGCGAATTAGGGAGATTTACGAGACTAAGACGTGACCGTGGTACGTCTGACTAGGAATAGACCATATCTACTTTTCGATCTCTCCTTGCGATCCTATTGATTCATTTTTTATTTATGAAAAATCTTAAAAAACTGTTGCTTCATACTTGTTTAAAAATTCTTTGTTCAATCTAAAAGTAATTGTATTTCAGCTAAGACGCCTAAACGTGAATAAATTTCAAATTTTATTTAAATGTGTATATAAATATCAAAAGTTGAATTGTATTTTAAATATTTTATAAACGGTATATCTATGTGTATTCTGTACTCGCTAGAATAATTTTTTACATTTTTTTAACAGAACGCGTACCTACGAGTAAGAAATCATCGGCAAAACAGGAAAGGAAAAGAAAGAAAAGGGGCCGGAGAGTAGCGAGCATTGTTTTTAACCAGTCCTGAACTGCAGGGAGTTCTCACGCGGAATCATGCTGTACTCAGCCGGAAGCCGGTGTCGCCATCAGTTCGGGGGTGCTCGAGTACTCGTATTCCAAGTACCCGTCGTGCAGAAAGAGCCCATTCCAATCTCACGGCGCGGCGTAAACGCTGCGGGAGTCCGCAACAGGATTCTCTAGTTTACACACCGACAACGCGCACACACGCATACATATGTACGAATACACGTGCGACGCTTATAAATCATTAGCGGGTCGAGCGATTAGTCCTTGCGGAGGGGTTGCAAAGGGGGCGGGTAGCAGTCGCTCGTGATGCTGGCGGCGATGCGTAGCACTCGGTATACGGTCGGGCGCAGGGTGGTGGAAATGATTATTACCGCGGCGCACATAGGTCGGTTAGGGGGAAAATTATTAGTAGCCCCTGATTGGAGCTACTTCCCTTCGACCAAGAGGGTTCTAATGTACTAACGAGTGCCTCCATATCGACTGAACCATCCGAAAAGATTTACCGCGATCCACTATCCTCCTCGGTATATGTACCCGCAATGTTTATGTAATGTAACACGAACGCATAAATAACTGAATTCATTAAAAAAAAAAAAGAATCGTGTATAGCATGTATGTCAATTCAATTTTGATGACCGTAGAGATTTGCGATTTTTTCTTTTTAAAAAACAATATCAGTATCTAACGATAATTATCATCTTGATATAATTTGTCAGTTTGGATTGTAAGACATTATTGTAATTAACATGCACTAATATATTTATCAAAATATTATTTAATAATAGAATGTGCATTAATATAAATAAATATAATTTTAAGTTGTTTCTTTAGCAAGTTTATAAATAATGACGATTAAAGATTAAAAGAAAAATCGCTTAAACGTAACAATGATAATTAAATCTGTAAGCGACACACACAAAATGTATATCATAAATTTATTCCTGAATTCATCTGGCTGTTGATCACTATTATCATCCCCCATAGTTTGCCTCGCAATGTTTCGCTATGCCACTCGTGCTGAACGACGCCGCGCGACATAATCAAATTATTTACACTATATACATCTCCGCGCGCGCAAACCATCGACGGAGAATAAAATTTCGTCACGGATACGTCATGAATATTCCCGCGCCAGGATCGTCCGCATCGAGGGTCGATAGTTGTGTCCCTTCCCATCCTCCCCGCGCATCAAAATTGTGCACTCTTGCAGTCGGGATGATGTTCTAACTATCCCACAGAGGCGAAACATTAGAGCACCGTAACGCGCGCACAACTACCCCCGCAAAGGATGATCCTCGCGAGGGTGGTTCGCTCGCCCGTTTCTCTCTCTCTCTCTCTCTCTCTCTCTCTCTCTCTCTCTCTCTCTCTCTCTCTCTCTCTCTCTCTCTCTCTCTCTCTCTCTCTCGCGGCAATATGCTACGCTCAGTTCGTAGCATATGCTCCGCTCGTCCCTACGCACGGGCTAATCCGATTTATCATGTACGCGCCGCGTGTGCGAGTATCGAGATTTTATCGCCCAGCGCTGATATCAGCGGCGCCGGCAAGGGTGGATTAAGTTCAGACCCATCGCAAGAGGGTCGCCGCGAATTAACGGACTTGTTTCGCGCGACGTATTTGCTCCCTGCGATTGACGTGATATAATATCGGACGCTTAGAAGATGATAATACACCGTTTGAGAAAAATCAAACAGAATTAACTCTCTTTGTCGGACATTCTGTGAAAATAGAATCTTTCGCATTCATTTTTTTTCTTTTATTTCACCCAATATACCAAAAACCAAACGACAAATTTTTGCTTCTATTCCCTCATTGAAAACTCAACGGTTTTATTAATATGTTTTTTTTAAAGCGCGCGGTGTAAAAGACCTCTCTCGCCCCGAACTGACACGATTTAATCTCATCTCGTATTCAAAGCTTAAACTGCTTGACCGAATTATCAAATATACCCTGTATCGCACCCGTATATTAGCAAATGAAAAGGCAGTGGCTACGATATATTCATGTGATTATTAAATTATAACCAGTTGTCGCGAGGATCATCGTATGGAAAAGTGGTCCTACGAGCAATTCAATGACGTTCCAGCGGCGATACTAACCCTCTACATGCCGCTACCCCAAAGCGTGACCACAGATTCACTTAGCACCAGTTAACACGGAGGGAGAGAGAGAGAGAGAGAGAGAGAGAGAAAGAGAGAGAGAGAGAGAGAAAAAGAGAAACTCCCGTCTCTCTTTTTCTCTCTCTGGCTCTTTCTACGCGAAATGTTTATTTTCCTCCTTCTCTCTTCCCGGTTCTCTCTCGTTCTCACATGAAACGTACTTTACGTCACCACGTGGCTTACCCGACCCTAAACTCGAGAAGAAGGGACACACCCCCTGTCACCGATTCACGCCCCGTGTGCGTGTACATTGTCATATACGGTCATTGTGTAATCGCAAAGTCCGTTTCAATTTTCGAGCTGTTCCTTGCCCGATCATCACCCGCATATTAAAAAGTAATCGCACAACTCTTTTTATATTACCACAAGGAGTCAGGCACGTCACTAAAACAAATTTTCAAATGAGAAAATTAGCCAGTACCAACACCAACGTTGTCAATTAGTTTACCTTTTTTTATCTAAAATTGATTTCTCTGAACTATATGTGCAAGAGTGACTTAAAGATGCGCTTTTAACGACGATGCCCTCCTACGGAGCGAGACGGGTTATTTAAACTCCCGCGAGTCGTAGGAGTCAAGGGGCGATGGGGTTCTGTCGTTCATGTAAGCGTCAATCACACACCGCGCATATATTTACGAGAATCGCGCTCCGGGGCGTCCCATCCCTACGTCTACTGGCTCGACTAGCGCGTGACGTCTACCAGGCTCTGAAACACACCCCCAAGGAGAGTCTACCTACCCCCGTCGTTCCTCGCCGCCGTGTGCGCCAATGTTGGCTAAATAATAGCTCCCGGGGGAGGGCACACGACGCGTCAGCCGCCTTGACAGCACGTGACGTTTCGTACGTCCGGAATATATCTACGATAACCAGCCGACTTGGTCCCGATTCCTAACACAAAAGGATGTCACGAGTATCACCTTACCAAACTGGAAGAATACACGCCAAGAGCTCCACATGTATCAATTTTCTATGTTGAATCGCATACAAAATAATTAAAAGAGAGAGACTTGATACGTGATTGGATTTTACAACGATATTATTAGACATAGAAAGCCGTCGGTAACTATATAAATGACCTAATTATACTATGTTTTTATATAGCTACACGAAGAGAATTTTCTCTTAAACTTTTTCTTAAAATTTATTTTCAAAATTGTGACGGCCATGCGACAATATAGAAAAATTTAATCAAATTTTACTAAAAGTCTAACAAAATTCTCCCACAACTACCATATTTTCGAGGATAAATTCTACGAGAATTCTTCTTTCTCTTTGGTGTCTAAACTTCGGCTAAAGATGCGACATAAGTCTCAACGATATAAATTGAAATGGTACCTATGTAATAAAACTTATTTATATAAAAGTGTATTTGATGTTCCGAGCTACAGGAGTGGTAATGCAAAAGGATCTCCTCACCGACATTTCATGATAGTATCCCAAACTGTCCCTCAAAATGTCGCACGACCCTATTTTACGACGTTGCCGCCGTTCTCGCCTCGCGCGAACAATCGTGCGTTCTGGACAAAAAAGCTCCCGTCGACCTGTCTAAAGTTGCTGCACAGCGCGACAACGCGACTGTCTCGTGACGATGACGGCTAAAGTGCCACGAACGTTTCTGGCTTTATCGACTTTGCGAGTCTGCAGTTTATTAACTCGATATGCAAAACGGTTTTTTTTTTATTCCCTCTCTGTCCTTTTTAAATATCTAAGACAGCTTTTAAAACCTCGTAAAACCTAATTATAAACTACATATCTATAAAATTCTTTCTTATCTATCACACATTGCGATAAATTAACAAATGATATAAAATATATCATCGCTGTAGTTCTGTGATGCAATTATAATTTTCTATATCGCAAAAATTTCAGGATTCATGTGATATCTAAATTCTCACGGCTACTCGTCGTATTTGATAAAATAAGCTACTTCGGAGGAATTGAAGATCATGTAAATGGATATCACTACTTCATGGTCAACGTCGACAAACGTATCTCGCTTTCGATTATTCTTTTAACACAGGCCGGCGTCCCCCTATCAGGAGATTTAAAAAGATGTTCGCCGAGTCGTAAACCACAGGCGAAATGACTCGAACAGATTTTATCGCGCTCTCTTTAGAACTCTCCATCCGAGGTACGTCCCCTCGAGAGCGATGTTTCAGACTTAGTTTAAAGTATTTCTCTTTCGGTTATTGATAGACGTCGGAACGCTATCGCGAAAATTGACGCACTTCGTAATAGCGGGAGATCGGATCGCGCGAGGTCGGCGTAAATTGAGAATCCTATTTTTCGAAACGCTATTTCGAAGGCCCTAAACGCGGTGCGGATAGCATCGAATAAAATTCACCGCCATCGATCAGCCATTTGAATTTTAGAGTGGCCCAACGCTGTTTACACGCGTCCGCGATTCGCGCTTCATCACCGCTGTAAATTTCGGACACGCGCGCACATTTAAATCAGTCAGTCCCGCGAGCTGTCGCGCATGAAAATAATTTTTGTCATAATTACATTATCTGTAGCGCGCGCGGCGTCGACAGATTTGCTCGCGGCTCGTGCGCTTTTCCATTTTTATTCGCCCGAAGACTCGCGCGCGCGCGCGGGACATGTGTCGATGATATCGGTATCGTCGACGGGATGAGTCGTAATGGCGCACAAAGAGCGTATCGCAAATTCTGAAATAATAAACCGAGTTGGCAGCGCACCACTGTAAAATAATCAGGAATTCCGCGCGTGTCCAGCTTGTCGTACGAGGCGCCAATCACGCCAACATTCAATCGCACCACGTGCAACGAGACCGACAGGCAGGGTTAAACGTACATGGTGTACAAAACGTTTCGGCGAACGAATGAAATCTCCCGATGGGAATTTTTGAGTCCGTCAATTGGATATAATCAACGCCATAATTACTGATTGTCACTCATTTTGCAAAAACGAATGTAAAAACGATAGGGAAAAATGAGCGAGTCTCTCTCTGCGGGATAAGTAGAATATCGCAGATTGGCTATTGTAAATAAACTGATTATTTAATCCGGCTTTATATATAATCACTCGAATTATTTTGTTAGAAATAAATAGTCGAGAAATCAAACTTGTATCCTGTATTTTGTATTATATAATAAAAGAAAGAACGACGCACGTTTTAGTGAGAAATGCCGTCGGGCAACCGCCACGATTCTCCCGCGAAACTCGCCAATTATTTGGCCATTCGTTGGCCAACGTGCGCCAAATCTACAAGTGTTTACGTTACTACACCTATGTGAGCAGAATGACGAGTTTTTGATCTCTCGGGAGGTTGAAGGAGAAAAGACGAAGATAGAAAAAAAAATTGGAACGGCAGAAAGAGATGGCAAAATAGAGTGAACCGAGAGAGAAAATTGGCGAAACAAGAGTGGGAAGCAAGCGACAAAAACCTAGGAAAGCGAACAGCCAGTGCAATGGCGGAAAATCGCTGATTTCTCGTAAAAATCGAGTCACATCACCGACTCGGCAACCAAGCGATCCTTAATTGGACGACAATAATTATCAGCGCGTCCGCCCTTTTCGGTCACGGCTTTTCCTTCGACGGCGAATTTTATTTCAGTTGGTCCGGAAATTGCCGCTTCGACGACGCAGGTCAAGCTGAGCCAGCTTCGGTAGAAAAAAAAACGAGAGGATAGTCGTTACATCGTGAGTTGCACTTGTATCATTTCGGATTTTTCAGACGTAAAGAAAAGTTCAATCCAAATTTTGGGGAAAATTAGATGTAAAATGATTTATCAAAATTTTAATTAATTTTGATATAATCTCAATAATGCTTTCCCGCCAAATAAAATAAATTTCTAAAAAGAAGCCATAAACTTCAATAATTTAAAAAAAAAATCAGTGAAAGAATAAATCAATAGAAATGTAGAGAGGAAAGCGTTACCAAGAACGACGAGGAGACAAAGAGACCCAACTATACAAATGAACGCTGATGAGTGATCGACACGCTCTATAATTGATTCCCTCGAAATCGATCACCGAAATGGCGGGTGAGCACTAATTACGATACGCTTCGACTAATTAGTGCAACCAGATTCTGCGACTAGGTGTTAATTAATTAGAGGCCCTCTCATCGTAGATACGATAACGACGGGTAACGAGTATCATATTATTCGAGAAATGCCAGCTACAACTTGAAGATATCGCATCTATTTTCTGCTTATACATTATTTCCGTAACCACTTATATACATATGCAGCATTGATTATCTCAACAGCACATTCTTTATTGAATATAAAGTTTATTTTTTAATGAAAGTTTTTTTTTAGGAGAAAAGCAGTTCCTTTATATTCTCAATATTAGATATTTTGACAATGAAACTTTGAAGTAATTATGTTCGAAAAGTTCGCTGTATCGAGATCGAATACGGAAACCTGCCGTTTCCTCTCTTTCTTCACCTTTCTTCGGGCAGTTTACCGCGGAGAGAAGGCTTCACCCCGAAGCGGAAGAGAAAAAAAAAGATCGAAGAGAAGCGGAGCGCAAGAAAGAAGCGCCAAGCCAGGAAAAGCGTTCTCTCTCTCTCTCTCTCTCTCTCTCTCTCTCTCTCTCTCTCTCTCTCTCTCTCTCTCTCTCTCTCTCTCTCTCTCTCTCTCTCTCTCTCTCTCTTTCGCCAGCTCTTTGACCGATGATTGGCAATCCGTAAGCCGATTACCGGAGCCGAATGAATGTGCTCGCCGGCCCGCGTCTGGCCCGGTCCAACTCCGCGCATAACTCCCTTCCTCCGTTGCCCCTTCGTAGCCCGCGTATATCCCCCAAAACCGACCCCCGTTCCCTCACCAGCTCCAGGAAACCGCCCTTCTCTCGGTGATCTCCTTATTAACCACAGCCCGGTAATTGCGATCGACGAGCGATTATGCCGCGCTTCGCTGGGCGCTCTCTGCACACGGCGGGATTAGGCAGATTAGTTGGCGGTTATACCGCTGGATAATTGATCGCGCCCTTCTTGATCGTTCGATGCCGGTTGCCTCGATGCAATTAACCACTGTGCGCTCGTTGCGAAAAATCCATTGCATACGTTGAAAGCCGTGTGCCCGATAATGTTTAAATCCTACTTTAATCCATCAATAACTCGTGTCAAAAGTCAGGACAAAATTCTGTTTATAATTTTATACAAAAAATATGTAAAAAAAATACAACACACACACACACACACAAACACACACACACATATATATATACAATAAAATATATTTTATATGCAATACTAAAATAAAATATGTAAAATATACTCTAAAATATATACGTGTATCGAAATGCATAATATATAACATTACAATTAAAATTTTATGTAAATTATACATTTTCTAAAGAAAGATACGAGCCTTTTTTATTGTACAATAGTAATGCAACTAAGAATTAAAAAATTGTAAGTTACTTTTGCATTAGATTATAATAAGACTATATAAAAAAATTAAATATATTTAAGTAAAATATAATTTTAACTAAATCTGCGCTTGAGAAAATTAATAAATTGAAGGACAACGCTTCGCGAAGACAAAAAAACTTTACAAAAAACCCGTTTGCAAAATATTCTAAAATATCAGCTACGCATCATAAGTTGAACGCATCGACATTCGCCATCGCTTGAAATTATTCCCTCTCATTTTCCTCTCTTAATTTTCCGGAAGTCAAAGAGAGCGAATAACTGGAGTTAGCCGAAAGCGAGCACATATTTAATATAGCGGGCGACACAAGGGGGGCGTGTGTACATCTGTCAATGCGATATACCGAGTCTTTGCGATTTAGAGAGGAGAGAGAGAGAGAGAGAGAGAGAGAGAGAGAGAGAGGACCGAAGGCTTGCTTGAGTTATTGGAGGTTGTCAGCATTGGCTTCTGGTGCCAGGAACACGTGCTCCGATTTCGCGGTAAATCGTCGCCCCGGCGACTACTCCCGTGTATTTCGGTACGATCGACCCTCACGACCTCGCACTCTGCGCGCGATTCTTTCTCCCGGACCAGTTGTAAAAAAAAAGAAGGGAAAGAGAAAGAACTGGCTCCCTGTCTGAAAAATAATGGCGCCGCAGGAGGGAATTGCCGCATTGGGAAAGAAATGACAGACGATCCTCCGCAAAAAGAAGAAGATGAAGAATTTTAAATAAATATAATAATAGACTATACCTAGCAAAGACATAGCAAGCATGCACACATAATTGCAAAATTTTGAGTACAGTTGATAATATAACATGAGACCGTTTCTTTTTACAATAAAATATCACATTTTGTTTTGATCGTGTCACAAGCTTTTACACAAAAGTTTGCTCAGCATTTCCGTCATGCCTCTCGCGCCTTTCATCATTCGTCATCATTTCGCTGGGAAAACTTTGCGTAAATACAAGATGTTTGTATTAAAAACAATATGTACGTCCTAAGAGCCCGCATATCGAGAGACTCGACGGTGGAACGAATGCACCGTAAAGTAATTCGAAACACGAAATGTTTGGTCTACTAAAAGTTCTCTCGCGCCGCGCAAGAATGATGCCTTTAAAATGGTCCTACGAAGGGTGATCCTTACCTCTCGCATGTGTATCGAATTAAAAAGGATCGAGCTTAAACACCGTGTGTTCGCTTTCGCACGGGTTTCCAAGTTAAATCAAGCGACAATTGCGGAATGTATCAAAGTGTAAGATTAAAACGATTCTTTACAATCGTATATATATATATAATATTATAAAATTATATATATCTTAAACTAAATGACACGGTTACACAGCGTTTTCTCAACAAAAAAAGGGTTGATTATATTTAAGAAATACTACTGCAGAAACTTTCTCCTTCGAGAGTAATTACACTTCGATAAGACATTATTGAATTTTAAATGTATTAGCGTACAAAGTAATGCGGTGACACGACAGATCGAATAGAAGCGCGAGTATGGTTGGCGGAAGTTTAGAAAAAAATCATGCTCGCCCATAGAAGCACCCTTCTTGTCTATTCAATCGAGTCGCCCTTCGGAAGCTTTATCGATTTCTTTTCACCGCGATACGAAAATAGTTTCGAGTGGCCCGACGGAACTCGAGGGCTTCTTAAGGCCGACGAAAGGGTGTACTTCTCATTGATAGAGAACCCAAAATGGCGTTCCCGATACGAGAACACCGAATGCTTGTACATGGAAAATGCATTAAATTCGGAAAGGCTAAGTAACCTTCACCAAAATAAAGATGTTATATGTCATAGTTATCCTAAATTACAAAGTATCAAAATATATGTTTTTAAAAATGGCTACTCAGTGTTAATAATAGAAGATCTAAGTCAAATAGCAGTAAAAAAATAAAACTCCATTAATTTTTTACTAGTAGGTTTAATTGTAAGTATTCCACGCGTTGTTAATTAGGCACAATTGAATGAAAAGCGGAAGGACAGAGAAACTAAAGAAAGTAGAGAAGAATACGAATATGTATAACATGAAATAAGAAATGTTACCTTCTAACTATGTACAATGCTAATTAAGGTTTCCAAAAATATTTCTTGTAGAGACTTCGTAAAAAAAAAATACGGATATCGTGATGAATGTGTGATAAAAAAATATATGTACATTGAAAGTCGAAGGAATACGTCGCAAAGTGAATTTGTATCGCAGATAAATTCAGGGAGGCAGAAGAAAGGAAGAAATGTAACCGCGTGTGTAGCAAACGTGCGCGAGGGTGGATAGTGCTCACGCAAAAAGGAGCAACCGCGTGTTCCCATCGAATCTGAATATGCTGGATGACAAACTTGTCGTCGACTGAACCATTAAATTCCTTTGAGAGGAGCACGCGGAAGATGTGCGCAGTGCTAAGGAATGTTTATTCGCGGAGCGAGTAAGCCTTCCCTTCCGATCTTCAGGCTGCGCGCATGTGTCTGCGTAACATAACGTAGCACAATGACAAGAGAAGAGAGAGTTACATAGCAAAATATGAATAACCAATATTGTGACACGACACGAGAGAGAGAGAGAGAGAAAAAAAGAGGCAATAAAAAATAATATAATTATAATAAATAATAATTATAAATAAATCATTAAATAATTTACATTAATTTTAATTGTTTAAGTTCATAATTTCATATCTGTTATCAAATACACAATCTATATCATTCGTTCTATCGTTACTACACGTACATTTTGCAGAAAATATTTTATTCGTATTCTGTTCTAAATAGCTCGTATTACGCAATATTTATAAAAACTTTGATACAATAAAATTCGCAAAGCAGACAACATAAACTATATATTAATCTTGTCAACACTCTTTTTCCTCATCAACACTTATTATTCCGAAATATCTCACTCTACGCGATGTAATTGTGACCCAAGATTTAGAAAACTCTTATCCTGTAATGATGAGTGGAATAAAAACATTTGAAAATATAACGGGAAAAAGAAACCGGCGCCGCGAGGTGCGGGGTAAACGTTAATTGTCCAATAAAGACGAGTTACGCCTGACAAAAATATGTCGTTAACGCGGTCTTAAGGAGACCTGGAAATGACGCGGAAAGACGTTATTTTTCGTTTAAGTCCGCTCCCCATCCCTCCATATCGCGGGTTTAAAGAAAGATATTATCCTCGTAATTCGCGTTATATCGCGTCGCGCCGTTGCAGCTGTGAATTTGAACACTATATAAAATCCATTGACGTAATTGAGTACAAAATCAATTTTTGAATCTTTCGTTGAGCGCTTTTCAACATTTCCGTAAAGATATTAAAATTTACAATATACAAATTAAAATTTACATCACTGAGCAAGTTTCTCACAAAGTAAATACGAACCACTCTTATTCGTCATAATTTATTAATGGTAGCGGCAACGCGAAATGTCGCGTCGCTACCGTTCCGGTCTACTTTTTTTCCCAGAGAGAGCTTGTCGAGATCTTCCCGGAACACACCAGAACGAGAACGGGCTGCCGCACAACGAACGAGGAGGCGGGTGGATACAGAGAAAAAAAAGCAACAGACAGAGGAGAAGAGAGAAAAAGAGAGAGAGAGAGAGAGAGAGAGAGAGAGAGAGAGAGAGAGAGAGAGAGAGACAAGAGGAATGGCAGAGAAATTTCTCGAGAGACGGAAGGAACCGGGAAAAATGAATTCGGTGTCCCTACGGCAGAAAGGGAAAGAGAGAGAGAGAGAAAGAGGATGAACAAGCGTGCAGGACTCCCGGGAACAGGATCGCGCGGGATTATGATTATCCTTGGCGTAGGAAAGGAGTGATTTATCCTGTCGCCGTCCTCATTATGGCTCCCGGTCACATAATCCAACCTGGTGTGCCACACCCTGAACCGCTCCAGGCGATAGATTAAGGTACGTCCATACCGACGTAGGTGCATCCTGCAAGTTCGCCGCGACGTAAATTAAGCGCCGTGTAGAACGCGAAAGATATATATATCGCGTCACGGTACATCCACGCTTCTCGGACTCCCGTTAGCGAGATTTACGTTGTATCAAGAGCGAACGATACTTAGGAACGGCGAGAAGCGCGTCGAGATGGAGAGACGAGCCCTTTCGTCGAACAGTTTCCATTTTCAACGTTGAAATAAAGAAAAATCCATAATTCTCGCGGGCGCTCGTCGTGCCCGCTTTTCTCTTATTTTCGAAGAAGATTGATAAAATTTTCTCGTTAAAAAGAGAACCACGAATTTTCGCGCCCTGCGCGAACAGGCTCGTCGCCCGATTTAAAGCGCTTCGCGCGGACAGCGCCACTAGGGCGAAAAAGGGTGGACGGGGTTTTTATGGAGAAGAACATAAATATGGGGTATTATTCTCCTGGAGCTGGTCGGTCGGCTGGCTGTCGCTCTGATTTATAGGCTCGGCTTGTGAACACGGTTGTCGGTATTTTTATTTAAATTTAATACAGTCCACTTGGCACCCGCGCGCGGGGGTGTATTAGACAGTTTTGATAAGCAACTATGTACGGATAAGTACACGCGTATATGTCGCACTGCCCGCTGATGATGATAAATGACCGTTACCTCTTGCTACCTCACTGTTAATTTACGAACATACATATACACCTAACCCGAAGCGCATGAGACGTTGATTTAACGACCATTTCTATTCAACAAAATGAAAATGTAGAATAATTACGATCGAGCGCCTCCGTGGGGACAGAACAATAAAATTTTCTATATTCTTAACTAAAATAAAAAATATAGTGTAGCAAATCAATGGGATTAAATGTAAAAAATTACACATTTTATTCTCTAATAAAGATGTAATTATTTCTATATTCAATCATCACGTTATCGATAAGGCGCAAATCCGATCGCTCAACCGGAAATTCTATCTGCCCTCCCTCGTTCTATTGATATTAAGATAATTCGACATAAATCAATATTCTCGGATAAAGAAACGATCATATTGCGTAATCGCTCATTACACCTTAATCCAAGTGGACGAGGCGCGCACAGCCGCAACGTGCGCTGCGTATGGGAGTTAAGTCGATTCCTGCTGCATGATGGATCGAGTTAATGTAGCGTGCCGCGGGTTTACACAGTGCGCGCGGACGTTAGGCCCAGGATGATCCTAAGCTAGGTGCAGGGTGAAAGTGATCGTGGGAGAAGCCGCAGTGGGTGTCGGCCCGCGACCGGGGTGTATCTATTCCGTGCTATTGAACCATAGATCGCATGTTAAACCGCTTGATTGGTCGATAAACTTCCCCATCGCGGCACGAGAGAAGGAAAGACAATATTTCTTCCCTATTTATTTATTATATCATTCGCAATCATTAATTAGCGCCGAAAGTCTAATTGGAGATCCGCTTTATTTTCAATAATACCTCAAAGATTTAATAAAGAAAAAAAAACTTAAGAATTCTACCCATTTATTCCCATTCGATTTTATGGCCGCGTCGACGAGTTAGAGACTCCCCGGGCGAGTATATTCGCGGACAATATGTTTTCTTGTTGTCGTAGCGAGAGGACAGAGATGGTACCGTCCGTGGGGTTGGCGTTTTCGCCTCTGGGGTGGCTCGCGGGGCTTGTAACTCGGTTAAACCGGCACGGATATTTCATTAGCTGTCCCCCGAAGCGTGCCGACCCCACGCACGACCCCAGAAAGCTCAGAAACGGTGGGCCAGGGGTGGGCTTGTGGATGAATCTCAGACGAAAGGCACTGTCGCTGTTGCTGCTGTCGTTTCGCTGTTCGAAATCGTCGCATTAAGTCGAGTGCCCCCGGTGCACCCCACTTTCCGTTAAATTGTTGACACGACAAATATATCGCACTGTCGTCTGCGACCCGTGTATCATCACAACACCTCGGTAGATTCGCATTTTTAATTACCGAAACACGTAACGCAGAACTCGATTGGCAATAAACGTATGTAACGAATAGTAATGTAACGATAAATAAAATAACACGCGCAAACATATAATAAATTGTCGCTCAAAGTAACCTAAAAAAGTAAGTTATGTGAAAAGCATAAAAATAACGTATAATAACAATTGAGTGAGACTCGTGAATTTCTTTTTTCGCCGTATCAACCTGCGAATATATTTGACGGGCGCGTTTCTGCTTTCCTGTTTTCGCAAATTCTTCGCCATAATACGCACGCCCAGCGGACAACGTGGTCCGAATACGTTTGCCTTTGCCATCAGGATTCTCTCTCGCGGAAGCGCATTCTCCGAGAAGGTGCAAGATACGTGAACGAATGCGAGACAAGCCAGGGGCTGCAAGAAAGCGCAGGGGGTTGCTCCGGGTGTACAGGAGCCGGTCAGTACAGGGGAATGAGGCGTTATCACGGACATTAGCTTTCAACGGGGCGCCCGGGATATAAAAGTAGCCCGAGGCAACCATTACTCGGACATTGTCCGCTCGAGTCTCTTTCGCGAGTCTATCTTTCTCGTTTTCTCCCTCTTCCAGTCCTATGTCTCTTTTTTCCTTCCTTTCTCTAGCTCCCCTCCCCCCTCCCTCTCTCTTTCTATCTCTCTCTCTCTCTCTCTCTCTCTTTCTCTCTCTTTTTTTCTCTCGCGCCTCTATCCCGCTGTCTTTTCGAATGTATCTTTCCTTCTCAAGCGAAAGGCAAAGGAAGACGAAGAAAGACGCGGTTCCTTATCAGAATTCCTCGTTCGCGTCGCCGTCACCTTGTCGCAAATCCATTTCGCAGTCGGCGAATTTCCACTCGTACACGTCGCCGGAATAGGGACGAGGGCTGCGTTCCAATCGCGCGAATTTCTACGTAGATTCTTACCTCTCTTACCTCGGACTTTTTTTTCCGCCCTCCGTCGCTGTTCGCCGCTCGCCCCGCCTGCCACCCCTGCCGCAAGTTCTACGATCGACTCGAAAATGGAGCCACGGAGAGGATTCACGAAGCGCTTCTTAATGGATTGTACCTAATTTGTGCTCGAGGGTCCTCCGAAGGGATTCGACGGGATTATTCGCGCGGAGAATGGAAGCACAGCACTAGAAGTGCTTCTTACCAAATTCTTATCTATAATTGGGAAACACCGATACGCGCATTATAAGTATTTTGTAAAAGTGTATTTCTGCATTTTTCTAAATTAATCCGATGCCAAAGATACTTTTCAGTTATTATTATTTATCCACTAAAAAAGAAAATTTTTTGACAATATTTCTTAAGTCACGAATAAACAAATTAGATTTATTCAAATTTACACATACACACACACACACACAAATTATTCTTCAATTACGAAATCCTTGTATTGAAATCCGCGGAAATAAATATGAATGATTGCAAAATAAATATGAATGAAAGCATCGATATTTTTTTCACGAAAGCTATCATACTTGAGTCGATTATTACTGCCAGCGCGGTTGTTAAGCCAGATATTTCCTTTCGTCTCACATAACGTTTCTATAAAATTTACACGATGAGACGGAATAAAGCGTACTTTCACGAGCTATTCGAAGATCTCGGCGTATCGCCACAAGCAACAGGAAAGCAATTATCCGGTTCGAGATCGCGGTTCAAATGCTCCCCCTTTATCCAAGCCAATGAGGTAAAAAGGACTGAAATATTGGCAAGCGGTATCTCAACAAATTAGCCCGATGAAACGCAAATGGAACACAAAGTGAGCGCGGAGGGGAGAAAAGACGGGGGCGACGGGAGAGAGGAAACTTTGATGGGAGGGCAGTATCGAAGACAGAAAAGAGTGAGAAGAGAAAAAGACAGAGAAAGAGAAAGAGAGAACGAATCAAAGTAAAGTCGTTGAGACTCATTGAACTGGAAGTAACCGACAGAGTGCCTTCCGTGCCCGGCGCTACTAATCTTATGCAATTACTTTACAATTCACTTTGCCGGTTGGCACTCACTACCAATAGAACAATCTCTGAAATCGAGTTACCTCCCTCGAAAGTTTTCGAGCCCTTCGCCGCCCTCGTCTTCGCGTTAGGAGTTTTGGATAGCGTCTGCCGATCTACGCTCCAAGACCTCGAGATAAGTCTCGATATACCGATTTTAATATGGAGAACTCGCGCAAGTCAGTGTAGCCGTCACCGTAAAGCGTTAAGTGTAATTTTCTTTTACAATTATAAAATTTCCCAGACAATGCATAATAATATATTGACACATAAGTGTAAAAATTATCTGACAAAATTACCTATATGTGTGTATACAGGAAAATACATACGCCTTTCATACGAAGCGATTTTCATACAATACCCACAACTAGGATAAAAAAAAAATACATTCGTCCAGAGTTTTCACAGAAGCGACCTCGTATTACAGTGATGTTTTAACGAGCGCGATTATTTTTCACGTTTTCGTATTGCTCTCGATTTAGCCACCGACTAATCATTTTGAAGCGACCATCCGTGACGAGATGACTCGCCGTAACCGTCATAATTGTCTCGTAACAGTGCACTGCAAGCGCGCACAAAACAAACTTCGCCATATGGACCTTCGTTGAAAAAGAACGGGATGGGAAACGAGGGGAGGGGGAGGGGCGGCGGAGGGGGGGGGAGAAAAAGGGAGAGAAATAGAGATCGTCAGTGGTGTACAACTCTAAAGAGACGCAGAATCGTGCCGGGCCGAGAGCAGGATCGGAACCCGCGATCGAGATACGCCCATGTAATCAAGAGAATTAAGGGGACACCCGGCCCGCCCGACCCCCTCCGTCCCACCGTCCCTACACCCCCGAAAACCCGGCGCGCAACGATATGGTGAGCCGTGATTAACTTTTCGTCATTCGCTCCGCGCCCCATTCATTCGCCATTCATTCGCGTCCGCACGGATTACGAGCACGCCCGCGCGCACGCTCCATGTGCACGCGTGTGCGTGGGTCGGCGAAATCGCGGATCAGCAGACCGAACGACCGGCGCAACATTGCGCCCTGCGTCTGCGTGTACCGATCGCCGAGACTATTTAGCTAACGTCCGCCGCCGCTCGCGAGATCGTTTCGAACTCTGTCACGCAATCTCGAAATTCTGTAAATTGTCGTTTGATTTTTTTTTTCCTTTTTTTTTTCAAACTCGCACAGTCGATCGATATACCGAAAAACTGACGCTATCCTCTTCGCGATAAATTGTGACTTTTACATGGCGCTACAATACCATTGCAATTTTGACATTTCAATTAAACGTGGCTGTTGGGAAACAACGTTTGTGCAATTTCCTTTTCAGCATGTAGAACATATACCTCGAATGCCCGTGAAAAGTGGATCGCGTAAAATCATCGGCAACGAGCGGACCAACCAATTACTGCGAAAATCTCCCGCGTCGTTACAAGATATCGCGATAAGATCGTGACCCCCTCGCATCCACTTTAAAACGCGTCCCCGTGAGTCACCGCCTTAAAACCACTCGGCGACAAAGGGCGGAAGGGGTTTCCGCCCTCTTCGGTCCAAGATTTAATGCACGTTGGTTATCAGAGTAATCACGAGACTCACCCCACCGTCCCCCTTTCCCGCCTCCTACTACCGCTATCCCGTCGATTTCCCCGGCGCCCCGCGCTCACGGAGCGACCGTTGATTGAAACGCTCTGATTGCGTCCCCCAGGGGGCGGCATGCGGGTGCCACATGGGGGGTGATCACCCCTCCCCTCCCCTCTCCGGCCGACCCCCCTCCTGCGGAACGTACCCACTTATTTGGTAGTCTAATGTCTAATACGGACGTCACCGTGACGAGGACGTTGATGATGTCGACGGCGGCGACGGGGATCGAGAACAATGCGACCCCCGAAGAGTCCGGATTTGCGGCCGAGGAGGCGGGTCCTTGCGTTCTGTTTGCCACGGCTCCTAACATTATTTTTACGCGCTAACGTCTTTAAAGGGCAATCACTGCCACTTCACATCTTATCACATTAAATTTCATCCATCGACAAGAGCAAATGTAGAGGGGGAGAAAAATAATTCCTTTGTTGTTTCAACAATTGTAATAAAATCGACTGAAGCTCCGGTCATCCAAATTCCTCGCAAGCATATTATAAAGCGAAGGAACGGTGTCTCGGTGACTTTTCGTTCCGTATGATGCGCGCCGGCACGGCGAAAATCGGGAATTCGTGGCGCGAATTGAAAATTCGAGCGAGATAAAACGAAGGTGGAGAAAAATCGAGGGAGAGGGGCCGGATCCATAGGCAATTTCTCGCGCCCCTGCCGCGATAAAGCGTAGCCCATGGCGCGCGCGACCGCGACGAGAATGCGGCGGGCGGGAAGGAAGCCGGAGAAAAGAAGGAGCGCCCGAAAGTCTTCCGCGAGAGGAGAGGGAGGGCAGGTCGGCACACTCACCGAGCCGAGAAGAGGAGCCGTCCTATCAACGTATTTCAAAGATAAGCCTGTCCGCCCTACCGCGGTAGCGACCCCATGGCCGGGGCCATCAGCCATAATAACAATCCGATATGATTACGCCATAATCGTAACGCAGCCAGCTGCGCCGGCCGGGTGGGACGAAATTACGCCGGTGAATTGAGATACCGTGTTTACGTCTTCCAAAGTGCTCGCATAAACAAAATTAAACGACTCCGGGAGCCACCCGCCCCCCTCCCCTCCCCCATCCCCAACCGTACCGCGCGTTAACCGCGCGCTGTGAGAGTAAGTGGAAGGACATTTTCGGCGACGTCGCGAGATTCGCTCCGTCAGGAAAAGGGGAACGATGAATTTTATGCGAAATATAGAACGGACAGAGAATATCAACCGCCGATTAAGGATATCCGCGACGCTATCGATTAAAGGCTCTGCGACGCGATTTGCGATCTAGTTACATACATACACAGAAAAAAAAATATATAGCCAATAACATATGTGATTGCGGGCTGCCAACTACATAAAATACTCAATACAATAATATTTGATATTAATGCAAGTACAATGTTGATACTGCAATAGCATATATTATTGTATTGAGTATATCTGTAATTGGCAGCCCGCAATAACATATCTTATTGAATATATTACTTTTTTTTTCAGTGTACACATAAGGTATCAAAATTTTTTTTATGTAATTCTAAGCGGAATAGTAACATGAATTAGTTTGAGGAATTCTTCTACTTGAGATTTACTCACATACCGATGTTCTAACGCTGATAATTTAAAAAAAAAGTGATGAAGCGACACGGTGAAAACTGATTTGAAAAAATATCTTATTGTAGATCGTGGATTGAAAAATCAAGAGTTGTCAAAATTTATATTGATATGTACAACGATTCGCTACTTTACAACAGATTTTATTTAAATAAAAATCGCGATCAACGTCAATTAAGAATTTCGCCGTGCCATTCGCTAACGTGCTCGGCACCGAGCATTAATTAAATGTCGAAATGTCACCGGTGGTTTCGGTCAGTGCCGATGGCTTTTCACAAAAATAATTAGCCGTTTGCGCAATAAGTTACGGGTCGGAACGTTTAATAAACTAACGGGGGGCTCGTTACGCCGGTTGACACCAAATACTGTCGCGACATCGGCACACGATATAAAATACGGGAACGCCAACGGTGCGAGAGCGTGCGTCAGGTTCTCTGTATTTTTTTTTTTTTCTGTCTCGCCTATAACACAAAGCCGATACGTTTTTAATGATTCGCGTCACGAAATACCGGTGCCGGTCGCACAATGCGTCGGTCCGCGTGTAATCGCGGCTCCATTCCGCGCATAATGCCCAACGGTCACGTCGACGCGACGCGGCGCGGTGATTCAGTCGAGATCGCGGCAATTCTTTCGGTCCCACGGCACGTTTAATCGTAATTTCGGTATACGGCAATTATCATTCGTCATAAAGTCAAACTGAGATGCACCGTAACGAGTCTATCAAGCGGTATCCGTCGCGCGACGATGAAGTCGACCGTACAGCACGATCCTACATACATGTTAAAATTTCGCAAACCTAGACAATGGATAATATTGTCAGTGTATGAAATCTTGTTTCAGATTCTGAAACACTTGAGAGCTTGCACTACTTAACAAACATTTGTTATTCGAAAGTATATGAGAGTTGTATTAGTGTATTTAAAATAAATTTTAATATTTTGAAATGCGGATAATAAAAATAATAATTCAATACTCAGATTTTCTTGAAAAATTAATTATTCATATAAAAATTAATACAATTAAGAATCATTAACGCGGTTATATTTATAAAATAAATTTATTAGAACTTTTAGCATATCTGTACAATCATGTACTAATGTACTTCATAATTAACTTTATTTATTATTATTTCGTACATATATATAAAATTTATGAATTTAAAAAAATTCTGAATATACTATTCACTCGCGATATTATTTTTGTAATATTTGATCTTGGAAAGAAATAAGAAAGTTAACGCAAATTTCAAATTTGATTTAAAAAATATGTAAAAAAAAGTAAATAATTTTCAAAGTTATTAACAAGTTTTCCTTATGTTCTTTTTCAATACCAATTTTTATATAAAACATTATTTAAATTCTTAATACATTTAGCATATAAAGATCTTGCACCTCCAATCCTCGTCTACAAGATAGAAACGTTATGAAGAAAAAAATTAACTTTGTAAAATTACGATTTATTAGTTATAATTTTATCTTTTATTCTCTTTGCTTTACCTCTTTCTTATTTTGCATAATTTTACGTAATAAATATATAATTTATAATTTTAAATAATGTAGTCGAAAATTTAATAATTTATTAACCAATTATAATACGATTAAATCAAATGATGATAATAACAAAACTGTCTGAATAATATTAATAATACATTATATTTTTATGTTTTCAATTTCATTTATTGGAAATTTTGCTGTAAATAAAATGTTTAACAAAAATGTTAAAAACAGCTTATTTATCAATTCTACAAACATTGCAATTTCTTTTACGCAAAATTTAATTGCAAGACTCGCCGTACTGTTCATTTTTGTCAAGTTGTAAAATGTATCTTTAGGATTAAATAATTAAAAATAATTTATACTTTATTTTAAAGCAATAAATATTGTATTTATAATATTTTTTTTCTATAAATATAAATTTATAATTTTATAAATACATACACACTCAATATACTTGCATGATATTTTCATAGATCTATTGTTCAAGTAAAATATGTCCAAATAAAATACGATTTGAAATGATTTGATATAATGCGCAGCAGTAAATTTAAATCGGCATTAAAAACTCTTTGTTATCTTATAAAATACAAAAATATCTATATTACAGTAGCGTTGAAAATAATTAAATAAAATAATTAATATCTCAAAACATTATTGCGCGCAATAATTTTATCAGTCTTCTTTTCTGTTAAATAAAGATTTAACAAAATATGTGTGTGAAATATATTAATTTAAGGGTCAAAAACGAGCAAAATATATAAAAGATATGTAGCTGTTATAAATAACAATAAATATTTACCGCAATCTATCGAGAAATATTTAATAAAATAATTATACGATTTCCGATAAAAACGATTAATTCTTTAAATCAGGCCTGTTCAAAACTTTGTGAGCTATAAAACGCTTTCATTTCTCCCTCGTTTCGACAGAACGAGACAGGCAGTAAACAAAAAAGGACAGACATCTTTGCTCCATGAACTTTGACAGGCCTTGAATTTAGACAGAGTTCTAGCGTCTATCCTTTTTGTTTATTCTCTGTCTCGTTCTATCGACACGGCGAAGAGATATAAACGTTTTAGTTCATGAACGAGGTTTTGGACAGGCCTGCTTTAAATAATAAGTAACATAATATCAATAAATAGTTATTCATACGGTTGATCCACCGCATGCCTCCCAAGCTTACTCCTTTTTCATTTCTCAATTATTGATTCTTCATAGCATTTGCACAATATTCGCGAAAACCTGATTTACGATCACCACGATGTTATGCACGACATATTCTCATTAATTGTTCGTACTACATATTTTAATGCACATTTTAGCGTACAAAAAAATCATTTCTAAGATGTATCTGTATAATATAAAATTTTTTATGCTCTAACTAATATAACATTAAACGATTCTAAGTACATACATGTATATGCTTCCTCTTTAAGACTTAATTATTGAATAAAAAAAGTACAAAATAAATCGTTTCTCAAGAAGAAGACAAATCTTCATCTGTGTATCTCGCGACCTGATTATAAACATATGACGTTTATATATTTTTTTATCATATGAATATAGCGTACAGAATATTAAATTAATTCTCAAAACTTATTTACTACAAATCAAATTTCAGAATTGATTTCAATAGAATTGCTCGGCAAAAACGCAGTCGGATACACAAATATTACCTTTGTACTTATCGTTAGATTCTTCGAGAATTTCGGAATTATAAAATTCGAAATCTAACATTCGCGACTTTAGAGATAAACAGAATCTAGGAATGTATGAATATTTCGAATCGACCCGAAGGCAAGAAAATCGCGCGAGCCCGAAACTTTGTTTGGTATCGACGTTTGACAGACTCTCTCTCTCATCGGTGTCATCTCGGGAGTTTCCCGAGGAAGTGGAGGAGAAGACGGGAGGGAAGGGACAGAGGAGGCTACGGGATATTCTGGTCTTCGCGAAGATCCGGACAATGCGCCCTCCACGTCACTCTCGATGCTCGCGACGTCGACGGCGGGGACGCGACGAGAGGACGAGGGACTTAGAATCCGGATAGGAGGAGGAGATCGCTCGACGAGGCGTAGAAAAAGACGAGAAGCACCAGCCACGCGGTCGCGAATGATAGAAAGCGATGGAGCCTCGATCAACAGTCAGCTGACGAGGAACGAGCATAATAGCGACGGGAGGGTTGAGAAAAGCGGCGTGCAGGCGAGAGGGAGGAAAGACTCTCACT
The DNA here is from genome assembly GCF_013373865.1 of Monomorium pharaonis. Taxonomy (NCBI): domain Eukaryota; kingdom Metazoa; phylum Arthropoda; class Insecta; order Hymenoptera; family Formicidae; genus Monomorium; species Monomorium pharaonis. The sequence continues at coordinate 10,537,816 of NC_050468.1, read as the reverse complement.
TTCCTGTCGGTAGTCGACGGTCCGGATTGTCGATGGAATGCTAAACGACCCGGAATCGTTGAATCGGTATTGAACCCTCTCTCGCGAGTTCTCTCGCCCTCTCATACTCGCGCGCCGGTACTTTCCGTTCCTTCCAACGACCGTCGTATACACAGCCCCCGACCGCCCCGAACGTATCGCTGATCCTGATCGGCATTTCGTTACGAATTTGCCTGACGATAACGATAACGTTGTGTATCAGTGTATCGAAGCGTAGCAAAAGTTCCCCCGGAAACCGAAACCCAGTCAACTAACACCTCTAAAACGTGATTTGACGGTAATAGAAACATAACTGTAACTTTATATAATTTCAACTTTGGAAACTATCATTATTAGATGTAACTGACGTAATTACAAATGTGGCATTCCGAGTATATTACAAATGCGTACGCATGGATGGTGGCGGCAACGTAACGTCGCCCTCAACTGTAAAACGAGGACGAACGATACGTTGGCGGATAAACCATCGAAATAACCAACTATGCGATCATTCGCAACGGGAAATGGAAATCCCGACTCGCGGCTGCTCGCGTGATTCTCATCTCGCTGGCATCGTTCTACATACCGACACACTGCCCCTCTTCTCCTTACGTCTTCCGACACGCGGGTGACGTATGCAAGTCGTTTTATCTGTAGGTGTGCGCCTGTACGCGATTGTGTAACGCGCATGCCTCGCTCGCGTATTCCGTTCACTAGCTGTAGTATCTGATGACCCGCCCTAGGGCTGCATGTGACAGCAACAGCATCCGCCGCCGTAGCAGCAGCAGCAGCAGCAGCAGCAGCAGCAGCAGCAGCAGCGACGACGGCGACGGCGACGACAGCAGCGACCGGGAAATGAGGACTTCTAGAAGCGGAACCACAGCGGAGGGGGTTGGCTTTTGCGAAGGACATAGGCAAGGGTGGCTAGAGAGAGGGTCGGCAAGGGCGAGGAGTGGGCCGAGGGGCCAGTGGAGGCCACGGGGGCGAATAGGAAAGGGGGGCAGCAGTCTTCATGTCATGCACTTAAATATGTACCGAGATAATGCCCGTCGAGAGGACCTACGGGGCTCGCAGGGTTCTCGAATGGAATGGAGCGTCCCGGAGTGTTTCAGACAGTTTGTTTACCACCCGAGTGTCTCTCGCCTTTCTCTCTGCCCTCTCTCTCTCTCTCTCTCTCTCTCTCTCTCTCTCTCTCTCTCTCTCTCTCTCTCTCTCTCTCTCTCTCTCTCTCTCTCTCTCTCTCTCGCTCGCTCGCTCGCTCGCTCTCTTGAGCCTCTAGCGCAGAGGACCGCTTGTACTCTTCTGGACGATTGATATCTACGAATATTTGCCCGAATAGGTTTCGTTCTAAAAAAAAAAAGAGAGATGGCCAATTTTCTATTATTGTTTCTACTATTAAACGCGATTAAACGACAATATCAGCTGCATCCTTCTTAAAGAAACAGTGGAGATTTATAAATCGAACCATCTATCCGGTATATAATAAAATCTAATTATGTGTTTACACATTATACAATTTGCATCGACATTTAGATATGCATTGTATAAATTAAAAAGATTAAAGGTTGAGATACAGAAAACGATCGAATAAGACATTTCTATCTTTAAATTATCTTACGCTTCTTTAGACAACAATGCCGTAATATTTAGAACCTTCACAAAGGTCTAAACCTTTAATTAAATTTTGAATTACTAATTGTATTCAAACCTATCAAAATTTCTTATAACCTGCGCTACCAGTTTCAATCCAGCATCGAGCGATCGCGAGGGTAAAGCGCAGCTCGAAAGAGGGCGGATAAGAAAGTGAGATACGACGATAATCGATATGCTCGCGTGTGTACCGTACGCACGCTCTCGAACGAATCTCGGTATATCGCATGTGCAATACCGAGCTGTATGTACATATGCTAATGCAAGAATAAACGGTTCTATTAGAAAAGCCAACAAACGTCCCATTCGATGAGCATGGGGATTTGAATACATAAATACTTGAGTTCCTGGTGGACGCGCGCGTGTGTACACAGGCGAGGGTATGCGATCTACACATACATTTAAGACGGGGGTGTGATATTTTAATCCAGGTTCGGATACGCTATTATTTCTGCCAGAAAGCTTGTCCGTAGCCTTCTCCCTACGTGTGAAAATCGCTTAAACTATCGCTTAAATTTCAAAGAATAAATTTTAAAAAATACATATAATTTTTTCAAATTAAACCAAAATATTTATTAATTTTACTTCCCGCATTAACCTTTTTATTACTGTCTCTACTAAGTTCTCCACGCGATTAAATATCTCTTAAATGTACTACATACACATAATTCATTTTTCTTCACATCTTTTATAAAATCTATGAAACATCTGTGACTGTGTCCATTGTAGAAATAGGGTGGCGATAAAGTCGGCGATGTGATTCATCTAAATGTTATACCTAAAAGCATATTTGATCTACAAGGAAAGAGAGAGCAAGTTCTCGACGAATGTCCGCGCTACAGAGGAACAGTTTCCAAGGGGACTCTCGAGCTGTCGCCGGGCAGCTCGAATTCCCTCCGTTCTATCCTCTCAACTCTCCCCTCCCCTTCCTCTCGCCGCTTAGTTCAAAACCCGTGTCCCATTGGTAAGTTACTTTGTCTAATACCGGCTAACTTCGTCGATTTATCTCAAGAGTCGGTTATATACGTATATAGCACGTAGTTTGCGATAAGGTGATATTTCTAGCATAACTTGCCGTGCGCAGGAGATTAGAAGTTTCTCCTCTAGTTTCTTTCTCTTCTCCGAGAAAGAGCGAGAAAGAGACAGAACATAATTCATATTTTTATCAGTAAGTTATATATTATACATACAATTATTTTGACGGTTAAATTTGCGCAAGGGGCAATTCTGAATTAAGTCTAATCTGTTCGAGCGAAAGCCTTAGTTCGAAAACAAAAGGGACGATGCTACAGCTTCACAACGAGCGTTGTCTACATAGATTATACAATGTCTACATAATTTGCGTGCAAACAAACAATTTATACACTGCACATGCAAACCACTATCGCGTATCTCTTACACCCTTACACAATATCATTGCAAAAAACATTTCTAAACAAAGACATTTCGCGTAATGCTTAAAAAATTATATAATTCTAATTTTGCATATACCTGTACATATCGAGACATAAGAGAAATTAAAGTATTACGCGAAACTTTAATTTCTTTTATGTCTCGGTATATACAGATATATGCAAAGTTAAAATTATATATTCTTTTAACCAAACTTTCCAAAATTTAAAGGTGTGTTTAACAAATTTAAATATGCAATATTATGTAATATAGTATAATAAACGAGTATAGGCCTTGGAAACGTGAGTGGCATTAGCAGTCTAATGTAAAAATAAAAGCAAACGCGAGCAAGCTCCAACTGCCAAAGCTCAGCCAAGGGACAGCGATATAATTTTCCAGAACGTGGGCGGAGAGGGGGGGTGCAAAAGGGTGACGCTCGGTTTTCTTGGCGGCCAAAAGGAGAGTTCTCCGTAGCGTGGCACTTGGCTAATGGGTGCCGGGAGTCTTACAACGGACGACGAGGACGCCACGATGCGAGATACGAGTGAAAGGAAGCAAGAGAGCGAGATAGCGTCGCGACGCCGAACTTTAACTCGTTAATTACCGGCGCGAGGGCAACTTCTTGCCAGGGCGCTCGAATATTTCAAACTATTGTGTTCGTAAACCCCTCGGGCTTGGCTCGAGCAAGGCGACCGTATATACGCGCGCCCGTACACCCACACGAACACATGGATGCACGTACATACACCTACACATCGATTTTGCATTTACGACGACCTGCTCTTTGCCCGAGCGCGAACATATAGACCTCTGCCGTCTCGCATTCCTTCCCCGCGAATCGCCCTCGGTCTGCCAACATCTCTGCCGAATGTCCCAGAAAGCACCCTACTACCAGTCAGTTGTGACTCGAATCAAGTCGAGTGTCGCTGACCGGAGAATAGGGAATAGGATGCTGAGCCGAAAAGAAAAAAAATCGCGAAAATAAAATAATGCACGATAAAGAGAAATACCGGAAGTAGGAATAAGCAGAGAAGAGAATGTCAAAATTTCCAACTAACTGCACAAAAAATACAGCAAATTAATGCATTACAGCATGAGACAAGTTTAAGCAAGCAATGTAATAAATAATATTTAAACCTTAAACTTTAAATCTATAATTACAATCGTTATTACACCAAAACTATCATATAGAAAAAAATCATACTTAGCGCTTGCTAAATTTATACATATATTATAGAAGAATTCGCGCCTCGTCTTCGTCAATTCGTAATCTCGTTCGTTAGTCCGATACGAATTAATGAGTATATGTAGGACCGATCACGAGATCGAAGAATCGCAGTAAACAAGCAGAGCCTCGCCTGATGAAAGTTTTCCGCGCGCGTTCGCTACTCACGAAGGTGCCAAACAGGGCACCAGTTGTCGCTCGCTTGCTCTTTACGCCTACCCGCGCTCGTTATCCTAGCTTTTTCAGGCACACACGGATATATATACACATGTATATGACAGCTCTTCGCGGGGTTTGAGGGCGAAATCGGGGACGCGAGGATGTCGACGATACGGCAGATACGTCCTCGTCGACAAGACGAGGCTAATGGGCGAGTGCAGGGCGTAAGCGCGAGAAAACGCTCCATGAGAAAGGAAGTCGGGGTTGAAAGGGTGCAACCAACGATTAACAACCGTGAGGACCGAAGGTATCGTCGAGAGCGTTGTCTTCGTTTCGTCTACCGCTTCCCGTTTCCATTCTTTTCTCCCCGCGCGCACCTTCATCGCGCTTCACCCCATCTCCGTCCCTCAATTACTAAAAACAATGAACGGTCTAACGAAGAAATAGAATGCGAACGGTTACGATGCGCGCACATGAGAGACAAAAGAATCATTTGACGTCAATAAATATATATTCGTGATTTAACAAGCTAACACGTTTATCATCCTACAGGGATCTATTGATCAATAATAGAGATAGTCTCGAAAATAGAAATAAAATTTACGGAGTACAATAATTGCTACACGAAAATAGTATCGTTGGAGCTGTTGATCTAGTTGCTCTTACACTTTCGACAGTCTTCCTTTAAAAGTGTGTTCTATTAAGCGCAAGAGCATTGACGACGGTACAAATTGACGTCCGCTTACGCTGCGATTTTCCTCGCTACGAAAACAAGATTTTTCGTCATGCGGAGAACGCGTCGGCCGACGGAATCGCGTGATAGATAGAGTCGCGTTACAAAGCGATTTTTATTGCTTTCTATGGGCCCGCGTACACGCGCAAGTCGAGCCGAGGCTGCCTGCGAAGACGCGCACATGGCGCAGGATGACGCGGCGTTCTCTCATTAGGTATGAAAACTCGTGCGTGAATTAATAGCGCCGTTTATTAATTTACGCCGGACTTGCTCGCAGGAACGAAAGGGTAGCCGGGAGAAACGGATCAGCGATAAGAAAAAAAGCTTACTAAAACACTTCTCATCACACGTCTGGGATAAACTCCGGATTGATTATACACGGAGGAATTTCCACGTAGGTTCATTCGAAAAGGCGTTTAATCTTTTTAAACTGCGGCACTGAAAGAACAATTAAAAATCAAAAAACAATTTTACATAATAAAAATGTACCTCATAATTTTAATCATAATCACAGAAAATACACGGGAAAAAAGAATGACAATATCTTTAGTTTCAAACAAAAATCTTGAAGCGAGATTATATTGCGTTAAATCAAAAAGATTTACTTAAATAAAGATTTATTTTAAGATTTATTTTATATAGTTCAAGAAAATGATTTACTATAATCGCGTTAATTTGAATATATAAGTTTGAATTCGAGAGTAACTTTTTTACTGTCATCGAGACGAGGGGAGAAGGAAAAAAGAGACACTCAAAAAATTTTTGCTGATACAGACAGATCTCTTGATATCACAAACGAAAATGTATTACTAATTTTTGTATCTGCTAGAATTTTGGCTGTCATTAAAAAATTCTGCTCTTATCAGCTGGATTGATTAGGTGCAATACATATACACAGCATTTAATAATTATTTATCTATCTCAGCTAATTTTTACACACGTATAATTTTTGTTCAAGTTGCAAGATCATTTTTTTGAGTGCGAGAAATTAATTCGAACGCGTAAAGTCGACTAATTGTAAGTTTCGCGAGATCCGTTCGTTCTCCGTCCGCGTGCGCGCCCTCGCGTGAAACCGCGGGCGACGCGAGGGGGTGCGAACGTTTTCGCGTCGCGGGACATGTCGCGCGCGACGCGTCGTATTCACGATGCGTGAGAAGACACGACCGACATCGCGCGCGAGCGAGCACGCGAGAGAGCGCCGTACGCACGGGCCCGCGTGCTCATACTTTCCCCCCTCCTCCCCACCCTCATCTCCTCGCCCCCGCGGTACTCGTGTACGCGCGCGTTAAGGGACGCGTCTGTCTAACCGCGTGCACGTAGCACGCCCCGTCGACCTTTTCCGACCAGAGGGAGGACTCGGTGAACGTAAGTGTGAACCGCAACACCGCGTCGCGACGTCTCCTCGTTTCCCGCCCGCCAGACGACTATAGAAATGTAGCTGCGCAGTGAGTGCCGTTGCGTGCATAATACGCGGACGCGCATACTAATTACGGCGTTTCCATTTTGCACGCAGCCGCCTCCGCGCGACCCCGTCTCTCGCTGCGACGATCGTCCAGAAACGATGAGTTACGGTGCGCGACACACCTTAACCCTTTCCCGAAAAAAACTTTATATACGGTTTTTCCGAAAAACATTCGTTATAGATGACGAATAAGAATAGTCGAGGAAAAATGTCTCAGATAGACGTCAATTACAATTGCTCAAAATTATTATTATTATTCGGCGGATACTTAATCGTATCTCTTTTCACATGTATAATCTGTAAAATAGTTACTTATCTATTAATTTGATAAATTCCATCTCGAAAAATTCGCATTTGCGACCGTCCCGCTTTGATTGCAGGTGAGATATTAAGAGATATAGTCTCCTTAATTAACATTTTGATTTTCAAGAATCATTCGTCATTTGCGAAGAGTATCGTAGACGATGACATAATCATTGTCATGTGGTCGCGTCGACACGGAACGGACGCGTCTACAACGAGAGAAATAAACAGACTACAGAAGAAAACAGAAGGCACGCAAATGAATTCGAAAGGGCTGAGAAGGCGGGGGAGCGACAGAGGAAGTTCTTTTGTGCGTCTCGCTTGTCGTTCGTATTCTGGTAATTAGTTCGTTTGCCTGTGCTAATTACATTACCTTTTAATAGCGCACAAGAGACACCCTGCAGCATCTTCGCGAGCAAAAGTGCGCAGGCGTGCCGCTAATCATGAGCAGATCTGAAAGGCCTAACCAGGTTTCCACTGAAAGGCCTAACCAGTCGTTTCCACTGAAATCAACGAGTATCTTTTCTTTCCCTCAAAACAGATACTAGTGACGGAATAGAATGCGCGTCTTGCAACCCCTCCACTCAAAAAAATGATCTTGCAACTTCAACAAAAATTATATGTATGTAAAATCTAGCTGAGGTAGGTAAATAATTAGCAAATAATGTGATATGTGTATGTATTGCGTTTAATCAATCTAGCTGATAGAAGCAGAATTTTCAAATTTTATACGTGACAGCTAAAATTTTAGCTGATACAAAAATTAGCGATACATTTTGGGTCGTAATATCAAGAAATCGCGATCTTATTCTTTACACGCACGTAGTATTTAATCTTATCGTTAAAACTGTGCACTATCGAGATTATAAATGACAGAAAAGCTCAAATGATCTCGAAACATTTCGAGCACGGAAAAAATGTCGAAATGTGCACAAACTAAACTAATACTTGATATATGAAATATGCTCTTAATACATGTAAATATATTCCAATATTTTCTGTGGGTCACAATGTATCCCATTATTCTTCATAAAAAGCAAAATAATTAAAGTAACAATTATATACTAAGAATCGACTCTCATTCAGTTAAGTTATTTTATTTCCATATAAATTGATGTATTATTTTATCGATGTTTTTAATTCCTCTTGCAACAGATAGAATTTTGCAATAAGTATAATCGCACTGAGATTTATTTTATAAAATATCAAAGTAAATAATTTAAAAAAGCATTTCAAAAATGTTGATCGCAAGTAACCATTTGTTACTCGTGAAACAGCCCTTTTGAAACTCGTGAAATCAAACATCCCTGGTTGTTGTACATCGTTCTCTCTCTCATTTTCCTCCGTGAATGCTTTAACCTCCTTCAGACTCGCAATTAGGGGGCGTCGAGACGCTTCACGACGCTATGTCGCCCTTTTGCCTGTTATTTAATTGGGATGCGCAATTGAATGACACTCGATACACGGTATACTGGGAAAGAGTTGTCATCGGCTTATGCTGGGGCCTAACGATGGTATTGTGCGGCCCCTCTTTCGACTACATCGCTCTGTTTTTACAGGCTTCTCGCGTTTATCTTCGGGCACGATAAAATAAAGTTAAACTCACCGCTCCAGATTATTTCGTGCTTTCGCGAACTTCGAGAAGCGACGTATGTTAATAAAATAATAAAAAATTTAATTAAATGCACAGTAATTTACCATATTTTATAAATTCTGCTAACTAAAACTAATGCAAAATTCTAAAATGTTTATATATAAATTTAAAAATTTGATGAAAAAGAGAAACTCGTTCTATATAGAGTTATATAGTTGTATCGCTCATGCTAATTGATTTATTCTAAAATTATATACACGATCACATTAATGGCACCACCGACGAAAAACAATGATGTCTATAAAATTGTTTTCTCAATGATTCACAGTCCATCCAATCAACAAGGAAAAATAGAAAATGAACTTCACGAAACACGCTAACAAGTCGGGGCGTGAGCGAACGAATCCCTTAACAAGATCAGCTCCGTGGAAGTGCGCGGTAATGCGGAGATTCGCGAGGTATCCGTTCCGAGAATGACGAGAGAGGAGCCCTTTGACACTACGACGTCACTAACTAGTGAAAAAGAGACCACAACGGCGGCAGATAGTAGCAAGAAAGAAGCGAGAGAGAGAGAGAGCGCAAGATGCGGCGAGGTTGCGTCTTGGAAGACTTTCTCGAGCTCATTACGCCGACAATAATTAACGTTGCATAAAGTGTCGTTATAGAAATAACTGAGGAACCGAGCAGAACGCGGATGAAAGAGAACAAGACGAAGGAGACGCGCTCCACGCGAGAAGTAACGGAAAAAGATGGAGACGGCGGGATAAAACACACACACTATCCAACGCCATTCCGCACCGATGGAAAATATTTCTATTGATAAACCTGCTGCCTCTTCGCGGGATATCGTTGCGGCTTGTCTTCCTCTCCCTCACGGTCTCTCTCGCGCTATCCTCTCCCGCAAAATATAATTCAACCGTCCTTCGTCCTGAAAACCGACGAGCGAGGAGACGACCGGGACGGAAAGGATGGCGCTTCGCGCTGAATATCCAATTATTATATCACGAAATATCTGCTAGAAAATTGGATAATGCCCTCGGTAGGGCCGGGAGATGGGGGAGGGCCGCGTGGCTGATAAAAGAGGAAGAAGATTCCCGTAAGCGCGGCGGAGAAAACGAGGGAGATCGGTACGAGGAGCCGGAACAGAGCCGCAACTGGGAGATACAGCCGCCTCATCACGCACGCTATATACATATGTATATGTGACTGTCTGTGCAAAAGAAACGAAACCACTGGCAGAAAACGCCAGTCAACGACAGTCAGTACGCGGAAACCGCGACGAAATGACACTCGTGCCAGCGCTAATTGGGCCCTCGAGGTGACGCCATCAAGAGAGAGAGAGAGAGAGAGAGAGAGAGAGAGAGAGAGAGAGAGAGAGAGAGAGAGAGAGAGAGAGAGAGAGAGAGAGAGAGAGAGATGCTCTTCCACCCTCGGAGTATGCCTCTCACCCTCTGCTGACTTCCTTCCAACCCCCTGCTCTCCTTCCAATCTCTTTCTATCTCCTCATCGTCTTCCTCTTTATGCATCGAACTGATGTGGTAGACGAGGGAGATTTCAAAGATTATCGGGAAGAGGAAAGGGCAAACGTTAAAAATATAATCATTTCTTATGCACTTTTTCTCATGCAGTTTTTAAATGTTTAAATGAAAATTTGATTAAATCTGAATATACCTTTTACAAATTAGATAACAATTAACGTCCAAATCTATATCTTGCCAATAATTTGCTTAAGTTGCTTTCATTCAATTTTCTTAATAATTTTAATAATTTTAAAATTAAAAGATATTAATCGATTCCATGATTTAGGACGCGGAATCATATATTGAGTTTTTCCCAATTCACGGCTGCTCTCAATTGACGATCCTTCATTTAGTCTCTTTGGTAGTTTTCCACACGAGGTATTGTCACGCACTCCTTCACGTACGATATTCGCGAATGAAAGAAAGATATGAGCAAGCGAGATCATCCATGCATACAGATTTCGATTTCTGCGTATAAAACGAACGACGCAATGTGCGTAAAAAAGCAAATAAATAGTTCCAATTCAAAATTAATTTTATATCTTACAATTATATCATACTGCCTCCTAATTATATATTATATGTTACACTAGGTGTGTAAAACATGATAAAAGTTGAAATAAAAAATTCCATTTTGGAATTTATTTTAAAACTCATGTGTCAAAGTAGAAATTGAATCTGTATTGTTGCAAAATTGCCCCTTAAATACGAAAATCATACGAAAGCCGTAAGAACACGAAATAGAAAGAGGATTCAAAATAATAAGACTCACCGATCGTACGACGCACATCCTCCGTTGATGAGTCGCAACAAGTCGCCATTCACCTGAAACAGTAGAGATAAATGCGTATGAAGGTGATGATTGTTGAGATGTTGCATATGTATGTGATCGCGAGAAGAATGGATGGAAGAAGAAAGGAGTTCGCGTCGGGTACGAAAGCCGGCGGGAACTGAAATTAAACATTATGCCGGGCATTAAGAGAAATTATCCGCGTTATGCCTCGATCATATCCTTTATGGAGTTTCGCAGGCAGCCACAACGAGCGAAGTCAAGGCAGCGAAAAGGCAAGAAACGAGCCGATGATAGGGGACGGAAACTCGTTGAATTTATATTCGCCACTATACCGATATATATGTATATAGGCGTATACGTATATATTTTATTGCGATATTCATACCGTTTACAAAGACGTCTCGCCGAATTACCTCGTTAAATATTTTACGATACGATCGACCCGCGCCCTCCCTCCGACAGACCGCAGAGAATGACATGAATGAAACTGAAATGTGAAATCATGTACAAAGATGCGCGGTTTTTAAGACAGGCGGTAAACGATATAAAAATAAACACATCGCTCCGTTAACATTGTACATCTTAAAAAAAAAAACTATATTCCCACATACTATGTTTTTGGAAATATGCTTTTAATGTACAAAAATTTGAATATTATGCACATTTAATGTTATAGATGCATGACAATAGTATCCACAATATAAAAAATAATAATAGATTATAAATTTATATTTCTTTATATATATATATATATATATATAAATATTTATATATATTTATATTAAAAGCATATTTTCAAAAATCATGCGGGTATATATTTTGTAAAAAAAAAAGATACATATATATGTATGTATATTTTATATATTATATATTGTATAATATTATGTATTTGTTAATGTAAGAAATTTTATTTATTAAATTTTATGAAGCAGATTTTTATATAAAAAGTCGAAATTTACAATGTTTCCCAGAGAATTTTTTATATCTGATTTCACTGCTACGATTCTTTATGGCAAACTTTCGTGGCTAGGTATTTCAAGTTCCTTTCCTCATTCGCCTCGGTCAGCGTCGCTTGCGTCGTAAAAACGGACAAGTAATAATTGCGCCACCCCGAAGTGTACGTGCTGTTGGACCAAACGGGGACAATATACTAAAGCAGAGGAGCAGAAAGGAGCCGTCGTTCCTCTCGCGAACAGAGTCTCGCGAATAAAGTTTACCCATTTGCAAGAATGGAAACTTTTATTACGCTGTTATACGAAGACATATCATTCTACGGAAAATAGTTTTAATGTCTTCTCTCGCACTTTCGGAATTCCGTAGCGTTTCGCACCTCAACCCCGTAACTTACGTTGATTTTTTTCTGATAATCAAATGCATTCAACGTAATCATCAAAAGTAAATATTCAACTATTTCTATAAGCGTTTATTTAATCATACAATTTTCTCCTTCCTTATTTTCTAAGAAAGATCAAAATTAATCACTCCATAAAATAAGAAAAAAATTGCACATTGTAAAAGATGTAAATAATCCATTTTTAATAGATTTGGAGAACTCGCGACACGAAAACGTGTAGATGTGTATACGCACATTTCGAATACTGGAGCATTAGTTGGAGCATTAGTGAGAGCATTCTAAGTGTGGAGCATAGCTGCCGAAATAAATGACCGGACGTCGCAGGCAGGCATTCATAAACTCGGCAGTGACTAGAGGAGTGCCCTGCTCTAGTGCCTTTCGGAATTCCGATTGAGGAGTCTGCGCGAAAGAAAAAGAGAGAAGGAAGGAGGCGGTGACGATTCGAAGGGGAAAATGAGGCACGGGGAAAAAGAGAGAATAGACACGCGAGCGAGCGAAAGAGCACGAAGGCGGTGGATGAATCGGTCGTACAACCGTGAGGGGAGAAGCTTCTTTCACGTCAGGATAGTGAGCGATCGACCGAATCGCAGGTGAGTGCCTGGACGACCGCGTAGGATTATTTATATAAACGCCGAGTCACCGGTTATTAATGAGAGGTACCGCCTCCCTCTGTTGGTGGCTATCGATGAGTTCCCTCAAACCATCCCCAAAGCAATGCCGGGCTTATATGTCGACGGGTCAGGTCACCGAAGGTGTCGATCGATCGATATTCTCCCGGAAGACGTCCTCCCGAAATGGCGAGCGCGGTAATAATAGTAATTAAATTCTTGTTTGCGTCAAAGATAACATGTTTCAAACTTTCCAAAGTATCACACATACTTAATAATCTTTATTACAATATTATACATTATAATAAAACGTGGAGATAATTTTTCGTTATATTTTGCCATAAAATTCGGCTACAAATTTTACCATGATAAGCTTTAGACAACTTGGACAACCTGTCAAAAATATTATGAATAAGCATTTTTTTAAATATACAAAACATAATAAACTACTTAATAAAAATTACCATGTAAAATATTCTAAGACAAATTAATTGTATTATTCTAAGACAATCAATTCCTAAAATAGTTATGTTTGGTTTTTATTTTTCTCTTTTATTATTTTTCTCATAATGTGATATGAAATCATCGTGAAGCTTAATATATTTCTCTATTATTGAAAACATCAAAGATCATAGATCTTGATGTGTCAAGATCTTTTCATAACATAATTTTATTTTAAATAAATTGTCTATTTCATAAATATAATTTTATTTTTACTTTTTGTCCTTAAATTGCTTTTATTTTTAAAATGTTTAATTCTAATTTTCTTATTTTATAAACTGTGTTGTTTAATACATAGAAATATATTTAACTACAAAATTGTCTAGTTCATTAATTTGTTTTACAATTAATTTCTCCAACATACATATGCGGGATTATCTGAATTCCGTCTACCATAGTTAGTTCTAGAGTCTAACTTCCCAAACGTACATTTTTTATTATGTTGCAAAAATATTAATTGATACAAAATATAGAACAGTCCTATAAAAAATGCTGTATCTAATAGAAGACACTTTCGTTTATGTTTCTAAAATTTTATTTTTAGTTTTAATTTAAAAAATGTTATCAAAAAATAAAGTAATATGCCAGTTGTGGTGACTTTACTCCATAAAATATGTAAATGTCAATAAAAAAAATCACATAAAATTCTTCAGAATACAATGTTGTCCATACAATTACCATGATATTCAAGACAAAATTTTATGAGAAAATTCTCTTCGTATTTAGATATATGTATTTATGAAATTATTCCTAATAAAATACCTTGTTATATCAATTTTTTTAATGTACGTTGCGCGCGCGTATTTCTATACAGTCTACTTGTGCGATGACATCGCACGCAAAAAAACTGCACAGCTTTAGCGACTATTAAATAAAAACAAACTTTCTCAAATTTTTGCTGACGCACAATAACGGTGAAACGTACCGAAATCATCACGATGATGACAATGCATTTCCGCCGGCGTTTCACCAACATTAGTCGCGTGTCATCAGCCCTTTCCTAACTGTACCTAATCGGTCTCACATTTCGGAAGTTTTGTCATATAAAAGCCAGCGGTTGAGGTTTGAAAATTCCTCTTGCCGCCCACGCTTCGTTTCTTTTGCTATGCATCCCATTTATTGCACGAGATCGCCGAGATCCGTCCCGAAAGAAACTGGCACACCTGCCAGTTGGCTTCCTCCCAGCCATTGACGAGATGAGAAATATGAAGGTCTCCAAGGATGTAGCAGAACAGGGACACCTGGATTTAGCGATCGTTCTCAATGAAAGAACCCTCGGCCGGAGGGATGGAAACGAAATGAAGGACCGAGTTATTTCTGCCTTTTTTTTCAAAACCACCGAAGCAAGTAATCTGTCTTGAGGGACTAACAGTGACTTTTAGCAAAAGCGACACTCTATTCTTTAGATATTTTCCAAGGGTGACTCTCTTATTTTCAATGTAATAAATTTGACAAGTGCAAATTTATATTATATGAATAATATAAATCGCCTTTAAAATGTAGATATATTTAATTCGCTCAATTTGAGTTTGATTAAGAAATCTTATTCTTTCTAATAATTTATGAATTTTTACAATAAACTTATCTTTGCCATATCGGAAAGTATAATTGCATAATCATAATTTTCATACACATTTGTATAATCATGATTCCACCTATTTCGCGAACCAACCCAACACTTTTCGGAGATAGATACACGACCACTATTGGGCCGTAGAAGGGAGGTTAAAAAGGAATCGTAGGGGTTTACAGTGGAGATGGGGAACGCAGAACCAGGTGTCACGGGGCTGCTATACAAAGAAGTGATGGATGTCTAGCATGGCAACCCTCGTAACGTGTCATGGCGTCGACACCTCAGGTGTCACTCTTGGTCCATGCCTCGTTATCTCGCCGATAGGAAAAAATAAAGCCGATTCTTTTCCACCCCACATAAAGCCGACATATCGCACGCGAAGAAGCGTCTTTCTAATTTGCATATATGCAAATTATGCGATTAGACGCGTTTGTTCAAAGTAAAAAAATAAAACTTATATAAATAATTGAGAATCTAAGACTAAAACCGCATTATCTAATCAAATTTTCTTTTTCTCCTTTTAAGGTGCTACTTCACTCCCATAAAGTTGATAATATTCACTTTGTTAATGCGGTTCCACATCATAGAATTCGTAGGTAGCATGAAAATTGAATGGTTGAATTGTATCCTCCAAAAGGATCTGGTACTTAGGTCCCTGTTCTTAGGACCGGCGAGAGAAACACTCAAGAATAAGAATACTAGGTGCCGCCGAATACACGCGCGCACGCGTGTTTCTTCGCACCTGGCAAATCCAAAACATCTCTCGAAGTAGGCTCTCGCTTTCGTTCTCTTACATAGGACCTCTCATGCCTTTGTCGAGCCACGCGCCTAAAGAAATACAAAAAAAGATTAAAACGGATCTCTAATCCTCCTACTGACACGGTGTGTATTGATAAAGCGACACAATCGTATTTATATCATCGATAAATAAGAATTATATCAAGAATGAATAATCATCAGATTATCATCAATAAATAATTATTATAAAAATATAATAAAATGTGACTGTGATAAATAGCCACAAATAGAAATAATAAAAATATTAACAGACATTTAATATTTTGTGTTTTTCTAACGTCGTATTTTTTCCACAAGACAAGCGAGATATTAGTGCGATAAAATAATGTTAAGGAAATAAGACACCGTCGCGTAGAGGATTACTTATATATCTTAATCTCGTGATATGATACTCCATCTCTAAGGAAGAAACGCGGTCAAGACGTTGGTGTCGACACCAACGACGCGCGCGTGATTCGCGTAAGAAAAGATTTTCTTCCTTCGCATGGTCCGGTGACTTCTTTTTCGTTGGGATAGGTCCTGTCGGGGGCACCTCATTTCCTTTCGAGTTGTCGGTAGAGGTTCGGTTCTACAGTGCGACAATTCTTCCTCTCCTGCACCCGACTTCTACCTACTGAGCCCGAGTCGACAATGGATCCGTTGGTCCACCGCGTAAAGAAATCTAGCGCGGAGACGAGAAATGTGAGAAACGAAGAGAGCGAAGGAAAGAGAGAAGTTTGTTATATTCTCTTAGGAATAGTCACTCTAACAATGAGAGAAATAAGTAATAAGAAAGTAAACCCTAAAAAATGGAAGTTATAACTGATAACAAAATCATAAATATAAATACTTCAGTTCCGAAATTTATTGCCAGTATTGAAAAATCTATACACAACGTGGACTATAGTTTTTTAATACTAACAGTGCATATTAGAACACAGCCTTTAATAAATTATGAATAATTTTAAAAAATATATAATTTAATTAATACGTCTGGCTATATGTGTGTCATACAAAAACTTGATCATTTCTCCAAAACATTAAGGATCTATCGTTTGATTTGACCCAGAATATCAAGTATAAAATTTGACCTAAAGAGGCAGAATAAGAAAAGCGACTGAAAGCGAAAAGGCAACAAAGGTAACGGCAGAATTCTTTCCCAAAGTACCTCAAAAAACGCCATTCATACACCGCAGACCAATATTGCCATTCAAAAACGACAACCCTGAAACTAGCTTGTTCCGAATGACATACAGAAGTGATGAGCTAGATTATACTTTGCAAAGATACAAGTCAATATTTTCTTGACTGTCGAGAACGTACCATTGTAATATTTATAATATATATATATTACATAAAATTCGTCACATAGAATGATGGTTATATGTATAAGGTATCATTAGGTGTTGTGCCTTAAAAAATAGAAAACTCTCTTTCTTCTCTTTTTCCTCATGTATTTGCAAATCAAGCAGAACAAATAAAGACCTACGTATACAATTTGACTATATCGGCGTCACTGACTGAAATAATTGTAATTCCAACGAAACTTGTCTGCCATATTAGATTTAAACGCACGGCACGTCACAGATCAATTGTGCGTCGAGATTAAAAAAGTAAAAAAGGCATAAATGACAGCATCGAATCCAAAAGGGAGAATGAAAACGAGTTACTAGCATAGGGAGTGAATGAGAGTGACCTTGACAAAACATCGCGGCCACGGAATGAAGCCGTTGAGCCGCGAGAACAAAGAGATTCTGTCGTCCTTTGTCAGACAATGTCTCTATCTCCGCCTGCTCATCGTTCTCTTTCCCTTCAGACTTTTACTTCCTCCCCCTCCCCTTTTCTCTTTCACTTACTTTTATCTAAGTCTGTTTGCCACTGTTCTGATTATTACGCCGCTTTCGTTCAACCGACTATCACTGGTATCGAAACACACATCGTATTGTGTCGCTATTTAGGTAATAATCGATAAAAGCCGGCAACGACCGGTAAGTTGGAGAAACTAATTGTAAATATTTTATAATAATTTTGCATTATTTTAATAATACAAATAGTACAATAAATGCTAATAAATCCATTTTAACGAGTTTTAATTAAATGGCATAATTAAGCGCATTTTTATCTATAAATTTTTGAAGTTAAATATTAAAAGGTGTTTTAGCCCTAATGTAAATAGTGTAATACTTGTTAAATCGATTTGGCATCGTCAAAATAACTAACCTTTCGCCGTTAGTCTTAGGGGAGGGCGACCTTTAAAATGGAGTTCACCACTGACCCCTTAATATCACTGGCTTTGCTCATACATTTTGATGCATCATTTAATTAAGTCAAAGTTCACGTAGGTTTATAACGAAACATGCCAATAACCAATCCGATAAAATGTCGAAAGCTCCGGCTGGCTAGTTTCCTCGCGACGCTTCTGCTCAGCAATCTCACGGAAGAAGAGAAAAACGGAAATGCTAAGGACGTGAAGACACGCCAGACCTGTCGATATCAGGAGGGCGACGTCCCTCCTACAACAACATCGGATGACAGGGAGGGAAACAAGAGAGAGGGGGTGGAGAGACGATAGACGGGAAGAGAAAGAGAAAGAGAAAAGAGAGAGAGAGAAAGACAGAAAAAGAGAGAGAGAAAGAGAGAGATAGGAAAGAGACGGGAGAGACAACAGAGTTGAACAAGTTGGAAAAACACTTAAGCGGGCAGCTAATGCTTTTATCGCGACCCTTGATTCCACCCTAGCCTGATTTTCGGCGACAAATCAAGGCGCTTGTCCCGCCGGGAACGGTAAATACGTTTTTCGACGCCCCCGCGTGAAATAATGCGTGCACGCACGCACGCGCGCGCGTGGCGTAGAGCGCATAGCGCACACTTACGGGCGGCGACAATACGCGCGAGCAAGCCTATTTAGCGGAGGGTGAGAGACGAACCGAGTGGCGGAAGAATGGCACTTTATTAGTGTTTGCAAACGACGTTCCGCCGCAGCGAGAAGTTCCCCGTCTTCGGACGATTTATCAGACCAAGACAGCACCGTTTCGTTTCGCTAAAATGGCGGTATTCGGCCGTGAAAAGGTTACCATTCACGCGTAGACTACATCCGCCGTAAATTTGCGACAGGTACAAACCGCACGGGAGGCGTCGTACATTATCACGGATACGTATGTCCAAAGCGCGATATCGCGTACTCAATGTATAGCTCGTGACATTAAGAATCTATTCGACAGATTGATTAACAAAGATTAATTCTTTGATATTAGGAAACTGTAAAGATTATAATACTGCACGTTTCACGGTTCTTGCTAATTGTATCTCGTCACTACAATGACATATAATCTATTGTTAAGTTTACTTTAGACCACTTATAATTTGCGTAAAAATTCAAAATGGAATTTACAAATTTTTTGTCGTGTATTATAAAAAACAAAAATTCTGAATATTAGAGTAAAAATAAAGTTAAAAAATTCTGAGTACATATATATAAAATACATATATAAAATTGCACATAGAATTTTATCTTCAAATCTGAATTATAAATATAAATTACAAATTATCTAAAATAAACTTAAACAGTAGATAAATGAATAACGTTGTTGTTTAATGTTTGCAACTTCTAAACGGCTTGATAGTTGATTGGTTTTTGGTGCTTACTGCGAATTGATACTTTTTATATCGAAGAATCGATACCCGTGTGCGAGGCTACTGCCCGGGACGACAATAACTTGTGAGGGCTTGCTACAGAACCTGATGGGAATTTGTGAATCCGGAAATTCGATATTAGCGAACATTTAGATCCACTATTCATAGAAAATCCATATTGGAGCACAGAGAATGACGGTGCCCACCGTTGCGTTCAACGTGTTAAAAAATGATACTGCATCACACAAACTCGCCGATTAGTGGAGTATACGCTACGTTAATCGGATTTTCAGTATACTGGCAAACCTCTAAACCGATTCACTGGTGTAACTCTAACAAACCTAGATTCGTTAATAGTGATTTTAAATTATTACGCATTAAAGTGATAAACAGTCTAAAATGCAAAAGAGAATTGTCCTGACGAGACTACACGCGACGTAAGGTATTATCATCTTCCTCGAATTATTGGCCATGGAATCCGTGACGAAATATCGTTGGACCGACGCTTCCGTAGAGACAAAATGCCCGAGATTCGCGCTGTTCCGAGGTTTGCCACGTCAGTGACGATGGCAGCACGTACCATTCTAGGGAGTGCATCACCCCCTCAAGTTCCAGGTTAGCGAGAGCTGTTCTATAGACTCGAAGTAGGCGGCAGAGGAGGTAGGAGGTGGCTCGTAGGGACGAAGAGGGTAAGGGGGGAACAACGACGGCGGAAGAGCAGGAGCAGGAGGTGGAGGTGGAGGAGGAGGAGGAGAAGGACGAGGAAGAGGAGGAGATGGAGGATGGAGGATGGAGGCACTCCATCGCAGTCCGTCGCCTCGTCCAGAGGGTGGGAGTAGCCGGCGGCGGGGTGGTTTTGTCTTCCTTCGCCCATCCTCCCTCCGCCACCCGCGCAACCACCTCCGCGTTACTCGAGTGCGCTTGCGCTCGCGGATCACCCCGCGCAAGCCACCCTCTTCCTGCGCCGGCCCGTTTACGCTTCTATCCCCTTCCCTCCCTCTGTATCCCCCCGTGTGTCCTCTCGCGCGCCACCCCTCTATTGATTTTGTTACAAACCGGCTCCATCCCATCCCCTCCGGCCTCCCGACGTCACCCTCGCGCCGACCCTCGCAAAGTCCGTTGGAGCGATACGCGCCGATGCGTATATGTACGTTGATATATATAAATATATATTGTTTATACATATTTCTCGTTGGCGTCGTCGTCGCTGTCGTCGTCATCGTCGTCCTCATCGTCGTCGTTTCTGGGCAACTCCGAATTTCGAACACGCGACGTCAACGCGCTGCTACAAACCTCTCTTACGACCTGAGTTTAGTCAATAAAAGTGGAAGTGTAGTGACCTGAAAATTGCAAACGATGGATTTCAAAAACACTCATGCGAATCATCCACGCTCAATTGTAACGGTAATCGCGACGAACTATTATAACTTCCCCTTAACAATTCGCGATTTCATTCCAGATTGTACTACAGTCATATATCTATTATGTACAAAAAACCAAAATCGCAATAATTTATGTTTTAATAATAAAAAAAATCATATCCACAAATATTCATAACGTTTCTAGAAAATATTTGCCCTCTCCTCCTCCTCCCCCGAGAGAAAAAAAGACAATAACAGAAAAAAAAGAAATCTATCTTAAGTAAAATAGATAAAATTTTGTAATGATTTCTTGAGCTTGAAATTAAAATCAATAAAAATATTTTACAGTATAAGAATTTGTCTCAAATACAATCAATATCTGATTAACTATTGTATTGAAAGGACTGTATTCAATTCAATTTTCTGAAAGATAGTCGATCTTTGAACTAAAGACAGATATACACATTTGAATATATATATATATATATATATATATATATATATATATATATTTCGTGCAATTATCGCCTATGAAAGACATAATTTTCGACATGAGCGCAGCGCGAGTTTTCACAGTCTAAGAGGTCGGATACGAGCTCTTACTGATACACAGAGCTTGTATATATAGTACATATTCATTTTTCGCGAGCTATTCGACTCCACCACGTGCACGCAGCCAACATTCGGTCGGCCAACTCTCGGCAGTCCCCAACTGGTTCAAGTGCCACATGCTCTCGTGGTTTCGCTCTTGCGCTCACGTACGAGCAAGAAGTACTCGATGGCATTTGCGGTGGATTTGGCGGTACTCCGCGCCACGGGAGCCCCACTTCTGGCCACCAGTAACCATGGGGTTACTCTCTCTTCCTCGCGACTCCTCTCTGGATTCCTCCTCTCCCTGCCCCTTACTCACCCTTACCAACGCTCTCTCGAGAGGCCCCGTACGATACCCCCGTGATAATCTCCCGTCTATCGAAAGGGAGTCGCCGGCCGCGGATTAAAAGGGTGCCTTTTACGTAGAGTCCTAGCAAGATCTACATTCTCTCTCTCTCTCTCTCTCTCTCTCTCTCTCTCTCTCTCCTCTCTCTCTCTCTCTCTCTCTGTCTTTTCTCTCTATCGCTAAGCTTTCCAGACATTCACGATTACACCGCGTCGTCAAGAAATACATTTGCAAAAAATATATTTCACACGTTTGTATACAAGATTTTGTAAAAAAAATCACACATCATGACATGTATTTCTTAAAATTTTTACAAACCATCGCAAGTGATGTTTACGCTGCTGCTTCGCAGCAGATTCAAATAACTGCGAAAGACTAAAATATTTGGATCTATCAGTTTTGATGCTATAAAGCATTAAAGCCAGTCTTAGTTAGGCTGGTTCCTACGTAAATCAAATATGTAGATTTTTCAAAAGCCTTGTTTTTTGCAGAATTATCGATGAAATTCCGCAATTGCAATCTTTGTGAGTTATATAAAAAAAAATTCTATGACATTGCTGCAATTATTAAAATATTAAAATAACATGATCTTTTTAAATATCGATAAATGTTGTAGCACAATTTTATTTAACATTAAAAAATAAAGCAATTGCGCTTCAAGGAACTAAGTTTTAAAAAATGTGAATAGATCTGAAATTTAATTATGCGACATACTTTCAAGTAAACATTATTTTAATCAAAATTTAATTTTTTCAAGTCCAATTTAAAAAATCAATTCAATAAAAAACAATATATACTGGGCAATTATTAAGCAGGTTAACCGACGCGATCATGCACTACTTATTACACTAAATCTTCGCCACGTGTTCATCTACTTAGCCCAACAATTCAGCGTTACGTAAGGTTTCGCGGGGGAACAGGATCTCGACGAGAAATCGGGCCCGCGTCCAAAGTGGGTTAATAAAGCGATATTAAAGCCACGGGTGGTAGACCCTATGGCAGAATCCCTCGTGTCCACTCTGGCGCGGTCTTCGGACAGCGGGAATTACGTGCGAGAACCACCACCCCATGATCCACCATGGCGTTTCATTAGCTCTCCGCTGTCTCGGCACGTTTTTTCAACAAGCTAGCTCGCAAGCTCGATTATTAACTTGGCGTTTTGCTGAAAGTTTTTTACGTTACACGCGTATGTAGTAAATGAATTCTTTCTTATTTACATCAAAAAGTGCGACTCGCAATTCTAATAAAACGCTGGGTAGAAATTGCACTTTTGTTATAAAATTTGTTATATTATAGTACTGCATGCAGCCATTAATCTTTAATTATACTATCGTACTTTAGTTAAATTCACAGAGATTCGTAACATTTTTATTGCAACAATGATATATACGGCTGTTCCATATTTTTATATGAAAAACGCTTTTAAAAAATTATACATCAAATAATTAAAAAAAAAACCATCAACTGGTACATCTTTACGCGAAAACCTTGAGAAATAGATTTGCTACTTTTACACGAGCCGCTGCAACGCGACGTTATCGCGTTGTAATCTCTGCGAATGCAGAACTTCCATTCGCATATTCCGGACCGCTCTAACTACCCGACAAGGCTGGATACACGGTGAATCGGCAAACTGTAAAGTTTACAAACACCAGCGCTTCCTAGTCATTATCCCGTAATCCCGGTGTTTTACATGTTATGAGGATGCGAGAGAGGCGGTCTGCTACCTGCGACCTTCGGTCTTACATTATTACACACCGTTAGTGGTCCACATGTCACACCGACGAACAAAAGCCCGCATGATTTTACATAAATTTCACGAGTCGAAACACCTCTCGCGCGGGGCAATCGTGATCTCTTTGGAAAACTACAAATATGCTGCCGCTCCGTATAATCCGAATATACCGCGAGCAGAAAACCGCTGCGAGTGTAACTTAACGCGAATATATTTATTGCAATTGTACTTACGCACGTGTAATAATCTTTTTTTTGTTTTGTCTCAGATGGGCGTTCAAACGTTTGAACAGCGTGCCACGTACGCGCAAGTTTACAAAAATAGGTAGACGGCCAAAACTCGACGGAATGGATATCCCGACGATGTGTCTTCGGCTTCGGATTTACGCGCGATCGCGTGCGACTTGGGCGCGCGTGTTTTGACACGCAGCCCACCCACACGCTACCCTCCCGATCACACGTGCCCCGCACGAGAACTCGTCATTAAGTGCATTAGGACGCGTTTAATAGCCCCGTGATCGCTCGTTATATAGGTGGCTGCCCGCGCTCGGGGATGCTGCGCTCGTGCAGGCCCCGAGAGAGTGTGTCTAGTTCGCATTGTTCCCGCGCGTCAGGCACGTGGCCGTGGCACGAGTCCAACGCGATATCGAATATTCTTCCTTTGCTTTCTCTCCTTTTCCCAGCCCCCTCTGATTGGCACTTTAAAATCCGGACGATCATGCGTCGCGCGAGAAGGGGAAAGTTTAAAAGAAAAAAAAAAAGAAGGAAGAGCAAGAAAGAAACGACGAGGAACACCCACGGCGGGCGCGGAGGTCGCCATTCAGCTCGGCTCGAATGTCGCTCCCGCGAACTCCCGTGTGTCGGGAAGTTTGCAGGCTAAATTGACCGCGGCTCCCCAATGAAAGCGGTAATTTCAGCCGCGGAAAATTCTGCCTGACGCCGAGGAGTAAATTGTATTTCTTCTTTTTTTTCTTTTTTTTTCCACCGCGGACGCGGATGCAACGAGTCGAGTGCAAATACGCGGACGGCGGAGCACCGCAACGAATTCGAAAGTAATAATCTCGCGTCTCTATCTCTCGCGTGATTATTTTTGTCTTTACATTACTTGCATTCCTTCGACTAGGTTAAACGTTGCGAGATTACTGATGATTGCGAATTATTAGAAATTATTAGTTTCCTTAGAGCCGACGTGCCAGATATCAAGGACGATCGCGATTTTCAACAGATTTAACATTCTCGGACTATTAGCACGTATCTCTCCGTACATATCTCGCAAACGTTTCGCTCTAATGTCTCTCTCTCTCTCTAAATGCGAATGTAAATAATTTATCACCTGTGCGCCACGGAATTATCCGCACGTATAAATGGATCAGGTGCCGGGCGCGGCCCTTTTTCCTTGTCTACCATCGCGCGGTCAATTAATAGGAGTCATTTATAAGAGCAAACCGGGGAATCTGGGAATCCGCGATCCATCCGGAGGCAATAAATCTCAAGTCGCCGAGAGCGGCATGGTAGCGGAACCCCTCTTGTAAGCTGGTTGTATTGTAGCTATTACTGAGCCATGCATCACTAGGTAACAACCGCACGAGATTCGTCGTCTCCCTCGTTCCAACGGCGGAACACGGCTTCTCTCCGCGTTTCGTGACCACGGGAAAGAGCACTAGGACACCGTGTAGGAAAGCGCAGGAAAACGCGTGGCGTGTTTGGGAAGCTGCGCAGCTGATATCGGACCACCCAGGTTATTCTCGTGGATACCTTCTGGCCGTGGAACGTTCCGCGAGTATTAGGGGAAAATGTTACATCCGATTCACGCATGATCACGAACGATGTTATAGCACGGAATGATGAACGATCGCCCTTGTTAATGAGCGAATCGTGTCTCGCAGCGATATTTTATGTTTTGGTGCTTGTAGCAAAAAAGATAAGTTAAAGGGGTGATTGATAATTTTGACAATCCGCTGCTACCAATTATAATTATAATCATTTTATAATTACGAAGTGAAATCTATTTAATATAGAAAAACCGCTTTTCTCTCGCTGCGTCGTCTTTTAAGGCTTTTTGAAAATACAAAACTTTAAATTTTACAAGATAAAATACAAGCTCACATGTCCAAGTATTGAAAGGAAGAAAATACTCCGCCAAAATATCGCGGATGACATCTCGTACTTTCAAAAACATACTGCTCGAAATTGCTCGCTCGATCTAGACGACACAGCGACGGTGAGAAAATAGTGGGCGATACTTTGTACACGAGACAGAAGGTCGTGAGGAAAAAACAGCGGAGCGAGGGAGAAAAAGGGGACGAGTGAAGAAGAGAGGGAATCGCGAGGACAGAATATATACAGCGCGACGAGCCGCGCCGTGGTACAGCACAGTCTCTCTCGCCGGACAACCAACAGTTAGAAGAACGGGGTGGCTGTCGAGGAGGGTAGTACCTGCCTACTCGCACCCTCGCCCGGCGCTATAGTAACAACACGGGGAAACATAGGGAAATCAATATGGCTTCCGTTGCCCTCATCCCTCTCGCGCGCGGCCCTCGCAGCCGCTGTCTCTCGCTCTCGTCCGATTCTCTCGCTCCTCTTTCGCTCTTCTCTCGCTACCACGGAATTACATCTCTCCCTTAGTCTCCCTCGCCTCTACCTATCTCTGTTTAGCCTCCCCCTCTCTTTCTCTCTCTCTCCCCTCTCTATCTCTCTCTCTCTCTCTCTCTCTCTCTCTCTCTCTCCTTCTAAGCGTTCTCTCTTTCTCTCTAGCACTCGACGCGGACGGGTGAACCCATTATAAGGGGGTGTTACTCCGGGCCAATCCCCAACCATCCGGAGAGAGAAACCAGAGAGGCGAGAGTCCAAGAAGGGCGCATGTGCGTTGCTAGGGCCACCGGATGGGTCGCGCGATGCGATGCGACGCGATGCGACGCGATGCGATGCAACGCGATGTGATGCCGCGCGTAACGTCCGCCCGGTATATATACCAGATACTTGACAACGCAGAAATATCTCACAACGCATCCAAGAAACACAAGTACGACATTTACACTTTGTAGCTGGATATACGTATATCCAGAACAAATGAAATTTCTGTAGAGATATGCAAATGTCCGAAATGTATTTATTTCTTTAACAAAAAATGGTTTAATAAATAATTGTGTCATGTATTCCCTTTATTTTTAATTAACAAAATCATTATAAGTGCATTTTGATCTTTCAATATAACTTTGATTTTACAGTTGATTATTAAGAAATATTCAAATAAATGCTTTACACACACGCGCGCGCGCGCGCGTTCACGTGCGCGCAAAAAATGCTATAATATAAAAATATAATATAAATAAAGGAGAAGATAGTATTATGGCTTTTATAAGTATTATGTGTAACCACTTGTATTAATATCTTCGTCAAGTGAGGAATTCGATTACTTATAAAATCATTTGTTCAATAGCCTGACATTATGTAGTGACGCTAATATGCCAATACACAATAGCTGACATTTTCCTCTCAAGCAGTTTGAAACTTTTTCAAGGTACATTTTAACATTTAATTATACGTACTTCCTCAATTCTTTTTATTTTTCTTGGGCGTATTATTATATGTACACTTAAGTATTTTTTTATTCAACATTTTATTCAGCTGTACACCTGTTATACAAAGTTAAACAATAATGTAAGATTTTAATAACATAGCCTTCTAAATATGCTGACGCTTGTACAAGCCTAACGACCTCTCTTTTGTAAATTTCATATCGAAATACTTATTCAATGAGTTAATCATATAATAATTTTAATATATTTTATATTAAACATGTATTATAAAATTTTAATATTATATAAGTAATTACAGTATATTTCTATATACAAAAAAAATCATATTTACGTACATATATATTTGCAAATATTCTGTAACATGTTGCCTTTATTTTAATTAAATATATAATTTTATATATTTAATTGTAAAATACTATCTTTTAAAGACTTTTTAAAATTTACTTTATAAAGTGGAGGGGCATTATTATTATTTATATGCATTACTATCTCTATTTTATTATGTTTTGTCATTATTGCACAAATTTTATAAATATTCCAAGTATAATTAGATATTTTATAATTTTAAGTTTGAAATCGATTGAACAACACAAACTGTACAAATATAAATGTTAATTTATCAATTTAAAATATTAATTATTACCAAATATTGTACAAAACATAAATAAGGAGATGTAATTTTATCTTAAAAAAATTTTATTTTTCGAGATTATCATTCTTGTAGCGAATGAGCGATATGTATAAAAGACAGATAAAAAAAATCATGTGTAATTAAATATATATAATAAATATATATAATTTAGATAGCACTTATTAATAAGTGTTTTCCTATCAATCCTTTTTTATAAAAAAACCTTTCAAGAGGATTTAATGTAGCAAGAAGAGCTCTCTGGCGACATAAAACGATATTTGAAATCAGAACACATATGTCGGTAACATAGAATTCTAGTGTACAGAAGATATACATAGATGTACTCTCTCCTCGCATAAAAATGTCAAAAACCTCAATATTGTATGTACAGTATTATATTTTTATATATACATTATAAATGTATAAAAAGAGGAACGCAAAAGAATTAACAATGCATGTAAAAAATATACTTTGTTTTTATACGCATTATTAATTTTTTCACTGTGTATGTATGTGTATGTATATACTTGTGTTTTTATATGATATTTAATATTTATAATAAATAATTGCAAAAAAATTTCAAATAAATGTTCTGCATATCGATTAAAGTAATTAATCGTATATTTCTAAATACTGATTGAAATTTCGTTTTATTAAATCAGAAAAATTTCAATGTTTCTATTCGTGAGACAAATAATACTTACAAGTTATTAAATGTCATGCAGCATCAAATTTAAATGTGTATAAATTCATTGTATCATTATTAATCCATTTCATTTTAAAAAAGTTTTAAATTGTTTTCATACTCAATTAAGATGTTAAACAAAAAAAAAAAAAAAGATTTTTATCTCGAGTGCAAAATGATGGTCCACGGTGCTACTACAGTTCGCAAGAAATCCCAACTGATTTCGAGCAGTCCATTCTTACATTCTATTAGCCAAGACACGTTGCCACAAATTCCACTGTCACGAACCGATATTAATACTCAGTTCCACGTCGTATAATCGCTGAAGAATTGAATGTAGGTAGGATCCCGTCTCTTTAGTATATTTACAGTTAATGTTTATGCGCATATTTTTATGCGATTTACCATCTTGGTCACTTAATAGGCGTAGAATGTGTTCCAATTAATTCTGAATTATATTTGCGACACACATCATCCGCCATTCCTTTTCAACACTGTCTTATGTAATATCCAAACCTCATGAAATCATCGATCGCATTTTAGTACATGTTATTATACGGGAGATTAAACGCTCCTAGTTTTGGCTCCACTTTATTCTAGTAGAATTCTTAGAATATCCGGGAAGGTATGAGAGACATCAATTGAGAGTACACATATCTTGAAACTTCTTGCCGTGATAATGATTCTTCCTTCCCGTTTCTATAAAGTTGTTCTTCTACGTTCCTCTTCTATCCAACGTTATATATATTAAGTGATAATTGAATGATTTTTGTTTCCCCTTCTTCTAGAAAGGGCAATATAAGCTATATATATGTCTTCCAATCATCATGATTTTTCTTCTTCTTGAGGGCTTTTTTACGAGGATCTTTGCGCTTATTTTATTCCCCTTTTTACCCTATAAATATATATATATATATATATATATATACATGTTACATATACACATGTGCTTTATGATGCGCAATTACAACATATCAGCACGAAGATAAGAAAATCCTATGGTGCTGAAATTAAAGACTCGTCCACAAATATATCACCACCTTTTTTCTCTCTCACTCCGTTCATGATGAATTGTGTGATGTACAACAAATATAATATTAGAAAATTCGTTGTACAAATCGAATGCCAATTTCTCCATCATAGGGACACAGCTTTCTTCTCTTCTATCACTTTAAACGACCATTTGCACACACACTTTGGACTCACTAGAGAAAGGAGTAAGGCGCACATATGCTTATGTAATCAGTTATTAATTAACTACCGACTTCCTGGTGATAACCGTGCCAAAGATCTTGGCAGTAGCATCCACTGGAATCTGAGGAGCGCGGTATAGCTGAAAGAAAGATGAATGAAAATTGCCGCCAATTCTTGACAACGAATCCGTGTCCCGCGTTCGTGATGATGTATGAACAGGATCTCGTTGCTCATGACGATCCCTGAGTAGCGTCAGACCACCTGATCGAAGTACATTCTGACACGTCTTATAAAGAACACGATGTACAAACAAGCACTTGCGAGAAAATTCAGTCAAGTATACGAATACACATTTAATCGGACGCATCTTCATCGACTATTTTGTATCGAAAAATGAAATAAAATAATGTAACATCAAAACAATTTATATGTAAGTTATGCATAAGGGTAATAAAATTATAATAAAAATTTTAAGTGATAGTCGTTTATGATGATGATACTCTAGCGGAATTTTGAGCAAAGAAACTCGCAAAAAAAAATCAATGTCAAAGACTCACAGTTACCCTCAGTATTATTTACCAGTGGTTTACCGTATGGTAAAAAGTATTGGTTATTACAATTGAATAATACTTAATATCGCAATTATTACAAGTTATTATTATTGCAAGTATATAAAATAATTTATAAACTACATTTAATGTAAATGTTAACACTTATATGTGGGAAAAGTATGCATTAGCTGAAAAAATTATTACAGTCGGCAAAGTAGACTTCGGTAGATCAAGATGCTAGCATCCTTATTGAGGAGAGGAACATTGCATGTATGTACCATAAGCCCATACACTAAACTGTTGATACCATTGGAAAATGACCTTACCATCCTCGTCGGTAAAGAAGATTTCTTAGGGTATGATAAAATAGTATGCTATGGTTAGAAGAGATCTACAATTCCAAGAGAAAAGTAAAAAAAAAGCGTCTAAAACTTCCCCGGATGTATATCCTATTTTCGATATTCGTGTCAAAGAGCTTTAAACTCGCCCTTCATTAATATTTTTCTAATTTAATTAATTTTGATTAAAACTTATATTTTTCCACACAAATTATGAATATGTGAATTATAAATTAGAAAATATACTCGCAAAAGATTTATTTACGTATCTCATTAATTTATTTAAAATCTTTTTTACAAAAAATTTATGTATCTGCGATTTTTAATATTTCATATTTCAATGCTTCTACGTTAATATACGGCATAGCATGTGTGAGTGGATTAATATTTCTCACTCACTATTCGAAAACATTAGAAGGTCGTGTTTGTCATTACAAGTGCTCGTGCGAAGAGATTATATGTACATACATACAAGTGAATAGTATGGCAGAGGATATACCAGCAGGACAATTTTAGTTGTCGGTTGACGTCGTAACGGTTCGCAACGGTTAAAGTGGCTCTTGTACTTTTATTATAATCCAGGTAATACCGGCGTGAAAGTGAAATCTCATTGTAAAAAATAGTAAATCATATTCGATTTAATTGGGTGCGCTTTTCAAGAAAATGAAGAAATTGTGATCACTTGTTTTCCAAACGTAACAATGTCCCTCAAATATCCATTTATAGATAGCTAACTGGACTCTAAGATTACATTTTTTTCGCCAATATACATTATCTCCGACAGAAAACGCGAATGTCCCCCACAATTTAAACAAAAAAATCCTATAAACTTGCAAAGTGCACAAGCTGAGAATTCCTTGATTTCAATATAATTACAAACGCGTTTTTTTTCCTCTCTATTTCAAATAATTCAAACGGGACACATGCAAAATGCTGAGCAAAAGAATGTGTAAAACACTGACAATCAAAGGTCGATTTAACTGAGATCTTATAAATATCACATTCGATCTATACACATTATGTATCTCTAATTCTAATTAAATGATGTTATCATGATAGTTTCAATCACGAAGAATTCACTGAAAAAAGATCGAGGACAACACTAAGCAAAAATGGCATTGACGTTAGCACTACCATTATTCGGTCTAGACCCAGAGCACTTTTCCACATTGAGCATGAAACTTCTTAATATTGATTGTGAACAGAATTTAAGAAATTTGTCAGATTCTGGACGAATTTCTCCGAGTAGTGGAAGCGAATCTAGCGGCATCAGCAGTCTCGCAACATCCGCCGAATCGGCTTCAGTTGAATTAACGCCGTTCTCATCGAGAGCAGAGACACCCATTAAAACACCGTGCAAGAGCCAGGAAAAGGTAAACATAATGAACGTTCGCAAAGCACAAATATTTTAGAAAACATAAAAAGACAAAAAAGTATTCTAAGAATGCGACATAGAGAGAGAAAAGGGAAGGAGGGAGAAAGAGAAAGAGAGAGAGAGTGAGAGAGAGAGAGAGAGAGAGAGAGAGAGAGAGAGAGAGAGAGAGAGAGAGAAAGACAGAGAGAAATATCAAATAATTTTCTTAAAAGCTATATTTATTTATTAAAATGACGTATTTATAATATCTTATAGAATTACCGACATACAAAAATATCCTTTAATTAAAAAAAAATTTTATGAATATGTTAGCATTATGCATTATAACCCTAATCATATCAAACATAAATATACACCTGCACAACATAAAAATAAAGAAATATTTAGTAAAATCCAAAAAAATCAATAACAGTCGTAGCGAATCTTAATGTTCAAATAATATTTTTCATGTAATTTTCTTATTTCTTATGTGATTACATTTTCCGATTCTTTCTGAACTGCGCGCTTAGTCATTTTTATCTTGAAACATAGCTCTTTAAATAAATATTGTAGAATAGTAATATTATTAATTTAATAATTCATACTGTGAAGTAGTATCTATAATATTTTCTCTTTCAGAGGACTGTACAATCTGTACGCATAGTGTACGAAGGCCGCGATATACTGAATTTGGGAGCAAACATCAGGTCATCATTCGACTGGCAAATGAAAGATCGAACGTTGTCTCGACATAACATTCAAGATTTTATAAGTAATCGCCTGATATATCATCGATTACGCGAACAACCATCTATCAAGAATTATAATATACCGGTACGTGGAATAATATTATTATAACAAAAAATCACGACAATTTGTATAACCCATACGAGAAACAAAATATCCAAATAATTAATTTTTTAAACAAATATAATATGTATAACTTGTATGTGTGTGTGAGGGGGTGTGTGTATAAAGCAATAAATTTTATTATTAAAATTTAATAATCACAGCTCCAATGAATAAAATCGTATCTTACAGAAACTTTGTCACGAATGCGAATTTTACGAGCCACCGTCCATCTTTTGATATTGACTTAACCGTAACGAAGCGATTAACGACATCGACGTACAACGTCCAACGTCTTGAATAACTGTGATAGACCGAATAAGCGGCAGCCGGATGGAGACGTATCGTAAATCGAGGAACGTATAAACATATAAATCTAATATCTAAATTAGAATCTGAAATGTGATATTTGTAATATAAAACGTGAATATTAAAATAATTAAAATATTCGCGTAAATTAATGATAAATTATTATTGATAAAGTTATCTAGTGACAGATATCTATAAATTATTTAAAAGGTATACGTTGCCTTGCCGGATACGAGCTGCACAATAATCATTAACTCTCCTAGTATGATATCATAAGATGTGGTGAAATTACATCAGCTAACAAATTTTGCATTGAAATAAAAATAATTGTTAGTCATTTAATGCCACTGTGGTGCCTAGACACTATATATATAGTTTATATAATCTTTTATATTATATGATACAATGCAAAATTAATTTTCTCTGCTAAAGTAAATTTACCTCATCTTGCAACATTCCCTTTTTATTTTCAATATATGATGTATATGTATGTCTAATTATATTTCGGACGAATAACTAATGCGTAAGAAGTCAGTTCTTTACAAAACTAACCCGAATATAAATAATATATTGTGTCATCAAAAGATTAAACAATATCAAAACTCTTACGCACGATATGACGACCTGAAATAAATTAAACATTTAACTAGAAAAACGATTATAAATTTATAACTCGCAGGCATAATGAGTGAAAACTTGCATGTCGCCCAAAGATCTATCTTTATATATTTTTTATCCAAATTTATCAATTTAAAGATATATCTTATTATTCTATTATTATTCTATTGTCAAGGTTATCATTGGTGATCATGTAATGTTTCGTTTTTCATGTAATGTTTCGTAATATCCATACCAAAAAACAAACGTCATTGCGCTTTGTAGGGCATCATTGTCGACTGACGTACCGATAGATTTATCGTGTTTCAGGTAGTAGTACGAACGATCGGCAATTTTTCAAAACGGCCGAAAATCTGTCGTTACATTTTCGCGGTAAATGTAATACCTACTCGTAGGATATAAATACGTATTTCTACGACGGCATTGCATATATATACCTTGACCATTGTTTAAATGCGTGATAAACAATATTTTATATATCTCAATGCGTTATTAATTATACATTTACATTAAGTAAAATCATATTATGAAACGTTCGCGAGGAATATATAAATAAGTATGTAGCCCTCTCTCTTCTGTGACATTTTATACATTTAGTTTTCATAAAAAAAAGAGGGGGCAATTCTTTTCCCAGGTTAACACTCTGTACACAGGCTCTGATAATTTTCCCGCAAACTTCTTGTCTTTGAGATACATTACCACTGTAATTAAAACACATTAATATACAACTTTTTTAAAACAATTATACAAGTACTTTTTAACGAGATATTAAAGTGCATGTAAGAGTCATTTAAAAATTTGTTTTATATTGTCATATAAAAATAATAATAATTAACTCAAAAGTATCGTAATAGAGAAAAGGTGTTTGGAAAGGGTGCCGAAAAATGTGTATACAGTGTTAAAAATATCGCCGCGATGTAACATAGCGGGCTAGTAGCGATACTTGAGCCAGACCGAAGATGAAACGCTCGGCGAATTAGCGCATAAATTCGCGCGAAAGGCATTAGTGCCGTTTCACAAGGCCGCATAAGGGGGTTGATCGCTCGGACCCTCGTGCTTCTGCATTGTTTCAGCTCGAGCGTAACACCCGGCGTGGCGCTGTGTAGTTCGATCCACAATCCCGCCCGAACACTCACACTCCTTAACGAGAAAGACCACACTCGCGAGACTTGCGACCGTACAACACGCGGTATTTCTCCGATCATTACGCGCATCCAGAAAAAGATGGACAAATTATTAAAAAGAGAAACAGAAATATATTGTAAGAAAATAATATAAAAATACCAATCTCTCGCTATAACAGCGTACTTTCCAAGTTTTTCTGCGATGCACGGCATTACTTTAGACGAGTGTTATATCCCCATTGCTTGTTATAACAATTACAAACGCTAATACATGTCAAATTGCTTCTCTCGTTCATTGATCGAAATTAAGAATGATGTTTCCCGTCCGCCGATTTTTCCACCGTTAGGCCTCGATATTTACTAAATCCGCCACTGGTATGTGCGTTTATATCGCTTGCATGTATTCCGCGCGGGGGTATGCGAGAACCTTTCAGCGGCTACACGCGTGCGTGTACGTACATCGGTGCACGCGCGCGCGCGTAAAAGCGCCCCGTCCGTGCGTGCACGCGCGGATGCGTGGGTGCGTGCAACGCGCGAGAGATGCGCAGGACGACTATTCAGATATTGTTGTTATTGTTGAGGGAACAATCGCCCGTCAATAGGCCGCCTCGGCACAATGTATCTATTCAGGTGCGGTCAGCGGTGCTCAATCGATCAGGGATCCACCCTTTGCGAGTGTCGAAAAAGCACCGCGGAGACCAATGAGGGATCGTCGTCAGTCAGTTTCGCGACGCACATCACGGAATGTCCCACTCTTTTAACTAGAACCTAAGCATGAAGAAAGTAGGTGTGTTTATTTTCTTCATACTTCAGGAGAGCGATTCCGTGACTAGCTTGTGCGTTTCTACTTATAGAACATGATACAAAATAGGTTTGATCTTTACATTTATAAGTGAAATAAATTTGTCAAATTAGTTTAAACTTTTAATATTGAGAAGTGATTTATTTATTGACTCTGCGAGAGATATATTAATCAACATTCTAGTTATAGTAAAGTGCATATGTCAGTGTACACGTATGTTTTTTATAATAATCATTCTTACATTTTTTTACCGTAGAAACTAATGTTTTACTTTTGAATGATTTAATGGTTACTGTATCAGAATAGGTAGGGTCAATAGGCGAATCGAGAGTGTGCATGTAACGTGTGATTGTGGCGAGATCATTATAAAAATTTAGAATATTTTTCATGAATTAGTATCATCAAACCGTAAACTGAATCCCGATCCATGATGAATTTTCAGATCACGTTCTAAACGTTATTCCAATACTACTAACATTAGTTCTGTAGCTGAATTTTTTCATATTGCCTTATATACATATTTCCTTTCATAAATAGATATCTTTTATCGCACTTTAAGTAACTTTAATTTTTATATTAAGACTCACATTCCCTCAAGATCAAGTGCTCTAAAAATAAGTTGTAAGGTATACATTGATTGCATTTCCACTTACGCCGATGGGACAATTGTCGCTTGAACATATCACACGATTGAAAAGCGAGTTGCGCGAACGAAGGTGAGTGTTACCTATGGTTCTTCACTGTTATTCAATGAGTGAGTTTGAGCCGACAAACGGATCGCCATGTCACGGTGATGTTGTATCGGCTCGAGCATCAAAGACGGTCACAAAAGAGGTCCAGTTGTGAGAAAAAGAGGCCGTAGGTGAGAGCCACTGCCGCGAGCGAGGGTACCAGAGTTCCGCGGCTATAGCGATGATTACGTATGCGGGAATCATTGTCGAGTAACGCGCGATGCACATGCAAAGGCCAAAAATCGTCGAAATCAGTCGAGTTCAACATCAGCATTGTACCTGGGCTTTGTCTCTACCTCATTGTTGTTGGCCGGTACTCTCTTCCCTCCCCCCCTCTCTCTCTCTCTCTCTCTCTCTCTCTCTCTCTCTCTCTCTCTCTCTCTCTCTCTCTCTCTCTCTCTCTCTCTCTCTCTCTGTCGATGAACAATCTCCACGTACTGCTGTACCAGGATAGCTTTTATAGCATCCACGCGACCAGGATCATTCGCTAGTGATACCTATTTCGCGGACAAGGTCGGTTTAATTCTTTCGCCGTTAATGCCGTGCATGTGCTTGCCATTAAGAACGAAAAATAATAAGGAAGTACAAAAATTCGATACATTTTGACATACCGTGAAGTAATATTTCGAATTAATAAAACAATGGCAAATTAAAATAATTAATGAATCTAAATATTAATTATCGTCTATAAAATTCCTTTATGTGTTTCTTCAAAATGAAGAAAATAGTTTATAGCTTCTATGTTGCCGAACGCTAAATAATTATTCTGCGTCTATAATGAGAATGTTTATCTTCCTCGGTATAGATATTCTAAATATAAGAGCAATATCAACTAAAAATTAGGTAACATAAATTATTCATTAGTCTTGAGCGATTTTCGCACGATGCCTCGTCTTTCTAATTCATTTGCATCGCGATCTGAGCCGACGCGCAATCGAAATAAAGAAGACAGGATCCACCACATGTCTACCTTTTTCCTCCGTGCATAATACAGGTGCAGGACAGATAGGACAAGATCTCCGCGATGATATTGGAACGAGAACGAGCGAACGAGAGGGGTAACACCACCAGCAGAGCAAGGCGAATCCGGCAGAGGAGGAGAGGAGGGGCTACGAGTAGAGGGAACGAGAGAGAGAGAGAGAGAGAGAGAGAGAGAGAGAGAGAGAGAGAGAGGAAGGATGGTAAAGAGGGGATAGGAGGAGAAGAGGGCATAGAGCAGCTGAATAGGAAGCGACACAATGGACCTGGGTGGCTGTGGAGGCGTGTTATCAAATGGGTTCCTCATTCACATACTGCGGCCTGAGCTACCTGTGTCTGTCTGTACCGGTGTCTGTCTGTTATACTTATTCATACCGCCCATTGTGTCCTCCACTGTTGAGTCGAGTTCAGTTCAGTTGAGAACGCGATGGAACGTGCCACAATGCACGAATATGGGCTGCGCCGCACCTCCCCCTCCCCCATCTCTTTCTGCACCCTTCCGCGCAACCCCTTGTCACCGTATCTCTTTCTCTCTCTTTGCCATTTGCCACCCACGGTCCAACCCGCGCGCACGTTGGATTCGTCGGGGCCGACTGAAAAGAAAATTGCGTCGGGAAATTGTATCCGTGAGAAAACCCAACCGATAATGCCGAGTTCTTGAAGCGTACACGTCGCGAGATTTCTTTGCCCTACGAGGACGACGGCGACGGCGACGGGGACAGTAACGGCGAACAACGGTGGTAGTCGAATCCTGCTGCCGAATGTCTCGTTAGACGAGCGCCGCGAGTTTTCGCGAAGGACGATCGATGGCCCAACGCGAATCTCGTCCGGAATTCCGGAATGAACACGATATTTGCCGGCAATTTCAACAACGAGAAAATTATCGCGAGGCGATAGTTGTTAGAGGCGATAAAGCGAAGCTAAGATTGTGCGGACGAGACCTTGGGGAAGGGTCAACGTAATCCTTTTCAGTATCCGAGAATAATCTCATTAACCGCGATACAGTTTATCGCCTGAAGCGGGTTCCAACTTAAAGAAAAATAGTTGTTATTGTTGTTTCGCACTTTACTCTCAATAAAGTTGAGATAAGAGTAAAGCTTACGTACAAAATTAAAAAGTTTCACAAAGGAACATCACCAAATTGATGAAATCTTATTGCTTCTGATAATGGAATGCTTAAAGGAGCAAAGGTCGCTAATTTCATTTTTAGAGAAAGCCTTTGATGGACAGCCCGTACCTATACGTGGAACGCTATCACGATCTATGAAAGGGACGCGAAGGAGAAACTTGAATTACGGAACGCAGGCAGCATTCTCTGTCGCGAGGGTATGTTGTCGAAAAACGACAAATAGGGAAGAGAATCTTGAGAAAAGGGAAAAGAACGTGCAGCAGACTCGTACGCGTTTCTTGTCGTGATCGCGTGATGTGGAAAGAGAAAAGAGAGAACGTAATACGTATAACGCGTATAAGCGGCCATAGGGCCCTGGATGAGCCGCCCGCGGACGCAACGGCATACAAAACTCGCTCAATACGTCATTCAGCCGAAGAATACGCCTCGTTCTCGCCATTTTGCTCCCAGAATGAGAGTTTCAAAGGGAATTAAGGATTCAAAGGCATCTTTTGCGCGGCGCGCATAAAACGTCCAGCCGCCGCCGCCGCGCCGCCGCGGCTCCGCGTCGCTCTGTCTCTCTCGCTCTTTCTCCCCTCCACCTCCCCCCTCTCTCTCCCTCCCGCTCTTCTTTCTCTCTTCTTATCTAACTTCCGTCTTTCCCTTTTCTCCTTCTATAACTCGTCGTAAGCGTCGCCTTCGTTTCTACAACGTTCTCAAGAGGAGCCGTGAATCGGTGAATCGCACGACGAGTCGCGCACCAGCGAGATACCCACAGAAGGATGCTAAATCGTCGAACGAAGTACCCGATCTATATTTCCCATGCGCATTTGTGACAAATATGTCTCACAGCTTTTCACATCATATTAAGTGCAAACAAAGCAAACAAAAGTCGAAATTAGACGACCATATTTGGCGAGGATTTTAGAGCATATGTGCGCATTTTCGATCAATAAGAAAAGAGAAATAACATGTATGACTTATACGGGCCGGTCAACTCTGATTTTAACTTAAAAAAAAAATCAATTGCTATTAAACATGAATCTGATCTGATAAAACTGATCGTTTTTTATCTAATTTTTTAATTTTTTAAATTAAGTGTACGCGTACGTGTGTGTTTTACTTATTAAAAAAGATGGTATTATGGCTGTTTACACTTTGGCAATAACTTTGTTAATAATCAATATTTTATAACAATATTGAAAACTTAATACATACATTTCCATTCGGCAATATGTTGTTCACAATCGATTCTGAATGTTATTTATAAAAGTGACATTACATAATAAATCGAAGGGAAGCCACAGGAATGCCATTAAAATAGATGTAAAACATTAATTTTGTTAATTCTTAATAATACAATGTTATAAAATTATATATTCGATCATAATAAAATACTACAGAATACATACAAATATATGTACGTACACATGATCTCTACAGTATATAGACAATATTAAAAATCTGCAATATTAAAAAATCTTAAATACATGTAAACTATAGATTTAGCAGGACTGCAATCAACTTATCGAATTACAATGTAAAAACTTAAAAAGTCTGTTGAAACATCAGCATACTTAAAGGGCTGCATTAGCTAAAGTGATTCCATAAGTAATCATTAAAATTCCTCATCAAATGACGAAGATATAACGACCATAATATCCACAAAACCCATAATATTTCCTTATCTATTATTAATTAAATGTACTTTACATAAATAAATTATAATTTGCAGAAAAATTAATAAAAAATAAAATAATACAATAATTAGTTTTGATTTTGCAGTTGACAATTTATAAACTTAATTAACTGATTGTTTTTAATTAATCAGAATTGAGACTGAGACTGGCGTTATCAATTATATATTTCATATTATTATATTCTTTACTGTTTTTATAATTTTATATTCCAATTAATATAAAATTAATAAAAGAAACATTTCATTTATAAATATTATAATTATAGATCATTTAGTGCCGAATAAATAAAACGAAGACGTACCAATAGAATCCCCCAAGTGTTTACGTCACCGTTCAAATAGCTGGTCAATTCTTAGGCAGCCCCAAATCTGTCCACGCTCATCCGACGAAAAAAAAAAAGCAATACGGCCGGATCGCCCTTCATATTTGGCGTAAAGTTCGGTCAAAAAATATGCCCTCGCGCACATGCACACTAGCAATCCCTCCCTCCGCAAGATGACCTTTTCCATTTACGGCGTTCGCGCGGAACAAATTCGGACGGCGATCACTGTTTGCGTTATAAGATAACAAAGGGCGGGGTGGCAGTCGTCCCGTCTGTCTAGGATTGCGCGATTAACATAAAAATGCGGCGGCTCGTAAAAGGCCACCGTATACATACATATATTATGAGTATTATGTATCGCGGGAGGGTTATAGCTCCTGATTGTTATTCATATATGGTCGGTAGCTACGTCCGGCATTCGTGCCAACTCCCCGAGTCAATATAATGTCAACACAGTGCACATATAGGGATGATAAGTATAGGCGCATCGCGCTCGTCATAATTTTCATTTTCTTGCACATTGACAATGTGATGCAATATGAAAAATTTCTTTATAATATTATATTATTTTATTTTATTTCTGTCTCTTAGTATTTTTTTTTAATAGATGCAGCTTTGTATCGCACGTGGCTCTAGCGTAATACAATTAAGGTCTTTCCGGTTATTTGTATTTTATCTTTTGTATTTTATGTATATTATTTTTTCTATTTATAATATAATTATAAAGTCAGTTTTTTTTCTTCTAAAGTCCGCAACGCGTAAAGATAATTTACTCTTCTTCGCAGAAGCAATAATGTTCTTTCGCTAACCGTAACTGTATTAAACGTAACATTGACTTGATTACAAGCTTAAACGTTTTATTCATCGATACAGAAATAAAAGAGTAAAAATTTCACTTACGTGATCGCATCACGGCAAGAGCCAAAAAACCTGAAACAGAAATCAAACTTAATAAGAACGTGAATTAAATACCATGCATAAAAAGAAATATAAAATAGCATACGTGTGTAATAAATGTATAATAATAAATGTCAATAAAATGTATCATATCCTATTCGCGTTAAAAGTTATAAACAGTCAACAGTGTAATATCGATAAATTTAGATAGCGACTTATTTCAATTTTCAATTTTCGCGCGACGCGAGATACAGCTTGCACATTAGTTGGTAAAGAAGCAGCTCCAGACAAGCGAAGGAAATCGAGTTGTTCCCCATTCGCCCTTCCCCATCGCGACATCGGTATTCTTTTCGTCGGCTACACATCTGCGTTATATTCTTTTTATATCCTCTCCTCCCTTGTGCGCGCGCGAAAACGCGCGCCGCGATCGCGCATACACCCCCACAGTTTGAGCATTGCCGAGGCCTTATCGGCAGTTATCGGGCCGTGATGTCACACAATGGGGCAGACAATGCGCGGGACAATACACCCCCTCTGCTTCTAGAGACTATCCGGCCCTCCTCACACCCAGGGGGCACCCACCCACCTATCCACCGTCGACTTCTCTCCTCTCTTGGAATCAGCACATCCCGCCAACTTAATAAACATAATAGCTGACTATGCCGCCCCGCGGTCACAATGAGAGCCCCGCGCAAAGAGATACCGAAGATACGAGGCATTGTGTGCCTCGTTCTCTCTCTCTCTCTCTCTCTCTCTCTCTCTCTCTCTCTCTCTCTCTCTCTCTCTCTCTCTCTCTCTCTCTCTCTCTCTGGCTCGGCTGCCCCGAACGGATTATACGTGCCATTGTGGATTTACCATTCACGAAAGATCTTTCTATGAGAAAGAAAAAAAGTAGGGAAACTGTCAATCAGACGAAGAAATTCACTTTTATTCATTATCAGATTTATTATCAACTGTAGCAATAAAATGATACGAAAATTGTCAATAATATGTCAATAAAATTCAATAAAATTTCCGTATTATTATTAAGATATATTTATTTCGTAGGCACTGCAAAATTGTTACAAGAGACTATTTGTTGTATTTTAAGAATTTATATAAAATAATTTTTAAATTAAACAAGTGTTTACCCAAGCTGTTAAAGAAAGACTCGGAATAAGAACATGAAGTAAAGTTTTGAATGGCACAGATTTTCCTTCGGTATGATTATGTCAGAGGGTGGATTGCCGCACGCATCATCGGATCGACTCTACGCCCTCGTGTATATACTCCCACTCTACTCGACCTACCGCGGGTTGCTCGAACCACCCTTTGCGGCTGAACAATATGTTTGCCCTCCCCACCGCCGTGTAATTACTCTAAACCACGTGCCGCCACGAAGAGGGAGAAACGGAAAGAGACGGAGAATGCGTGAGAGCTGATGCACGAGCCATTGAAAAACGCAGTCGAGCGCCTATTATTCCAAGAACTTTTCACTTTAAGCGCAACCAATGCCACGCACGACGACGCGTGTGATCGTGCCCCAAATGTCACAATCTTTATACTAAAAATTTAAAACATATCAAACTTAAAGATATTTTAGCTTTACAGTTAAAAATTTACGAAATTTAAAAACTGCACCCTTTTTAAATTTATTTTTTTCCAAAAATTTTGATCATAAATATCCAAAATAATTTTAATCCTGAAACTTGGTGCAAAAAATAAAACGAATAATTTGGCATATAATGGCTTATGCTGTATATAACCATATTTTGGTGCAGTTTTAGGTAAATAATTTTTAAACAAATAAATGCCTCCAAATGGACTTTTGCACAAATATTAAATATCTATTAATTTTATTAGTTATATAAAATTAGTATATAAAAGTAAAACATTGTAATTAATTCGTAATGCTACTTTCTCTTTAATTCGCAATGCTCATTCTTTTTAAATTTTCAAATAAATACTACTTAAAAACGCATTTTATGTATTATAAGAATCAAAAGCAAATAAGATATTAAATAATTTTTAAACCGGTAAAAAATGTGCTCAAATTTTACACAAATACTTAAACATAATAACAGAACAATCCACGAAATTTTTGTATTTTTGGTAATGCTTTGAAATGTAACACATATCTTTAAAGTAATAAAAATTTTAATATATTGAGTTGCTAATCTCTGCAACTTTTTGGATACAAACAAATAATCTCGAGCTACAATAATGTTAATAACACTAAAGTTCACAAAAAATATTTTTTTGCTATTTTAAACTAGGTGAGGATTTCTTATAGATTTTTAAATGCTGAAAACGATACCATAATTTCACTAGAAAATCATTTTGTAATGTTTGAGATTTTTTTGTAAAAGAAATTAATGTTATTTGGAAATTATAATCAGCTGTCATAAATATTGTTTATCCCTTACAGAATGCATTTTTTTTTATTTAAACTTCTTTTTTAGTTATGCTATAAAAAACTAAAAACTTTCTCGTAAGGGAGCGTTTCTGAGCACACACGATTGACAGTTTGGAAATAGATATTTGTGCAACTAGTGCGGTGAGTCGGCTAATTGCCCAGAAGTATAATGAACGCACAAGCCGAAGACAAACATATCCCGCACGTGTAGGCAATAGCCAATCCGTATATATGTCGCACACAATATTTTTTATTACCTGTACGTCGAAATGTTGATCTTTGAGTATAAACTGACAGGTGAGTAAAAGACCATTTTCGGTGCACAGCAGCAAAAAATTTTTTCTTGTTATATGTGCGTCGAAAATGGTCCTTTTCATAGCCTTCTACAGTCATAAAGTCGCCGATTGTACATAGACACTTTCCTCTCACACATGTAATTAATTCCCCAATCATTTCCGCAAATGACTTCCCTCTCTTGTAACACAAATATTTCATTATTTGTTCTCCTTTAAATCATATAACTTTTGTCTAAAATACTTTTTTTAAAA
Organism: Monomorium pharaonis; assembly: GCF_013373865.1. Taxonomy (NCBI): domain Eukaryota; kingdom Metazoa; phylum Arthropoda; class Insecta; order Hymenoptera; family Formicidae; genus Monomorium; species Monomorium pharaonis. The sequence continues at coordinate 10,493,816 of NC_050468.1, read as the reverse complement.
ATGCATTGTTTCATAAAGGTTCGTGGTAGACAAGTAAAATGAGATACCTTACAATGAGAAAAAAAAATTGTTGATTTGACAAAATTTCCCAACTATAGTAAATTAAAATTTTGTCAGTTCAAGAATTCATGCATTTAACTTAAATGCACAAATTTCCATTCAAGTACTTGTATAGTTAATTAAAATATATAAATGCTTGAATAGACAAAATTTAATTCTGTTGGAAAATTTATGCAAATTAACATTTTTTTCTCAGTGTATAAATAATTATACATTTAGTGGAACCTAAAATAATAAATTACACCGCATATGTGCTATCAATATCCCTAAACTACACTATAAATATATAATGTAGTATATTTCATTATCATAAACAAAAAAAAATATTTATTATCAACAAAACTCTGTATTTAAATCCTTCATAACATGAATGAAAAAAAATTTTCCAAATTGCATTTTATAAGATATAAACATTACATTCATGAAATTTAATCAAAATTCCCAAATAACGTTAACTTTTTTTACAAAAAATTTCAAACATAAGAAAGTCATTTTTTTACATACTAACTCTCAATTTTAGTAACTTGATGTGCTGATAAAATTTAGTCTTACGGCATCCTGTTTAGCACTTCAAAATTTATTAGAAACACCTTGTCTGGTTCAAAATAAGTATAATCCTTGGTTGTAAATTAGTGTAATTTTATATTATAAAAATTATTCTATATGTTTATGCTTAAATGCGTTAGATACAAGAGCGCGGAATCTAAAGCAATTGCTTCACAATTGCGCTGGTTGATATCGACAGACAGATTTTCGTGTAACATCTTGTCGGTATTCCGCGACACCGATCGTATCTTTGAAATGGCATTGGAGAAACGTTAATTAAGCGAGCAGATGCGCCGAGGAAATTGTAAATCATACAACCCCGCGCAAATAGAGACCGTTCGGCGCATCGAGCGTCGTATCGTCGCCGGGTTATCGGGATAATGATAAATCGTTCGTTCGAACGGACCCTTTCCAAGCCGCATTATAACTCGCTGAAGGGGTCGTGGTATATACACCCTTGCTGGCACAAAGTGAACTCAAACAGCGTGCTGTTTAAAGGACTAAAAATTCTTATCGACTTAGATGCGGGCGGAGAGATTACGGCCGACTGTTACGAAATCAACGGATCTTTTTTCAGTGAATATACTCAACGTCGAGAGCAAACTGTCACCGTATAATAAACATAGTCTTGTTAATAATATAAAGTTGTTAGAAAAATTGCAATTTTACGAGATTTGAATATTATCTTATTCTTATCTGTTTTTATTTTACTTTCAATAAATTTATAATATCTATATTTTTTTAACTCGAACACTTCCGAAGTCGAATTCTTTCGTTTGTCAGTACGCGACTACACCGCCAGCTTAGAGCGAAATTCACGAAATTAATGCCAGCGGTGTATTAACGAGTAATTAACCACATCGGTCGGTTCGATAGATAATCCGGAAGACGACAGTAAAACAAGGTAACCTCGTGGGATTGGCGCCAGCGACGGTGGCGGCGGCGGATGACGGTGGTAGCGCGGTTGTGTAGCAGCGGTGGCGGTGCGGTAGTCGTTGGCGGAGGTGGTGGTTATAGTGACAGTGGTGGTGGCGTCGGAACCGCCCCGGCTTTGCAAGCCCGGCGAATAGAGTGACAATGCTGCCACGAGATTCACAGTTCTCTACCACCCCTTTTGTCTTTCCCCTCTTCACCCTCGGTCTCTCGCACGCGCTCTCGCCCCCTTTCATACCATTTGCAACTTTCCGGCTACCCTTCGTCTTCCCCCTCCCCCCGCCTTCCTTTCTCGCTCTCTCACCCTAACCGTAGCGACAGCTCTCTTTCCACCTTCCTTTCCACGCCACGAGTCTCTTTATCTCGTCCATGCGCCCGCCGTTGCATTCCCGGCGGGTGCATACTTCGAGACAAATCCCCGCGAAGCGATTATCATCGTCAAACGCGTGGATCGAAACGCTGTCGACAAAACTCGTACAACAATATCAACTTCATTATGAAAAGAGAGGAAGGGAGAGAAAGAGAAAGAGAGAGTATACGTATACATATTTATATTCATATTTATCATGTATCATTCATATTTATATATTTATACATTTATATATTATTCTTTTCTAAAAATACTATTGCCGAATTTCTCAATCTTACACAAAACTTTAAAACAAAATCCCAACAAATCGTTCCACAATTCTTTCCCTTTGTGAGCAATGAGAAATTTAATTATTCAAAAATGCCTAAATGCGTTATATTTCTTTTGGAATTAAAAATAAAGATTTTACTAAAAAAATCGCACAATGTAAACATTTATTATTCATATTTATAAATCATCAAAAAATAACTGCGTGCAAATCGCCAAATCTTATCGAGCCTTTAAATTCGAACAACACTCACTTTAACGGAATTTCGATTTAAGGGTTAGTTACGCCCGGAGATATTCAATGCCACAACGAGTCCCTGTGAGACGATAGGAAACACGTACACGTGCTGCAAGAGCGGGGGAAGGGGGTGGGAACGGGAAGCTCGCGTGCCGGTCGAGTGCGGAGACACGCGATCGAGTGAGACGCCGAATTGAGAGGAGGGAGGGTGGGACACGCGCGTGAATCAAAGCATATCGAAAGAATCCACCGCTCTCCTATTTCACAAGAACGACGTCCGATGCGCGTTCGCCGTCGCACCCCCGCCGCCCCTCACGTCACCCTCTCTTCCCTTCCACTTGCCGCTCTCATCGGCGACGTTTCCCGCCGCGCGGCATTCTCACCCTTCGCACCCCCTCCCCCCCCCCTATCTCGCGCTCTCTCCCCGTATCAGATCGAGTCCCTCTATTTCGCGTCCTCTATTATTTCTTTTATCAATCTGCGCGCTTTCAGGACGCTTTGAGGCCCGCTGAAAGCTGCGCGATAAATCATGAAATGTAAGAACCCACACGTACGTACCAGGCGCACACATAGAAACGCAAAAACGTACATACGTAGCGGATGCATCTACGTGGGTGCGCGTGTCTGGGTGCGCGCGTATACACGCGATGAGCGAACGAACGAACGAACGAACGAACGTACGAACGTACGAACGAACGAACGAATGAACTGCGTTTTCGTGTAAACTGCTCCTTCGTATACATCGCGTACACGTACGTGTGCACGCACACGTGGGCGCTCGCGTGCTCATATTCGCGTCTGTCAGTATAGAGATGCGCGTAATACGTGTATATGTGTACGTATATAACCGACGGTTCAATAGGCGGCATTGCCAGGGCGAATGCTATCCATACAGCCCGCCAGATGAGGTCTTCTAGCTTCCGTCGAGTCCGCGTGAAAGGATGCCCCAATAATATTCCATTCACCGAATCACCCACTCTCCCCTCCAACCACGTTCGCTCGCGCGCACCCCCGCGCCGCGCCGCCGACATATATACTCGTCATCCGTAGTCCGGCCCCGACTCGTGCCCAACGTCACCCGCCATTGATTTTTCATTCCTGGGCTTTTCAATAGTTTGTTACGAGCTTTCCTACGATGACGCGCCCCATCCCCGTAATAACCTCCCTCGTTTTCTCCTTCGACTTTCCTTCGACGCAAGAAAACCTTAGCTGGCGACGCTGGGGAACACGTCGCTTTATTAAAGGATGCGTCCATAGATCGCACGGCCATTCGCGCGGTACATGTTCCGGAAAATTTTCTTTTCATAAAAAAATATTTTTTAAATTATATTACTATATATATATATATATATATATATATATATATGTATATACATAGATAGATAGATAGAAAAATCATGACAAGATACAAAAACGTTGGTAAAGAAAAGAATATTGATGACGACTTAGATGTTGAGATAGTTCACTTAAAATCGTAAACTTGCAAAATTCTAAATAATTTAATTAAGTTATCCATATTCGAGGGCACTTTCGCGTGTCTATAATATCAAAGATTCGACTGACCGGTTGCCGGCTTTCACTACCAACAAACTAACAATTGCCAAACATGACGTAGACTGGCGCCGCGGCTAGAAAAGTCCGTCGGCACGAATTTCGCCGCCGCGAAACAGAGCGAAAATAACCTATAACTTTAATCAGGGATGAATAAAGGCAACCCTTTTCGGTACGGCGCTGCGTCAAGGCGAAGAATGGAGATGAGGATGTAGCCGAGTATCGGCATTGTTTCCAAACAAAGCACGCTTTTCATACCACCCTCTCTCCTCTCTCCTCTCTCTCTCTCTCTCTCTCTCTCTCTCTCTCTCTCTCTCTCTCTCTCTCTCTGCAACCCCCGTACCTGTAGCCCCGGCCCCCGCTCCAGGTTCCCACTCATGGATTCCGCCCGCACACTCTCCGCAGCGGTTCAGTCATTTGACACGCAAAGAAGTCTGGCAAGTTGGCATTGTGGCGACCGCGCCACGCCATCCTCGATCCATTGTTACCGCGCCACTACCAAAACCGCGAAACCGTCGGCCCCAAACCCACCCCGCCCCCCAGCTCGCCGGCTAAAAGTCAAACCTCTTTCACCACCCTCGTCAAATCGCGAATAATGACGCGTCGATCGTCGTCTTTGAAGATCTTAGTCATTCGGGACGGACGTTACAGGAATCGAGCACAAGTGCGATGGACAGTACCGTTTGACGATCCTTTCATGATCCCCATCGAACTAAATTATTATAGAAGGAATTACGTTTATTTCTATCAATATAGATCAACTTTTAAACTTGATTTAATTTACTTTTTTCGTTCTCAAGTTTTAGGAATTAAAGTTAATATTGATTAAAAAATATATATTCGTTAAATCTTCTAATTAAAAAAAATATGAAAAATTGCAAATTGCGACAAAAAATGTCGTTAAACTATACGTTAAAACGACACCGAGAGCTTGCGAATAATATCAAAATGATCTGGTAAACATAACGATCTAACAAATCCTCCGCGAATTGTCCGTGCTGTAATTAGGGCGAATATAACACCTAATGCATGCGCGAATAAAACAGTACGCGTAACTGACATAATATATGCATAGTGACACGATTAAATTAACTTCGCAGCATAACTGATTAATTGACTATAGTAAAGAGAACTTCGTTCGAGCGCGCACTCATTCCTCTCTATGATGACTACGGTTGTCCCTGTGAAATCCTATCAGGCGTTTTGTCACGAATGTTCATCATTGGATCCGCAAAACAAATTGCTTATGCAACTGTGCATTCTCTTTATCACTTTTTGTTCCATGTACACCGAGAAAAAGTGTTGTTAATTTGACTAAATTTTTCAACTTGATGAAATTTCTTCAGTTCAAATATTTATGCATTTAACTTAAACACACGAAATATAATTAAGCTTTAATTCAAGTATTTATACATTTGGCTGAAATACATAAATACCTGAAATAAAGAAATTTAATCAAATTGAAAAATTTAGTCAAATTAGCAACTTTTTTTCTCAGTGGAATGATGTAACACAACGTTTTGTAATTATGATCAATGTCGTGTATGCTATGTATACATACACACACACACACACACACACACACACACACACACACACACACACACACACACATGATATATATGCACAAAAGTGCATATCATACTTATATAAGAATCACACATATATATCTTCCTTGCGCCTCAAAAATCGTTGTTATCATTTAACTACAACTGATATCATAGTTAAATCTTATTTATATTGATAATAATTGCCGTAATTGTTTTATGATATTTTTTAAAATAATAAATTTTATAATAATTTATTTTATTACGTACCTAATAATTTTTTATAAACCAATCTTTCTGTAGTCTACTATGATATAAACATTTATCTTAATACGAATTTTACAACACTGTTAAATAAAATAATACACTTAGATAAGAAATGAATTAACATCATGTTACTTGCACAATTTAAGAAGGATTGTATTGCTGTTCTTGTACATCATACCGCAATATGTAGTTTCTGCAATGTACTCTTGATTTGCAGCATAGCAGCGTCATCATTCAGGTTCGTTTTCGCATACACAGCAGCATCCCTTGTCGCGCAGGATACACACAAATTCAAGCACGTGTGAATACAACGACCTTCTCTCTCTCTCCCTCCCTCCCTCTCTCTCTCTCTCTCCTCTCAGACAGTCAGGAATAATTAGTCTCTCGCTCTCCGCTCCTTATAGCTGCTCGCGCGCTAGAGGCGAGTCGGCTATTCTACTCTCTCTCTCTTATCTCTACCATTCTACGCCTTCTCTCTGCACCTCTATCTCGCCTCTCTCTCCTCTCTATCTTCCTCATTCTCTCTCTCTCTCTCTCTCTTTCTTTCTCTACCTAATAGGAACGACGATTATGTCGTGTGTACGTGCGAGTAGCATATAATGCAATAACGCGAATCAGTCCTCGGGAGATGCTCGCGAAAGCATTACCCGAGTAATGTTATAATGCCATGCAAAGCATGCATGCACGTGTCACACGTGCTAACATTAATAATAAAAGACCGACGTCCGATATATCGACATCCGATGGATTCTTCAAGCGAACGCGAATTATCGGCAGTCCTATTATACGAGTTTTAATAATTTAATTCGTATTTCATTTTTGCTTCAATGACATGTTGTAACAAATGTATGAGAATATGAATAGTTTCTAATAAACCAATCACGCGTAAATATACAGAGACCTACATCTATAAAAATGATGTATAAACGCACACATACACTATCCTCTTTCGAGATTCGGAGAAATAAATAAAAAGTTGATACACACTAACAGATTTAAAAACAAATTGCTGGATCCGTAAAATAAAAGCAGATGTGAGAAATTTCATTCGTATCCGCGTGAAGAAGCGAGCACGATTTTTGCCGGGAGTCGCCGGGCGGCATTGAGCTATCGCGAGACAAATAATCGTCTGTCGACAGAGGAACCTGTTAAAAGTTGCTAACTCCCGTGACAGAATAGGGCGCCGCGCGTTGAAAGGATATAATAGACATGTACGCACGCGTGGAGGGTAGCGGAAGCTGCTGCACCGTCCTCGTCCACAAGAGGGGCTCAGGAGATGCGTACAGGGTAGGGAGAAGGATCATCGACGACCGGGATTTCAGGAGGAACGAGGACGACGCGAGACCATACGAATATGTTATACGCTCAAGCTCGTTCGCTCGTAACCGCGCAGCAGAATAGACGAATTGTTCGGCAGCAGGGCTTTTGTCTATTTTACGGAGTTCCAAGGGCTTCCATTGAGGGACGGGAGGACGGGGAAGAGGCGTGGAGGAGAGGAAGAGCCGAAAGCTCGGAAATATATTCTCGACTGAACGTTGTACGGATTCGCGCACGGGCGTTCCTAATTATTGTTTTCCAGACATCCGTCCTCCGCCTGGTTGCCGCGGTGACTGAAATTCTCGTTGTAAAAGTTTCCCCGCTTACTCGCTCGCGAACAAGTGAGCGAGCGCACTAGCTCGCGAGTTATCGCGTCGCGAAGAGGATTCTCAATTCTTATGCTTCTTTTTTTCTTTCACGTGTGCTCTTCTCGTGTATTCTTGACGAAAAAAAAGCTCACGTAATCGAACAATGTACACCGATGCAAGTACTACAAGTCTAAATAGGCATCTATTCAGCTTTGCATTGTGATAGTCAAATTGATGATATCCATCAGTTACATGTACAATTTTCTACATCTTTCATAAAAAAAAAGAAAATTGAAAAAAGATATTATATATTGTGAAACCTTTAAACTGTGTTTATAACCAATATTTACAAAATAAACATAAGCACAAAAGTTTTTAATAAATGTATAATTATTTTGAGGCTATATATTAAAAAAAACACACATATATATATATATTAATGTGTAATTGAGAAATTAAAAAAAAAGTAAAACTTTATACTCATTTATATGATAATCTTGCTACACACAAAAATACTGATATCGTTTTTTCAATATCGTCGATAAGAGGAGATCGGAAAGCGATAGTGGAAAATGGGAATGCCAAGCAGATCGAGAGAACGTGGCGCAAAGGCTGAGGATAGAAAGGAAAACGGGGTGGGGACAGGGGTTGATGGTGAGGCAGTCGTATCGGTTAAGTGGGGGAAATTGCAAAACAATGAGACGTCGAGGTAGGGGTAACAATGTGAGGGACAATAGGCCTGATAATGTGCCGGAGAATGGACGCCTAGACAAAAGAGTCGAATAAGGGCGCGCTCACCTACCCGATCCAGCATCCACGTTACATCGCCCGCGCCGTCTCGTTTCGCACCGTACGCACTATGCGCTCACAAAGCAAGACCGCAAAAAAGACGTGTGCATATTTTTCAGCCGATTCAGTGATTTCAGCCGGGAGCACGGAAAATTTAGATAAATCTTCCCCAGTATGAATGATAGCGACGTGAATGATCTATCAGCGGCACAATGTTGCATAAAGTTTGCAGTTGCAATTATAATACCAAAATATTTTCATGGACAAATCCTCTATCCATCTACACTTGCGAAGCTCTAAAAATAAAAGATAGTTGTAGTTCATATTCTTCAATCAATTTTAACCGTAAACTTTCTAAAAATTTAGACAACATCCTTTAAATTGGCTTTTTAACCCATAAGTGATCGTAACTTTTTTTAACGTGTTTTTATTTTTCTTTATTAGTTTATAAGCAATTATATACTATTTCAAAAATAAAATAATTTTCAAACATTGGAAATAAAAAAATCTATATTTTACATTTTTTGTTACATAATATACCTATTAATTAATAAATTTACAGCTCGCGTCTAGATCATAGTTGACCTTTGTGTGAGTGTTTACGGATTAATATAACACATATTTTTTAATTTTAAATAAAATATTTAAAAAATTGAAAAGATACTTTTTTAATCAATATTCCATGTATGTATTCTTACAAAAATTTACTATCAAAATAAAATAGAAATGTGAAGAAAGTATAGCAAGCAAACGGTAGAGAGGTAAATGTCCATTAAATATTTTATCGTATAAACGATCATGCAAGAAACTACAGCAGAAGAGAAAGCACGAATAACGTATGAAGGCACATCCGTGTGCCGGAGGCTAATGCCTGATGTAACCTCACGTTCTGGCGGGACTGCGAATCAAGGGGTTGAATGTAAGAGCTCGAAGCCAACTCGGGACACAATCCGCTCGGTTACTACGAGTTATAATGCTAATTTATGATATATACAAGGATATATAATAATATACATATATGTCCAATGAGTTAAAAATCCTCTTTGAAAATCTATGTAAAAGTCATTCGCATGTACAAATCTAAGTCTTTCCAACTTAGTTCTAATTCTTAGTCATAAAAAAAACAAATAATAATCCTTTTTAAATTCGTTCTCCTTTCACGAACTTTCTTCCGCAAAATAGTTCGATTCTTACCGTTTTCGACAATTCGAGCGCAAAACATATTGATGCGCCGCGAACAATGAGGAACGAAGAAAAATGCATACGAGAAAGTTACGAGATATGTTAACGACTCTCTGTTGTGGAAAATGTGTCTCAACAGCGTATCTTTGCGAGCGAAAGACGAGCAAAAGTATGTCGCGAAGAGTCGCGAGAAGAAGAGAAGCACTGGAGATTCGCATACAAGGACACTAAGAAAAAGAGGGAAGGAACGTGGTGTCGAGGACAGAAGCGGTCGTGCAGGACGAGAATGTCACAAACGATCCATAGAAATTCGCGACTGCAGAATGCAACCGTGTCGTTGCCGCGCACGCATGCAGCGAGCAGAGACGTCGTCATCGTCTTCTGATACACGCGACTGTTATTTTAAGCCTCACGCGACTCTTTTATACCTCTTGTGCCTTACATGAGAGAGACTCCGTCATTCCGTTGGGGTGCATTCATTTCGATGAATGCCGTGCAAGGTCCTCACAATAGTCTTCTTACTCGCGACAGATACTGGTGCCATAGTATCGCGGAGTAGAGTATAGCCGATCCCAAAGGCTATCATAGGTTTGGTCTTAACAGAATCATCTTGTATGGATAGCAGACTCTCTCTCTCTCTCTCTCTCTCTCTCTCTCTCTCTCTCTCTCTCTCTCTCTCTCTCTCTCTCTCTCTCTCTCTCTCTCTCTTTCTCATATAATTACACTACGTGCAACGAATACTAAATTCTACTTGAAGAATATACAAATGTTTAGTATTGAAGCATTAAAAATGTCCCCCTCCCAAATGTTGTAAATTATTTTGTTGCGAAAAAATAACATCTCAGTCAGAGATTGAACCTAGGACCTCCTTCTTTTTTCTCTTTTCTATATATAATCTTTCTATATACATATAATTCATATAGACTTATGTAAATTGGTGCACGGAATGGTTATTTTTTAAATAACGTTACATAAGCTAAAGTCAATTAAAAAGAAATTCTTTTTACAGCAACCGATTCCTATGACCAGGATCAAACAACCCTCGTGCTGCTTAAGCAAAGTCGTCCTGCGAGGTCGTCACATCGCAGATTCGCCGTCCACCCCCGTTATCCGCTACCCTTCCAGGTTCTTCACCGCCGGTGCCCTGTGCGCCTCGTCGTGGAAGTGCAGGGGATGAAAGGAGAACAAGAGAAGTACAGACAATAGATTCGGTTCGCGGCTGTGTTGGTGGCGCTGCATTGTCGCCCGGCATTGTTGCGGCTCGGTTATTGTGTCGCTGTTTTGTGACCGATCGCAAGGTGGCGTGTCTCGTGTGCGCGAAACCCCGTCCACGATCGTTAGGCACGTTCGCGATTATTCGGAAGAACGATCGTTCGGCGATAAAACCGGCTTCGAAAGGCGTTCTCCCTTCCTCTTCCCCTTCTGCAATGCCAGGGAGAACCAGGGAGGGAAGGAAAGTGGTGATCGCAAAGTTAGCGATCGAAACTTTTGTGACATTGACTTTACACGACCCGGTGCGGATACCACGGAGTAAAAGTTAACGTCAATCTCACTGGTACCATCTATCTAAGTAATATGAGGTAGTGAGATTCGTTCGATTTTATTTCTTCAACCCTTCCCACTTCGATCTCTTCCTTAGGTGGACTCTAGGTATCTTAAAATTCGAGTCTGCAAAATAAGTCAATTAAAATTTCGGAGCATGCATTCTACGCTTCGCTCGTGAATTCTGCGTTGACCCGACACTACTTCTTTCTTCTATTCGTCTACAGGATTCGTGATACAAAAACGCGCGTGCCCAAGCTTACCCGACATGACACCACAAAACTTTATTCACAAGTAGGAAAAACATATGAAGAAGGAGGAAGACAGGCGATGGAAACGAAAAAGCGAAACGAGAGAGAGAGGGACAGAGAGAAAGAGGAGGGGGAGAGGGGGCGAGGATTCTCTACTCATCCTCCCGTAGGTCTCATTGTGTTGGACGATTGTCTTAGAATAATGGCGGAGACTCACAATAGTGACTACAATGCTTGCTCGTTTAACAATGCGGTGACGTCACGCGGCGTCGTGTACGTGAATGTACCGGTACGGGCGCCCCGGCATCGTGTGCGTCGGTCTCTTTAGACTTCGTCTTTCTTCCTCTCTCGCTCTTTCTCTCTCTCTCTCTCTCTCTCTCTCTCTCTCTCTCTTTCTTCGCGATGCCCAGCCGCCACCTTTCTCCTGCCACAGCCAACCTCGTGCCTTCTCTTTTCCGCGATTCTTTACTTGGTTATTCATGGCGGGGACCACCCTCGTCCACCCACGGGTCAGCGGCAGCAGCAGCGGCAACGGCGGCGGCGGCGGCGGCGGCGGCGGCGGCGCCAATAATACCGGGGGAAGTCATTGATGGTAACGCGTGAAAAAAGGCTGACAAGTCACCCAGCTTTGTGGCGGTGCGTTATCACGATGATCAAAGCAAGCAGCGCGAGACGCGAAATATGCAACAGATTTTACTATTCGATTACAAGCGAGAAAAAGACCAGCTTTCTTACTACCCAAAATCTAGGTTCCTAATTCTTCATTCCTAACATACAGTCAATGCGAAACCTAACGACGCGTATCCTTGTTATCTCAATATATCATAAACATTTAAAAATTAAAATAATTATATATTACGTTAATTCTATAAGTTATAATAAGCTACTATACTCAAAATAATATTCAATTGTATTCTGTAATACAATAAATTTTCCTCTAATTACCCAAATATTTTAACAATATCGATTTAACTTGCCGATAAGAGTTGGTAAAAAGAGTGTGTTAAAAGAGTAATTAACACCGAAATATTATTTCTCATTTACATCGATCAATTTTGACTTTTATTAGTGGGGTGGTCGCACGAACCCTTCGCTCTCTCCCTATCGCCTAATCCTTCGCATCCCCCACGTGGTTGTGGATTCGGTCGAATCATCCCTTGGGATGAGTCAAAAATGCAGTTCGTCCCACCTTTTTATGCTACGCTATAGAGCCTTACTCAGCAGAGCTATTAAACAAGATGATAGGCACGATTGGCAATTTTGCATATCAGTTAAAAAGACGGAGTGACTCCTCCTTTCTTTACACGATTCGATTTACATCTGTATGTATCTTAAATATAGATAAAATACAAATAATATTAAAAATAAAATTAATGCATTACAAAATAACACAACTTACATTAACACTCCAAAAGTGACGTCAAAATCTGACGCTGGGTTAATAACTGTGACAAACAGAATTTGTAAGACTAACTTATTTAATTTATGCTGACTAAAAAGCATTAATTTTAAAAATGACATATATATATATATATATATAGGAATAAATACCTACTAAGTTTATTTTAATAACAATGGACAAAGAGATTTATCAAGTACATTTAATGAATCCGTCAGAAAGCTTTGGAAAAGATTAATAAAAATATTATTGAAAATCACCATTTTAATCCAATTCAACAAGAATTAAGTTATCTATATCAAATTTATTAAAATAACATTTTCAATCTAACTTGTGGTAGAAAGATATGAAGCGATTAGTGACGCACGATGAGACGACCTTGCGTCGATGCGAGAACGATGATAGGTTGCAAAGATTTCGCAAAAGACGTGTGGGCGGTGGGTGATGAAGAAAGAAAGAGATAAAGGGAACCCAGAAAGACAGGGGTACATTGTGCCCAGCCGCTTGATACTTTATTCCGTATAAAAGGAAAGACGGAACAATGGCGGGAACGCGGAAGAATGGAATGAAATGGGACCGAGGGAGACTGATAGAAAGGAAGAAGGCAGTGGCGCGCTCGCGCCAGTGTGAAGACTCATCACTCTGTAAACAATGCGCAAAGCGAGAGTGACTCAAAGAGCGGCGAGATCGTCAGAACTCCTCAAATGAGACAAGAGAGGACAGAGAGAAGTCGACTTCTGTCGTCCTTGAGATATTCCCACGCGCATGCCTCGTTTTATAACCAACATAAATGTATACTAAATTTAGGAAATTTAATTTAATCGGGAAAAAATTATTTCTTCTTCAGATGTACATATACATATATTTCGCGTTTATCGCATGGATGTGTATATGTGTGTATGTGTGTACACACATAATAAGATTCGAAAATTTCCAATCTAACCACATTTGGACGTCGATATCATTTTGACTAATTGATTAATTCAGTGGAGTGAATTGAATTGGTTGAGCCCTTCACTTTACAAGTTCAAATAAAAATTTCATTCGTATTTTAAAAAAGCAGTTCCTTATGTAAAAATATTTTTCTGAATCATCCTCTTCCTTTTACTTCGTAATAATTTTCCTTATCGTAATATGTTCCTGATCAGTAAGGGTAAGAGCAACAGAGACACGGGCTTCACACAAAACACCCTAAAGCGAAACTGACAAAAAAATGATCAAACGTAATAATTTTAATAATAAGTTGAATGTTAGATATGTGACTAATTTGAGAAATAAGCGAAAATGTTATTTCCCAATTTCTTCAAATAATTTGCGTGTGAGTTTTTACATCTCCAACATACTGTGCGCCCCATATTTATTCTTACATAAAGCTAGAATATCACAAATTTAATTAATAAACAATTTAATATTAATGCTATTATTAAGATATAATAAAATGCTATTAATTAACAAGTATCTATAAGATCTTCCTCCCCTGAAAAAAACTATTAAAAAAAATTTATTGAGAAAAATAATACGTCAGCCAAGATTGAAAGTTTTAAGTTTGAAGTCTCGATAATAATGCAAAACATTAAAACTGCATGCAATTCTACTTGATATTTCACAGATTCTTCATGCCTTCGGATTAATTGAGTCATATCATATTGCTCTTTGAATTCTCACTCTTTCCATTTCTATTGTTTCATGTAAAAGAAGTTCCAGCAAATTAAAATTAATTAAGAATTATTTAAAATTGACGATAGAACAAGAGTAATTATCCAATCTTTCTATAACTTCCATCGAATATAATATTAATAGACATTAATTATGATATATATAATCAATGAATTTGCAAAAATAAAAATTAAAAAAACAATTAAAATTATTTTTATTTATAGACGTTAATATATATTAATAATACTGTACACTCCTGTATACACAAAAACTATTTATAAATAATTTCAGCAATTATTATGCCGTACGTGTTCATTATTTTTTCCTAAAAGAATTAAAGAACTTAAAAAAAACTTGGGGCACGTAAAAAGTTATAGGTCTCTGTCCATAGAAACTTTTCTTAAACGGAAATGTTTTCTCCATTTTTTTTTTTACAGTGCCATAGATAGGATCTATAATCTGGGACATCTTTAACACATATAAATTTTAAAAATTGATTACATTAAATGTGATTAAATTAAAAAAAAAGAAAACCCTATTAAAAATAGCTCTATAAGAACTTTTAAAAGACTAAAAATACACTTCTGTTTTAAAGAAAAATCTGTCAGAGACAAGCCAAAAAAAAAAGATATCCAATTACGAGATAAAAGAAAAGGATGAGAATCAAAAAAAAAAGAAATCAGAAAAATACTTTTAAATAAGGAATTGTTTTCCTAAAGTACGAAAGATATAAAACAATATAAAACCAGAAAAAAAATTTTTTTTATGTTTAACCACAGTCCTCTTATAATTCTTAAGTTTTCTTTATTATATAAGCGGAAAGTTCTGTGACAATTTTTTAACAGATACAAATGCAGCACTGCTCAAGAATCAAATAGTAAAAAATCTATAAATCAACCTATCGAGACGATAAAACTAATCTTGTCTCCTTCGATTGCCATCTTATACTTATGAAACTATTTCGTTAAAGACTAAAGAAGTAAAGAGCAAAATTACTGGCAGAATAAAGCTGCGGAACCTACTTTACATAACACGTTATTCACCATAACAATGAACCGTTGATATCTGAAGGTAGCCATGATTACCTTCAGAAAGAATCACTTAATGCCGAAGAAACTGTCTAAGACAAAGGAAAGAGGAGTGAAAATTAATTTTATCCTGAGACAGAAGGACCGTGCTCATAGCATCACTTTTTATTGAACATCTTATATTTTCAAAATTAATGACAAAATTTATTATTTTCTTTCACTTTTCTAAAAAAATGTATGATATTAAACATTTTTAATTTACGAAAAATTGTCGATGCCTATAATTAACTTTGCTTCTTTATAACGCTGTAAACATGTGACAAGAAAGGAAAATTAAGTGATAAAATTGCAACCGTTTCATTGTAGTTGGATTGTGTAACCGATTGGAGTGTGTAAAATTACGGGTTGTCATGGCACGAATACATCGCCATTAGAGCGAGATAAAATGTAACAACTAGGGTGAGTTCTGTAGAACTTAGAATTGCACGGAAAGAAAGAGCGATAGAGAAAGATAGAGAGAAAGAGATGAGAGAGGGAGGGTAAGAGGAAACGAGAGGATGGGCGAGGGTTGAAAATATTTAGACATCCGCGAAGGGATGAATAAGACTAAATTGTATCCACAATGCTGTCTCAGAGGCAGAGGCGCTCTGAATAGCCTTAATAAACTCGCTGAATCCTCGGAAATATTTCCAAGCTCTGGAGGAGTACCGAATGCGGCGAAAACTCTTCCCTTGACTTCACGTTCTTCCCGTTTTAGCACAACGTTTCGCCCCTCACCCCCACTCGCCATCGCCCGCTTTATCGTCTACATACTGAGGTAATGCGAACGCCTCGAAAAGAGCCTTTGGAAATTTTCTCAAGACGCTCCGCGGTGAGAAAAACTGAATACGAAATGTTGATAGCCGATGTCGTCATTAAGACATCGTATGTGGGATTATCATATGAATGCTCACGTTAAAGAAGAAAAGTTATCACGCCGTGACTCTTGATAATATCTTCTGATGAAGTGAAAATAAGATGTGCGAAACCTGGCAAAAAAAAAATCATGGGAGCTTCACGTTTTCAAGAAAGCTTCATGTTACTCCACGAAACATAAGCGAGAGAAATATACTTCGATGTTAAAATATCGGGGCACTCTCACTATACACAAAGAGAGTCTCATCTTACTCGATGACATCCATCAGTAAGCATCGAAATTCCCTAATGCAATCCCGTGTCCGCATAATACACAGATTTGCCACCGGGCATGGTACAATTTCACTCGCATTAAGGGGAAAGCACTCGCCCATTTGCCTCCCCGCGAGACGATTTGTTCGAAGTCCGCCCCTCGGACGTGCGCGATCCATTCCCGAAAGCTTTGCGACTTTCCGCACTCGACGTAAACAAGTCCTCACGATTTTCATAAGACATGGTATAAAGTACGAGCTGGTCAGTGGTCACTTTCACCGTATCTAATTTTTAAACGTTGTTTTTTTTTTCTTTGCCAAAAGACTTTGTAAAGGATCTCGATGGAACGTCAATCCGATAAGATCGCTATCTACACCCCCGAGGCAGTGTACCCGGCAAAAGTATAGACTATTCAAAGTTCGTCATTCGCGACTTCCGGCCGCGAGCAAGGCGAACGAGAACGTCGTCGGCGGGGATGCGGGGAGAGGGAGGGGAAAGAGGGCCAAGCGGAGGAGAGCGTGGAGAGTGAAGCCAAGCAGAAATGGATTCGCGATTTCGTATGAATCGCTAGTTACTGAATAAAGTCTTTTCGCCCGGGTTGGTCGGAGCCGGCAGTGGTGGCTGGCTTTACTTTATTATATGTATATTCGCTGCAGAGCGCGCGCAGAGGATGAAACAGGGTTTTCGCGGAGGGAGAGAGAGAGGGAGAGAGAGAGAGAGAGAGAGAGAGAGAGAGAGAGAGAGAGAGAGCGGTCGAAGGGCGAAGAGGCGAGGAGAACGGGCGAACGGAGGAGGGAGAGAGGGAGCGGGTATCGCAAAGAGGGAGTTGGAAATGCGCGGAGGAGGAAGGAGGTGGTCGTTCGACCGTGCGGTTCTATGAAATCAAAGGCCACATTGTCACCGGAATTACCTCCATTCGGAAACGACGTATTCAGGCTACCGGGCGCACGTGGAATTAACCCTATTTGTTTGCCGCCTTCGAGTCGCGTGTAACGAAGCCACGATTTATTCCGTATATGCCCGCTCGCTCGCCGGCACCCGCCGGAGAGAAAGAGAGAGATGGTGAGAGAGAAAGAGGCGGGGGGGGGAGGAAAGCATCGTGTACCCCGTGCTTCGCGTACGCCGTCGATTCAGGACGTCGAGGAATCGATCGAGAGAGACAGAGAGGAACGAAGAGAGAGAGAGAGAGAGAGAGAGAGAGAGAGAGAGAGAGAAGCGCGCCGTGCTACACGGGGCCCGAACTCGAAGGCGCTCGGGAAAAGGAGCTCGTGCCGCGCGGCAAGAATCTGAATCGCGGCTAATGAGTCGCTGCTCGATCTACTTGCTGAATTACATCTGCATGTGCATGCCCGGTAACTACGGCGGCTATTGTGCGGGAATATCTCGGGCCGCTCCACGCTCGGCAGATTTGCCGATAGTAATCGCCGCAACGAGCTCCGTCGATCGCACGTGTGTCGCCAAGGAGAGAACTCGCGACGCGTTCGTCATCGTAGATAGACAAATAACGCCGAGAGATTCGGAAATACCGAGAATACTCTCAGAGCTATAAAAAAACACTGAGATTCGCGGATTTTTATTTCAATATAAAATAGATATACGCTATTTGTTTTCGTAAAATCGTGAGAAACGACGCGCAAACGAAAAGAGCCAGTTTCACAAAATTGTCTGAAATCGCGAGTACAAAAGCAATTCGAGCACGTTTTGATGGGCTTATTAATTGGCAGCCATCCGTATCGCGTTGCCACATTGCCCACGGATGAGAAAATTGGAACATATCGGTTCAGCGTCTGTCAGCTGTTGCCGTTACGACCGATCGAAATTTCACGGTTGCAGATGACACGTTTAATTGACCGACCGGTGTGCGTCATTCTTGTTGATTTCGTTTATTGGAAGAATCGACCTGAGCTTCGGTCTGTTGCACTAACCAAAATTAATTAATAGTTACGGAAGTAACACATATATTCTTGCCTGCTGCTCGAAAGTCTCGTCTCGAGTCGTATAACTATAATCGATTGTATTAAAATTAATTAGAATTAAGGATACTAATAAGGAAGGAATGTGGTCGTTTGTAGAATTTACTGTATCTTGGAGCAGTTAAGCGCCGACGACGACGACGCGAGTTTGCCACGTGCCACGAACCGGCTCTCATGTATAAGTGCACGTGCGCAGGTGGCTGTCGCAACGTAGATGTAGCAATGTGTGGTAGAATTTCCTCACTCGCTTCAATGAAATATCGTTATCATTTGTTATCATTGTTGGAATCCTCTAATGCACAATTTCATCTCTAGCTTATATCAAAAAATGCTATGTTTTCACAATTAAGTTAAATTTATACTTTTAAATCTTTATTCTACCTGTCCTTCTACTTTTGACTACCTCGATTTATGAATTTTCGCACTTACGACTGATAGGCTATTGATTAATTAAAGATAAACTAATAGAATAAAGCTGAATTTAATCTCTCGTTAACTAGTGATCCAAATTAAATACATATTAATTTTATAACACTAAGTATTACAGTAAATCTTTTTTTTAAATATTGTTTTTAATCACTTGTTGGAATTAATTGACGTTTAATCTAAATATTAATTTTAACAAGAAATATTTTTTATCTTAAGAATTATAATCTTAAAAAAAGTGGTTTTTCCATTTGCTAAAGAAATTTATAATCGTTTTTAGTATTAAAATAATTGTTTTGTGTACTACTTTTTCTATTTATGTAAAATAAATGTTATTCGACTTACAGTCGATTTAATTTACGACGTCTTGGAAATCCGACATAAATAGAGATATCTATTAGATCTAATAGATTACCTAATTTACAATAAAATATGCCATAAAAATCTCAATAAATAAAATGTATTAATTTTAATTAATTTGTGCTTTAATAAATGTAAAATTTAGGATCTTGTATAATCAATACATTTTGCTACAAACGATATTTTTTTGCAATGCTATATCAATATTAATATTATTACCGATAATAATAGCATATACAATATTAAGCATATACGATATTAAGAATTCTATTATAAAATGATATTCCGATGGAACGTGTTGTTTTGAA
This sequence comes from Monomorium pharaonis, assembly GCF_013373865.1. Taxonomy (NCBI): domain Eukaryota; kingdom Metazoa; phylum Arthropoda; class Insecta; order Hymenoptera; family Formicidae; genus Monomorium; species Monomorium pharaonis. The sequence continues at coordinate 10,474,331 of NC_050468.1, read as the reverse complement.
TTTAGAACTCGACAGAATAGTATCGTTTGAAGCCGAAGAATTCGGAGAATTACTGGAATCGCCTTCTCTGGAAAATTACCGAATTTTTTATCGTAACTCAGCAAAAATCCGCCGCAACGAAATAAAGTTAAAAACCAAAGTTTAGCAAAGTCTTAAGCCCGTTTGCTCGCACTAATGTAGACACAATTAACTTTATAATCTCTGTTTACACATAATTTATTTTCGGTCTTTCTTTAGCTTTTCTAAAAATTATAAAAAAATATAAAATAAGTTAAACGATGCAAGTTAATCTATATTGGTGCCAATGGGCCTCGTTTGATAGATTCGTCAAACAGTTTACAAACAACTTCTGGAAGACAGGCGCTCCGAATAGCATATAAAAAAAAACCGCAAACAGACGACGTGGCGTCAGCTCCAGTCGGCCGATCGAGAATAGGTGCACGTGTGCGGAAGAGAGGATTCGTGGAAAGAATCGTGGGCCGAAGGTGGGAGAGAGCGAAGAGCGCGAAGAAAAACAAATGAGCGCTGCTTGCCCGAAACAATCGAAGCCTGCGTGACAGGAACAGGGATTGCTGGCCTTTTATGTTGCCAACCCCTGGAGTTCGGCGTCTCCCCCTCCACAGTTTCAGCCCTCCCGTACCCTCGTTCTCTCAATCGTTCAGGCTTCATCCGAGGCGCCCTAACTCCTCCCTCCCCCGAAAACCCCACGGTTAAATGTATTGGTATCACTTAAACTGGGACTTGAAAATAGGCCGACGAGGGGCCCAATAACATGTATTGTCATATGCATAATATTAATTCCAGACTTATCAATGGAACGGGTGAAAGAACACTTTACTACGGAGGGTAGAGGGATACACGTATTGTTGATATTAAAATCCATTTAAATAAAATTCGTTAATTCTAACGTCATTTTATTTAACGCATTCAACTCAATTCCTTTTTTAAGCGAAGAGGATAATAATTAAACAATGCACGTTGACCACAAAGGAATTTTTTCATCTTATCCATTTTTAAGATTGTCTTACTCTAGATTTCATTTCATTGCTTTATTATTTTTTAAACGATTTTATAATTCGCATTAAACTTCAAGATCGAATTTTATTATAATTTTATATACAACATAATTTAATGTACAACAAAAAAATTCTTTCATTAGTTTATCCTACTTAATTAAAATTGTTTTAATCTAAATTATTACATTTAAATTTATTTTAACCAATTTATAATTTTCTATTGAATTCTATTTATAATTTTATAAGCTATGTGTAAATTAATGCACAAGAAATAAATTCTTTCATCATTCTATCCTCTCCATTTAAAACTGTTTTAATTTATAAATTAACTTATAAATAAATAATATTTAGATTTGTTTTTTATTTATAATTTGCATCGATCCTGAAAACTGAATTCTATTCATAATATTATATGTAATTTAAAATGCATATATTATACATTTGTTGTATTCCGGTTCTTTAAATTTTCATTCTACTAATCTGTTGAATTATGAAATATGAATTATGTAAAGCAAGTATTAGTGCATTATTTTTGAAAAGAAAAACCAATCACCGATCAATCTATGACTACATGCAAAATTGTCTTTCCCAGATGTACATATGTACACGACAGACATTTATTACGCCGAACGCCGTGGTAATTACACGCACGTTAATTATAATTATTAATATTATAGAAAAGAAAACTAAATTCAAAATTAACGTTACGCGTGAAATGCGAATCACGTGTGCGTGTAAAGCAAGTCAGTTGACGAGCAAATCAAAAGACTGGCAAAAAAGTAACATTATTTTAATGAAACTTTTCACTTGAGCAATAATTATCACGCGTGCGGCGAATATCAAGTGTCGTCGCGCGCACACGCACGCGAACGGGTTGCACGCGTCCCGAGGAGACACACCAGTATATACTCGTAACACACAATACTCACCTTTAGCGACGACGAATCCAGGTCGGCCGGGGAAGGTGGGTGAGGAGGCGGCAGAGAATTTCGGCGGTGGTGGCACTCGGCGCAACATAAATCAGATCCCAATCCCGAATAGGGTAGGTAGGTAGGTGATAGAGATACCGACCACTCTAACGACCACTCAAAGTCAAAGCCAAACGTCATTGCAACCCGCGGTGGCACTACACATCCAGCAGCGCGCCTCGCGCGCCCCGTGACGCGCTGTCACGATCGTCCCGCAAAATTCAAAACCGAAATTCCGCGCATTGTCCGCGCGTCACCGCGTCACTCACACGCGAGATTCTCTAAATCATCGGGCCTCGGCCGTCCCGACAACTCGCGCGGCGCGTCGGCGTGCACGGCGAAAATCGCGCGCGCGGGAAGAGAGCGGCCCGGCTGCTCGCGACTCCTTACACGCATCCCTCTCTCGCGCGCGAAATCACGCCAGTCCTCGTTGCGCTTGATAACGCGACGCGCACCTTGATCCGGTGAATTTCCCGTTTTCTAAAAGTTGTGCTTCGCGCTTTTCGAGAGAAATACAATTTCTTCGTAAGTTCAGTAAATTGCTAATTCTATAATGAGCGACATCACTTGTTTCAATCGCGATTGAAGTTATTGTTTCAAGTGCGCGGCCAGAAATTGTCAACACAATTTTTTTGCTAAAAATTAAAGAGACACACGTCGCTCTAGATTGAATCCACACTACTGATACTCCAAATATTTCAATCATACAAGTACGATTATTCCAAGACAGATTTCCCACCGTGGTATTACTAACTGGAGTCGGACACTCTCCCGTGCGTCACTAACGTCGTTTTTTTATTGATTTCAGTCGAGATCGCGAGCGTTACGAAACTACGATCGCACGAAACGAGAGAGAGAGAAACTCGCGTCGGGAGTCGGAGCGTCGTATTTAATTTCGACGATCTCAAAGTTACAAAAACGCGACCGATGACGAGATGACCGACGATAATCTCGGGATCTTGGATCTCGCGGCACATCGACGACGTCACTCTCCTGTCCGCACGCTGCACAAACGTCGCTTGGAGGGAAAAAGTGTCCGAAACGAAACGAGCGAAGGAGGCGAGGCGAGGCGAAAGATCCCGCGCGCCCGCGGACACCCGCACACGACGCACAACAGCATGGGACTGAAGACTGAACGTTGGCCGCGCGTACTCGCCGCCCCGCCGTCCCGTCCGTCCCACGTGATCACTCCCCCCACTCCGTCGCCGCGAGGCGCCGGGCGGCGCGCTACGCCGCGGTGTGTTCACCGGACACTAGCCGAAATGCCGCGTCCCGATTTTACGCACATATCTATAAGTTTTGTACGTATATTTATGACCCGACGGGAGGTAGAACAATGAAGCCGTCGTCAAAAAAAAAAAAAAGAGCGTTTTATCTAACCTCTCGGCTCGTTACGCGACCGAATTCGCGGTCGGCCCGTGGCGGCGAAGGCGTAAAAAAAACAACTTGCGAATATTTCCGACGTCGTTCGACACTCCCGGCACTCCCGGCACTCGTAACAATTAATTCGACACTCCCGACATCTCGGAAACCCGAGACGAGCGCGAATCCCGGCGATAGACGAAACGGAGGCGACTAAAGTATACGGCACAACGTTCTTAATTGCTGGCACTTGAAGCTTCTCGAACGACGAAACGCCGTAACGGCCGTGCACTATTCTTAGCGACGTTCAATTCGACGATCCTGACGTTCGATCGACGATCCTGACGTTCGATCGACGATCCTGACGTTCGATCGACGTCCCAGACACTTGATTCAGTACTGATTTCACAACTCGACGAGCCAAAATCGCACGAAAGATGACTCGCCATCCGACATTCGACATTCCGATGTCCGCCGAAGCTTGATTCGGATCTTCCGACACGTCACTCCATTTCCAACAGTTAATTCGATATCTTGAGCACCCTCGTTTCAGATTCGGCGAGTGGAAATCGCGAGAAACGCGGAGCTGCCGCGACACACCGTCCAACGGTCGCGAGGGAGACGAGGCGACTGAAGTGCATCGCGCGTCGTTCCTAACCGTATCACTTCAAACGACGAAATTCTGTAACGGTCATTCGCTATTCGTCGCCTCGAAATGTCCGACGTTCAGTTTGATCCCAGTGATGTTCGATTGACATTGCTCGACACTTTCTTCGCCACTTTCGACACTTATCTCAGATTCGGCGAGTGAAAACTGTACAAAACGTACGATGCTCACCAATTAATCCGATGCTGCCAAGACTCGATTCGACTCTCCCAACGTACGTTTCGTACGTTCGGCACATTACTCCATTCCCGACACTAGATTCGGCGTTTCCGGCACTTAATTCGATACCTTGAGCACCCTCGTTTCAGATTCGGCGAGTAGAAATCGCGAGAGACGCGGAGCTGCCGCGACACACGTCCAACGGTCGCGAGGGAGACGAGACAACTGAAGTGCGTCGCGCGTCGTTCCTAACCCTATCACTTCAAACGACGAAATTCTGTAACGGTCACCCGCTATTGGTCACCTCGGCATGTCCGACGTTCAGTTTGATCCTTTAGATATTCGATTGATATTGCTCGATACTTTCTTCGACATTTTCGATACTTATCTCAGGATCGAGGGAGTTACGGAGCAATGAAAACTGTATGTTACAAAACATACGATGCTCGCCAACCGATCCAACGCTGCCGAAGCTTGATTTAGCTTTCCCGACATACGTTCGACACATTTTTCTATTTCTAATACTAGCTTCGGCATTTTCGATACTTGATTCGACATCTTGAGCACTCTCGTTTCAGATTCGGCGAGAATTTGCGAGAATTATACGGAGCTTCCGCGGCGCACAGCCGGTCGCTACGAGAGAGACGAGGCGACTGAAGTATGCAGCGCAACGTTTTTATTTCTATTACCCATTGCTTCAAACATTGAATGTTACATATTTTCAAAATAGGATGAATAGTGCTTTAAAAAAAAGAAAATCTTAATTCTGAGAATCAATGAAAGTGTTGTTGAGCAGGAAATGCTTTTTAAATACATTTTTCTATAATAAATATCTGGTACAACATAAAGACATTTTTCAATTCAAAAGTGAAGAGGCTAAAAAGGCATTTGTAAAAGTGAAAACGTTTCCTGATTGGATTACTTTAATTTAGATCTTTAGAATGCGTATAATTAGGTGTTACATGCTTCCGTTCGCTGGTATAAATACGAACGTTAAACCTTTGATCTTATAGATATTGAAAAGCATATCGAAGCTTTTGAAATATATTAGATACAGACAAATATAAAAAATATTTTAAGGAATAAAACAGATAATGAAAAGATCCTTAACAAAATGCAGAAATAAAAGAAACATTGTTGAGAAAAGTATAATTCTTAAAACACATTAAGAGTATGCAATACGAGACAGTTACGAGTCTTAAGTATTTAAAAATCTTGAATATAAGAATCGAAAATATCGGCCTCAGAGTAGGTACATATGTAAAGAGAAATCTATAAACAAGAAACCAATAAAAAGAAAAAAATAGCAGAATCCTTGGTTACAAGAACTTTGTCGTTAATTTTATCGCACACTAACAGGCATCTCTTTTGTCAAACTCTCAAAATTCAACTAGCCATATGAACTAATAGTCTTTGTTAAAAGAAGATACTAAAAGAGAAAGAACACTCTCGAAACTTTTTTGAAAGGATTTACTACCAAACAAGATATAATAATAACTGATGTTAAACAAATAAAAGTTAAGTAATGAAGTTCAAAAGTTAATGACTCTTGATTTAATTTGGTTTATTTTAAGTGAGCTAATTTTTAACTTTAACTAATTATTTTTTAAATATAAACTTTAATAATATTAATTTAATTTTTTATTAAGTTACAAATTAAAAATGTACACAAATTTACAAAAAAAAATACATTCTTACATAAAAATGTATTTTTTTATTTTTATTTAAACTTAATTTGCAATGTTAAATTTATTTAATAATTTATATTATATTAGTTTGAGTAATCAACTTTAAAAGATATAGCTTTCTACTTTAACATAAATAGCACTTTTTAAAATTAACTTAAAATTAATTTATAATTTAATTTAATTTAATTTAATCTTAACGGAACTAAATTAATTTTTACTTTTAACTGAGTTACTTAGCTTTTTGTTTTATGTAACTTTTAACGTAATTAAATTAATTTTATAAGCCACATACATTAACTTTATTTAAATTAAAAAAGTATTAACTTACCCCTGAAACATCTACTATTAATTAATGTATAATATCTTTAATATATATCTTTAATATATATAATATAGTAAAATATATTATCTTAATTTTTTAATTAAAGATTTTTTTAGAAAGAAAACTAATTTTTATATCAGATGTGTCGTATTTTGTTACTTACTAAGTTGAAGTCTATCTTAAATTTAAGCTCAACAGTTTTCGTCAACTACTCATAGCGAACGAATCTTCAACTTAGTGTAGATATTAATCTGTAATTTTGTTTGCTTGTATCGTCGCCGTATAAAGTCTGAATGTTTATACATATTAGCTCTTATCATAACTTATTTTAACATTGATACTCAACTCGATTCTTCTAATTTTATATATACACTTTAAAAAAAAGTAATATCTCCAATTAAATATGTAGTTGCGGACTGCCAACTACAAATATACTCAATATAATAATATATGCTATTGCAGTATCAACATTGTACTTGCATTAACAGTAAATATTATTGTATTGTGTATTTTATGTAGTTGGCAGCCCGCAATTACATATGTTACTAGCTATATTACTTTTTTTTCTGTGTACGATACAATTTTATATTCTCAATCATTCTACATTATTCCATACTTCGAACATATTGATTCAATATTTCTGGCACTAAGGGAGTTCTGCTACTAAATCAAAATGAACATATTTTCATAAAACTTTGTAGAGAAGTTCAAATTATGTCATATAAGTGGATTGTCAAAATTTTAGAAAGCTGAACTAATTAGTTATTTAGATATTAAGTATTTACCTTACATGAGCTCTTAGAATAAGTTAGGGTATGATGGCCGTACGGAAAAGATGACCAATGGCTATAATTTCTCCAATAATTGCTAAATAGTGTGTTCTCGTAATTATTTTTAAAAATAATCAATATTTATTGTAGTTTATGTGCGTATATTATTTGAAATAATGATATTGTGGATGTCATATCACGTTTTTACTTTTGACTGCCTGTAAAGTTTTTCACGTGTTTATTAGAAATTGCTACAATGTCGAATAAATTACAGTTGCTGTCGCAATGAACGTTACCCACGTAACAAAAGTATGTAAATTGTAATGTGTAATTATATTTTTTCCTTTTCTATTTTTTTAATAAATACTATGATTATCTTTCTCTCATAGTTTGGGCAAGATAGCCCATGACATTTCGAGATAAGTGTTTATGTATATATTTTATAAAAAAAGACGAAAAGAGAATTAAGTTCTGCACCTAATATTTTAATTTGACATATCATATATGTTTTTATAGTAATGACAATGAGTTAAATTGATCCTAAACTTGTGTGAACATTTAATATTAAAAATGTTTAAAAATTAAATATGTGATAATATGTGGCAATAAAACTAAATATGTAAAATTAAGTTTTTTAATTATTCTATAAATGTTAAGTACATAAAAAATGTATAGCCCACTGTTCTACAATACTATAGCCAACTTTTCCCTAAAAGTTGTGAAAGATGGCCAATGTTCATGTTTCAATATTTTGATAATAAAAATCTTTTATTAAGTATTTTCTTTTTAATATCGACAATTTTACATACTTAAAGCTTCCGTGAAGTAATATACCAAACGCTATTAAAAATTAATAAAAATAAAAGTATGTTTTTTACATTTAAAAAACACTATGGCTATCTTACCCGAATTTACTCTATGGGAATCAATAAATTTTCATGATTTTTCAGTTTTTATCATTGTATTAAACATAGAAATAATGAACAATTAGTGAAACTTTACAACGATACCTCTGAGCTGTCCAAAAAAATAATTTTTAATTTTTGAAACGTAAGTATGGTAAATGTGTGTTAATGATATAACACGAATTGCTGTTCAAATTGCTGTTAGTTATTTAAGGGTGGTATAATAGTGAAAAATGTTTATTCTCAATTTAAAAAAAAATTACTACAGTAATGAAAGTAGTATTTTATAGGTAGTAATTTTTTCTGATATTCACTATTATTAACTTTAGATCATATACAGCAAAAAAAAATGCAACAAATGGTTATTTGAGTTTTTTTTTACTTGAGCCCCTGTACCACTTGTGCCGGGCCTAAGTAGAGAAACTCTTTTAATTCAGCATTTTTGGCATTCGTAATTAAATTTGATGATGCAAATCGCAAAAACACTATGACTCGCTACTAACCACTGCGAGACTAACGAAATAACTGTGGTTTTTTATTTGTCTAGTTATTTAAAAAATTTAATACTACAATTGTCCGACGTTTATCACTCTTTTTAAAATTTTTAGCGTGTATAGTATGACGTCCTTGTTGCTTAATTCGGTATTCCGACACTCATTTTAGATTCGACAAATAAAAATCACAGGGAATATACGGAGTGGTCGAACTGTTGCAAGAGAAACGAGGTAACTAAAGTCGAAAGCATTCCACATAGTTAGAGAGTACAAAAAGAGACTGGAAGAATAAAGAACAGTATTGTATGCCGACAAAGGAAAGATAGAAGCGCTCAGAGAAATGAATTGACTGATATAAAAACAATGTACGAAGAACGGTTCAGAAATTTCCGAAGTTCTGGTCAAGACCGAATATATTTTGAAAGAAAGAATTTTTTAGATTTTGATAATAATCTCAATTTTTTAATGATATTTTTCTGTGATATCACAATCTCGTTATGCCACTTTCACATTGAAATCTAAATATAACTATAGTCTCTTCTCTTTCTCTTTCTCTATTTATCTCTCTCTCTCTCTCTCTCTCTCTCTCTCTCTCTCTCTCTCTCTCTCTCTCTCTCTCTCTTTCTCTCTCTCTCTCTCTCTCTCTTTCTCTATAAAACTGATACTCCTTTATTTAAGCAACAATGCGGGAACGCTTTGCTCCAAATACTGTCGGGCAAACAATATGCATATTCAAAAGTTATAATTAAACTTTATTTATACATGAACATAAAATGCAAGCAAATTAAAATTAGTTGAGGCACATACAGAGATGGATATGACGAAAGAAATAATCGTTAATAAATCGCGGGAGAGTTGCGTCCAATAAAGGATTAATACAAACGATTTACTAAGAATGGTAACTTGATATTTCGTCGAGGGCGCTCAATTGATTGAAGCAAATTGAACGATGAACTCATATTGCGGTCTGGAGAGCGCAAGCAGTAGTCTGCATATTATTACAATCACCAAATTGAAAAAAAAGTAGCATTTGTGCCTCTCGATATAATTTGAGCAACTTACGAAATCCCAGAACGATTACTCGCGTTGAGCTAAGAATCTTGTGCTTTCCGTACACCTCGAGGTAAGGCAAGCGAAAATCAAGCTTATAAATAACGCGCACATTGTACACACGCTTTTCGCGCCGAGCTTGCCGAGTGCATAAAGGCCGAGTCAATATAGTTGACGATATTGTGTTAGCGGGCGCGCTTTGTAAGGAACGCTCGGCGTCTTAATATCGCGGCCGGAAGGATTAACCACGAGACCCACCTAAGAATGGAAGGATCAGGGTAGGATTCTAATTAAACGGAAAATAGCTTCATTAAGTTCGTAACAGCCCCGGGGCCACACTCCATGATACTAAACCTATGCCGTGTCAGGATCGAAGGAACCAACCGAAACTCTCATCCCTCTTACCCCGGTCGATGTACGTACGTACATACGGGTGGAACATGTAACGAGAAGTCGTGTATTCCGCGACGAGTACAAAAGGCGTCAATGCAAATAAACCGAGGATATGCGCCTGGGTTAATTGGCAAATTGATTTTGCATAAATTAGCGCGTGTCGATTTGCCGATCGTAATGAAGGAAATCAACCGGAAACAACGAGGAATGAAAACGTCAAATCAGTCCGCGGCGTTCAAGTGAGCGTGATAACGTTCGATATTGCCGTTGGTTGATTTCATTTATTCCTCTTTTCTATATTTCTCATTATATTGTGTAATTTCAATTATAAATGGTCATTATAACACTCTAAAGTTTTAGTTTTAGTTAATTCTTATCTAAAATCTTAGATGGTCTCTCTCTCTCTCTCTCTCTCTCTCTCTCTCTCTCTCTCTCTCTCTCTCTCTTTCTCTTTCTCTCTTATCGTTCAAACATTCTCTTTTCTTCCCCTTGGTCGCATCGTGAATCGTCTTACTCACCGGCTCGTATCTTTTTACCCAGCCTAGCCAGCACTTTACAGTTTATTATATAGCCGCCTTTACGTCACACACTGCTTTATGAGCGAAACGCTCTCGGATATCCTCCATTGACGTTGCATTTTCCGAAGAAGGCATTTCGCGACCACCGACAAAGAATCGCGCATCAAGTGGACAAGGGGGTAGTACGCTTTATATCATTTTATCGCTCGCGATGTCATAAACCGAGCTTTGGCGAAAGAAAGTCTCGCATAATATGTGTATGCTCATGTACTCAAGTGACATTTCAAATTAAATATAAATACAGATTTCTTATAAGAAGATGGATAAAATATAGGCCGATTTTGGTACCCGGAGCGACAAGTAAGCTTGATATACTATTATAATAAAATACTACAATTATATTGAAATATTTTTTAATAAATGAATATAAATTCATCCTTTCTTTTAAAGAAAGATAAATTTTTAAGTATAAGTTTTATACACAAACTTTGCGACAGTCTGAAAAACACATCAGAAAATGTCTTTACCTCTTAATTATTTCAATTATATAGATTTTACGTTTGTTAAATCATATACATTATAGTATTAAAGTCGCGGTTAAGTGGAACGATAAAATTCTACCGACTGCTTTGTTTCTTATAAAGTGTAAAATCAAGGGAAATATATACGGCAATAGGATGTCAGCAGCCACGGCAAGCTTGATTCTTTGATCTACGTGGTTCAAATCACAATGATGCTCGCAATAATGCATTGCGCGCGTGAGATCGCGTAGGCGATAATAAAAAGAGATAAAAGAGGCTGGAGGGGAGGAACTGGCCGCCGAATTGGCGATTGCAAATTGCAGGCCGCATCCGTGAGGATGGCCTCCAGACCGAAGAGACTGCGGGACGGAAGAACGGTACGTAACTGGAAGAGGACGCGAAAGAGGAGGGCTGCGGAGGAAAGGCAAAGGCAGAATGCAACGAATTCGAAAAGAGCGGAGTCCTGCGCCTGCATACGTAATGCCATCGAGCTATTGTCAACCGGCGCCGGTCCCCTTTTGTCTACCAGGGGAAGAGGGAGGGTTAAGCCCGCGCCCTCAGCACCGCGAGCCGCAGGAAAATTCTGATCGCGCCGATATCGATCTTCGGCCGATCATTTGCATGCTCATTGTTCGACGACGCCGGCGCAACGAACAATATTCCCGTAGTCGCGAGCTGCCCAAACTGATTTCCTTCAACCCTCTTTGCGCCGGGATAAGATACGCGAAATATGTCAAATAAAAGCGTGAATACATGCGAGAGTAAAAATAAATGCAGTTGAAATAAGGGGAGATCTAAACTATAGAATGATCGCGTCTCTACACGAGCAACGTGTAAAGCTTTGATTATCGTATTAAATTGTATAATAAATAGATATTTTTATATAATTGATTATAGAGTATACTTGTTATTCTCAATAGATATCAACAGAGATATCAAAATCTCAAATTTTCTTTGTCGAATAAAAAGACAGCGCTATTTTCGACTGAAATTTTTTGCACCTCGCACGAAAAGCAGAGTCTTCTCTCTGTGATGTGTCGGCAAACGGGAAATAGGGAGATGAGCAATAGGATGGGAGAAAACGGCGCAGAAGTAACGAAGGGAGACGGAGAAAGAAAGAGAGGAGATACATCGCTGCACATATTTTTATGTCATAGCGGTAGAGGCGATGCATTGTTGTCGCGAGACAAAAGCAAATGTGGCGGAAAAATTGCGGGGAAAAGACGAGGTGCGGGGTTTCGTGGTGTTCGGGACGAGTGTCGGAGGGTTGAAACGGGAAGAGGACACGAGGATAGGCAGGAGACGGAAAGAGAGGGACAAGATAGAATGGGTTAATGTAGGATCTCGCGCGATTACTTGACGATTATTTTCACCGAATGTTCCGTAAAATCCACGCGCGGCAGTGTACAAGTCGCTCGCGTAAACAAGATCGCATAAGTAACGGTTGTCATAAATTTCAACAAACCATGGAACGAGAAAAATGGCGTGTCAACAAATTTCAACAAAAGAACGCAAAGAACAGACCTCGTCTTTTACATGCTTGTAGAAAAGTGTATCGTTGCAATACTTTTTTATAATTAGACAGCTTATATCTTTGCGAGCTATTAAATTAATAAGAAAAAATGATTGGCATTCTAAAGCAATTTAATCGTACATTTGTGCAAAATATTCGCAGGCAAAAGCATTTCCCCAAAGTAATGCCTCTCGCGCGTTTTCTAAAATTTTCGAGAGCCTGACGAAAGGACTCTGACACGGTACACTGGCGATTAAAAAAAGAAGCGCTCGAGAGGAGACGCAGCTACTACAATTAAGGCAGTCAGCCCGTGGCTGGCTGACTCGTTCCATTGAGGGAATTGGCCTGCACAGGCAATGAACTATCGAGCAGAATTGAGAGTCGGCAAGGAGATTTCGCAGATTATCAAGCATCAGTTGTCGGGAAGAATAAGCAACCGCCAACCATTTAACTTTAACGCTCCAACTGCCCAGCTTCGTCCCCGGCTACCCCCCGAGGGCTTCCGCCGGTCCATGCTAATTAAATCTGCCTATGTATATTTCCCCTACTGGGCTCTTTACTACTTGCATCCTACACAGCGCAAATTCTCGGCCAGTTCGACGATTCTGAAGCACGCTATTTACGCGCGCATGATAAACTAGGTGCTCTCACTTTCACCTCGGATCCACTTTTGTTCCCGTCGTATCGAGCCTGTCACTCTACTCGCTCGCAAAAATGAACCCCCGTGGACACTTATCTTTTTGTTTCCCAAAAATATTTTTTATAATGCACAACTGAATATATATAAATAAAATTTCAAAATTAAAGAAAGCTGTTTACTGAACTACGAAAAAAAAATGTGACAAAATAATAACCGAAATAAGTGTATAATATTAACATTGTCCTAGTGATAGGAAAAGGATGAGACGAGCTTCAGAATTTGCATGCACGCTGTTACGAGAGTAAATGTATTATCAGTATCATTCGGATAATTTTTATCTCGTTCGCCGTCTACTTCTTTCGACGTCAGCAGTCGGAACTGTGTCTTAGCGATGGTATTCTCTTATTCATTTGATTCAGCTATACGGCTTACACTCGACGAAGCACAGGGTAAAGCGCAAGAGTATGTGTTATTCGTTTCCACAATAGCGTCATTGTTGGAGCATTGTGCTTCCACCCCATTCCGTAGATTCGTCGCGAACACTTTACCTCCTACCCCTGGACCGTTCACAAATACACACGCACCGGCTTGCTTTACACGCACGAGATCCCCCTTTTACCCATTTCTTCATCATCTTCTTCTTCTTCTTCGTCATTTCTTCTTCCCTTTTTCTTCGTCGTCTTCTTCTCCTCCTTTTTTTCTTTCCTCTCTACGTCTATTTCACCTGCTATTCTTTCTCTCCCTTTCTATTTTCTAGTAAGTATCTCTTGGCTTTGCTACTTTGCCCATTATCTTGCACAGGAAAGAAGCACAAAGTCTCTTATATCATCGATATCGACTACTTCCCGCGATTGGAGCAATAATTTTTAGCACAAGTTCTATTTTTCCGCGTTGAATTTTTTAAAATAAATTATAAGACATGTTCCTTTCCTTACACGAATATATTTTTACAAAGTTTTCACAAAGAATTTATCCATTTTTTATTTTTTATTTCTAAATTCCAAGACACAAAAAGTTGTCCAATTTTCGTGACTTTTCCAAGTTCAAAGAAATAGTGATTTTATTATAGAATGGTCGGTGTATTTTCCGGCTTCTACGCAAAAGTTGCGAATGTAAACGCCTACATTCTGGCGAGCATAAACCCCCGCGAATTACTATGGCTGTTCAGGAACGATGCCTGATTAACGACGGCGCGCGGCGCGACATTGTCCCGGGGTTGCTCGGAAAGGGGACAACGGACAGTAATGCGCTCATCTCTCAGGCACAATAGAACAATGCGTGCCATAAGTAAAACGCGTCCACTTTCACGAAATACACGAGACCGTGTGCGTGTACGTGTACATTGTGCTATCGGCTGTAGCCGGTGCGTGCTTCTGCGTACTTGCGACGAATCCTTAGACGTTGTTATCCTACAAGGACTCTTCTAATAGTTCGTCTCTGACAATTCCACAAAAAGCTCGAAGTAAGATGCATATATTTCTATTTTCAAAATACATGGAAGTAACACTGTCTCTCGAAGTTTACTTAAGTTTAAATATCTTATCATCAAGTACAAAAATCTCAGATACAAAAATTGCATTTGTTAAATCTTCCGGAAGAATCTATGCTTAACAATAAGATACCAGTGAGTCGCCAGTAAAAAGATTTAGCATACAAATTATCGTTAAGTAATGCGTAGAAACAATGTGGACAGGAAGATACGCTATCGTGCTAACAATATGAACAATATGAACAACGGATCACAATAAGAAACAAAGAGAAAGACAAGACTTGCGGAAAGTGCAAATGCAATATAAAAGAATCAGGCAATTACAATATAATTTAAACATTTAGGATTATTTTATCTGATTCAGATGCTTTTCCGATATCAAGTTTATTCAGATAAAATTATAAACATTGATGATTAAATTCAAGAGGTGAGGTTCCCCCGATTTCCACCCGTCACATACGACATTTCTCTTAATTAAACGACTCGTTTGTGAAATTGAAAAACGCAGCGGACAGTACTCAATAGAAGGCAAGTCGAGTCAACAGATTCGATGACCTCAACCCTCCCCAGGCGCTTTTAATCATCGCGCATCTGGATAACAAAACGAGTGGCGGTTAAGGTGCATCCACGGGCAAAGCGGAGGTACCACGTGAACGGGTCCGTCTACGATGAGCTTTATGATTGAAAGAGAGAACGATAGGATGGGCTAACAATGTGTGGGAGCGAGAAGGAGAATGTCAAGTGGACATTGTTGACGGTGACAATGCCGCTGAAATTGCCGGAGGACAAAGAGGTCTTATGATGATGCTGCTGGCGAGCGAGCGAGCGAGCGAGCGAGCGAATAGAGCGAGTTGCTCGTGGACAGGGACACCACTGTATTCTCCTCTTCACCCTTTGCCACCAATTCGCCACCCCCTCCCACCTCCCTTCCACCCCTCGTCCTCGCGCGCTTCTTCACCACTTCCTCTCCTCCTCGACCCTCGCATTATCCGTCATTCTCGAACTCCGGTATTCCGATATCGCGTGCGGTGTCGTGCCGTTGCCCGTTGTCGCGACATCTTCACTCGCGAATTAGTCGCAATCGTCCATTAAACCCTTTAAATGGAAACGTTTCTCCTCTAATGGAGTATAATCCGGACCCTGTGGATACTTCTTCCGACGTTTTCACTCGAAAATTATAATGAAAGTTGCATGTACTCTCTTAATTGTAGTTTCAAACCTTGCAAATTTGTTATAAAGAAAAAAATTAAAGAAAAAATTGGGGTGCGTGCATTGTGATACATACAATATTAGAGTAATCGTTAGTTGTTTAACAATCGGTTTATTATATATTTATCATGATGGAACACTTCCTCATATTCGGTTGAACGACGTCTTTTAATGTCGTTATTCTCTCAGGAAGAATTTAACCCTTTTAATGAAGGGTAATTCGTGACCTTTTGGCGAGCGGAAGAAGTTTATCATTTGACCTTTATAATCATATAAATAACGTTATATTTAATTAAAAATGGAGTTTGGACAAACTTTGACATGTCGATATTAATATATATATAATATAAATCCATGATGAATAGTCGAAGATTTTCTCAATCAATTTTTAATTGTCATTCACGGTGATATTTCTTTTACACAAAAGCCGTATTTGCATTTAAATTTTCGAATCATTCGCCCGTTATTGATTTTAACTATGTGTGCGAAATCTGCGCACAAAATATAAACCGATGCTACTACCGTCTGACGCCGTATTCTTTTATACGTGAGGTAATAATGTCAGCCAAAGAACCCAATTGTTCGTCGATGACAGACATTTTCTTTCATTTAATACAAGAATATTTAGAATAGAAACTTCAAGGCCAAATCTTTATTCGTTCTCGTGCATGTACTGTATTATTGCGATCGCAAATACAAGTCTACCGTGCAATATTCATGCACACGTAATCAAAAGGACCTTTATGCACTGGCGTATTCAGGCCTATGTTTTGGAAAGAATTAAAACAGTACTTCTATATTTTTAATACAGAAACGAGACTAATGTTTATTTTATATTAAAAATGACAAATTGTTTTAATTCAAAACACGAATAACAAATCTATAACATTAAGTATCTCACTTACCTGAGACAGAAGAACAAATTAAACAATCAAATGTTAAAATCTCAATATTTTTAAAGATCTTTGAAAAAAATACAAGCATTCCTTTAAGCAAAGAAGTTATTACACAAAGCTTTATCGCGGAAGGTTTCTTTGGCGGAATTTCAAATTTAGTCATTTTCTATTGGAACTTATAATCATTAGCTTGAAGTGTAGGAGGGAAAGGGGATGGCTCGAGCCTCTATAGTCCTCCCCTGGCTCCGCTACTGCTTATATGTATATGTATATGTATGTATGTATATATTTATATATATACACATTCTATATATTTAAAATATAAATATAATGGTTATATATATTTAAAACATAAATATATATTCTATATATTTTTTTATTTACACATAAAGAGAGTATATGTATTCATCTATATATTATATATATGTCGCCAACGTTCTTTGCTTTCATTCGTTCACAGAAAGAAGTAAAGAGCTTTGTCGCCGCGGCATCAAAAGCTTGAATAACGCGACGATGAAAGAAGGAAGTATCGGTACAAGAAACTGCACAGTGAATACTGAAAAGAATGTTGTCGCGAGGAGAACGGCGGCAGATGAGGGGGATGAAAGAGTTAAGAAAGAGAGCGAGCGAGCGACATCGCAAAAAAGAAGGACCAGATAGAAAGAAAAGCAGAAGGAGAGGGGAGGAACGAGAGAAAAAGAGAGATGTGCTCTCTCTGAGAAGAAAACCTTTTGAGGGAAAGTGATGAGCATTTCTGTGGGAGATCTAATACAACCGTCAAGATAGAAAGAAATTAAAATATTTCATGAATTAGCAACGAGCTGTTACAATTGTACAACTTAAGTTACTATTGAAAGTAATTATCACATTGGTGTTTATCAGAAATACTTTATACTTTATCAGGAATATTTTACTTTAGGTCATTAAATATGAAATGTCCGAGTTTAAATCAAAAGTTATTTTAAATAAAAAGTACAATTAATCAAAGTATAAATATGCCTAAACTACCGATGCAGTCGATTTTGTCATTTTTAATGATAATTTGTTTATACTGGCACCTGCAAAGCAAGTAGCAGTAAAATCGCGAAAAATGTTTTCCACAACTTGTTGAGAATTGAATGTTTTTCCTTCCAAGAAGTGGTCCAATGCCTGAAACAAGTGGTAGTCTGTTGATGCAAGGTCTGGTGAACACGATGGCTGACAAAGAGTTTCCAAGTCCAACTCTTGTAGTTTGAATTGTTTGTACAACATGTGATCAAGTGTTGTCTTGCAAGAGGATTGGCCTGTCTCTATTGACTATTTTCGCAAGCTCCTTCATCATTTCGTCCAATTGTTTGCAGTAGACATCCGCTATAATTGACCAGGTGTCATGAAGCTGTAGTAGATAATACCAACGCTGGACCATCAAACAGACATCATTAGTTTTTTTTTTATGAATACTTGGTTTTGAACTGTTATATATTTCGGCGCTTCATCTTCGTCCAACTATTGTACCAAACGCTTACGATTATCGAAGAAAATTCGTTTTTCATCATACGTAACAATGCAATGTAGAATTGATTCGTCTTTATGCCGTGACAGCAAAGAAAGGCATTGAGACAATTTCTCTTCTGATGTTCGTTTGATTCATGCGAAACCAGCTAGAAATATCTATTCAGCTTCTTTAGCTTGCTGATTTGTTTCAAATGATTCAATATCGTTGGCATAGTAACGTTAAACCTTGCTGCTAATTTGAGATGGTTCCGCTTCTCCTACAGCTTTTAGCTCATCATTATCCACTTTGGTCTCAGGTCAGCCACGTGGTTCATTTTCAAGATGAAAATTATCAGAACGGAATTTCCCAAACGAATTTCTCGACGTACTGTGTATTCATTTCGAGCTGTTTGCATTGATTACACGAATGGAATTCATATTAAAAAATAATACAAATTTTATACTTATCCATTTCACAAAAGTTATTGTAAAAAAGAAACGTTTAAAAAATAATTTTATACTAAAACGTGAGTTTAAAAGAGTAATGTATGTTTAAAATAAAAAAGAACAAATGATTTTTAAATAAAACGTAAGAGATATCAACTGTCAAACTTGATACTTGAGAAAATCAGACTTTTTATATTTAATGACCTAATATTAACTACTTTATAATAGATTAATTAATTTATTTTGTATTTATTTATTTCATAAAATAATCGTTGAAGAATATTAGAAAATATTACATCACTAACCATAAAAGCTAAATTTTATTTTAGCTAATATTTAAAGTGTTTTGGAGCAAAACTGTACTAATGACAAATTAAAATAAATTCCAGATGGTTTTTTTCAGAGTCTCTATAACGTTTCATTTATGACTGGAAATCAAAGATATACGGAGCTGTAGCCACTTATAAATAATAAATAATAACCAATAAATGAAATACAAAACGAGGATTAGAAAGAGTTACGCCGGCAACAAATATTTCTGCGTATGCATCAGACGCGTCAACGTTTCGTTTCTGATTGCCGGCGCTATCTACCGTCTCGCGAGAAGAGAAGCATTTCTGTCTGCGTCCCATCGCAGGAGAGCGAAACAATGTGGCTTTTGTGGGGCAAAGAAACGGCGAAGTCTGCCTAAAGAGAAAAGCTAAGAGCGATTGAAATACGCTCGTATGCCCGCTTTTCTTCCTCCATTTTATTCCCGCCTCTTTCGGACTCCGCTATCGTGCTCGCCACCGCTGTTTCCGCGCCTTTTATATTTTGTATTACAATAAGCGGAGCAGGGTATGTGCGAGTGTGAGAGAATTCATATATAGAATAAAAATATTCCACTGGAAGTATCCGATGATCAAGGGAGACGAAAATGTGACGCGATCTTTAAAAGGAAAATTCCAGCGATACTTCTGCCGTCCTTTGCGCGTTGCGTTTTTTCGTAAACACACGTCCGCCGTTAAACTCGTAGAGTTAAGTTTACAAAACGTAAACTTGAATATCGTCACTCATGGTGAATGGCCGAGGAAGCTGCGGCGAACGGGGATTTTCGCGGAAGGGCAAGAGGCAGGGTAAGAGCAAAAGAATGGGAAAGTAACGACGGAGATCGGGGGTGGTAGAATAGTACGGTCGTCGGGGAAATGGGTATGTGTCGAAGGAGCGAGTATTGGGAGATGGGGATGGAGGGCAGGGGACACATAAAGAGGGGAGGGGGGGGGGAGGCGGCATGGGTGGTTGCAGGTTGGTAGTCAAGACTGCCTTCAGATTTCCAGAGTGAAGCATTGTGTTCCGAAGGCGCATTGTCCTCCCGTCGGCGGGAACTCGACAATGCCGAGTCCGTAAGTTAGTAACCCTACCGTAAAAACTTATCTCCGCCCCCGAACCACCGACCTCCAGCCTCCGCGATTCCGTTCGATTTCCAACCTGCCTCCCCCGTCCTTTCGTTCTCTTCTCCCTTCCCCCCCTACTTCCTCCATTGCATTCTCCTGGGCCCCGGCCCGGCGTTCCGGAGGACGTGTATCTTTCTCTCGCTTCCTCTCGCCCCCTCCCTTTTCAGATTACGGCAGAACAATTCCGCGCCGCGGTGTTCTGACGTCTTCCTTCTTGCGGAATCAAGCCAATCATCGCGTAGCGAATTCGTTCCTCGCGGCTAAGAACCGGGCATCTCCCGCCCGTTTCCTTCGCCGCGAGTATCATTGAGTAGCACAACTCTAACAGCGACCGGTCCAGATTACGCTCCGTAACACGCCTTTCATATAAAAAGTGCGTGAAATTGATGTTTCTCGATAACCTAACAGAGAAAACGGGGGAAGAACGTTTCCCAACATTGTTTTACGCGTTGCTATATTTTCTCTCATTTTCATGACCGAATCTTATTGTTAGCATAATGATTGATTCTAACAGCTAAGGACGATAAGGACTATACAAGCGGAGCCAGCGATGTGCGTTAATTGTATTCAGAATTCTTGAGTATTGTCAGTATAGCGGACACACACAATGGTGCACACGACGAACGGCGCACGATTCCGAGAGTCGGAAGTGAACGTTCCGGGGAGCGGATACAAGCATCAGGGGTTGGCGGGTGGTCTTCTCCTCCCTTCTTCTCGCTCATCTCTCTCTCCCGTTCGAACTCAAGTTGCCAACCGGCCGGACAACGCTCGGTCGCCGGACAAAGCTCCTCTAATTGTCCCTATCAGCGACGAAGAATGGACCGCGGGCCTGCCTCTGACAATTTCATTTGTAATTTGCATAAGGCTTATTAAAATCACAATGAGCGAGGAGCCGCGCCGTTGCTACGTCACGCGGCGATGACCGCGGCAATCACGGGGACGTCCCGCGAGAACGATGACGCGTCCCTCATAATCTTTTTCAAAACAGCTTCATACCAGAGCGGAGGATAATCTCTCGTTACATTGAGTGACGCTGATTGCCGGTTAACGTACGTGATACTATACTCTCTGATGCTGTTTTCGTAAACTGGCTCTCTACTTCAATCCTAGCTCGTAAAATTGAGTTTATCTCCCGAAAAGAAACCAGAAAGGTCAGAGTACAAAATTTATGCCTCACAGAAAAGTAACAATTAAATTTAACACTAGTCAGTATTAAATTTAAATTGCTACTTGTTTGAGCATTAAAAGTACTAACAATAATAATACTTTCTGTAACGAGTTTTACGGAATTAAGGTGCATTTTCTGAGTATGTAACTTTTTTGCAATTTTTGCGATTAACTTAATTAACATTAAATATATTAAATTATTAATAATATGTAAAACACATTTATAATATCATAACATTTGTAAATTTGTTTGACATGCTTAAAATTAAATTATTTGAAAAATTATACTTATATAAATAATTTATTTTATTTATAATAATGGTAAATATTATAATATGTACATTTTTATATTAAAATATAGTAGATAAGTTTATTTTTTTCTTTTTATATAGTAGTATATCTTTTCGAGAACATTTATCCAAAATAATTTGAAACTCTTATTTGAAATGTGTTTATCAACATAGAGAAAAAAGGCTTGACGTTTACCACCCTGGCAATTGCGATCTGTTGGCAATACTGATTCACTCCGGTCTCCTCGCGTCTGCTTGCGTTTACAGTGCATCGTTGACGATGACGAATGTTTTCTTTTCATCCCGCGCGTACTGCAAAATCATTTTACACGCAGCCAAATATCCGCATTGTGCAATAAATGGCCTGCTCCTCGGCAAACAAAAGAGCAAGGACGGCAGGACGGATGTGTACATCGAGGATGCGATACCTTTATTCCATATATGCCTACACGTTTCCCCAATGGCGGAAATAGCACTTACTTTGGTAAATATTAAACGGGCGTTTACTGCCGCGATGAATCATTTCGCGTAATTGCGCGTAACGTTGCATCTCTTCGAGCAAATACTTTGGTACGTGCGAAAATCTGTGTGATGTAGATATCTCGATATCCTAACCTATACCACAAAGATGGTCAATCACTGCGAATTAATGCGTTCCACTTTTTCTTTGTTGCAAAACTTTTTGCTTGCAACGTTAGTATAATAGCAATAATGATGTTACACAGTGTCGTGTTATATTAATAATTTAATGTTGCAACAGGTGGACCAGTTAGCTGCAAGTAAAGGCCTTATTCTGGCAGGTTATTACCTAGCCAACGAGAATATAAATGATTTAAGGTACCTTAATACTTCTTTAATGTAACTTACTCTCTTCCTTTGTGTTGTGTTGTACTGATTTATCTCTATATCCTCCATATAGTACAGACAGACCGGCTCACAGAATAGCAGACAAAATTGTGGAGAACTTTAACAATGCACTGCTAGTAGTGGTATGTTTGCTAATTACTTCATCAAAATGTTTTACATCTATTTCGACACTACATTGATTTTTACGCTAGGTGGATAATCGAGAGGTGACTCTAGGCATGGGATCGAGTCCATTGAGAATTTCGCAATCTGTAGAACGAAAATGGAAGCCAAAGGATAAGGCAAAGTAATTATGTTTTTACATTACAGTTAATTATATTTTAAGATTATTTTGGAAAAATTATTTTGACCCTTGGAAAATTAGACTTAAGCCTTTGGCACACGATACGATTTTTCATGCTAGATCACATACGAGGCGTCTTACTACGTATCCTTATTGGTTTACGATTGGTGACATGATCATCCAAGCAAATCGGGACACGTATTAAGATGCCTCGTATGCAATCTAGTATGAAAAATCGTATCGTGTGCCGAAAGCTTTATTCTTTGAAATTTCCTTTTGATAAATTTGAAACATATTTATGTGTTTCAAGTTTAACATTCTAAATACTGTTGTTAATTTATTTATTAAAAACATTCTTAGACTTAATGCAGTTT
The DNA here is from genome assembly GCF_013373865.1 of Monomorium pharaonis. Lineage (NCBI taxonomy): Eukaryota > Metazoa > Arthropoda > Insecta > Hymenoptera > Formicidae > Monomorium > Monomorium pharaonis. The sequence goes on along the minus strand of NC_050468.1, from coordinate 10,451,417 downwards.
TCTTTTGCCTGGATATTAAGTGTTCTTTTTCTTGCAGTATAATTTATGAAGACGATGTTGCAAACACAGATGCAATGTATTCATTATTGAAAGCAGAAGAGTACAGGAATCTGATCGACTTTGACAACCATCTTGATAACATCACTCTCGATTGGCAGAATCAGAAACTAAATAAAATAATCGACGAGGCTGTCGACAAACACACATAAAAGATGACAATGTGACACATTCCACACACACACTGATCATACAAAGATTGTTTTATTTATATGTTATGTTGCACTCTATATATATTTCATTCACTATATGCAAAGTAACAAATGTACATATGCTATAGAATTTATAAATGAATATTACCTGTTTTTAAATTTTAGAGCTTTACTTTAACCTTTCATCTTACAATTTCCATTCTTTAATGAGTAAACGTCGTACCACTTTTTTAAAGAAAAATTTTGAATACAATACTTTTATAAATTTAACTTTTATAACATTAAATTTAAAAAATATCTATATATATATATATATATATATATATATCTAATATAAAGAATAAATATATTTAAGTATATATATATATATATATATATATATATATATATACTTAAATATATTTTATTCTTTATATTAGATATTCTGGAAAATAATTATATGAAAAATTCATAAAAAAAGCTTTAAATAGTGGACAATAAATTTTAATTGAATGAGAAAATAATAAAAGAAAATGTTTAATATATACGAAATAATTTTCAAAATGAGGATGTAAATGTTGGGTCAGATTCACTCTATACATCAGAGTTCTACGACGAAAACATTATTTACCGACCGGTTAAGTAGATCGTCGAAAAAGAAGAGCTAGGGGGTTTCAATGTAAATAATTCCGTAGGGTAGTTTATAGTTCTCACATTTCTCCTCATCTTTATTCGACTTTCAACTATCAACGGAAGTCTATCATTCACACGTGAAATATTGTTTTATCATAATTATTAAGATCATTATTAAGGTTATCTTACTGAGTAAACTTAACCTTAATTTAATAACGTTTTACATTTATAAAGAAATCAAGGTATGTGACAAATACATAAAATATAGATAGTCATTATTTTTGCAAATAACATTACAACATCTTAAATATAATTGGAAAACGGGAAAAAATTATTCACAATAAATTGACAATTTGTATATATTTTTTTGACAAAATAAATGTTTTTCAATTCTATATTATGATGCATATTAATGATATTGAATTTTATATAAATGTACCTTGTGTTATATGATAGCATTTCGTCATGTATATATAAACACATTTATATGATTTTACTAAATTTTTCTTTTAAATGATTTCATTTAGTATGTATTCATGTCATTATATTGTTATTGTTGATAATAGGACCCATAGATAATGGAACATCGTTGTATGTGTGAAGGTGTACATGATACAACAGATTTAGGAGTTGGTTATAATTCATTGTACGAAAAAATAGACAAAGACAGAGTAGAGTGCTTGAATGAGCTTGAGGAAGGCACTGGTGTTAAAGTTTTCAAAACATGGGAAGAAAGACTAGATAAATCAGAGGTAAATTAAAAAAAAAAGTTTTATAAATAGTAAGTCTTAGGCCAGTATTCATGATCGAATCTTATATTTAAGATCATTTTAAGTACCGTCTTAAAATGTTATCAACCAATCACAGAGCCGTATTAGCATCTTAAGACATTACTTGAGATGATCTTAAAATAAGATTCGATTATGAATATCGGCCTTAATATTTCTTTTGAAGCCTTTTATGAAATCTTTTCTCATTTCAGTATGTTGAAAGTGATACTGATTCTGAGCTTTTGTTTAATATACCGTAAGTAATCCCATAAGAATATAATTTTTATAAAAAGGGATCAATGGATCTTTTTGCATTTTGATTTTTTGCAGTTTTACTGGAAATGTAAAGTTAAAGGGCCTTATTGTGATTAGCAATGAAGAATATTTTCCTACTAGCGTAAAACTGTGAGTTTAGTTATTCAAAAATAAAAAACTATGTTGACATTTCAGATGTACAGAATATTTCAATGAACACATATATATGTATTGATAGGTATAAGAACCGTCCACACATGCTGATTGATGATAGACCAACTCCGGATCAAGAATTTGAATTGATTACAGATATATATGGAGTACATGAATATCCCATAAAGTAATTATACTCATATCCTTTAGATTCATATTTCTTTACCATAATGTAATTACAAACTGTTTATATGAAATATTAAGAATTGAATGCTATATAAATATTACAGAACAGTCAAGTTTTCGTCAGTACAGCATTTGAGCCTTCATTTCAGTGGTAACATAGAAAAACTTCAAATTTATTACATTGGTCTCAAAGGAGAATGGACGCCAGCTCATAAACATGGTGTAACTATTTGTACATACGAAGCACGTCCCCTAATCAGCGATCATCCAACAGATTTTAATGAAGTTGGCAGAGCAATTAAATGATATGAATTAAAACCTGTTTTTGCAAAATTATGGTTTTAAATACAGGAAACTAATATTGAAAAGTAATAAAATAATATATTCTATTATGGCAGTTCTATATAATTAATGTTTTTGAATGAAGAACACATTCATAAATTTTGGTAACAGTTTTATTTTAATTACGTATATGTATATGTTCGTATCTTATTGGAATTATGTGTTCTATGATAAAACGTACATTAAAGACCTTACATATTTAACAAACATACTTTTTGTACATATTTTCATCACATTACACCATTAGTAAACTTCCTGACATGGTATGCATGATTTAAATTTTATTAATTACAAAATGTGAAGAAATGTTATGTTTTACGTCTGGAACTTGATTTTTCCTCCATCCATTTCTGAGAATTGCATATCTAAATGAAAATCAATTATTTGAAACAATTCCAGTGGTTGAGGTATCCTACCAGTTTCAAGTTTTGACCAAACAGGAACGTCTGAAACATATCGCAATGTATGACAATTAAATACTTTGTGCTCGACACTCATACTGATAACAAAATGAGTAATAATAATAATAATAATAATAATAATAATAGTTTAGATTGAACTTTTTTTCAGTCCGGTCACTGTTTTATCTATTTATAGTTTAAACAATCTAAAAAATCATGAATATACTTTTAAGTTTGTAGAATAAATGTATTTCATTGTTGGAAAAAATGTAAAATTAATAATAATTTAACTAGTAAAGGTTAATTAATCAAAGATTGTATAAAAGTTTCCACGGATAGAAATCAATTAAACTTGAAATATTCTTATAGTTTGTACAGAAAAAAGGTTAATTTGTAATTTATAATGTTATTTCTATAATAGTGTCAATCTATGATTACATTTCAAAATTAACTATAGCTTCAGTGTGTAGCTTATAAAAATTGGAAATGTAAAGTCTACACAGAAGATAATGACCTAGTTTACACTGCGCGATCTGACCTGTGTCTTAACCTATACCACAACCTAAGGTATGCTAGTAACGAATTGTTTACACCGTGTAGACCTATACATAAGTTTGGACTAATGTAGGTAAGTAGTTTATATGTGTACGCTATAAAGCAGATCCATTTATTATCATTTACTGGTACACTTACACCGCTTATAGTACATTACCGTTTACACGCGTTATGTTGTATGCCCTAAGATGGGCCAGGAAGCGTGAAAAAGTGACTTGACCCAAACAAGTTCGCGAGTGTTTACATCGTTGTGGCCTATTGTGTTTGGGTCGAATATAGTGTATAGGTCGCGAACTAAACATACAGTGTAAACTATGTCAATATTGGTCTCCATCAAAATTAGGTCTCAACCACAGACGATGCTTCTTTACTGGTTTGTACAATAAATATGCTTACCATTGAAATGTATTTCAAATGCACCCGATGAGATCAACTGACTTTCTATAGCATTGCCAATCAGGAAAATCAATATACAGGAATAAAAGCGATTATTTAGACACCACTGCCATATCGATGTTGCTGGCATGCCAAAGCTGGTGCCACTCACAACCAGCAGTATTATCAGGATTTTTAGCGTTCCCTAATTACAAATTTATATACAAATGAAATAAGAAATGTACAGGAACAGAACAAAAAAAGGGATATCAAGTAAAGTTTACCAGTGCTTTTGCAATCAACATATTATGACCCGGTGGGTTGAAGTTTTCACCTTCGACATGAAGCTCTGGGTACTTCTGCTTAAGAATAGTTACATACTGTTCGAATGCTTTTCTATAGCCGCACGAGTAGCTGCAACAGAGAGAAAACCTTTATTTAATGATAGTCTTTACTTAACGATAAGCTTAAAGCCCCTCCACGATAAAGATTCACAGTGACGGCGATTCAATGATGTCACATTTAGATTTATGTGGAAAGTCCAATAAATGTCTTATTTGAAGCGCGCGCATACTATTTAACGGCGTCGACGACCGTTGCGCGTCCATTATCTTGTAGGACGGACTACAGCTCCGGTCGCCTCCGTAAAAATCAACAAAAGGATCGTTAAGCCTTACCAATAGAAGAACCTCAGAGTTGGCCCGGTTTTTGCGCCGAATTTGGTAAACGGCGCTACGTCGTTGTCGTCCACCTCGTGACTGTACGCCAGCAAGAGCACGAGGGCACACAGGTGTAATAACCAACGCATACTTTGTCCTTTAACCTTATCAATTCATTGAAGAAGACAGTTCAACACGTCCACGCGACGATCAAATGGAACTAAACGAATCGAATTACTGCATGGTGCTGGCGTCCAGTAGTCCAGTCTGGCGGAACTATTCTCTCTATCTCTTTTTTTCCCCCTCTTTATTGTGTAGATGCGTTCGTACGTGCGCGCGCGCGTAATGATTTATCAAGAATGCCGAAACTTATCGGAGCTCGAAGCCTCCCAAATCTTCCAGTTGGATCAGGACGTCGCTATCACGACACCGATACTGTCAAGCTTCAACGCGACCAGTTGAGAAGCGCGGATTTTCGTTCGTCACCGATAAGAGTACGAATTATTACTCTCATTCCGACAGGTTGGCCGTACGCATGCCTCGACCGTGACGCGACGCGGGCGATGAAATGTCATTGGCTGCGTTCGAAAAGCCGTTGGGGAAGCTATCGGTTGTCCGTTCTCCACGTTGCTCGTATGACGATTCCCCGTTTCGATAGCTGAGAGGGACTCTGTTGATTCCTGAACTTGCGTGTTCGAATAATCCCGCTACTTCTCGTTGGAATGCATTTTAGCGATCTCCTTCAAGGACCCTGAAAAACATAAATGAGAATTTCGAGGTACTCCGACTGTCGAAGTACTTTTTTGAGCGTACTCTAGCACGCGTTGCCTAAAAAAAAAAAATACTATCAAAGAACCAAATAATCTTATTGTTTATCATTGGCCTGTTCTTTTTAGCTGCACTATTACACTGGTGCAATAAGTTAAAGTAAGACAAGTATATTTTTTCTCATTCTAACTTATTGCACCAGTGCAACAGTACAGCTAGAAAGAACAGACCACATGACTCGACTTGTCTTGTATGTAGGTCACCTGTCAGCTTCTTGTAACACCGGCGTTCCGAAATTCATTAAAAACCTGTTTTGATCTATCTTCCTAACCTATCCTCATCTTCCTCAGATGACGTCTACCATTTGACAACTGACATGCTTTCGTTGACATTTTCGCATAGGTTATGTTCCGCTGATACTCTTCAAGATCCAAGTCCACGATGAGTTATAAAGCGCGCGGAGTACTTTAATCTTGATTAAATAGGAACGAAAATCCAAAATTGGGGTAAAAAGAAGAGTACGCGATGAGCGAGAAAAACATTAATTCCGCTCTAGTGCGGAGAGTCAATAAACTGTTGGAGTCCAGGGTGGAGCACGATAAGGTATGAACTATGATAAACAAACCGATCGTGGAAATCTTATTTTGCGAAAGTCCGCGAATTGAGTACATTGAATAATTGGTGCTGAATAATTAGTCAGAATCCGTATTTCAGGATACGCTGGAGGCTTTGAAAGAGTTGTCAACGTTCTTCACTGAGAATACTTTAAATTCTCGTCGAAATCTCCGCAGCAAAATAGAGAGGAGAAGTTTGGCAATAAACGAAGAATTCTTGGCCACCTTCAAGGAAGTAAAAGACTCCTTGGACAATGTTTATCAAAATGTTCTAGCAATGAACACAGCTGTACAGTCTATGACTAATCGCTTGCAAGTTACGAAGGCTCAAACATCACAACTAATTGAGCAGACCACTAAACTTCAGAGTGAAAGGTAAAAATATTTGTACGTTTGTTCGAGGGCACATAGTCATAGTTTCTAAAAAACTTATCATTTACTTTTATCCCCAGTCAAGTATTGTCCATACAACAAGAAGTTGCAAGTGCATTTATCAGAAATTTCCAACTGACACCATCCGAACTGACCATTTTGCATGGATCAACCAGGGAGTCACCTATAACAGAGGAATTTTTTTCTGTAATTAACAAAGTACAGGTACTATATAAAAACCTATTTGTACTAGGTACTGGCTAATAGTGCTGCTGTTATAAAGTTAATAATAATACTTTTGTTAATGTTATAACCTCTTTGAAATTCAGGATATTCATGGTAAATGCAGAGTGTTAATGCAATCTGGTTATCAAACATTGGCTTTGGATATCATGCAAAGAATGACGTTGTTGCAAGAATCCGCGCTTGAACGGTTATATCGATGGACGCAAACTCAGTGTAAGAATATTGAAAATGAACGTCTGGCGCCATTACTCATTAAGGCCATGAGTAAGCTACAAGATAGGCCAGTATTATTCAAGTAAGTCAGTTAAAATTTTGATGCAAGTATTTTTTGAAATTGTTAAATTTTTATCAATCAATCAACTGAACATTGCTAGGTACATTTTGGATGAATATTGTGCAGTTAGAAGAACTGCCTTGGTGGGATCCTTCATAGATGCACTAACATTAGGAGAAAATTTGGGTGGAACACCTAATCCTATAGAAATGCACGCCAATGATCCTAAGCGATATGTCGGTGATATGCTTGCATGGTTACATCAAGTAATTCCTGTAGAAAAAGAAAATATTCTTATTTTAGTGAAAGGCTGTGATAAGATGGGTAAGAAGCTCTTTTGCTCCTTTTTTTGTTTTGAGTCTTTGTTTAAATACAATCTGAATCTTTATTTATCACAGATGTGTCGGATCAAGTGAAACAAGCGTTAAGTAATATCACGGAAGGATTATGTCATCCTTTAAAATCAAGAATAGAGCATGTTATATCTACAGAGGCTCCAGCGACAATATTATACTCAGTTACAACATTAATCAGATTTTATCGCGCTATTACTGAGCAAGTTATACCTGACAGTGTCCTGGATCAGACATTGTCAGATTTATTAGCTTTGAGTGAAAAGAGTTTTCTAAGCAGGTTGCAGAGAGAAACGAGGATTGCTCTCGGAGAGCGCGCGGAGCCTCCCGGAAGTGATCTGGTTCCTGCTCCATCAGTCTCTAGGCTATTGTCACTTCTAAATGAAATATTGTCCGTCGCCAGTATAGCTGAAGACAGGGAAAAAGATATGTTACAGGTATATTTAGCAACAAAAATCATTTTTGTGTTGTGGAAAAAATATTTTTTATTTTATAATTGACAGATTGTGTCATGTATCATTGATCCGTTACTTCAAGAAGTTAATGAAACAGCGTCTAGATTGCCAACCGTGGATATGGCTGTTTATCTTCTCAATTGTATGCATCAGATACAATCGACGCTAGCATTATACGAGTATATGGACCAGAGATTAGAAAGGCTACAGGTGATTGGTTAGTTTATACGTACTGGAGTTGGATGTAATAGACTGAAACTAAACAAGTAACGAAATGCTCTCTTATTTGCAAAGCAATATAAAAATAAAGGTAGAAAAGAAAATCAGTCTTAACACAAATAAGTATGTTTGAAAATTTATAATCAACTTATTTTTGTAGAACTTGAAAAAAATTTAAATTTATACTCATTCTTGCTTGTTAAGATCCAATTTTCTGTTTTTATTTCAACTCGACTTCATCATACATGATTGAAGATTGTAATTTTTATTTGACGCATGCTTATGCATACTCTATGGTAACTGTCTTAGCAAAAATACTGTCGATGATTTGTCATTGCTTTTTGAGAGATGGTGATCAATTAAAAATTTGATATTGTCCTGAGTATATTTGAACCCAGATCTTTGGCACAAAAAGCAACTCTTATCTCACAATCACCACAAGTTAGGGCCCAAGCACAAACTTTTACGTATAAAAGAATTAACTAATCAGAGATCTTCATTTCTATCCTAGGGAGGGAAATAGATGATTGATTGATTAATTCTCATATGCGTCATGCACTATGCGTTATGCAAAAGTCTGTGCTCCCTTACCACAATCTCCCTTTTTATATTAAACTAGAATTATTTCTACTGCTTCATTCTAGTTTTAAATTTTGATGACATTGCAATCAGTTGTAATATTCTAGGCACAATCGGACGCGCAAATCGATACGCTTACATCGGAGCAGGCTAGTTCTTTAGTAGCACATTTAAATCTTGGTTCAATTTACACCATTCTGCAAGGACGCGATCAGGGACCACTTTCGTCTATACCTGGCATGGATGCCCTCAGTGTGAAAGAATTCACTGTAAGTGATTCGTTTGCAAATATTACACACACACACACACACACACACACACACACACACAAAGTTAGCAAAAAAATATTGTGATCCGCTTATTCTTTACAGAATAAATTGGAGGCATTTCTCATGATGCCGGATGTCCTGCTGCTACCACAAATAAGTTTATTACAGAGTAATAATCATCGCATGATTACTCAAAAACGATCGTTCGAAGTAATCGGAGCTATATATAGGCAGTTGTACGACGCCTGCCATGATCCAAAAAATTTATATCAAAATGCTAGCGGTCTCTTTTCTAGAACACCCGAGAATCTTCTTCAGACATTAATTTCTTAATAATTGTATCTATACTTTTTAAGGTCTCGTATATTATCTATTATATATATGTACATATTTAAGTGATAATGAAGAAGTGCAAAATTGAATATGCTTGATTCTTTATAAACATGAAGTATGTTAAACTTAAATATTTTCGACTTTTGCAATGTACTCACCTTTTTTAAACTGTGAATTTATACAATTATTTCATTATATAATATTATAATTTAGATTAATATTAACATTCATATTAAACTAACTGTAAAACGAATTTCAAATTTAATATAAATAATGCTATTTAAAATTATTTTTTAATGTAATCTTAAAATAACTTTTAACTGAGTTAATTTTTTCAGAGAGAGATTTACGTAACTTTTAAATTAATTTCATAAACCATTAATTTTAATTTAATTTAAAAAAAGCATTAAATTGCCCAATCCTATTAAAACGAAACGTTTTCCCTAGTGAAGCAGTGTCCCGCCAATGCTCGCGATTGGCACGCGATTCTGGAGCGCAGGTAACGGCGAACGGCGATTGGCCACGCGAGCTCGCGTCGGCCGCGACGATGAAGGATCGGCGCACGCGCCCCGCGCGGCGATTGGCCCGGCGTTTTCAGTCATTTTCATTTTCAGTCAGTCGCTGGTCCGGTGCGGTGGAATGTGGTCGCGTCTGCATTTCGTGCTCGCGAGCGCCGCGCGTCTCTCATTCATCCGCCTGTGTGGTAGTGCGCGACTCGCTGTGCGCGCGACCGAATTCCATCGTTGATCGGCAGGCAGCGGCGGTGATCTCACGTCGATCGTTTCGTCTCGGAGTATTCGCGCGGGTTTCGAGTGTGTGTCCGCCGCTTGACGTGAGGGTGGGCGACGTGAGATGCGGCGCCGTACGGCGGCGGCGGCGGCGGCGGCGCCGACGCGACGCGACGCACGCAGCGCGATATAATTCCCAGCCGCGGGATCAAGCGCGGCTATGGACCTCTCCCGCCCCGTCGGCCCGACGACGCACCAGGATAAAGGACGGATGGAAAGCGGCGGTAATAGTGAGTGAGTGAGTGGAAGATCGTTGCTGATCGAGTGCAGGAGCAAGATGGCGGAATCGAGCTATTATCAGGTGAGTCCCGCTGCGAGCGAGTCACTCTGTCCGTCCACTCCTCCGAGTGCGCTCTCCATCTCTCTACGCTCTCTTTGCGAACTGGTGCGCGTGCCCGACCCTGGTGCGCGACGCGCGTTACCCGTTGACGCCATGGCCGGCGTGCGCCTCTCCTAGGGGAGTCGGAAACCCCGTTCCCCGTTGGCTCCCACTTTCCGTTCTCGCTTACTCCGCGACGCACATGCACACTTGTATGCCCCGGGGCGAAGCGGGCTTTCTTCCCATCGACGTCCGGAGAAACGACCGTCGCTCTGTGGATTTTCGTGCGGATCGCGACGAGCTCTCTCAGTCGGCGGCAAACCAGGCGTGACGGACCGCGCGTACACGTATATATATATACACGCACACACACACATACATACATATCTGATGTGCATCCGATTTCCTTGCTCGGGCCAGCCCCTCTCTCCTCCTGACCGTTAGGGTTAATTGACTCTGCTCGCTGTTCCCTTCGAGATTACGTTGCCACCTGCGTGGACGCGGGGAGAAAATCCAATTAACGAGGATTGTGACCCAGCACCCATCCACCCACCCCCGGTCGCCAAGTTGCGGTTTTTTTCGGCTTGGCTTATTTCACTTGACCACTTCGCGCTAATCCCTGGGTTATGTGCGCTTACTCCATGTAGATCGGAGATTAGCCGCGGCTGATCCAGACCCAGGTCTAATCGTCACTGATTCGCACTGATCGGAGTTCGGAAGTGAATTTTATCGCGAGTGTCGAGTTTCATAATATTTCGCCCTGAGCTTGCTGCTTTCCACTACTCACGTAGGATTGTCGAGCATTTTTGCAGCGGCAGGATTTCGGCTCGTGACTGATGATACCGGTCGTCTCTCGCTTCTCTCCGATCGTTGTCGTTCCTAACTCGACGGAGACGACGAGGTGGCCGGTCGGCGCCGAGCGTCGGTGTAACCGGTCCCGACTGACTTTTCGCACCGGTCGCTTCCTCCTCGCACCCCAACACCTGCTCATCCCGCGAGAAGGAGGCACGCGGGAACGGAACGCGTTCCAGGAGCACGTTTGGCCGCGAGTGGCTCGCCGAGTGGCTTGCGCGTGATCGGGCACGTTTTACTTTAAATCCGCTTGCCGATCGTCAAATCGGGAGATCATGGAGTCGAAAACCTTAATGCGTAATCGCGAGTTACACTTGTGTCCATTTATAACAGTATAGAATTATTTTATTTCTTTCCAGATTTTATATTTATATATGCATAAAATAAGTAACCGTGTTATTTTAATTAATATTTTTGCCTTTTACTTCACATTCGTGCGTATACAAAGAGTAAAAACGTCGTTTCAATAATATACATAATTGTACAGTTGTATACCTAAGGGCCGGTTTGTTCCAATTTCTAGGTAAATTTACCTATCAGGTAAGTGTGTGTCTGTTTTTATTTATTTGAGAAGAAAGTGAAGATAGATACATGCTTTCCTGATAGATAAATTTACCTAGAAGTTGGAACAACCGGCCCTAAATATTAAAGAAGTATATCAGGATTTGTTCAAATTTTTTAGAGATTTTTTACCAAAAATCTTTTGAAACAACTATTTATCAGTGACTCAGGTAGTCTGAATAAATAGTGAGAAACAGGATAATCTGCGGAGGATTAATTTGAAATTTTTTTTTTGCAGTTCTTTCTCTATGAGGTTCAGAAAAAAATAAAAGGTGATGGGAGTTATAGTTGAGCGAGGTTTAGTAAAAGTAAAAAAGGTTTGAAATGGACGAAAAGTAAGGTAAATTTTGACTCGTTAATATAGAAAGTAAAGTTAGTCTATTACATTGATAGAAATGGGTCATAAAGATTTCTGATCTTGAAAGATTAATTCTGGTTTTAAGCCATCGGCACTTTCACCATTCTCGAATTTTGAAGCGAATAGAATACCGAAATGAATGATGTTATGGAGAATAATGTTCAATATTTTTGCTATCACATTCATTTCATCTCTTTTCTTGAGATTTAATTTTACGTGAAAATAAAACATAAAATTGATAATTTGTCGTTGTTTCTCGTTGAGCTTTATGCTAAATAAAACCTTAGAAAACTAAATAAATAAGAAAAATAAAGCTGGAGTTCTTTGAGAGGGAGATTGAAAGAGTTTTATAGGAAAAAAAAGAATATATTGAATATATTGAAAGTAGAGAGGATTGGTAACTTCGCTTTGATGTTGTGGAGATTTTGTTTTTGCTGTATTCGACAAACCTTTGAAAATTAACCTAGGAATAATAAATGCCTTAATTAGACTTAAGATTGAGATTGGAGTTGGAATTTAATGAATCAAAAGAAAGAAAACTAATTAAATTTCAAATTTAGTGAACTTTGGTTTGATTGATCAAATTCCAATCTTAATTTCAATTACTAGTCTGATCACGGATTAACAGATTAATTTTATACAGGAAATGGACGAAATAATGTAAAGAAATGCACTATTTTTTATTAATAAGAGATTTATACATTATTTTTATTTTTATAGGTGTAATATGGATTTTATTGTTGTTTGGGATAATCATACAGTGCTTGAAGGACCAATAGAATGCTGTATTCTCTTAGTTGAATATTTTTCAATTAATTATATAAATAATATTAGAAAAAAAAACGCCTCAAACACACACACACACACACACACAATTTCTCAAAATTGTGTATCTTTTATTTTTTCAAAACTAACGTTTTTCTTACCTGATCTGATTTGTAATCTAAAATAACTCATCATTGCGAACAGTTTTGAAAGACAGAGTAAAAAAAACATTTTTTCTGTCATCCCTTGAAAAGTATTATGCTAGAAATATGGCACAGCATTGCACTGATGACTATTTGAATATTGTATGACCATTAAAAAATAAAATCTATTAAAATCAAATAATAGGACATTTTGTTTTACCAATAAAATAAGTACTGTACTTTTCGGGAGTTCACGTTATTTTGTCAATCTTTTGTACATCGAATTTTACAACGATTTAGCTTCCAAATTAAAACTACGGTTTTGATCATAATGCACCGCCAATAGTTCCATAATGAATCAGTAATGTAGCGCTATCTCGGTCGTTAGGATTTTCTAAATTTGGCGTTGCGTGATGGTGCGGCTCGCCTGGGAGGCTCGCGGCATCGGTGAAAACGATTCTCGTGCTGCTTTCACAATTTTTCCAATCTTTTCGTGCGAAAAGAGGAGATTCCTCTGACGTCTGTTGACCTTCCAGGAGGGGGATTATGCCGTACAGCGGCGCAAATATTGGCGGAATGCATGAAAATAGATCATGCGTCAGGCTGTCGGCCATGCATACGTTTTCGCACGCACGACGAAAGGCAAATTAACAATAAGATATTATTCCCGAAGGTAGAAATCTCCACGGGGGTTTCTTACGTCCATGGAAAACATTTTGGCGTGAGGAGAATTTACGTAACTTACGTACGATCGCGAATTGTGAATGATACATATAATTTCGTGCGGTAATTTTGGTTAAATGGTCCAGTAACTGTTTCGACAGACTTGAATCGAATACCTTGTGACGCTCGTTTACACATCGCGTAATTACAATGCAGTCACACATGTGCGTACAAACTCACAGATAATTTTCTCAAAGTAAATAGAATTTGTCCAAGTCTCAACTTGAAAATATAAATATAAGGAAACTATATACAGAAATTTATTGATACATGACCGTGCATTATGTATCCATTTCACATGTGATTGTTTATTTAAAAATATATATTTACATATTATATAATATATTTTTAAAAAATTTATCATATGAGGTCGTATGACACCGAGTATTTGGCTTGATGTTTGGTAGGTTTTTCTTTTTTTTTGTTTTTTTGTTGAAGATACCTTCATATTCGCATTTGTATTGCAAGGAAACGATAACGTTCACATTTTATAGTTGAGTAACGCTGTTATCGGCGAGGCTGAGATAAGAGATAACGGCGTTGTCGGCGCTGTTTTCTTCTTCTTCTTCTTCCTCTTCTGGTCAGTTCCACTTCTCAATTTCGAGGAGCGTGTCGCGCGCTCCGCGTGCGTACGATCGAGTTTTACAGTTACGTCGCCGTGTAACAACAGGCGACAGTGCGCGCGGAATCGCGCGGAAATCGCACGAGGCGCGGACGTGATATCGTAGATTTTCGCTGCAACAGGTGGCTGACGTTTACCTGGGCCGCGCGCTTGCAGCCCATTCCCTTCCCCCCGCACCCTCCACCCATCCGAGATTACCTCTCTTCTGTGACAGTGATTCAGCAGTGATTAATCGGCGACGGTAACTCGTTTGTTTGTTGCTCGGTGCGAATCTTAATCACGAGCCATTAGACGTTTCGTTCGCCGATGTTGAGTCTCGCGCGAACAGATATACAGGACAGATATACGCATACGTGACGTGGGGGAACAAAAGAAGAGGTATACCTTGGCCGTTTCGCTCGGCTTGGTCGGGGAGCTGTTTTGACCAGGGAGGAAGGATGTCGTTTATCGGGACGGACGGCAAGAAGAAGAGTTGGGTTGCGTGCATCCCATTAACCAAAGTGACCAGCTCCAGATGCCTTTGGAATTGCGTGGCGCCGTGCGCGGTACGTTTTTCCGCCGGCGAAACGCCGGCTCTCGGATCAATTCTTTTTCGGATGGGGGATTTCGATTTGCTCGCGTGAGATAGTTTAACCTACTCGCGAGGGCGCACGCGAGGGCTTACTGCGCGCTAATACTCGAATTAGATCACTGATACGGCCGTTGGAAGAAGTTTGATCGAACGACCCGCGGACGTTTCCATGGGCGAGGCAATCGTATCGCGCCGCGCCGACTGACAACTTAACCGACGTCCATTCATCACGACGGATGATGCTGTTCCGATGAGCCCGACGCCAAAGAGAGAGATAGGGATAGATAGATTAGATAGATAGAGGGAGAGAGACCGCGGGAGTCGATACTTTCTCCCGCTCCCGTGTTTGCCTAGCGTCTATATCCGTATCTCACACGCAGGAGTAGGCCACGGTGTACGCGCCAGACGATTTCCTGTTAGGAGATATATTCCGCGAGATGTTTTCCCTTTGGCACGACGATAACCCCCTCACCGATCGATCGTCGATATTTACCGTGCAATTTCCGGCCCCCGTGTTATCTCAATCCTGCGGCCGAACGCTAACGCGGGAGATCGCATTGCCATTATTATTATTTTATATGAAGATTAACGCGGGGCTCGCGCGTAATGCCGAAAGATTATACACGCTCGGCGCGCGGAAATGAGCGCCCAGCGCGCGGTACCATATCGATTATTAATTGATACGAATCTCGGCGCGCGAGGATGGGAAGAAAAAGGGGATTAAGTGCATGCAGAGATACAGCGCTTCGCGCGTGTATAAAAGCGGAAATTACAAGCGGAATGCAAAAGAAAGAAAGTCTCGTTTTAATTAGAATGAGAGAGAAAGAGAGAGAGAGAGAGTTTAATTAGAGAGTGATTGATCATCCGATGGACTGCCCGTCTCCTTATTGCGCGTTCTCTCCCCTCGCCCCGAGCCTCTCGCTTCCCGATCGGCCGTCAATAATCAAGATCGAACTTTGTATCTGTTTCAGGGCGATTACATCAAGTACCCGGCTCTTTACGAACTGTCGAGCAAGTATGGAGTGGCTGGCAGTGACCAGGTGCCCTTGCCGGCCCGTCTCGACGTGCTGCGGGAGCACATACGACGAGAAATACGCAAGGTATGTCGAGTTTTGTTCGCTTATCCTTCGACGACTGCAGAAGCTTCTGCGAAGCTCTTTTTTTCTTCTGTCTGTGTGTACACACGGTAGCAGCAGCAGCAGCAGCAGCACTCTGCGTTTCGTTCGTTCTATCTCCCTCTCCGTTCTGTACCGTTCTCTTTTCTTCTCCAATAATAATCAGTGTCTAATGTGTTTTTTTTTCTTCGATGCGAAGAAATTAATATCCCCTTGGTTCTCCGGCTACCTTTTTTGTTTCGACTGCTGAATATCCTAGGATAGATGAGAGGCTATCTACCGCAGTGGTGCAAGGATTAAATGTATCCTTAGATGAGGCTAATTTAAGATGATTCCATGATCTCGGTAGAGATTTGCAATTGCATCCCTTGTACTCAGATTGCGAGACCGGGTGCATTTGCGGAGATCATGCGTGGTTATATAATTTTTTTCGTGTATACCTATATATACCTTAATGAATATCCGACGTCTCCGAACGGTAATAAGCGATCGATGATCTATGATTTCCGGAGACGCGCCGGATATCGCGTTCTAAATCACGTTTGCGAATGAAAACTTGAGGGTGGTCCGTACATTTCTGCAACTGCGCGCGCGTAGAAACAAGTTTTGCTATATGGCAGCGCGTCTTTCTTCTTTGTCTCTTTTGTCTTTCTCCTGTTTTATCTCTCGGTACTTACTAAGCGTCTTTGCAAGACGCTCGTCTAACGTTGCCTGATTGCTGCCTACCGCTAATAGATCCACTGCGAAACAGAACCGCGCGTATAATAGTATATAATGCGATAGGTTTCTTAACGCGGCACATTTTCATAAACGCTTGTTACCTAGAGCATTTGCTGCAAACGGTGAGTCAGTCAACTGCACCGCAGAATAGGTTGCATGCATACAGAAAAATATTATTCTTATGCTAAGAAAGCAGTTATTCATTTTTTAGTTTTCCTCTTTTAAGTTACGGTTACCTTTGCAAAGAATATATATCTTCTTGATAAGCCTTAAAATACATTCGTCATTTACTTGAAACAAGTAATATTTATTTAAAATAAATTTCTGTGTATACACACGCAGACAAATATGTACTTGAATTAAATAAATATTTGACAAATGATAATTTATGAGTTTATATATCCGCAAATCTATCGTAAGTTCATCATAAGCATCAAATTTATTCAAAATATATTTTGACTCGTAGTAATTTAATACTTTAATTAAGCATATCAAGTTAAAATAAAAATTTTATTTTATTCAATTTTATTTATTATTTTAGTTTTTCTTCGAATTTATAATATTCTTTGAAAAAGTATCAATTTTTTTTCTACGACAATGAGTTTTCTATAAAAGATAAGTACATTTTAAAACTATCTGGGCCGGTTGTTCCAACTTCTTTGGAAGTAAATTTACCTATCAAGTAAGCATGTGTCTATCGTCATTTTTTTTAAATAAAGAGAGACATATTTATCTGCTGGGTATGTTTAACAAGAAGTTGGAACAACCGACCTTTAATTATCAAAAACATTTTTTTTGCTACCTGTGCGCCGAAAGTGGTTCTTTTTTTACCTGTTAATTCACACCCAAGGACCAATATATCGATGCACAGGTAACAAAAAAATCGTGACACGTTTGGATCAGTTATTGCCAACACGTGCACAAAAGACAATTTGACGCTTTTGTTACATAATGTACTATTAAAAATGATGAAAACCGTTACTTATTGGAAGAAAATAGTAAACTTTTTCTTCATAGCGTCTTAGAAAGCTAAGGTATTTTCAAATAAACATTCCTTAATTCTTTGTCGAAGTATCTTTTTTTGAACGAGGTTGTTTGTCAGATTTAATATTGACGAAATGTTGGACCGAGTTGTTCATATACCGAGAAAAAAAATTGTTGTAGTGTAACCATAATATCGCACTATTACAGTCACTATTTATAATTAATTTTAAATTTAACTAAATTAATATTATATTTTATTACATTTTTAAATTATTATAGTATATTTTTATTTTATAATATAAATTATAATTTGTTTTAACTATAATAAAGTTCTTGTAATCATAATATATTTGTACAACTTATGATATGGTTGCCATAACCAAAATGGAGATTCTAATATAATAAATTATAGCAATAGAACAATCACTATAAACATTCACATATAGTTATTATTATTAATATTATAATAATAATTACTTTAAAAATGATATTCCTCGCTATAACTATTTTACTATGTAATTATAGTCGCAAATTATATCACACATTTTTTTCTCATTGTAAAAATTCTCAACACGCCCTAGATCGAAAAGTAAAAATAATGTCTGATGATTCATTGCAAAAATTCGCAGCGACCATGCATTAATGCTCTGTAATAGAATACCGAAGGATACATCGAAAGGTATCATTGGGCACGTGAGTGATTTTACGTCTCATTTGCCGTATGGAGGAGCGGCACGATCGAGCGGTGGATGTACTTTAAGCAGGCGACTGGCAGACTCTAATAAATACAATAAAATTTAATGAAGACAAGACACCGTTTTCGTTGGAAATGCCGTAAGGGAATGCCGAATTAGAATGAATTTGACGTTCTGTTTTTTTTTTCGCAGGAGCTGAAAATAAAGGCCGGGGCGGAGAAGCTGAGGGAAGTCGCGACAGATCGCAAGTCGCTCTCAGATGTTGCGACGATCGTGAAGAAGGCGAACAGCAAGCTGAACGAGCTCCATGCGGAGCTCCAGCAGCTCGAGAGTCAAATTATCCTGACGCAGGGCCAGCCTCCGTCGCCGCAGCAGAATCACTCGAATGGTCAAGGTTGGTAAAGCGGAGCCGCACGCGGCGCGCGTTACGCGATATCATCTTCGTGTTCGCCATACAATTCTCCGCGCGTAGCATTGACCGAGCGAGAATAAAGCGGTCCGCCACGCGCTCTTAAACGGGTTTTATGTAACGAACGTCCCGCGTCGGACGCAATACCCGGGACAGCCACTAAAGATCCCCGATATCGGAACGCTCAGTGGAAAACAGGCTAATATAAGCGGGGAGAAATTGACGTTTTCTTGTATGCGTTGCACGCATGGTTTAACAAGCATTATGAGTCATCGTGGAGGGCGGACAATTACGAGTAATTAAAGCGCGCGAACAATTAATAATCGAAGTGTGCATCGATAAGCATCGAGTATCGAGCGATTCGAGGAACTCTTTCATGAGATTATCACCATCGCGAAAGCGTTCCCGTTAAATTTCGCGATAATCTCACGTGTTTTGCACGCAGCGGTTTATTATTGTCCCGCTTATCCTTTGGTTTTACGTATCGATGCATTGCGATAATAGTTAATGTTCCGGCATGCCAGCTCCCCGCCGCGTTAACGACCGTTTCGTGTTGTTAACGAGGGGGCACTTAATAACTCCACCCGCTAACGAGGCGTTGAGACGACGGTCTTCGCGTTTATAAAGCCCGTCTGAGCATACCGCTGCTAGCTGCTAGCCTTACGTCGCCATTAGCGCTGACAAATCGAGCGTATCTCTTTAACGCAGCGACGTTTCTGACTCATCGATCGATATATACATATCGCTGTGCATCCGATATGATGTATCCAAACGCTCAAGTTGAAAAGATAGCAGCCAATAAAATAAATAGAGTGTAAGTTGTATCAATATTGAATCTAAACTATCTAACTTAAAAAGACAGCACGATCGATGCGATAAATGCAGCGTATATTTATCCTTTTCACTGTTGATCGATTGATCAGTCATGGAAAACAATACGTTCCAAAATAACGGGCTATTAATATCGCGTTAACACTGTCGCTCTTCCGTAACATTGGCTCTGTGTTCCTGTTAGCCGCGTATGATTCGGTTTAGCTTCTATACGATGTTAAAAACTGCACTCAATTCGACGAGTTACCGCCAGTTTTGACGAGGCCACAAAGGGATGATGATAGTCATCTGCCTTTGCATCTGCGTGTCGAAATTATTCTTTCTCTCAGCTTGAAATCTCTCTTCGTTTATGCGGGATATAAATTAAGAATAATTGACAAAATTTTTTTTATAAAGGTCGTGGTCCTTTCTCGGTATACTGACAGTATCGCGTTTCATATTCTACGAGTTTTTTTGCCAAATTAATAACGAAAGTGATTGCTATCAGAGAAAACCTGTAATTTTCAGGGAATAATAATAATTTTTTTATTCTTGAAAATTAGGAATTTTTATGGGATTTTGTTGTTACTCGGAAAAAATTTGGAAATTTTATTTTTAAATTTAAATTCTCTTTTTAAAAATAAAATTATTTCTTTGATTATTTTTTTCTGAATAACGTAAAATTGATTAGCAATAAACATGACACAGACATTTTCGTACATTATCGTGTGAATCACGAGGTATAAAAGAATCAGTCACAATAGATGGTTCTATGTTAGCGTTACGTGTTTAATTACCTTTCGAATTTTGTACTTCCGGTAAGGTAGATCCGTATCTTGCCGGAGAGATCGTCACATGTCACATCATTTCTTTTCGTACTTTTTAAAATTTAATATTTAAAACTTAAATGACTTTTTGTAATTGTTTGATTGAGGAACATTATAAAAGGTATAATAAAATTAATTTATTGTAAAGCTGCATTAACAAATTTTGTAATCTTGCCTGGAATTTTGAATAAAATTTCTAGAAAATCCGGGAATTTTGGGAAATTTCTTTTACAAAATTTAATTAAATTGAAACTTTGATAATTGAAATTCAATCGTATTGATTTTTTTTTAGTATTGTTTAGACGAATGCTCGGTATTAACGTCTGAATATTCTCAGACGTGGGAATTGATTCGACAAAGAAAAATTTTGGCGTCGCGAGTCCGCAACTAGTATGGCGGGCTCTTATACGACCGTGTAACGCGATTATTAGGCTAATCTAGTACGTTACTCCCGGGCAAAACATTGTTTGGCTCTTGAAGAGCATTTTTTCGCTGTGTTACGAGTGGCCACTTCGTTATGCGCCGCGTGATACGTTGTACAGAGGAACTACAGTCTTACGCTCGCACTGAATTGACGGTAAGTGGTAGTGGCTATTTATACCTTGGACCGCGAGACGCTCTCTATCCACTCCAGTTAAGTCAGTCATCATCATACTCGGTCTCGGGTCCAGGAACCTGCCTCGGGGGTGCCTCCTTCAGTTTCCCCTGTGCGATAGAGACTCATGCCATTCAGTGCACGATCCCAAAACTTGTACCGCGTTTCTTCAGTTACTATTATTGCTAATTATTGACGCTCTACAATTGCGAGAGAAACAACGGAAAGACATTCAAATTCGTCAAAGAAAGTTTAAACAATCTCTACCCCCAATCGCATTACTGTCTCCGAAAAGAAAAAAAAAGTTGATTCTCAAAGTTTACTCAAAAAACGACTGATCCTCTCTCGATTCGGCGCGTGGCGATATAGTTTCGGTGTATAGCTCGCGGAGAAAGTCCACGCTCTTCTCTCTCCTCGCGAGGAGACGGCGGCGGGCGGTGCGAGGCTGCAGACGCTAACGGCGACGATAACGCTCGTTCACTTTCCAGTTCCGCCGAGACATGCCGCTCTCCCGTTGCGTGCAACGGCGAAAACGTACGAACACGTGTGCACGCGTGTATATACGTAGACGCGAGACGATCGAGAGCGCATTACGAAAGAGGCGATCGCGATCGTGGAGCGATCGCGCGGAGTACCGTTACACGTGCGTACGTAGGCCCCGAGGCGCTTCCCCTCCTTCCTTCCTCCTCCTCTCCCCCCCTCCCCTCTCACCTCGTGCTTCTCCCTGTATATCCAGATCGCGTTACGGCCAAACCGAACCCACGCTTTCGCATTCCATCGTCGGCGCTCTCGGGGAAGCCCTCTTCTCCGATCCTCCTCTTCCTTCGCCCGTCTGCCTGCTTGACTGCCTGACCGGCCGGCCAGGCTCTCGATCTTTGTAAACTACCTGTTCGGGTCCCGATTTAAGATCCCGCGACAGCCGAAAAATCACGACCATGCGCGCGGCCAGAGGCATGAAACTCGGCGGAATTCCGTGAGGGAATGATCATAGTCGAGATTATTTCGAGAGACTGCGGCCCATGAGCTGCGCTCTCGAAGCTTATATACGTACTTGTGTAAAAACCGCAGCGAGTTTAGCGAATCGCTGAGAATTGTGTGAAAGTATATGTTTTAAAGGAACGTTAAGAGCGTGTTTTACAATCTCTCGCGCCGCAGCAATTGGCGCGGACCGCTCTAATTATCGGTTATCTTCCCGGTGAGGAAATCCCCGAATGAATCACGATACGCCTGGCGCGCTGTTCGGCCGCGGAAATTCCGCTAGATTTTATGAGGCGAGTTAATTATAAAAGGCTTACTGATCGCAGGATACGGTATGAATTTATGAAGTGCACTTTATCGAACGTGTGCACGTTCGTACGTAACGCGGTAACGGGTATAGGGGCCGGGGCATTTACGAGTTAATAAATTTTAAGTGGCCGCATGGCCGTTCGTAACTAAATAAGTCACTTGGGTTGCCGTTCGAAGCGCCGGAAATAATGCGCCTGTAAGACGCATCGCGCAAACGTTGAAACTTTTTACAATGTTCGCGACTGAAATATTTGCAGGCTTCCGAGACGTGGAATCCCTCTCGTTGACTTATTCATCGGTGACGTAACCAGCAACGCAAGGATTTGCCGAACATGTTTAATTTATAAGAGAATATTATACACATACGTAAAATGTACTCGTGCCGTTAAAATCGGACGTTCCGTATGTAGCTACCTAAATACAGTGGACTCAATACATTCCGTAACACACACGGCCTGCCCCTCCGGATGCACGTAATACCCCGTGCTGCACAGTGTACCGCATTGCGCTTCCGTGTAAGCGGAGCGAATGGTATCGAGGCTCGTTATCAGGCCTCATCAGCGCTCGTAAAACTTCTTAATCGAGCCGAGCGGCTGTTCCCTTTTCGCCGAATGACTCTTTCAGCGCACCTTTCGCGATCTTTATTGCATCCAGACGTCGCATTTACGATCTTAATGTTTGTTCGACGTTCGAAGGTCCCCGCTGCGATATGTTACATTTAATTATTTCGTATCGCAGGGAGTGTATGCTGACCTTAGAAAGTCGCGCGATATCGCACGCGCGAAATCTAAAAACATTTCAGAATTTTATTATTTCCCCGGTCTACGTAATTACGTGATTCCGGGAGATGTTATCGTTACAAATCTGGGCGGTATATCTACCGTGGCGACTGGTGCTCGAGAGATTACGGTGCGAGACGATAAACCTCGTGCAGAGATACAAACATATTGTAACTCGTCCAATCGTTGTATAATACGTCGGCGCTATCTAACGCGGACTTTCCTCTCGTTCGCGCTCGCGTGCAATACGCTCGCCGCGGATGGCAATTGACGCCTACGATCATTCGATAATTGTGGATAACCGATAGGTTCCGGTAGTCTCCGTGTCAAGGATATGAAGCACCCGCGACGAGCGGAGTCTTGTTCTCGCAAATAATTATCTAATTCATTTCTGTACAGTCTCTCGGGAGATACTGTGCGCCACGACTGCGTGCGCGTCGCTGTTTCAGCGTTGTATTACTCGACGCGAATGCGATTTTAAGTGATTTTCGCTGGCAACAACTGCCGCACAGCATTATTGCTTTTTTAACGCTGCACTTTCTATCAGACCGGTCCCGCGATTTTCTTGATCGGCGCTACCAACCGGTGACTCTATGTTAATAACTTAACTGCTACTTTGCCGAACGCCCGAGGGATACTCGCCGTAGGTTTTTCGAGGCGTATGTTAATTTCTCGGTACGCTTTTGCCGTTTATGCTAATCATCGCCTTAAGCGTGTTTATGGCAAAGTTTGCCTGATACGTGATAAAAAATTGCACCAAAAGTTACCTGGACATCGATGTTTTTTTTCTTTTTAAACATTATAAGGTGTTAAATCCTGTATTCTGCTTACATTTTATACTATTTTGAAATATAATTGTTATTAAAAATCTTTCCAACTCGATTGTTGGTAAAAAAAGAAAAGAAATATTGATTGATTTTCAATGAATTGCATCTTGAATCTTAAGAAACAATATGTCATCTTCGAAAAGTATTATTTTGACAATTACAATCTATTTGGTGGAATTTTAATATTTTCTAAACGAGTTTTAGAATCCACACACACCGAAAAATTCTTTTTAGTAACGATTATTTTTAACAAAGAATATTTTTTTAATAGTCTTAAAATATTCTTAAGACAAATTTTGGAAAAATTTATTATTTGTATTAAAAAAAAGCATTTATACATTTTGGAAGAATTTTATAACTCTGATTGAAGTAAAGTCCAAATAATAAGCAAATTAAATTTTTGTTTTAACTCAATATTTTATTAAAAAATATTAGGATTTAGAATAAATTTGATCCTTGTGATAAAATGATACATTTGAATGTAAAAGTTAAGAAATATTTGAAACAAGCAATATTGACTTAAATATAAATATCGTGTGCACGATATGTTGAGAAATTCTGATAAATTAAATGTAAAATAAAAATTTAGAGATACAGAGTATCGATATTTTTGTTGATTTTATTAGACAGAAATTGATAATAATTCTTTTAATTGAGATCGAATCGTAATGCTCTTTAATAAAGCTCTCGAGGTGTTATCTAGAATTCTATTGAGAGACTGTCGGATATCCGAGAAAAAATATTTCAGCCATGGAGCTTTACAGAGATCGCGTTGCGTCCACTTGACGCAAGCGTTTGTTACTACATGACGAGATGTTAGGAGCGCGTATGCACGATGCCGCTCGATGCTGATGCTGGGTTTAGATATATAAATAAAATGCCTCGCACTCTCTCGCCTCTCTCGCAAAGTTACGGTAATTATTTTAATCAATGCCATAATAAGGATGTTGCCGACAACCATTGCGCACGAACAATTGCTTCTTCCATACATTTAACGAACTGTACAAGAGCTCTCCCTGCCTAATGCGTTCATACTTTATGAACTATCATCGCTAACTCACGCTCGTGTAGATGGAACAGCTTTGACGCGAGTAGAGTTATGAATGGAATGGAGAGACGAGACGACAAAACCGGCACGCATCGCGCGATGGCATTAATGCAAATTGCGGTTGCGTATTATAGAACCATCAAGGAATTACCGTGTATGTAATTTCTACGCCTGTTGGAAGATTATTACGCGAATTTTTGGTCTGCGGTTTCCCGCATTAAGATTGAAAAGGGAAGAAGGGGAGAGAAATTTTACGTGCTTTCCGACGTATATCTCGAAATTCGAGGGATATTAAATGTCCCTTGTCTAAGCACACAAGGTGGTCAATTTGGTTACATATCGGCCCGATACGTTTTGCATAACCATTTCGCGCGGTCGCCGCTCTGTTCTTTTCTCCTTTCGCTGCGAGCAAAAGGCAGAGAGCAATTATATCCGCTCCTCGAGAGCGCACGCACTCTCCCTACCGAAAGGGTTGCGTGCGCCGCGCCCGCCCGGCGAGTTCATTGAACCGGCGAGAGTGACTGCGAATAGCCGCAGCCACCTTGCCCACTTTACACAATCACCCTTCCGTTCTTGCTTCTTTTTTTCTCTTTCTAAATGCTCGTCGATAATCTCTCGATTTGTTTGCCGAAGAGGAGAAAGGGGGCGGTTTGAGAGAGAAACGGGAGAGCGGGGGCGGAAGGGCGGATGGATTCAGGAAGGGTGGGTGCGGAATGGATAGGTGCAATTGTTGGCGGTATCAAAAACAAGGAAAGCCTTTGTCGCCGGGTCTCCGCATGCGATGTGACGGGCAAGGGCAGGAGCGCGAAATATAATGGGGCACGTGTTCGGTCGAGCTGCGCTAATGACACGGTTTCGCAGAGCCCTCGATGCCGCATTGTCCCCGCAAACTCTTTTATGCCGCCTCCGTGCGCCTCCTCCCGCCGCCGTCGTTTTCGCCGCATTGTAAAAGCCTTGGTATTTGCACTCGGCGACTCTGTGTTTCTCTCGATTTTCTCGTTATATCTACCTGTGCGCGATACCCCGGGAATAATACCCGTCCTGCGATTGTTCGAGAGGTCTGTCGATGCCCGAGCATCGATAAGATCTACCTCTTGAGAATTAATTAAATTCTTTGCGGTTGACTGTAAAATTAAATCCTTGCAGATTGGATTCTTTCCCGACAAGTGTACTTTATAAAAAAAAAAAAAAGAGAGAGAAATCTATCCGCTAAATGTAGAGCGTGTCGAAATAGTATGCATATTGGAAAAAAAGTTCTCTCGTGCGGCCGGTTTCGGTCTTGTTTAATTTAACACGTGTTTGCAAAACTTTCCGGGATATTTGCGATCCTTACGTTTCGTGCTGAAGGATCATAAATAACATGGCAAATATTACAGAGGCTTAGCGGTGTTTCGTGCCGACCGTTCAGGCGGCCTTCATGCGCTTCCCGAAGCTCTAAGACGACGATTAGCACACATTTTCGGCGGTTACGATGTATTTGAGGTATCACGTGAAAAATCACGCATCTGCTCGCTCCCTCGCATCGCCTTATTCGGACACGTCGAGCATACTCGTGTGCGTAGACGGCGTGTCCGTTCATTCGCGTCTCAAACGGGCACTACGCGTCGTTTATCGTGACGTGCGTGCGTGCATGCGTATGTACGTGTCACGTGTGTGCGTACACAGGGAAATCGCGGAATCGTGAAACCGTGCACGTGTTACGGTAGCTTCCCGCGTGCACCCAGTCACGAGTGCATAATGGGCATATTTCGATGGGGGAAAGGGTGTCCCACATCGCGGCACTAACGAGCTAAAATTCATACGCCGGCGAACAACGACCGACGTGTATCGGCGATCCCCCTGAAAAATCATACGGTTATAAACCCTGAAATATAACGACGTATTGTCCAAAGTAAAATAAACCGTTCGGAGAATCGACATTTCTCTTAGGAACATTCATACTGAGAGTATCTATATACCATTAATTTACATCGCAGGCGGATGCACTTGTACACACTTAAATTATTTGCGTAAGCAATCATTTATATATCCTTGAGGTGATCTGCAATTAGGCACACGTCAGACCGTGTCAGCGTACATTACAATGTACGAAATATGACAAAGAATAACGCGATACGATTACGTAAGGTACATTGATTAATGTAATTGTCGAAAGTTCCGGCGGGCAGGGAAATAACGCTCGTAATTATGACTTGCGTTTCCCACACCGTTCCGGCACGAATTATAATACATGCACGCGGTATTTTATTCGTACGCACATTGTAATATTACTAACATTGTGTATGCGTTATTGTATTATTCGTGTAAATTATGGCCACAAGTTTATTTGCGTATACGTATAACAATTCTACCGCACAGTTTTGCGTGAAAGAACGTCTGACGCAATTGTCAGATAATCCCCGTTGTATCTCGAAGACGTTTATGATAGACAGGCGGAATAAAATGCGGTGAAAAGGAAGCGATGGGAAATTCATAACGGCGCGTTCCTGAAACAAAGCGGGACATCACTTTTTTTCCACACTCCCCGTGTACTTGGCTTGAATACGTGGGAGTTAGGGCGTTTCAGCGTGTCAGTACTGGGTGATGGAAAGTGGGATCCAAGCGTGCCGTGCGATCTCGCTTGTCAAATCACGAAGATTGTTAGACATGAAAAAAACGCTGTGAGGCGGCAATTGCTTATACTACATGGAAAATCTGAACGCGACATGAAGAAAGATACCCGCGGGCTGAAGAAAGCGGTTCCGAATCGGTGCGAGACACGTTTAGAAAACACACACACACACACACACACACACATATATATTACAGGTGCGAATTATGATTTTGCACAATCACATCGAACCGAATCGAATCTCTCAAAGTACACTCGATTTTTTTTGGTTTGAATACGAATCGAATTCAAATCAAGCTTTAATTAAACTCATAATTTGAATGTAGCAAAGTATTTTTCATTAATTAAAAAGGCTACCTTTAAAATAGTCAAGAAAATACATTGTTAACTTTCTTGGAGAAAATGTGTCACTAACAAGAAATGTGCTAAGATACAAATTTTATAAGAGATATTAAACATTGAATGTTTAGGTTTTATAATTAGTATACATGTGACAGTTTTAGAAAGACTTGTAATATCATAAGAGAATTAATGTTTTATTTTACTTTTGTCAACAAAAATATTGATGCATGATAAATGCGCATATATTAAGAAGATAATTATTTAGACTCTAACAAAAAATAAGATTTTAATTACACTTTCTCAATAAATTAATAATATAAGTTAATCATAATTAATTTTTAATAAATAATACAATTATTGTTTTAGACAAAAACAATAATTATAACAAAAAATAGACAATTTTATTAGAAGGTGCACATAGATGAAAACATACAGTTTTAAATATTATATAAAATATAAAGTAAAATTAAGTAAAATTTATTAAAATGAATTAGGAAACACGAAGAAAGCGATTGATTTGAAATCAAACCTACTATGATTTGAAATTGTTGAAATTGAATTCCATTGATTTAAAAACAAACTCGAATCAAACCAGGGTTGGCAAAATTCCGATTTTTTTTTTATATAAAGTCTATGCCAGTGATAAAAACTGGTATTTTTCGGAAAAAAAACGGCAAAAATGAGCAAAAACTAGCAAAAATTGATATCGTCTATAAAAACGATACAATTACAATAAATAGAAAATCTTTTTATTCATATTTTATGAATCTTAATTCACAAGCAATGTCTTAGATATATCCTTACATTCTTAACTATGTATACATGTAATATACATAATACTCCTGTACGCAAATATCTGCAAGGAAAATGACAATATATAAAAAAGAGATATGTATTAATTAATTTTTTTAAATTTTTACATTAATTTTTTGTTTAATAAGAAAACATCATATATAATAAAAGTGGGTAATAGTAATATATTAGAAAAATGAACATAATAGCAAAAATTAAAATTTTTTACGAGTACAAATCTGGTTGATTTAATAATTTGTAACAATGATACAAAATTGTAAAAAAAAAAAAAAACAAGAAACCGCGCGGAATTATGCAGCAGAATTATCGCCTGACTTTTTACCATTAATTATAGCATTTTAAGCAGAAGCTAAAGCTTTTCCAATATCTTTTTTTTTTAAATCTAAATGTCAGAACGTAGTGGAAAACAAAAAAGAAAAAAAAAACAATTTGCCTTCTAAATTCGTTAATTTTGTCATGCATTTGCATAATTATCTAGCAAGTTCAGCATTAATTGAGCGAGTATTTTCTAATTTAAGTTTTATTCAAAATAAAATCCACAATAAATTAGGAATAGAAGTAACAAATAAATTAGCATTTTGTTACAAATTATTAAATCTGAACCCGATTTGTGTTGATAAAAAATTTTAATTTTTAATATTGTTTATTTTTCTATTATATTACTACCACCTATTTTTATTATATAATGTTTTCTTATTAAACAAAAAAATATAAAATTTAGAATTTAGTTAATACATGTGTATCTCTTTTTTATTAAAAAAATTAATTTTTATATATTAATTTGAGACTTAAAAAAAGATTTTATGTTTCGTTTTTTTAAAACATAGTGAGTTTTTGTTATGTATTAATATATAATATTATATATAATAAAATATTATATGTATATATATTTTAGTGTTACATATTAGTTATTTTAGTTTTTGTTTGTTTATTTCACTTGGATAAAGTCTGGGACGGTAAAAACTTACTATGATTTTTTCCACCCACTGAAATTTTCCGGCCAACTCTGAATCAAACTCACATTGATTTGATTCGATTTAAATTTGAACGATTTACACATATCTAATTTATTGTATATATATATATATATTTTTTTTTTACGATACTTGATCTCACGTTGTACAGCGCTTCGTTTTATCGGAATATCCCATTTGTCATTTAACGTCGATATCAGTGCCGATACATTATTAGGTCATATCGTTTTTTTTTTCATTTCGTGAATCTATTTTTGTTTCAGACACGCCTCTATCACCGATGGGGCCTTCGTCGCCGAGTCAAGAAGGTCTATTCACGGATCTTCGGCTTCTGTCCTTGGAGAAGCAGCTCAATATCGAATTGAAGGTAGAGTTTGTCTGCTGAAGATTCATTATTGAATCATATGCATTTCAGAATCAAATGGACAATTGCGATATCCGTGAACAAGGATGACATTGTGTGATATCGAATTGTCGTGTTGTCAAGATATTTAGCAGCAATCGTTGTGATATCGGAGAATACCGATAACGAAATAACAAATGTTCTCTTGAGTAATAATTATATTAAATATGGGCACTTTTATATAATATATATATTTAGAGTATAAACGACTCGCAGTCTTTATGTGCAACGCTTTCCGAATGATTACGCAGAACTTCAGTAGTTCTTTTTCACTTTTCTTGTTCAGTCTCGCATGAGTCAGCGCAGTGAGTCGCTCGCAGTTTTTCTCCTACTAAAAATAATCTCTCGTTACATCACGCGGGGATTTGAAATAATTAGACTAACGCGTCTGGACTCTGCAGTTATTACTTGCTAATGTAGAAGCATTAATTGTCTGCAGTTATACTTTTCTCTTTTTGACAAAACAATTAATTTTTTTTCATGTACACTGAATATGTTAAATTGAGGAGAAAATTTTTAATGCTATATAACAGAATGAAATGTGTATGCGTGTAGAATGTCATCCAATTTGTTTTATGCTCGTTAGGTCAAGCAGGGTGCTGAAAACATGATACAGAGTTTAACGAGCGGCCATCGTGACAAAAAATTGCTACAGGAGGCTCAACAAATGCTAGATGATTCCCGCGCCAAAATCGAGTTCCTACGTATGCGAATTATGAAGGTGCGCCAGGCACGGCAACAGCAACAGCGTGGTGATGCGCCGCCACCGAATGGCGAAACAGCTAGTAATAAAGGTATATATTAATTAATAAAAATTTTTGTATACAAACTTTAAACGAGAAGACCTTAGAGAAAAAAAGATACTCGAATGTGTCTTAAAATATTTTTCTACAAGTAAAATAATCGATTCTCCTATATTATAGTAAACTTGAAGATGAGTTGTGTACTAGCATGAATTCATAATATCATATATAGATCAGGAATCTGCGGCTAAAATGCTACGTTTATTTAAATACTGGTATTCGCTATTTAAAGTTTTATTAAATTCTGTCGAACATTCATGCGTATCGTCAGCTTCATCGTTTTAATTGTTTGAACGACCACAGTTAAGCTGTATACATATCATTGTGAACGTGAAGTTTACGGAATGAAGACAGTAAGCTGACATTTACTGCGGTAATGAAACTGTTTCAGAACGCGCTACACATTCGTATCTCACTCAGGAATTTCTGCTCATGTATCCAGATATAAAAGTACAATGTTGCGTAGTACGTTCGTTATTGTAGTAAATGGCGTTTCTTGGAAGGAAGCGCTTTGTTCGCTGAAGGATATATTCGTTACGCGCGAATAATAGTTTACTTTTTCCCTCCGCGCTATAAAGCGTGGGTGGATATACATTACGTAAGAAGATAATCATGTGCCGTTGATAAATGAAAGCTTTTGTATGAGTAATGGTTAGCATTACAAGTGCGATCTTGTCGAATGTAATATGTGAATAAGTGTAATGCTTTTACAGACAGGTACGAACCCAGTCTGGAGCTCGCGTTGGAGGAAAGGGTGGAGGAGCTGCGGCATCGATTACGAATAGAGGCAGCTGTCGTAGAAGGTGCCAAGAACGTGATACGTCTTCTACAAAGTGCCAAAGTCGCTGATAAGAAGGCCTTAACTGAGGTAGGCCGTCCTTTTTTTTCTAATTTACTATCCATTAACGTGGAAAACGGAAGCGGGAGTCTACGCGTGACACGCAATCTACGAAAGGTGTATTTGTATGTATGTAGCGTTAAAGGAAACCATTTACGTCACTTCGCCGAGCTGTTTCGAAATGATAATAACGTGGAAGTTCTGTGACTTCATCTCTCTCTCGATGAAAATATACAATGCGCGGACAATTTCCGTTTCTAGCGCAACAAGACAAGGTTTTTGTTACAAATCAGTATACGCAATATATGAGAATATCCCACTGTCTTATTCGTTAGATGAAAAGTAACTGTCTCTTCTTTTTAAAATTAAATAAATCATATTTGTTATGAAATTATTAAGCTGTTATAAATTAATCGATTAGGAAAACATTTTCCAGCCAATTTGTAATAGTTCTCGAAAATTTATAGCGTTGAGGTAGGCATCTTGTGCGAGCAGTGATGTGATTTCGGCGAGGGCGTTTGTCGGTATGCGTCTGCCGGTACGAAAACGACTTCTTGTCGACAGGCGGATCGCGCGGGCGACGTCGGCGGCGTAATGCATGTCGACGTGGACCCCAGAGAGTCGGTGGCGGCGTATACGCGCCTCTCTCAAAATAGCTCGCCGAATACCCGCGCCACCCCGCCGTTTCTCGTGACGCCTTTTCGGGTCGCGCTTAGTTACCATCTCTCGAGGAGAACTGGCATCACCCAGTATCGTAAGCACCGCGATAAACCGACGACATGTGCACCGGCCGACTGCGAAGGAGGCGCCCGTGGAATGTACACGTCCGTCAAGTGGACACATCCAACAGGATATCGACCACGCGTTTGGATAATTGTGGCCATTAATTATGATTCGAGCCCAAAGACTGACACGAAGCCGCCCGATGATCATAGCCCGTTCGTAATCGTCCCCGCCGCGTTCTCTCTCTCTTTCTTCTCGAACGCTGCGCTCCAAAGAAGACTGACGTCTGCTTCAGAATCGATTTAAGCTGTCAGGATACTTGTATACTAACTGGATGCTCAAATCTCTCTGGCGGAGCCATAAACAATCCGTTAGCGGAAGTTTGAATCTCATTTGATCCTTGGATGCTTGGATGTGTGTAATGCGAGTCATTCAGAGACAATTGATCCGTTACCTTTTAGATCGTACGTGCTAAATAATTTCACGCTCACGTAAGATATTCCGAATACTGTCGGCGATTATCGAGACTGAATGGTCCACTGAAATTTTTAAGGAACTCGACACACCGATTTTTGCACCACAATGTATCTCGCCTGGACGTGCATTAGTTATTGCGCACAATAATTGCATTGGTGACCGTCGAGCGTATGAAAAATACCACTTTATTACACATATAATATTCTCAGTCCGACCGTACGTCGCTCCAAATTTATATTGTGCTAATTTTATACATCGTCGCTCTATATTGCTCACTTTGTTGCCTTACGGGAGATGAAAACCGCGGTGGTTGCAACAATCGCAAAACGTATTGAGTAATACGTAATGATAAACTGGCACATAGTTAACTGTTTCACGAATCGTATAAGAAAAATATTTAATGCATGAAGAATAATTGAAAAGCAACGATCGTTGCGACGCTCACGTCAAATCTCTCTTTAGGTATCGGTGTTAAAACTTTGCGACGTTAAGGCGGAAAGAAACGTATTCGGATAGTTCTCGAACACACAGAAACCCGAAAATAGATCGGTGGCAATGCAATACCACAGTATTACCATCCTTCCGGGAAAAACTACGCCACGAACGAGATTGTGAAGATTGCGTACGCCTCAACTCTTAAATAGACATTATTACATAAGATTACTTTTTAATATATTAAGGAATCGAGTCAGATGAACAGTCACGGGTATTGCACGCCGGCATTTCGTGTACGTTCAGGCAGAAAGACTTGAAATCCATGAACAGAAGAAAGGTACGGACGAGAGAATCGCATCATCGTCTCCTCGGTAGTACGGAGGAAGAGGAGAAGGCAGATCGCTCGGACGTATTCTCCTGGCAGCAGAGTCAATTGGATAACAATAATGTCGTGCGGTGGACGAAGGCACGGCGGAGGCTGAGGAGGCAGAGGGGCGCGAGATGTACGGACGTCAAGATAATTCGGGCGATGGTAGTTCGAGCCAGGTGCCACCGTGGCTCATGCGCGCCGAAGTCACGATCCGCCACGGCGACGCGGTGACCTCCGAGACCGTGCGAATGCCTCCGGGTACCACCACCACCACTGACGCGGGCGGCATTCGCATGATATGCCGCTGGAATACGAGCGAGCCGAACTCGACGTCAACGCCGGCATCAGCCGCCACCACGTCCAACGCGTTCCCGTCGTCGGGTAGCACCGCCGGCGGCTTCGGCTTTCAACGGGGCAATATACTCTTCACGTCTACCCCGCCCGCGAGGCCGTCTCAGAGATCGTCAGGCGGATCTTACACTCTGCCACGCTCGGGCTCGTCTGGCAACGACGACTCTATCTCGTCCATAGGCCGAGCGAACGTTTCCGACTCCGGTTACAACAGCGAACAGTTCTCGCCGTACACATACTCATCATTGCCCACGCGACGTCCGTCCCAGCAAAACAATCGTCGATGTAAGAGCACGTGTAGCATCGTGCTTTCCACCGCGGGCGCGAATAAGCCAAATTTCGAAAAAGCCACGTCTGCCGAATTCTCGAAGACTGCTCCGTCCGTCGACCAGTGGTCGCACCATCGAGCCTCGCATCAATACGTCTTTTCGCGTCATCAGTTCAGTACGGTTCCGGAGGTTTGTGAGGACTGTGCGGAGGGAAGCGCGTCGAGTGCCTTCACCACGCACTTTTGTACCCGCGTGGCGGAAAAGACCGCGAATAGCAGTAGGGCCACTGCGATAAGCAAAGACGTGGCATCGCAAACCACAGACATCGAATCGGCGCGCTCGTCATCGACTGTAAACAGCAGCAGAATTGGGAGGAAGTCTGGCACTGGTATTCACCAGCGTAGCGAGCAGAAAAAGGAGGTGAGTTTTATCACGAATTTTGCGATATATATACGGTAAACGTATGCGTAAACAGAGTGTTTACTACGAGTCTCGAATGCGACGGTTATTTTCTTGCAGCAGGATATCCGATCGCCTCCGGCGCCAGTTGGGAATACCAGTACCAGTTCTCCGGTCGATCCAGACAAATCGGACTCATCCGCAAAAGAGGACAGTAGCAAGCGCAAGTCCCGGACGGTACATATCGACGTGTACTGCACAGGATCCGACGACGCCAGCACAGATACGATCAGCGAGGACGAGCGTAGCACGCCCATGACTGTCTTCGAGAATGAGGATGTTAAGGTTACTCATACTCAAGCGACGGACAACTTACCACGAGGATTTCAAGATGCAAATGCGTTTCTGAAGCGCAATATCGAGCAACGATGCGCTAGTTTCAGAAACACGCCGATCAGGATGCCCTCGTTGGCCAGCTCGAAGGGCTACGACAGCGACGAGGTTCTGAGTTCCCTTTATCCTTCACGATTCAGCTCATACAGCGGGATACGGGACCTCGATTCCGTTCCGTGGTCTACAGTGTCGTCTAGTACGGCCCTCTCACCGTGCGACTACGAATCAACGACTATGACATCGTCAAAAGATACATTCTCCGACATCGAGTCCCTGATCAACAATAAATCTGGTTTGACGCCTTGCGACAGTTTTGAATACGCCAATATTACGGATCGCGATAGAATACGGAGAATGGATATTCTAGCGAAAGCTGGTAATGAGAGAAACAGAACCTGGCGATCGCCACAAATTGAACGAAGGCATCTGCTACAGAACAGGAAAATGAGGGAGTATTTCAAGAGACACGAGATAAATTTGTCGTCTGGAGAAAGTGACGAGGATTCTGACGAGAGCGGTGCAGTCGGTTGGAGTTTTGTATCCGGCGATGAAAAATCACGATTTGTCAAAAGAGATTCGATGATTCGTCGTACGGACAAGGGACAACTGGAGGAATCTTATACGACTGACCTAGGCTCGGAACACAGAAATGCTCAAGAGGAACACTCTCAGTTTGCAATACGCAAAGATTACGTTCCGAAAGTTTTACGCGATCGTATCGGTCCTTTCGGATCGAAGAGCCCCTCTCCCCTTCCTTCGACCATACCCTCCCGCGTAACCTCTCCCTTCACTACACCTTATGGAGAAAGAACTGATCATATCGTAAAAGCCTCAAAATTCGGAGCAGTAATCAATGCCTTTCGAAAACCTGGACATCACATAGGTCCCTCGAAAAATCCGACGTGTTCGTGCGAACATTGTCGAAGATATTTTGAGAATCAAGCGAGAGAACGATCTTCTTCATTGAGTGAGCTTGAACGTCATTTAGCATTCAAATCGCGAAAAAATAGTGGCATCTGATTTTATATTAGCTTCTGAGGATTCTTAACTTATTGATTCTTTAGTTTTTACAAGACACGAAATGCTTTCCATTTTATTTATTTATGTTGTAAGACTTGTATGCACAGTAAATTGCGTTCCGTTGCATTCATGGCGATTGAGGACACTATATTGTGATTTGTGCGCTTAATTTATAATATATGTATTTATATCTATATTAAAATATTCCATATACTCTCTATACATAGCTTTTTTTATCTAAATTATTGACAAGGGCTGCTAAAAAAACATTCTGTTGAAAATTGAGCATTTATAAAATTAACACAGATGTATTATATTGATTGCGTTAATAAATATTATGTCGGACATCATTTGTGTGTTTTACATATATAATACACTGTATATAATACCTTGTTTATATTAAACTATAATATTACATAAAATATAACTTATCTTTTAATGTTATGGCATGTTATTGCATAAATCATAAATTACTATAGGCACAAGCAAGTCTCGCGGAATCCAGTAAAAAATTGGACTTACTCAGATACTCTCTCGAACTCAGAAGGCAAGAGCTACCTCCTGACAGCGGTACTGCAGCTCAATTAAAGAGAGAATTAGCTAGCGTGCAGTCGGCTAGTCCAGTTCCTGTTACGTATACATCATTGCAACCGTTTCGTGGTCCTTTGGAAGGTAAAGCCACTGTACCAGCCTCGGTATCAAGATGCGCCGCTGTCACGGGACAATTAGAGGTATATCGAAGATTACAATTAAATGATCAACGACATTATTTCGTTGTATTACATGTCGCAATGTGTTTAGGTAAGATTAATGGGATGTCAAGACTTAGCAGAAGAAGTGCCTGGGCGTACGAGAAGGGAACACCCTGCTAGTCCTGATTTACGTAGCTTTGTTAAAGGTGTCACAGGACGCAGCTCAAGTAAATCATATAGTGTGAAAGATGAAACAAGCAGTAAGTTTTTGATATTTTGAAAATAACATCAATATCTTTGAATTTGTTACTAATTATTATCACTTCCAGATGATATTATGGCAGTTATAAAATTGGATAACCAAACCGTAGGGCAAACTAGTTGGCGTCCATGTTCCCAACAGGCTTGGGACCAAAGGTAAACTTAATATTAATTGATTACTTAACTTACATAACTCAATTATCTTCATTACCATATTCATTGTTTAATAACAATTTCTAGGTTTTCTATTGAGCTTGATAAATCAAGAGAACTTGAAATAGGCATTTATTGGAAAGATTGGAGATCTCTTTGTGCTGTCAAATTTTTACGTTTAGAAGAATTTATTGATGACGTTCGACATGGTATGGCTCTACAATTGGAACCGCAAGGCCTCCTGTTTGCAGAAATAAAATTCCTAAATCCGATGATATCGCGAAAGCCTAAATTGCAGCGTCAACGCAAGATCTTTAAGCAGCAAGTGAAAAATTTCCCAAGAGCAAATCAAATGAATATAAATGTCGCAACTTGGGGTAGGCTACTTAAGCGTTCGGCGCCTTCATTACATAATTCCAGAAACTCAGAAAGTCCGCCGTCAGGTAAAGATTCAAAATTGTCTATGTTTAAAATCTTTCGCTAAGATATCTTATGTATTTTGATTTGTAGGAGTACAACCGGTGCAACTTGTGTTTGATACCTCAGTAGAAGATAAGCCTGAAACTCCAGGGGAAGTGCCCGATCCAGAAAAAGGTGGATTGGGTGGCGCAAGGCCTTTAGGTATGTCAGCATCGAGTAGTAGTCCAACTCTGCCACGTCCTCCAGAGCATCCTCCTCCACCGCCACCAACTGTGACAAAGAAACCTTCTACGCCTGCACCTACACCACCTCCAAAACCCTTGGACCAAGAGGTAAGTGTTTTTTTACATGCACGTTTGTTATATATCTTATATATTATTAAATGAAAAAGTTCACGTATTGATATGCAATAATATTATTTGTTATAAAGGCTGTTTATTGTATTATATTTGTTAATTTTTGCTTTTGATGTAAAGATGTAAGTTTGCAAATTGTTATTGCAAATTGTTACAATTGTTACAAAATCGTTATACGTTTACGCTGTTAAATGATATATGTATAGTTTTATTACGTTACAAACGTATATAATTTATTATACTTATACAATATGTATTACAATCTCAAGGCTGGGGATCTTGGTTATGGGATAATATGGTTTATAAAATAAATGTATGATATGATAAATAGATTCATTCTTTATAAGTTATAATTTTAATGGCTATATGTATGTATATATGTATGTATGTATGTATGTGTATATATGTATATAAGTATGTATATGTATATATATATATATATATATATATATATATATATATATATATATCGATGCCGCATGTTATCAGAGATATATTAGGTATTTCTGCAAATTATAAAAAAGTAGTATTAGTTTAATTTGCACTTGCTTTAAAAAGATATCTTGTAATTTCTTTACACATAGTTTCTTTATTAAGTGGAAATATCGATTTCCTGATTTCTAGCTGCTATATCAATTGTTTTATATATTTACACTGTTCTTTTAATTTTTTAAAAACAACATGTCCAAACTCTTCCAATATAAATCATGTAAATCATTATAGAATAAATATACATATTAAAATGTAAATTATGTATTAGTTGTACAGCATGTGTAATTTAAATAATTTTGGCGTGTAATTTTATCTAAAATTTACTGCGGTTTCACTCTAGCATTAGAGCTAAAGAGGTAGTAATGTAGTTACAGAGCGCATTAAGAGAGTTTGATTTCCTCAACGAGGAAAAGGGCGGGCCTCAAGGTGCAAATTTAAGGCCCCTTGTGACAGAGCCCCGCCCTGTGCTGATTGCACCACCCTCTCCACGCACACCCTCGCCCCAACCTGTCGTCGAGTTTCCTGAGGATGAGGTACATACCCTCCACATACACACAGCATTGCTTGGCTTGCTTTAATATGTGCATGTAAATACTGACAAAACAAATTTTTTGTAACGCTTTTATCTTATACTATAAGCTTTTTTATTTTTGATTTTGTGTATTATTTCATGCATGTTTACCTTATATTAATCTCTACTCTTTTTCTCTTTGAATTTTTCAGCCTTGTATTGCATGCATTTTTAATTATAATAATGCTACATAGACATAAAATGAATAACTACATAAAAATTTTAATAATTTAAATATTTAAATTTGCAATATTGCAGCACA
The DNA here is from genome assembly GCF_013373865.1 of Monomorium pharaonis. Classification (NCBI taxonomy): domain Eukaryota; kingdom Metazoa; phylum Arthropoda; class Insecta; order Hymenoptera; family Formicidae; genus Monomorium; species Monomorium pharaonis. The sequence goes on along the minus strand of NC_050468.1, from coordinate 10,412,192 downwards.
ACTTGCCATTGTCTAAGATCTATAATATATTTAATGTTTTTATTTTTTATATACTAACATGTAATTTTTTAATACATTTATTATATATATATATATATATATATATATATATATATATATAAAACTGTATTATACATTTAACTTTTAATACACTTAACTTCAGAATAATATAGTCCAACATACATAACTAGTTGTTTCAACTTAAATTTTCTGGCTTTCAGGTTGTATATGAAATGCCAGCTAGACCTCTCCAGTATAGAGATAGTGCTTACGAGTCAAGAAGACATTCTCAACTCACTGGTATGACTCTGGAGAACTTTAGACTGCTCTCCGTACTCGGCCGTGGACATTTCGGCAAAGTAATACTGTCGCAATATAGAAACACAGGAGAGTACTTCGCAATTAAGGCCTTGAAGAAAGGAGATATTATAGCTAGAGATGAAGTGGAATCACTGCTTTCTGAAAAGAGGATATTCGAAGTAGCGAACACGACGCGCCATCCTTTTCTTGTTAATTTATTTGCATGCTTTCAAACTGAGGTACCGATAATAATTCTTCTCTTCAGTATTTTTATTATTATTCGTATCGAAAAAATAAGGAAGATGAATTCTTTTTAGGCACATGTATGTTTTGTAATGGAATATGCAGCTGGCGGTGATCTTATGATGCACATACATGCTGATGTTTTTGGGGAACCACGTGCTGTGTTTTATTCCGCTTGTGTGGTTCTTGGATTACAATATTTGCACGAAAATCGCATTATTTATAGGTATATAATTAGTTTGGACTAAGTACTAAGTAATATACACACATACACACACACACACACACACACATATATATATATTTTTTATAGAAATAAATATATATATAATATATTTAATGGTATGCTTTATATTTACAGAGACTTAAAATTAGATAATCTGCTATTAGATACGGAAGGTTATGTTAAAATCGCAGATTTTGGTTTATGTAAAGAAGGTATGGGATTTGGAGACAGAACAGGTACTTTCTGCGGTACTCCTGAATTCTTAGCGCCCGAAGTGCTAACAGAGACTTCATATACGCGAGCTGTAGATTGGTGGGGTCTTGGAGTCTTAATATTTGAAATGTTGGTTGGAGAGGTAATATTATTACTTTAAAATATTATTTAGTTTGTTTAAAATTTACTTATAAGAAATATTAATTAAAAATGTAATGTATTTCAGTCCCCTTTCCCTGGTGATGACGAAGAAGAAGTGTTTGATTCCATTGTAAATGATGAAGTACGATATCCAAGATTTCTTTCTTTAGAAGCAATTGCAATTATGAGAAGAGTAAGTATCTTTGTTTTATCATTTTTCTGTTTCTTTAATATAGAACTTATCACATATATTTTGTATAAACAGCTACTCAGAAAGAATCCAGACAGGAGATTAGGTAGCAGCGAAAGAGACGCTGAAGATGTTAAGAAACAAGCATTTTTCAGACATATAGCTTGGGATGATTTACTCCTAAGACGCGTGAAACCACCTTTCGTACCAGTAATCGTAAGTATCGATTTAATTTATCATGCATAAAATTAGATGTAAAAAGAAAAAAAAGATTGTATCTGTTAATACAAATAAACTTAAAATATTAGAGATTAGAATGAGATCTTTTTTAAATATGATATTTTTTGCATGGAAATGTTTCTGTTATTAGCATTCGGTGGAAGATGTAAGTAATTTCGATGAAGAATTTACATCAGAAAAGCCACAATTAACGCCTCCAAAAGATCCTCGGCCTCTCAGCGACCTAGAACAGAGTCTTTTTAAAGACTTTACTTACATGGCTGATTGGTGCTAGCCGTAATGATTGATATCTTTCGATGCGAAAATATCAGCATAATTGAAGAAAAAGTTTACACTATGGAATTCGCGCAACTGATGGTATTTACACGCGCGTTTGTTTATCTGAGCAATATATATTGTATGTCATTATATATCTTGTATAGAATTCTTTATTTTGGATACTATATTAATAATCACAGTAGGCACATTTACAAAAGAAATTTTTCAACCAAAGTTGTGGAGTGCGCATGAATGTAACTTCACAAGTCGAGAGCTAATTCGTTAGCGAGACTAATATCTCGTTTAACTTTTCGAGTATAACCAGATGAGCTGAAATTGTTGGTAGTCATTGAATAGTCGTTTGTATAATAAATTTTCTTTCAAACATTTTGAAATTAAACTAAAACTAATCTAGTTTAGATTTATTTTATTTTATTTTAATTAAAGAAAAGAGATGTTTTAGTAAGACATTTTGAATGTCTTGGGACTAAAACAGTCTATATATAACAAGGATAAAATTCTTATTTTTGTTTTTTATGTATTTATATATTTTGGAAAGACATTTAGGATTATGCCATTTTCGAGCATTAATTTCTTTGTTTTGTCACGATGACTACCAAAAACCTAAAAGATTTGCGAGTTTGATGTCACGTGCTTAACTTATAATGCGAATGGATTTAATCTTGGTGCTCGATTAGTCATTGTCTGACGAATAGCTTTGCTAAGAACTTCGAGATAAGCATTGTCTGACGAATAGCTTTGCTAAGAACTTCGAGATAAGACATCTCTTCATATAAGTTGTAGTAAATCTCTAAAGTAAGTGACCATTATAGTATCCACCATCAATAATAACTAGGAGAGCCAGAAAAGTTAGAAATAAATACTCTCTTGTTATGAGTTGAACTGTCTCCAGCACTCTTGGTTGCATGTACAGAGTTTAGAAATAAATAAATTTTTAGCAATGGAATAAGAATTTTATCTTTCTTTTTGTTATTATTGATTGTCTGAATTTGAATTTTGAAGATAATCTTAAATCAAAAATAATTAATTATAAAACTTAAAAAAGCGTAACAACATTAGGCTAAAATTTACCAAATTTATTTCATTTTTCAATCCAATGTGATACAAATTTAATGTTTAAATTGACTTTTTGCATAGACGTTCCAATCATAGAGTATTGAATTCTCAATTGTCATTTTGATGGAGAATTATCTTGTTTGACAAAAACAGCTTGGTTGATTTATTGTCTTAGAAATTCGTTTATTGTCTTAGAAACTCGTCTTTTGTGGTTGTTTTTTCGATTTAGCTTTGTTTTTCACACAATACAATTGCGTCAGGATTTCTAATTTTCTGGTTTTCCAAAAATACTTTCTTCTTTTTGACCCATAAATTGGAATGATTTGAACATGCTATGAATTGTATAGTGATTAATGAGGATAGGGGGAGAACAATATGAAAAAATAGAAAATAAAGTCTTCACAGAATATTTACTAAAAATTAATATGCACGAACTTCATTTTAGAAACTTGTTTTATCGAATCTCAGGTTTTCCATATATGAGTTACACATAGCAACATGTAGCTGATATATATGAATTTACAATTTCTAGTTTGATACGATAATATTGTAAATGAGGTCATGATAGAAATATTTTTGGAAGTTCCGTTCAATTTCTCTCAAGCGAAGGAAAAAGTGATGAAACTATTAGTATTTTGACTAAAGAAGTTTTTCCACATATAAATGAGTATAATTTTAGATTACATTTTTCTTACAGAAGTGATCTCCAAACACTGTCCTGTTGCTAGTATTAAATATGTATGGATGTCTCTCCTTTTGCGTGAAGATATATTATTTTCAACATTTCGTTATCTACGTACTGGTATTTGTATAGTAATACATGCAATTACTCAGATTTTATATATCCTTATAGAATTTAAAGGATAATCATAATAATAATAAAAACAATATTAACATTCATTAAGACAACATAAAGTAAATCAAAATATAGCTATACTTGCTCATGCTCATGTGATAAAGAATTGAAATTGAAATGGCGCTATGTATGTGTAACAATTATGATCATACTGACATTAACATTCAGCGCTTTAATTAAACTAACCATATATCGTCGGTTATGATAATTGGAAATTTAATCCATTTATGTATAGCTAATTTTGCAAGATTATAGATGACGTTAGACCGTACGAGCCCTATGACATCATGTGAAGCTAGCGCATTAACATCATGTATCAGAGTCCTTTAGTTTAACATGTAATGCAATTATGTTTGCTATATTTCATCATTTAGTTATGTACATTTTATATTCTAGTTTATAAGATACTTTTACTAGTTCATGTGCTTCTTACATCATGTATATATAAATATATAGCCAAATGTGTCGAGAGAATAATAATGATATTTCTATGTTTAATAGTTGTTGATGTTGTACGCGCAATCAATCTTAATTAACTATTGCAAGACATTTTATCACGAACATACTTGAACATGTTTTAAGATTCAGTTTTAATCTAACAAAGAATGATCTGAAAGCTGCGTAATATTGGAATTAGCTATTAGATTTTACTTATAAAAAGCTTTTAAATTAATTTTCCTTCTAATCATCGCGAAGCTCTTTATGGTTGCTTTACATACATAATGTAGCTTTAATAATTAATCCTCTACCGGATTTCGAAGGTTTCTAGAACATGTACGCAATCTAAATATATCCATGATACACTTCACCCATCTCTCAAAAGGTGCCTACGATAATCGAACAATCTTTTACATGTAATATGCAATACACAATAGAAGTAGAAAATTTCTAGTAAGAACCGAAGTAATCTGATATTGTATATAAATCTTTTCGACCTGTCTGTATATTAGAATTGAGATTGAAGATTAAATTACGAACATTCTATCGATGCAAATGGGGAAGAATATTTCAAATAGAACTTGGTAAATTTTGTTTAAGTTGATTATAACATAACATTCAATTTTATTTCAAATTCGCGTTTAATTGTGTTACGAAACAACTAAAATCAGATTTTGTTAATTGTAAATATCGATTGCTGAAATCTTATCAATGAGATTTACCAAGTTTTATTTGTGATACCACTTTTTTAAATATTAATAAGGCATAAATATGTAATGACCAGAATTATTTGTAAAATTTTATTGAGTATTGTGAAAAGTTAACTGTGTCATTAGTGATAGATCGAGTATCTCGAGATCTAGTTGCCTTACTGCAATTATAAATTGATATATATATAACCAATTTGGCATCTATTTTATATATATAATTCTTATACACGTAGGGTGATTCTCAAATTTGTGGAAAAATATTTTAGGTATTTCTAAAATATTTTCAGGTTTCAGATCTCGAATATATATAACAGTGGAAGATAATTTGAAACATATGGATACTTTTTAATGTGTCTGTTTTTTATTAATATATATAAATTTTAAATCTAATCTTTTTATATAATATATATTATATACGGCTTTGAAATACAAGGATACGAAATTCATGAAAATTTACACGACGAATTTATTGGAAAAACAGGCAGAAGAAAAATATGGCATCAATTTGTAAAGCTTTATAGCAATTTGAAATGGAATCTTGAGCACGGAGGGAATATTTATGCTTTTCATTAATTTAACATTAAAATTTATATTTCACAAAAATATTACTTTAGATTTTAGGTACTCATTGACATGTATATTATTTTTATGTCCTACATAGCGAAAAAAGCTATACAATATCATTCTTTTTATGCTACTTTCAACTGCCGAAGTTTATTCTGAAAATTGTATAACCATTTTTGAATGATAAAATATTTCTAGGTCAAATAATATCAGGGTTTTTATTTTGCGTTTTACAATGTACATATACTTTGATGTACATTATAAGATTATGTATGAACAAATTACTTTTTCCACTGATATTAAATGCAGCTCTTTACAGGATAAATTAAATTATGTAATAATTTTGAAATATGTATGGTCCGAAAATGCGATAATTTAAAAGTTTTATGTACATATATACAAACCTTCTACATGATGTTTTGTAGATAGACTTACTTTTGATTCATGAAGATTTTTTATTCGATTATTTCGTTACATGTATTTTTTATATATAACATAATTACATAGCAATTACTTAGATGTAAGTTTGAATTAAAATGTTCGCTATATTTATCATTAGTTTTATAAGAAAATTTATGTGCCTCATATTTTGTAGTATTTACTAATAATACATGGCTAGAGATGAAGATTTTTAAAAATTAATAATTTATTTAATTCATATATACTTGCAGTGGCAGCTTATCACATATCACTTTAAACAATTATGCAATCCTTAGAGGTATTATCAAAATCCGCATATGTGAATTACTTTAAAAAATAAATATTAAAGATATACATCTCTTTCTTTATATTTTTAAATGCACCTTCTTTAATTATTAGTTATTTATGCTAATGAAAATTATTTTTTATGGCTAACAACAAAAAATTACAAATATATTGGTTTTATTTCAAATGTATCTTCGTTAATTGGTATTTCTTTATGCGTTTAACTATTGTGCGTCTGATACATAAGTTGTAAGGTGTGTAACAAAAACAGATAAATACCGATATACAGACAACAGACATATATTAGATCAAAATTATATATTAAATAGAGAAATAGTATCATAATATTTCCAAATTAGAATTAATATTTGAAGATTCAGTAGTGTTTAAGTCAGAATTACAATTTTGACTGCTAGTTTCGTGAGAAGAATCTAAAGTTTTCGCTAATTCATATAAGTTTGTTATGTTTCTCCGAATTTCACTTTCCAAATTAAGTATCTTTTCCGCTTTTTCCTTTCGTTGCTTACTCACTTCTGGTGGCGCTGGTTTCGAAAGACCAGCGCTTATCGTATAGAAAACACTGCTACTATCTTCAGATTTAAATACGAATGTCAATCTGTTGGATAAAAAAAGTGTGTGACTCGTAAATCAATAAAATTGAAATATCTAAAATCCATAGTGGTCTATTCTTTTCTGAATTTCTTGTATCATTTATTTTATCTTTTCCTCTCTATGTTGAAAAGAAAATTGAATGATACAAAAAGTTTAACTGAAAAGAAGAGATCTAAAGTTATGGATTAGGAATTAAAAGTAGAAAAAAAGAACTGCAGAATTACTGTTCATTTTGCAATAACTGTTGCATTTTCTCAATCTTGTCAAGACAGATGTTATACTTGGTCGGCCATGGTATGTAGATCTCCAACTGAGAATGCTCCCTTTTCTTTACCTCGAAATAGATTAGGTCAAGTTCTTCGTTATACTTGTACTTGACATCCCAGTATCGCTTCACTGAAAAAACCATCCCAAGAATGGATTGTGCACTTATCATCCATTTAAACTCGATACTACCTTCGCATATCTCAATGTAGACATAAAAGGCGGTGCTCGTTTTTATCGGGTCATTACAGCCGAGTTTGCACAGATGATAATACTGTAAGCGTACATTGAAGGATAGCAAAATAATCTCACTGAATATTTATACATAAAGGCATGCACATTCGCAGAATAAGCGACTCCTAGAGCACTCAATATTATTGTATAATATTCGAACATTGCTACAGGTATATCCAGGATTTAAATCAGAGGAAGATTAAAATTTAAACTTCTCTCAACATCTTTGCTCATTTCAATTTATTAAATTCTTCTTTTCTATTCTTCTTTTTTATTCTATTATATTCTTCTTTTTTTATTCCTCCTAGGAGTATATAATAAATAGGAGTATATAATAAAGTGTGAACATTATCCAATGATTTAATTTTTTGTCGTAAACGTTATTTTCATAATTTACTTTTTTCTTTTTACCAAAATTTAGGGGAGGAGACAAACGTCCCTTCCTATCTCTCCTTGCATTCGCCCATGAATATTTCATATGAATATTATTGATCGTCTGAAGGCTATATTGAGGAGTTTGTTTTGAATTGTCTAGAAGAATACTGTACAATATTATCGAGCGTCTAGGTCTACCGCTTAAAATATCCATATGTCTTCACAGTTATCAAGTAAAACGGTTACTCACGCTGGGATGACATATGTCATACATCTTTCTCGTGCACGCGAGACGCAGGAGTTAAATACCCGTTTTTCGGCGAGACACAACTCGCCGTTAATTGTCATCACAACTGATAGAGAGACATCAGTAGGAAGTTGGGAAATGACACATGTGTTCGCTGATAGTTCCAAGTTACCCCGCGGTACTACGTCTCTACGGTCTACGTGCGTTTCTCTACGGCGTGGCGATCGTCCATCTGGTGTTTAGAGTCAGAAATTGAAACACATGGTAAAAACCCGAGGAGAGCATGACTTGCTTATCTTTCGAGGTAAAGTAAAGTTTCTCTTGGTTGTGCAAGGATGTCACCAGAGTACATATCAAATATATAGATTATGAAGAGAGTTACATACACAAGATTAAAATAGAAACTATTGTATACTTTTCTAATCAACAGTTATAAAGAAATTACTGATTTAGTATTAAATAAAAAAATAAAAAATATTTTAAAATATCAAAGTTTATTTGTGAATTATGTATATAAAATTATATTATGATAAAATTGTGTGTGCAGTGCGTCTATTCTTTTTTTATCAAAAATCCGGATTTAAATCTATCCACCTAGAATATATCAAATTTTTAATCGATCATCACCTCAGGACAATGAGAATTCGACGAAAGTCGGATACCTTTGTGATGACAATTATTATAGAGTACTATGCTTCAAGTGAAGACCGCACGCATGTTCTTTAGTTATAAAGGACTGAGAAAAAAAGAAGAAGAGAGAGAAAGAAAGAACATTATATCATAATTACCTTAATCGTCGCTTTCTTGCGAAAGCAATAATTGGAATGATTGTTCACAATTAAAATAAGAATCTTTACATGTATTTGAATGATATAATTATCATAAAAGCATTTAAAACGTAGAATTGATTTATATCAAGTATATTTAACAAAGTATGTACATAAGTAAAAATGTTTTCGTTCGACGACTATCCGAAAATGCCGATTAAAATAATTGTAATGTAATTTTATATAATACATAAACTTTGATATTTTTAAATATTTCATTTTTCTATTTAAGATAATAAATCAATATTTTTTTAATAGTTATTGATTAAAAATATATAAAAAAATTTAATTTCATTATTTTGAATTTAATAAATTTGTTAATATGAAAAATTTACTTAATTGAAAACACTTTTAAAAATATAGAGAAAAAAAAGAGAAAAACTTGAAACAACATATTCGAATGCTGCGTGCTATTGTAGACGGTAAATATGTTAAATTTTCTGCTAATAAAAACTCAATTAAATGAGAATATTTATTACAATTATATAAAACTATAGTAACTATAAAACAAATAAAGTTATGATAATCTCGAATATTTTACATCTTACAAAAAGAATTAATTTTATATATTTTTGTTATAGCACACACGCACACACACACACACATACACACACAAAATTTTTTAAAATATATCTTCTAGAGATCAAAGATAAAATACTTCAATGCATAATCTCAAATGTGATGTTTATTGCTTAAATTATACAAAGTACGATGTAAATAATAATTGTAACTTTGTATACTTTGTAATAATACAATGATTAACATTTATTACTATATATACACAAAAGAATTTCTTGCACTAGTAAAATAATTTTTGAGCGTTGATTATCATATAATGAGTACTGAATTGTCTAAAGATTTTACATAAAGTATGTTGAGATAGAGACAGTATAATATATATGATATGAACGCAAAGTCAAAAACTGTGTATATATCCTGAGACGTATAAAGAATTCATCCTATAAATTAAAAATTTGCTTCGTAATTTATACTTAGATAAATGCAATATTAGACATTTTTAATTACGCTCTGTAGTTTGTAAAATATATATCTGTATATAAATAGAAATACACAAAAAATATATGCGTTTAATTTTATATACAAAATGTATTTGAAGTCAAACATGCGCATTTCGACTAAAATAGAAAGAGTGACAGTATCACACATACGATACCGAATATAAGTATAATACAATAATTTATTTAAATACAAAAACACAATTAATTAATATAAACTTATTAAAGAAAAATAAAAGTTGAATCGTGTAATAAAATTTTACTGAGAGAACCATATTTGAGATTTTTGCAATCTTTATTGTCAAATTTTCTGTATATTATATTAAAAACATTAAATTCTGCAAAATAAAATAATCTGAAAGTTTCATGTATGAAAAAAATTATTAACGTAGGCGCAATTGTTGCGAGAATCTTGGAGAATCTCGCTTCCGTCGCCATTTTGAAAGAATTGACAGAGGTATTGTCGATTCCTGGTTTCTTTTCGGAATCGAAGCTTTTCTATGTGTGCAGTCGAATAAGCATAAATAACAATGCTAAAAATAACAAAGTGGACTAGTTACAGCTGGGCCGATCCTCGCCATGCCGAATCGAAACCGCACGCTGTGTCGGAGTCGGAATCACCGTTTTGCTGAACGCCACCGGGTGTGATGGAGCTGGTGCTGACCGATGTCGTGGACGTCGGTCGACGTTGAATGGCCCGATTCGGTCTTATCTTGCTCTGCAGCAACGGAGTAGTCGGCTGACTGGCAACCTGCTGCTGCTCCTGCGACGAACTGAAGTCCTGCGGCCGCCTGCTCTTACGTTTCTTGATGGGCGCATACTTCGGCGGTGGCATCAGCTTCTGTTCCAGCTTACAACGAGAAATGTCAACAGCAAAATACGTGAGAGATTAGAATAGACAATACTATCAATTGCTTAATCTATGATTCTATCCATGATCTATAACTAATGTATTCATTTTATCTACTATTATATATACATTGATGGAAATACGATTTTATTCATGTTTCTATTAAGTTAATTAAATTAATTTGTGTAACGGTATATTTTTATTTTATTTTTTCTGCATAACCATGAAAATAAATCAGTGATAAAACTGCATGCATTCGGGATACATAACTATTTTATCATTACTCTTGTACCTCGGAATATACGGAAAAAATGTTCTCTTAGAATTCATTCACCGTGTCAAAATCATGATAGACATAGGACTCAAGATAAACTTCAAAGAATTTTACTATAATTTTTGCTTTATAATTTCAAATTCATATTATAATCTTTATTTTATATATTATATAATTATAATTAAAAATATTATATTTAATTAATTTTACCAAAATTATATTATAAAATTTTTTAAAATTAATTGTTTTTCTACGACTGTATCATGATTTTAAACATAAATTCTAAGAAAAAATTCTCTTCATAATAGGAATTGTAATATTTAAGAAATATATTTAATCGAAGAAACTTGATATATTCTTTGTTACGGAATTTATGCATTATCTTGATGTCTAACACGTTCAATTCGACACGGGACGCGTTGAATCCAAAAGAATAATACCTGAACGTTATCTGCAGATCCCCATGATTTATGTATCTTCTCGTTGTTGTTGCTAGTGGTGCTGCTGGTTGCCACACCCAAGAATTGGCTGAAAGCTTCCGTCGTACGTTTCACGCGAACGTTCAATGAGCCAATTCGTAGGAAACCAAGATCTTTCTCTGTATATTTAATTAATGGCTCTCTGTTACGGTGCTCACAGTTCTCTTATCACAATACTTTTACAGTGAAAGAATATAGCCGAACTTTTACAATGGAGGAATATAGCCGATCGACAGGCTCGCGTATATCTTTGGCTATCTAGATATCGCTACGTTAATTAATTCGATTACAGGAATAAAATACTCCACAAATATAAAGGATACTATACGATTTTAAGCAGGATTATTGAAACCATAAGTTTGACAAAAAGAAACTAATGTGTTAATGTCTCGTGTTAATGTCTATTTAGCTTGTTTTTCATGCGCTAAGTTAGTCTGTACTAAAAACGCTCGGACACCAAAGGAAATTATTTCTTACCTGCATGCTTTTTCCTTGCTTTTATTTCTGAAATAAAATAGAAAATCATTTGAAACTGTGTTTCATACAGGAAGAAAATGGGAAGATCGACAAGAAAGAATATCGCAAGGGAGTTAGAATCGAATAGAAAGAAAAAAGTTAAATTTAATTTAAAAAATACGATATTATTAGGACACATATTAATTATTGATACACTTAATAAAGAGAAGCCTAAATAAAGAGAAGCAGTTTTATGCGCAGTTCTGTTAATAATAAATCTACAATTAAAAACTATAATCTTCTTAATGCTACAAAATGTTATTTCGTATTTTGTTAACTAACTTTCGTTAACTAACAAAAGTATGATTCGCGCCACATAGAATTAGATAGAAGGAAGAGACTCAAGGGGAAGTTAATATGGTTAAAAAAGTTAGTACGAAGATTAAGTCTGCTTTCCCTTTCGAGAATTACACGTCCTGTCTTTGTTATTAGATTTAATAATTATCCAGTGCGAATAAAACGTGATGCTGAGAATCGGCCGATGTGATACATATGTGCTTCTCATGCTTACGTGTACATGCTTTACTCACGTTGTAATAACACACATACGTCTGTGCACGCAAAAACAATAACAAATAATAGGCAGCGGCGATGTGAAATGTTTTATATAACAGACAAATTAAGGCTCAGGGCTGGAGAGCCTTATTATTTTTTAATTGAAAATGTATCAGCGCTTCATCAGTCACGATATAAAAAAATTGCAACTTTCAAGATTAATTTCACTTCACATTGCCAGTTACATAACATAAATTTTCTACCAGAAATTTGATGTACTACTGCCACTTTAATGAGAATTTTTTCTTAGAACTTTAATAATTCACATTTTAGCCGTGAAAACAATGTAATCAACACTTATGGATAAAGAGGAAACAATATATGTTACATACAAAAAATTGTTTTGTTATCAATAATTGATTATACAGAATAAATTATTAAATAAATTAAATTAATAAGTGTCAAATATTATACAAACGTATTGCTATTTCGACCAAACATTTAAAAAAATTAATTGTAAACATGGATCAGAAAAGCTTAATTCTTGAGATAGGAGAAATCTTATTGTAAAATATAATACTTTGAAAACAAAACAATAGTAATCAATTTTCGGTAGATTTTTCAAAGTTATATAAAGATAATTTTTGAAAATAAAATTATATAATTTTTTTACATAATATAGTTACATAATATAGTTTGTCTAGTTACTCTATACATGAAAGTACTAAAACAAAGCTATAAAAAATCAATAGCAATGATTTAGGTATAAGATATTTTATACTTTATTTTTATCTATTTTAATATAAAAAATTAATTGCTTTGTTTTTAAAATATATATTTTACTGTTTTATAGTAAAATTTCTCTTATTTTAAATACTAAAAATTTTTATAATAATAGTGAGTTAATTACTTGATCGATGTATGTTTTAAACATAAAGATAAGGTGAAGATTGCCAATTTCAGTCTGCAGCAAATCTTGGTGCTGAATATAATTTTTCTATTAATTTAATATTATTAGTTTATATAAATACTAATAAATATTAATTTATATAAAAATGATATCTCATCCAGGATATGAACCTGGATCATTCCGTGAATATTATTTTTCATAATAAATTATTTACGGTTTTTTCAGAAAAGGAGGGATATTAAAGATGCTTCTAAACATTGATATTTAGCTAGTAACTGTATTTAAAAATTGATTAACAAAATTATCGCGCAGTTTATATAAGCTAAAAATATTAAATTAATAGAAAAATTATATTCAGATCCGTTGCAGACCAAAATTGGTAATCATCACTTTATCCTTGTGTTAAAAAATTTTTAGTTTCTGAGCAAATTTCTAGCCCATTTATATAAATATTGTTCCGTGTAATATTATTTGTAATGTTTAGTTGATGGGAAAAATATTGTTAGAATACTTGACACTTGTTCATTTACATCCTGTACATTAAGTGGATATTAGTTTATAAAGATTGAATATATGTATATTTGTGTAGGTCGACCCCCCCCCCCCCTCCCCATAGAGTTATCATTCTCGGTGTAAGTATAAAGTCAAAGGTGTGAACTCTTTAGCACATCGACACATTTGCGACATTTTAGACGTTTAGCAGAGAAACATTGACGGGCAAATATTTCTTCGTAAATGCTCGTAAAGCGCCAGAAGCAATACAAGTTTGTGTTCAACGCTCGCTTCTTTCAGCAAACGATATCCTCGGAGCGAGTCTCTGGAGCGGCATATCACGCGCAGCGAGGCCCGTGAAACTTCAAGATACTCACGTCAGAAGTGCAGAAAAGTGACAGTCATACGTTACTCTAAGGTGCGCCTACGTACTTTAATCTGGCGACACACAAGCGCTTTACTACTTTAGCGGAGGTGTGCTTCTGAACTTGCCTGAGCGTAGCGGCAGCAGTAATCCCTACAACACAGAAGAATACTTCCAGAGCCCCGAAGTACTCACCGAAGAGCGAGCCCGTAACCATTCTTCGTTTTTGACTATTTGAATACCGCGTCCACGTGTCATGCCTGAGCTACGTCTAACACACTTTTTAAATTTAAAGAGGCGTCTAAAGCCAAGACAGACAAGTATCCCAGACAATCCGGAGAATACACTGTTACTTGCGTAGTATTGTTGTGAACAGTGTAGGCTACTGAGAGTTAATCAGCAGTAGAGAGTTATATACCATGTCAAGGGTGCTAATAGACGTGCGAAGTTTACCGATACGCAGGAGTACAGGTGTTAAGATAAGGAGTCCAGAAGATGTAAGCATGCGGAATATCTAATCTTAGAATACCACCTCGTAAAGCACTGACGATATCGTTGCTCGCATGCAATCTTCGAGGATTAGGTGGAATCGGCTGTTAACGGACCGTGCTGGAGCGTGACAGGCAAACGTCACGAAAACGAGCGGGAGAACGGGGGAACAATGATCGACATGGGATACACGGCGGGAAGCAACGGAACTTTGACGGGGCTCACACTGACAAGCGGTGTAAATTACAGAGTGTACTACGGAGCGTAATTGGTTTTACGGCGGCGACCGACGCGAGCGGTGGAGCGAGTTTGGCACGGGATCGGAGAATTCCTTTAAGCAACTTTTCCAGGCGGCGATTATGTCTTTTGTATTCGCGTTATGTAAACTGCTTTCTTTCTACGGCTCGCTTCCATAGCGTGAGACGAACAATGCCTCACTTGGTAATAACATGTTAAAAAAAAAAAAACAAGGATTTTTTTTATAATACGTGAAAACAAGATTTTAATATCCCACGGTCGAACTTTCGCCGCAACTTTGTCGCGGATGCGAACCACGAAAGAGAAAAAGGGGTACGATATGAATAATTTATAAAACATCCTCGTGATCTTGTTCGTCAACACGGATCAACACAGGTTTTGTTTTTCTTTAAATTGGCAAACAAATAAAAATAACGCGTGTGCGCTGCGCATTCCCGAAGGCAGGCGAAAGGATCGCTTTGTACAGCTTGCAATTAAAGACTTCCTAAAGATAGGCTTGTGAATCGTATTTACAGAGAAGACGCCACTAATTCGCAATATGCGAAATGGAGACGTTAATATCGTACTATTAAACGAATTATAAGGAACATCCCAAAAAAAAAAAAAAAAAATCCACGTAAACTGCAAGCCTCTGCGAATTATATACAAAAGTTGCGTTTCGTTTTCCCTAAGTGGCGCCTTCCTTCATAGACAGGGAATGTACTTACTGTGGAACGTGTCCTGGCTGACTGCCGCCTCTTGTGAGGCCAGGTATTGCCTGGCCTTCCTACCGCTGTGATCACGTAAATCCTGATTTGCACCTGAAAATATATATTCAGGAAATAATTTAGACAAGATAACGTGATAACGTGTAACACAATTAAAGTGTTAACAAACGATCGTCGCAAGATCTTAGTACTCAATAATATTTCTTACACATTAAATTAAACCAAAATAGTAATATTGCAATATTATAAATTGACATTCGATTTAATAATACTGATGCCACACATTTATCACAGAAATAATGTCAAATAAGATCCACTTCCCAAAATTTCATGTCTTCTATCGAGACATGCGTCACGAAGTTTTCATCATTGTCTAGCTCCCGAAAGTAGGCGTACTTACCGTATACTTGAACCAGGAGATTGAATATGTTTTCGTGGCCGAATTGCATAGCGATATGCAGCGGCGTGTAGCCCTGAAATGTAATAAAAATCGTTTGACGTACAGATCTTCGAACAAGTTGTGACGTTTTCGATCGTTTAAAGAATAAATGAACGTATCTCCGATCTTTCCGCTAAAAGCAACGGCGTTTAAATGCACTTATATATTAATTACGTCCAGGAGTAAGGAGAGCGTATCGATAATTGGGCAAATTAAAAGACGAACGATATTCTCGTTCGGCGAGCGTGTAATATCACGCGAACACAATGTTCACGTGCTTTCACGTTGACGCAAGGTGCGCGCGCGTTATTAATATACTGATGAAACGCGTTCGGCCTATAGTTTAATGAATAATGTATCTCTAATTGTACACGGGTATCCCTCCGCACTGTCCGTCGTTTCCGTCTTACGAAAAGGATACGCCAATCTCTTTCATTATTTCCCTCCTTCCCTCTCTCGTTCTCTCCCGCGGGAAGGAAATCGTAATAAGGAGGAAAAATAACAGGGAGGGACCGTATCACACCTCTGTCTGACGCGTTGCATATCTTATTATGATTTGCTCGAATGCGTGACGTGCATTTACGAGTAGAGAAGACAGCGACGCCGGGTGGGAGACCCGGAAAGAAAAGGGGGATGGTGCCGTCGCAGAGACAATGAGTAATTAATGGCACCGTATTATGAATATCACCTCGAGCGTGCGAATTCGCATTTCCGCGACAACAGCGCGATCTGAAACAATCACGTACGTACGTACATACATACATATATATGTGCGTGCGTGTATAAGGGAAAACTAGCCTCGCGTGGATCGCCTTTATCGCCTGGAAGCACGTATTTTCATCCGGTTCTTACACGAATCTTCATATCCCCGTTCGGACACAATGTCTCCTCCGAATGTCGCAAGCAAAGTAGATAAAGTGGATTGTGCGCCGATTAATCTCAAATGGACCTCGAGACACGTTTTAATCGGGGCCGTAATTAGCGCGATGTTTTACGTTGGAGAAGCAGAGCCCGGTAATCCGATAAAGTCGAAATTACTTCTCGAGTTCGCCGATCAATCTGTGAATAGCACAGGAACCTGTGCGTGACTTTAGATAAATTATATATAAATCGATCGTATACATGTAAATAAGCAGACGATAAACCTCAACGTGAATTTAATTAAACGAGGCCATTAAATGATACGAGACCCTCGATATGTAACGTACGAGAAAAAAAAGTTAACGCCATGAACAAATATCAAGCAGGCACATTTCTCTTCATGGTACACGGTACTATTTCGTACCGAGATATCTTTATTAAGCGAAACCGTTTCATTAAAAGATAATATCAAACTAATCTACAAATGTGAAATGTTAAGTGGAGCTCTTACATTTTCATCGTGGCGGACGACACGTCAAGGTCTTCGGGGTATCGCGTTATACGTACCATTTGTTGCAAGGGCAGAAATATTAAGAAGGCGTTATCTCACAATTAGTATCGTTCGACTCGGGCAGGCAGGTGAAAAGAGCTGCTTTTCCAGCTCGCGTGCCAGACGACAGCTGCCATCCCGATGGCACTCTCTCGGTTTTACAAAGATAATACAATACGTGCATTCGATCGCGACCGACGATCCGCTTTAATGCGCAGTAGCATTACGATAGTTACAAGCGAATCCGATAAGGTGGTCCATGAATTGGTAATTTATCGCCGCGAGAAGATTTGGATTGTCGAAATAATCTTTGCTGTACAACTTTGTGCTGAACATCGGGAAACAAATTATGGTTTACAGTGCAAGATATAATGGTTTTCTTCTACGTTTTAAATATATCCTTACAATTATAGTATCTTTATTAACACATATATACAGAAATATATCAATTGTAAGAAAAACGATTATTTAATTGCTTTTTTTCCTTTAAGTAACAGTTATTCTTGCAAAGAATCTTTTCTTGATAATAGTCTTAAAATACATTCACCAAATTTGAAAAAAACTTATTATCATACGTATTTAAAAAAAGAATTTATACTCTTTCAAACAATATTATATAATTTTGTAAAAAAAATCTGAATAAGTGAATTGTATTTTTGTTTTAACACAACATTCTTGATTAATGTGTTAAATTAAGATTCAGAATATTTTAAATAATTTTGATAAGTTTATAACAAATATATAAACTTATAAATTATCTATGAGACAAGTAGAAGAGAAGGTATTATATCCTTGTATATTAATACATCACTCATATTATCTTCATTATTAAGTGAGGAATTTTAGTAATCACTTATGGAATTATTTGTTTAATAGCCTACAGTGGTGCTGATTTCGCTAATATGTTAATATACAACATTTATAATGAGACATTTTTACTTTTTAGCATTTTGTAAATTTTTTAAGGTATATTGTACCGCTGAATTCACATACTTCCTCAGTCTTTTTAAATTGAGATATTATCACATTATCACATTAATATATGTATACTTGACTGTTTTTTTTATTTAACATTTTATTCGGTTGTACACATTTTGAATTGTAAAAAGTTAAACAAATGTGGGATTTTGCTAATGTAGCTTGCTAATGTAGCTAATGTAGTTTACTAATATACCTTAAGAATACCGATGTCTCAATAGATCTCTTTTTTTGAAGTTTTTATATCCAAACAGTTTCGATAACTTGAGTGTAGTTCTAATGCTAATCTATAATTTATATGTATTATAAATTTCTAATCCAATAGTCTATATTTTGAAGTATGTACATATAGATATATGTACATATGTTTGCATATTTTTGACTAAATATATAATTTTACAACGAAACACTGTATTTTTTAAAATAAAATCAATTTTCTAAGATTTATTTTGGTAGAAGTCCACATCACCACTTGTATTTCGATTCGATCCATTACTATCTATACTGTGTTATACATTTTTATAAATAACATCCTAAGCATTAAATACTTTACAATTTTAAGTCTATAATTCATTGAACAACATATACATTAATAAATGGAAATATTAAGTTTTCAATTTAAAATACTAATTATTAACAAAATTATTGTACAAAACGTAAATAAAGAGTCATAATATTGCCTACTGCTCTAATATTTATTTAATTTATAGTATATATTTTTCAGTGTATCCTTCTAGATCTAAATTAAATTTAAATCTCATGCTACGCGATCGTATAATAGTTAATGCTCGCCCCATCGTCACTGGATATACTTCTCTTTTGCACCGAGGGGAAAACTGGTTTAATTTAGATAAAAGTCGCTGAAAGCCGATCAGCCAAGAGGAGCCAACCACGTAGTGGCGGCCTTGGATTAAGGTATGCAAAACACGAACCCGTCGATATACGAAGTGTCTGTAAACAGCTTCGTCCCTTTCGAATGACAAATCGAAATTCAAGAATTGATCTTTGAACGAGCGGCGCGGTAGCCCTACGAATGACGAAAGAAGCGAAATTAAAAACTCGGCAGACTGCAACGTAGGTTTCAATACTCTTGATATCGCAACTCAAATGATGCGTCATCGATTGTTTTCCATTGAAAGGCTATTCATCGTCCGAGCGAACAATCTCGCGAACACGGCGCGCTTCGCCTCGGCACAATTCACAGACGATATCTGTACGGTGAAAAGTAACCGCGGTCGGTCAGGGACATCGTGTATTCTTGCCGTGGGCTAGCGTTCGTGAAAGAGCACGTTGTGCACATAGCATCACGATGCTCGCGTCGATAAGTACGACAAATTGCGCGTAATTGTGTGCGTGTGCGAATCATTATCCGACCGAGGCGAAAACTCGGACGAGCTGCCTTAAACGCATGCTTTATATGTTTAAAATATACGTTCGAAGGAGGAAGAGGAGTAAAAAATCCAGGTTGCGTCTGGAACGTATCAAAATACCGTTGAACCTTACGTATTTTTCATATTCACCATATGACACGAATGTAAATCAAGGCATTCTTTAAGCAGGTTAAATAAGTGATATTACTTTTATACAAAAAAACTTCAAAACGAACATTTCATTTTTCTCGAGAATATTAATTCTGTATTATTGCGGATAAACTTTCATTCAGATGCTAATTTAAGTTTAGTATAGTTTTGATTATTAAAATTTTGATAATTTAAAATAATATTTAATAAGGTTTTTGTTATATTAAAATAATGTTAATTGAATTATTTTAACACCTTCTGTGAGAAATATGATTTAAAGAATTTTTGATGTTATTTTTAAGAAAAATAAGAATAAATGTTGAATTATTAAAAAAATTATATTAGAAAAAATTAATGGTTTAACATAAAATTATTTTTTGATTTAAAGTAAAAAAATGTATGAAATTAATAATTATGTAAGTGAATTTTCTATCAGATTAATCTTTACAAAAAAATATGAATAGCGCTCTTAAATTATTAAAAAAAAAATTTTGCACATTAAATTTACGGATGTATTATGCTTTGTTTCAATTATACTTGCGGTATATATTACAGATATATTATGTGTGTCGTTAGCTATAAAACACTTGTGCTGGAAAAATGCGTAGCGAAAGGATCAATTTGAATCTGTATAATGTTTTTACCCTCAATTAAAATCACCCTCGAGTCGACTGCGACATTTGGCATCGCGCTACGGAAGTGCGATTAAAAAATCGTCCCCGTGATTTGAGTTCATGAACAACGCTCGACTGTATATCGTGGCGTTTAATATCGAACTGCGCAATAAACGATAGTGACAAATGTGTCAAAACCGCGATTGTAGTTATCGAAACGCGGGACGCACCCTCCGCGTTCACGCACCCTCGACGATACGCCGGGCCGAGGGAGAGAAGGGGTTGGCTGCTCTCGCGCGTCGAAAGAGCGCGCGCGGCTCACCCCCTCTAAAATTTCTAATTTATTTCATTTTAAAGTCCCCGCGCCTGTGGATACGCGTGAAAAAGTCACGACGCATATACACGATATCACATATAGAACGGAAAGCGGCACGTATATGGGGTGGGCATCGCGCGGCACCCTTTTGCTAACTCCAATAGCATGCGACACGTGTGTCCTCGCGACAAGTGGCACGACACACCCTTTGCCTGAGCTCACGCACGCACCCTCGCGCATCCCTTCGCGATACGGACGATACGTGTACGAGGTGTTGCAAAAGCAGCGGCTCTTCGCGCTTCATACATTTTAGAAATATAACTATCTGATCTAATAAGATCTGATTTTTTTTTTATATCAAAATATTGACAGCTTTTAAACTAGAAACACTTTAGAGATTATTTATTTCACACAAATGCATAACTTTATATTCAATTAAACGTCACTTTAGTTATCAATTGCATCATATAATACAGTTATCTTTACGAAACATCTTTGCTCTTAATTACAATTTGGATTAGGATATTTTGAGAAGCAGAACGTCTCGACGACTGTAAAATACTTGAAGATTAAATTCAACAATTGGCGTTGAAATCTAAAAAGATTCGCGCGTAAGAGAAAGAACTTCTGAAACAACCTGTACGTAGGTGGAACGCGCACGCGGAGGATTCCCTTTTTATGCTCGCGATGATATTTTAAAGTAGCAATGTCCCGGCACACGAAGTCTCGAGACAATATCGTCCCCGTCTCCGTCGTCCCCGTTCGTTTCTCCTCTCAAGCGCGCCTACTCGCGCGTAACGTGTCCCTTTTTCCTACCTTACCTCTTCGTTTTTCTCTCTATCGTCCTCGCGGCAGCCTTCAGAAACAGGACAGCTGCCGGCCACCAATATCACGCACGCGTATATCACCGTTGAGGATTTTCAATTTTAATATTTTCCTACATCGGGCCGCCTTTACGAGCCGCTATATCATAAAGGCGCTCTTCCATCCCCCCCGCCTACTCTGGAAGGGAACGGGGCGAAGGAAACGGGGGTGGCAGCCCGCACGTCCCGAGGATATCTGATTCTTCGTGACACGGGCCCGCTTGAAAATCGGCACGGAGACAATAACGTTCTTCGCGATCTATTGTGTTAGACATTTTTTTTTATATATATCTCATATATTTCGCGTGATGGAATTTCAATGATTCAACTTCACGACTTCGGACTAATTCAAGAAGTACATAATTTTCATGAACAATATAATACGATACAGAACCGGAACGCACAAACACATGACTAATCGGATGAACTGGCTGAGGTTCGATTGCCGGAGATTAAGTCTCTTACTTGACAGTTTACTTAAGTATCTCATTTTTTTTCTCTTTAAACTTCAATCACTCGAGTTTCAGTAGCTCGCGATAGATGTAATTTCTCGTATTGTTATTTGTAACAATTTTCTATCAATTGGGCGATCCATTCCGAACGATCAATTTTAATCAGGGATTATATTCTGATCCGTTGCTCAAGGTAGATTCAGGTCGTATCTACAAAGTCCTGACTGAGGATAGAATGGCCATTGTTGCTGGCCGTTCGTGCGCCGGGCAAGGATGCAGGCGCCACACGGTCGGCTTACCGGAGTCCTCGGTGAGGACGGGGCACAGGGATGTGGCCATCGTGTGTTTTTTTTTTGCGGGGATTAAATGCGAGCCGATGCCGCGATAAGCCGTAGAAAAGCACGGTAGAAGCGGTACCGGTGACAGATTATGCCCGTGACTGCGATCCGCTTCGTCGTCCCGACCTCGGCGCGCCCGTTTTATTTAACGCCGACCGGGGTTAAAGAAAAAAAAAAGGAACCGGCAAGCGGCGGCGAAACCGCGGCGAATTCTTCCGATAAGCGGGCCGGAGTTTCTCCGACGAGACGAAGCCGCGCGTCCGAAAAAGCGGGCCTCTCGCGCTATGATTTTTCACGCTAAAAGCATCATCAGTCAGATCGCTCGATGCTTGTTGCACACCGACGAGGCGTTCCGCTGCGTCGAAAATGCCGAGGCTCGCGTGACACACAAAGCTGCGTAGCTTCGCGTAAATTCCGTGGATGAAGTAACGCTTCGAGTAGCCGGTAAACCGTTTTAAGTGGCGCAGGAATTTAAAGGGAAACCGCTAAAAACTAAGTAGCACGCATACGAAGGAGGAATATATATATACTTTTTTATTTTCCATTATTAATTTTTATTATTTCCCATTATCATGCTCTTTGCAATTTACTGATTTTTCAGGTTTCCGGTAGTCTCGCCGAGCGAACCGATATCATCGATGCCCGGGAGTGGCGGATATTAACCGTGGACGAGATCGGCGCCGACGCCACGGGCGATTCCGCGCGCGCGTTACGAAGCTGCTACCGAGTAATCGCGGGGTTCTCCGCTTTTTTTTTTCTCTTTACTCGTTTCCTACCGTCCTTTCATTTGCCACGGGATTGGGGGAAAGCCGGTGCCCGGGATAAGCCGTAGGAAAGCGCGGCGCGGGAGCGACGCCGGTGACAGATTACGCCGCGCCGCGCCGCGCGATCCGCAGTCTGGTCCTAAAGCCGCGCCGTGGAAAAAAGCAGAGCGAGGATTCGCCGAGGACAGATCTCCCCCGTCCGGGTGTGGATTACGTACTCTACATCGGTACGTACACGAGCACGACCGTATTCATTATATCCGGCGCTAATCCCCGGCAACATCGAGTCAGCCCGGGATTGTCATTCGTAGGGAAGGTAACGAAAATAGCGACGTCTCCGCGCAATAATGTTTCATGTATTAGAGAAATCTCTCGTGAACGCTTTTGATTTCTCGCTATTATTGATTTTTCTTTGTTTCACGTTTTCCTCCGGTTACGAATATTTCTCTTACGATCACTTCGACTTGAGAACTTTCAGACGTACATTTGCCTGGCGTAGTGTGTAACGGCACATGTTGAAGTTAATCCATACTTAGCTAAATATTAATTTTATATAATACCAAATATTACATAAAGAGTTACATTTTTGAAGAAAAAAAAAAAACTGACAGATTGTTTTGTCATTTCTTAAGTTAGAAGCTTTAATCATTTTTAGTACACCGAGAAAAAGATATTGCTGACAAAATTTTTCAACTAAATTAAAATTTTGTCAGTTCAAGAATTTATACGTTTAACTTAAATGCACAAATTTCAATTCAAGTATTTATATAACTAAGTGAAATATATAAATACTTGAATACACGAAATTTAATTCAGTTGGAGAATTTTAGGCAAATCAACATTTTTTTCTCAATGTAATAATTAATTTCTATGCACGTTTCAATTATACAAAATAATACCACTAATATATCAGTTTAGCGTATTAATGTTATATTGCTATTCGACTTACGATCCATTCAACATAAGACAAAGTATTGAAATAGAATCATGTCGTAAGTAAAGCAGTATCTGTATTTATAAAAGCTACTTTTCGATTTTATTATAAATACTTGAAAATAATCGAGACATTGGTATAAAGAAGACTTCTTTTCCTTTCACAATAGGGGTCTCTATAGTTGAGAGAACGGATGACAACGAACTGTAGAAGAACGTGGATTTAGAGGCGAGGAAGAAAAGGTGTGCTGCGGTGTCGACAGGTCAGTTTGGATTACACCGGCGGAAACAAATGAGTCTACCGTGCGCGAAGGAGCTACGGTGAAGACCTTACGAGAAGATAAATGAACCGGCTTTCGGAATACACGCGCTTCGAATTCAATTTCCATCTAATGACGGAACGATAAAGGAAAAAATTAAACGAGTTAAGTAAGCCCCTTCCGATTGCTCGAAATGACAATTCGAAAATGTTAAATGTTTTTATCTATCGCAAAATTATTACATTCCCATTACGTCTAATATAAAAATTTTAGTCTTATCAAATTATAACAACGCATCGTTAAACAATTTTTCGTAGTAGAAGAAAAAGACCTACAATTTGTGCTCAAGTGTTTAACAATTTTTTGAAACTTTTTGTTGAGCTCTATCAAAATAATTATGTAGGACATTCTCTCTCTCTCTCTCAAGCTGGCTCGAATATTAAAATTTTTTGAAAAATTACTCATCATATTGAGCGTCCTATGTAATTATTGTGATGATACAACAACAAATTATTTTCAAATCTAGCTAAGTTTTTAGATGCTTCAGTAAAACTTTTTTCCGTATAAAAAAAGGAACCTAATTGGCTTCAGAACCATACAAAAAAATTACTGGCAGTCTCATCCGATGCTAGGCCTGTGACAGAAAATCGAAATAACTTTGTTGCCCAGTATAACGCGAGGACGGGAGCCCGAGACGGAGTTTGTCGCAAACCGCTAACGAGCAAGGACCCCGTTTTCCCTCTTCCCTCCTCTAAGTACTTGTCCTCCCTCGTCGCACGCCGTCTCTCGTCGTGAAGCACTCCCCGCTTATAGAAGTCTTATAAAGAGCAAAGAACGGCGGGACCACACACATCCGATCCTATCTGCGGGCTTTTCTGTACGCTTCGACCGTCTCTCTCCTTTCCCTTTCCTTCCTGCCTTCCTTTCTTTCTCCTATACTGGACTGACTCTCTGTTTGTTCTACCTCTTACAACACGACTCGCCCCCTAAACCGATCCCGCTCTCCGTACGTCTGGCAAATTATACGCGATCGTGACAAGGACCGCCGCGGATACTCGCCTCTTCTCAATGTTATCCAATTGTATTTGGGGTAAACTTCGTCTTAATCTCGATGTATAAGTCGACGCAGAAAATAAGATTTATTAAAGGAGACGTTATTTCTCAATACATATGAATTATAGATTTCTAATAGATTACTAATTCGATTATTGCGATATTATTACTAAAAAAAAATATTGATTAATAATTGGAAAGTAAGACACTTACCCCATTCTGCATCGTCCGTTGAAGACATTCAGTGGTTGGAAACATGAAAAATATGAAAAGTTGATCTTTGATCTTACGTATTCATAATAAGATCAAGCTACCGTTCCATTTTATATGTAAGTCATTGACATGTTTACGCATATTAATTTTATTAACAAATATTTTATCCAAAAGTCTAAAAAAGAGAAAATATACTCACCGTAGTCTCATTGACGCTCTTGATGCAGTCTTTGTAGGTACCCGCTATTAATTTAATGATGTTTTCGTCGCCGTGTTTCGCGCCCCAGTGTAAAGCCGTCTGCAACACGTAGGAAGAAAGGCGGGGTGATAATTCGTTCGTCGGTCGTTTAAATCGCGCGCGACGGTGCGGGGATTACCGCGAGACCACGAGGAAGCCGTGCGATGGTGGAACGTGATAAGTAAAAATGTATCAGCGCCGAGATTTATGGCACGGCTGCGATTTTTCGGCGGGGTATGCCGAAGGTGGTCCCGATTGTAGACACGACGCGAGCAGCTGTAGCGTATTTTCGGGGTGACGCGCCAGTGAAATATTCGCGAATTAAGCGACGGCAACGGCCGGGTGTCAACCGGGACGAGCGGGATGAATGGGAACCGTCGCCCGCGCCGGAGCGTACTCGAGAGAGGAAGATCTCGACTGACAGTCGATTACATAGCCAGAGTGCAGAGGAGTTAGAGCTCGAGAAAAGAGCAAATAGATCGAGCTCGAGTTGGACGCTTCTACTTAGACGCTTCGGTGAATCGGAGAAAAAGGGAGAGAGAGAGAGTGAGAAAAGGAGGAAGAGGGGGGTCTTGGCTCAATTCATGATAAAAGAAAATATTTATTATCAGAATAAAATATATAGCAATAAAATATATCGCTGGCAAAATTCGGAGTAAGAATAAGGTTTAGTTTTTATACGTGCACGTCAAATGCGTGGTTTTTTTCAAATGCGCGCGTTTATAACACGCGACGACGCATGTGTGGAAATTAGGGGTAACAAATGAGCAGGAAATTTGGAACGTATCATGTCGTAAATGTGTAGACGAGATTGGAGATATGCACGAACAGAAATTTTCAACAAGTAATAATTAATTGCGTACAAGTTATATCTTTGAAACTGTTTTCCTGAAAATCCATAATTCCGCGTGTACTGTGCTGCCGTTAATAATACTGTCGAGAACTTCGTAACAGAATCTTGTTTCGATCATACCAACGGTGTTCTATCATTCATCTCGTATTTTCATATACAATTTTTGTTGAAATTGCAAGATCATATTTTTTAGTGTAGATCGTCAAATGTATATACGTATCCAAGATTTGGTGATAACCAATTAAAAAGTTAGAAGTAAAATAATAGAATTAAAAAGTCAATAACTTTTAACTTTAATTAGCTATTTTTTAAACACATATATTTTAAATTATTATTTGTTTCTCAAGTTATAAATTTACACATATAAATGAAAAAATTGTAAAAGAAAAAGTTACATCTTTAAATAAAAAACTTCTTTTGTTATTACATATAAACTTAATTTATAATTAAAATTAAATTTATTTAATAATCCATACAATTATTTTGAATAACCTACGTAAAAAAATGACATTCTAATTAATACAAATAATTTTTTCAAAATTAATTTTGAATTTAATTTAATCTTTTAACTTAATTTAATCTCAATGTATTTTTTAACTAAGTTAGTTTTTTCATACAACTTTTAACGTAACTAAATCAATTTGATAAGCCATTCAATTTAATTTAATTAAAAAGATATATTAATTTACTCAACTCTACATATATAACCCGAGCGTGACCGTTTGAACTCTATTCCGGCAGCCAAATTCAATGCCCAAAATTAATTACTAAATCGCCACACAACATTAACTATTAATGTGACAGTCTCGCCTCGATTCGGGGAGATGTGGCCTAAAAGGGATATATGATTTTCACGTAGAGGTGGCAGGGTGAGCAAGTTTTCGTAGGGAGACATGCATTTTAATTTCATCGAGTCCGCGTTCCGCGGGTAGATTAAAAATAGTGTCTCCGTCTCTCCCCAGATTTGCGCGTGGGCGTCATAGAAGCTGCCCTCGACCTGAGGCCGGCTGCCACGTTGGGCTACCCTCCGCAGTGGACCGCAAGTCTCGGACCACCTCATTAGCGAATGACGAAAAAAAAGTTCATTCTAATGAAGCTACCTAATGACGGGAACCACGCGCAAGGCCGCCCGCGCGCAAACGAGCGTATATATGAGACGGTACACGTGGAGGGTCTCTGTACGAGGGCGTAGGTACTCCTTGTATAGAACTCTTTTATTTTATATGCGCGGTTTTCGCGGCAAAAATTGAAAATGAACGACACATACGTATGTCGAGACGTAAATGGCACATTCGCGTGGCGACATTACGTGCGGCGTATAATGATGAAAAAAGCTTTACAAAATATTGACCAATCGAATTCTCAGTAATTACGTACATAATTGTTGAGAAAACGCATAGCTTGTAGTAAGGATGAAAAATATTAAAGCTAAGATTCAGATTCTCTGTGCAAACCAAAATCTCTTTGCATAGTTTATTACACTATAAATTTTGCGTTAATTTCAGCGCAAGGAAATAACTTTTTAAATGTATTTTGGGACACAGCATATTTATTATATTGAATATTAATTATAAAAATATAATTAATTATGAAAATATAGGAACACTGCATAAGAGATCAAAGAGGCACAGGGATTGCGATATGGCTCACCAAAGACTAAGAATAAATTTTAAAAATTGATTTTAATTTTAAAAACACGGTATTTTATTATATAAAATTATATAGTTATTTAAAATAAGGAAAAAATATTATAGAATATAAGAATATGCAAATATATGTACGTATATACTCGGATATTTCTATACTGCTGTACTATCCTCATTAGAGTTGTTAAAGGGTTATACCACTGTCAAATTTTCACAAAATCGAAAAAAATTTTTTTGCTTACATAATGCCATAATGTTTTAAAAACAAATTCTAATTGATTTCATAGCTTAAAACATTTTTATGATGTTTTTACAGTTTTTATGATGAACGTACAGTACACGAAGAATGTATACGAAGAGCGTATCTCAGCACGGGCGACGTACACACTTAAGATTTTTGAATTTCGTAGATAACAAGTAACTTACTTTCAAATAATGAGCTTCCTCAAGTAATTGTAGATGGCATTAGTAATTGTTTAAAAAAGAAATGAGAGAGCTTCAATGCTACAGTTTGGAATATAGCATTCAAGAGTTTTTCAAGCGACAAGACAATACTTGACATAGCTACTGCAACAATAGCATTGCAGTTTGTGTATTTAATGATGGTTTATGCAGCATTATGAAAATTATGGAGCTGCTAGGTATCGTCATTGGACCAAATTGTTATAATTATTGTGTAGAAGTTAACGAGATGTGCGTACAGCAGGTCGAACGCTCGCTCACGAACGTCGCAAAAAAAGCGCGCTCATTCTCTACATCATCTCGCAAAGAGAAAAAGGAGAAAGATATCGCCATAGAAGGGCAATTATATGGTCCTGGCATCGCGGAATAACGGTAAAAAAATTGAAACCTAAAAATTTTTATATGTAAAAGGTAAAAAATCGGTTTTGAAACTTTAAACGCGTTTTTCTCGAAACTGTATTTTTCAAATTGGCTTGCAACATAACTTTAACAATTTTGGTTCAATTTATTTGAAATTTTAACTAGCTTTTAAAACAACATTCCGCGAGGTACCACGTACGGATTTTTTGATTAGTTGAAAACTTTTTATGTTATGAACCGTTTTTTTACTTCAATTTTTACCTAAAAACACTTTGACTTTAAATGTTTGCCATTTTTTAACTTTCCTACGTGTTGCACTAGGTAATTTAATGTAGATTAAATAAAAATTTTTTTTGTTTATAAGTCAATTAAAGTTGCTAGCCTGCAAGCCCCGAAGCCCCTTAAAAAAAAATGTTTTCTTACGATAATTCCTGCGCCGCCATTTTTAAATAAAATATTACAAAAAATTTTTTTTAAAGTTTAATATGCACATTAAAAAGTACATGCACTTGTTTTAAGGTAAACAAATTTTTTGAGATAAAAAAATATTGAATGTGTACCTCATTTTCGTGCCGCTACAGTGATATAAACCCCTTAACGTAATCTTAAGTTATACTGACATCTCAACAGGTTTAATACAACCTCTTTTTTTCAAAGTTTTTACATCAGTAGTTTACATTACATATATTGCATGATAGATTTTCAGTACTACAGAAAATTTGGACAGCCGAATAAAAAGTTGAGTAATAAAAAAAAAACACTCATGTATACACGTATGATAACACGACCAAGTTTAAAAAGAATGAGGTAGTATATGTAATTAAATATTAAAACATATCTTGATAAAGAGAATTTTAAAAATAAAAATATCTTATAACAAATGTAGGCTCTTTTGTACTGCATGTATTAGCGTATAACTGTATAACTGTGTGGGTTAGCAAACAAATGATTCCAAAAGTAATTACTAGAATTCGTCACCTAATAATGGTCATAATGTCTACATGGCCCATAATATCATCTCTTTCTCTATTATTAGTCTTTACCGTAAGTAATGTTCTCCATATGTAACGGATTTCGAAGAGCAGAACGCGGAAAAAGAGGGCGGAATTTACGCATACGGATAATACGAGTTTAATTAAGGGCGCGCTGTCGCTGTACAATTATTAAACGTACCGCGCATAGCGCGACGGCAGGCCGGGCGAAGTCATTAACTGCGAAGTGCGCGGACATGGTCCATCTAATACGTTCCGCTGGTCCGGCTGGTGAAGATGCAAGAATCCGGCTGAATTACACGGTCGAGGTGCAAAATGAATTTTTACGGTGGTCTCGCGGGACCATCAGCGCTTATGTGGGTATATACCCGCGGCCGGGCGCTCGGACGTCTACTTCCCCCCGGCTTCGTGCTAACGAAGTTTTATGAAGCGCGATAGCGCCATACCTACGCCGCGCCGCCGTGGACTTTGGCGCTCCTTAATTTGTGAATGCTGCTGCCGCAGCGGTGTCGGCCGCGCGCCACGCCGCAAAAGAATGGTATGTCGGCCGACAACGTGATATATCTTCGGCCCTCTGCCCCGGACCTTCGGTCGGAGTATAGGTGCATACCGCGGATATACGGTAGCCTGCTTCTTTTCCCGTCGCCGCTGCGGCGCGGCGTAACCTTCTTCAGAACGATCCGGGTGTAAACCGCGTGCGCGCGCGCGCGGGCGCTCGCGTGAGAAAGCACGCGGTCCCAGTATCGCGAGGATCGACCGCGCTTTCCACAGAGGCCAGCTATATGTGGTAGTCTTCTTCGAAAACGTGACGCATTAAATGGCTCAGTGGAAAAGTGGTCCGTGACATTCAAAATTTCCACTCCACACTCTCTCCCTCTTTTTTCTCTTTTTCTTCCTCTCTTTCATTTTGGTATCAACTGTTGCTTGATGTGTATAATTTTCGTACTAATTAGAGCTCCTTAATTAATGCGCGGCTGTAACCGCGCATCGTAGCGCTAACACGATTTATAGGCGAGATGCGAGATGATCATCAACCGTGACGGTTACAGCAGTCGGAGCCGCGCGATGTGTAATGCTCGGCAATGTCGCTATATCGTTCGCAACTCGGTATAGAGCGGCCTTCATGAAAGTTACTAAGGTTCTACAACGTGTAATTTTTTATTCAATCTAATGAAGCTTCGTCATGCACGTTGCGCGTCCACGGAAATAAAGATTCCGTCAGCAAGAAAGAGCTCCCAGAATCGCTCGGGTGACTCTCTTCGTAGCTAGAGCAACGGGAGTTCCTCCCCAACTTTCATCGGTCCTCCGTGGGTTTCGTGGGAAGTCCAATGTCCCTGTGACGACGTGTGCACGCCACATGTGCGCGAAACTATGTATAAGCTGCGGCTATATAGTTGTCTTCCCGTGGATACTGATTAAGCCGGCGTAGGGCGATTCCGGGGATCGAGGAGCAACAGGAGGAGAGCAGCAGTAGCAGCAGCAACAGTGGCAGCAACAACATTAACGGCAGCGAGAGCAGGAGCCGGCACAACAGCAACGGCAGCAGCAGCAGCAGCAACGGCAGAAGCTACCGCGGGCTCCGCTGATGTATGCGAGCGATACAGATATCTCCGGGAAGGAATTTGCGTTGAATTAGCGTATAATCGGCGGGCCGATCTGCTCATACGGAATCCCGCGGTCCCCCCGCTTACACGTGTCCCGAGAGCTGTATTCTCTGCGCGAACACAATATTTAGTGGCCGTCGTGGCGCGGCGATGGGCGTCGCGGCCAGGTTCTCTCCTCCTCCTCCTCCTTCTCCTCTCTGGCCTCCCTTTTCCCGTGGGACCCTCTCTCGCCGCGCCGCCTGGTATGCGAAGGAGTCCTCTTTAAGCGCGCTTCCCTGGCCCAAATTTTTCCCTTCCCGCCGAGCCAGCCAAGCCGAGCCGAGCCGCGAGGTGACCCGCTGGGAGCGACGGCGCGATTTTATTATTGAGATAGGATTTCGAGATGCGACGTGATCTCACCCGGGATCTGACACTCACCGTTCCTCACCGGTGTCTGTGGCGAGTGTTAATAAGACTCCTGTGCCTTTTGAATCTGAGCTCGTGTTAATTGGCTCGATCGTTATTACGTTGATAACGCATTGCAATTGAATATAAGATCTCTATAAATCGTAATCAGTGGATATTCACTGATTCACAGTGGCATACTTGTGATAATTCACTGTCTTTCAGTAATTTTCACTTCAAAATTAGTGTATAGTCACCGAAAGATCAGCGTATTTATTTCACTGATTGATAATCAGTAAATTATTATTAAGTATATCACTGAAAGTCAGTGTATTTTCACTGATTTTGTCGAATTTTCACTGATTGTGACTTAGAGAGATTTATTAAATTTATGTAATTGTTTTACGTGTAGTATCCAGTGCCTGGTCTACTTTGTAATGCCTGAAGCGAAATGCGAATGCCAAAGAGACAGCAATTAGGTCCATTTAGAGAGCTAGACACCCCGGCACATTGATCGTTCTGCAGATGAATTCGCAGATAATCGCGCGGACATGAGAGTTACGAGCATTAACAGATTTCACCATCTCGACCCGCGCTTCTTAACTCCACCATTCATCTCGGCACGGTCGTCTTGCAAACTCGCAAGAAGGAAGGGGTGAGAGGAGAAGAAGAGATCGGGAGAAGAAGAAGCCGGTCGACCGATTCACGAAACTCTCGTGAACGCTCGCGGTGGGTCGTCCGGATTCAATACGCGATTCGATCTCCCGAAGGTCGATTCTGGGAAATCGGGGGGGGGGGGGGAGAGGGGAGACGTCGGGCGCGTGTCTTCCGACGGGAAGAGACCACAGGGTGATGGAGGGTGGAGAAGGGTAGGGCAACCGGAGGTGGAAGGAGCGAGGAGGATGGCCGGGTAACGAGTCTCCGGTCACGTGTATGGCGTCGGGCGTCGAGATGTCAGATCTATCGGCGCGTGCTCGATGGCGCGTGTCTTCGCCTGTTGATCAGTCCTGTTGCTTTTACTCGTGCCCATCCGACGTGCACATCGGACGGGGCTGCCCGATTACCGGCATTAGTCATGAATTCGTAATCGCGCGGCGCTCCGTGTCGTGTGACGAGCGGAAACCTTCGTACGCGATGACCGATGATTATGCATAAAGACTTTGGCGAATAACATTATGGACAGATTACAGCAAGGAGATATGCGACGAGTCGTTGACACGACGCTGAGAGGTTGGTTAAGCCTGAAAGAAGCCCGTTCTATTCATCAATACTCGAGATGCCGAATAATCCTTTGTTACTCAGTCACTTCCGATTCAGCCGACGCTGCGATAAAGATTTGCGTCGCGTTCAACGTCGTAGGGAAATGTCGAGGGAGAGTGTTTTATTTCCTGCAATTGCGCCAAGGAGGTGTGTTACTCGGAGTCCCGTAAACAGAAGAACGACGCCGCGTGGCGTGCCAGCCTGAACTTTCGCGTCTTGCGCGAAGGATACACAGGATGCAGGAGGTGTCATTAGCATAACGTGGAAGAGCCGTGGTTCGTGATTTATTCGCCATCTCCCGTTCTTTTCGCTCGTAATTCCAACTCCACGCCGGGTAAACACGACCCCAGAAGCCAGAGGCGTCCGAGTGGAAGATCTATTAGAAAGGAAATTTACGCGTATATTTCCGAAGCTCGCGTGTTATTTTCGCGCAAGAGTCACGGCGCGAGTAAGGAAGATGGGCGTGCGAAATTAGAGACGCTTCCTATTAATACCGGCCATTTCCAGTTTCATACGATTTAATTAACGATTACAGTTGCACCACGTAGCAATTGTATTGCGCTGAATCGTATTTGATTGAAGAACGAAAAGGAGAGGGGGTGGGGAGGAAGGAATGTCCTAAATATCGCATGTTCAGTTGTAGAAGAAACTTACGTAATTATGTCGACTCCTCGTGCAACAAGCTGACTTGTTATCATAACAGATCCATGCGGAGCACCGTGGATTGACGATCGCACAATGTTATCGGCCGCCATCAGGCCCGCAATTGCGATCTATCACTATGCGGCGCGGTACAATTGAAAAAACCCGCTTCCTCGTTCGAGAGGAAATAATAAGAGCCGCCGGTAGATCGCGCAAACGAGGTGTAACTGAAATCACTTGAGGCACTCGCTCAAACGAGCTGTGACTGCACGAAGATCTCTATCCCGGCTACCGAGCCTTTAATTCTCCCGCAGATTACCACCTTGCGATATCCCCTTTGAATATTAATTTTTCTACAAACGCGGCTTTGCGTTGCACTACCTGCGTTACACACCTGCGATGATGTGCAAGCGCAATTAAAGCGCAATAAATACGAAAACGATCGTATTATTCGTCTAATTCCAGACTCATTCTTAACGAGCGTGGCCGCGGTAATCGTAATGTGTCTCACTTAATGAAATTTTTAATAGCGACGATTAATCGTTCATGTCAGAGTTTACGTCAGAGAAGAGTGTGTGAGCCACCTCAGAGCCGAGAGGCAAAGCGAGCGGTGTGCCGCTTTAGAAAATTAAACGCCGTGTATTTAAAGACATCGATAAGTAGAAATACCGCGTAAATCTGCGTAAAGTGTGCCCCTGCGAGTTTCCCCGGTGTTGCAGGTGGCGTCGACGAGCCGCGACGCGACAAGACATTGCCATCAGCCACGTCCATTACCTCGTGAACGTTGATTCGGTCCGATGAGCATCGGTAGTCAACAATTTCGCTAGCCGTTCGCCTAGCGAGCGAACGTCCGTGTCGCGACCGCGTCTTACACGTGTGACCGTGAGAGACCGGACGTCGCGAATTTATTCTGTTGGAGGCTGGGGAGGAAGCCACGACGATGTCCCGAACAAAAGATGATGATCCGTTTCTACAGCTCCCGGGGAGTCAGCATTCTGACACAAACTCGTCATTGTAATGCAAGGTATTCCTAATTAGGAAGAATACTACTATTATAATTACTTAAGTTATATAATTACATAAGTTTCACAACTAAACATGCAATACCTAGGACAATATCCCCCCCCCCTCTTCATTCTTCAATAAAATTCAGCGCAATACAATTATTGTTATGTGGAGCAATTGCAATCGCTCCGAGAGAAAAGTGTCTAGTATTTGCAACTATGATTGCATAGTAAAATAATTATAGTTGCAAATATCATTTTTATAGTTATTATTGCTATAATGTTAGTGTAAATAACCATACATGTATAGTTGTGCCAAACAAGGTAAAAATTTAACTATAAACTAAAAAGTTTACTATAAATTATAATAATTTCTACCATACAAATATTCTACCATACATAAATCACAATTATGGCACGTTTAACCATACATATGGTTGTATGAACGAATGCTATAGCTATTGTAACAATAATATAGTGTTAAGTTAACTATAAAAATATTGTTACGGCCAAAAATAATTATAAATTATGGTTAATGCAATTATTTTTTTCTCTCCGTGTAGCAACGAAATTCGCGATCGATTGATTATTCGACAAAGGGTCGCGATTATCAGCGCTTGCAGCATCATTCGAAATTTTGCCGCTCGCAACGGCGACGATTTCCTAAGCCTCGACGCGTCAGGCTTCGACAAAATGCATGCACCGCTCATCGACGCTTTGGTATCAGCAAAACTCTTACGGCACTGAATATCGATATTCGACGGGCGAACCTACCCTGGTTTCGTGAATCACGATATTCAAGGGTGTCCGCCGCGGGCACGAGCGCCGCATGCATATATCCACCTGCAGCGGAGTTTAAACGATTAACGGGGGCGGTTTCCCGCGAATAATCGATGTCCCCCCGATGTCCTCGGGCGTACGGCAAAGTTCTCGGTCGTCTCGATCCAACACGGTATTTCACGGGGGATTACGCGGCTTACGCTTTCGTTCGATCGTATCCCATCCTGCTTCCCACCCCATTCGCCGTCAGGAATTATCGGTCGTGTGTCGATTATATTTCGCATAGGCGCTTTTACCTCCGTCCTCAGCCTCTCCGGTAGGAGGTACACGGGCTTTTTTCAAAAGCGTTATAAAGGGCTACAAGATTCAATCTATTAAAATTCTGGATTGGAAGTATGCGCAAGTGTGCGTCCTACCGCTATCTTCTCGGATGTAAGAGCTACAAGATATTCAGCTATGAAATAACTTATACATTTTTGGGAAAATAAATTCCCGTTGATTCTAAAGCTACTCCCATCGGCTGCTGGAGAGCTCTCTCACGTCGTCTACAGCGATCGGCGAATCGAGGAAATCGATTCCGGATCGATCGCGCGCGACCTGCCGAGGCCCGCCAATGGATACAGAAGCTCTCGGTTGCTCCGGCAAGAGAACGGGCGGAAGGGGTGAAAGGGTAAGCCGCTTTGCGAACGAGCGGAATTGCCGAACCGCGTTTGGGACGAAGGGAGTAGGCGATTAGGTAAACCCGGGATTAGTTAGACGTCGCTGCTCCCTTCGTTCGGAATCCGGAGAGCCCTTCCACCTTCGACTCAGACGCGGTAGCCTCCATCTACGCTCTCCTCCGCTACCACTGTCGGCCTAACCGGGAGTTCGATTGCCGCCGCTAATAATGCCATCCTTGATTTACATGATTGGATTGGCGTCTCGAAATTGAAACTCGCCCGCCTGCCGCCGAATCTCTGGAGAAGGGGCCCCGTTTGCGCCGGCTTGTATCAGACCGTGGGCATTGAAATTTGCAGCAGAGACCTCTCAATTGCATGATGATAGAACGTCTGATGAAATTGCGCGATCAGTTGATCTCACGATGTGTCTCGTGACGATCTTTCCTATACCGTTAGCCCACAGTGATTAATCGGGAATGATAAATCTCGTTTTCCTCATATTTGCATGCAATTTTCTATATCTTTTTGCATTGTAATGTTGTTTGCGATTCCTCGACGGTCCACCGTTACCGCGAGAAATTCTCGTAAATTCCCGTGACCGTAATCATATTGAATCATTCCTCCGCGTCCCGGATGTGTGGGTAGACACTAATATATTTCATAGATGGCTACAACAAAAGAACGCCGTTTCCTCTTTGGAGAGACCTCTCGGAGAGATTAGTATGCTCGTATCTGCATGCCGCAAGATCGTATCTGCCACGAGCGCGGTCCTTTGTGGGTTTTTGTTTGCGTTGCGTACGTATTTATGTGAGCGCCCTTCCTCTTCTTTTCGGTCTCTCCTCTTCCTCCTCTTCCTCCTCCATCAGCTGTTTCTTCCTTTTTTTCTTCTTCCTTTTCTTCTCTTCCTTCTACCTCTTCTTCTTCTTCTTCTTCTTTCCATACCATAATCGCGGGGTACCATACCCAAAACGCTTCTACTTAGGAACGCTCCAAATGATCCGCTTCGACTCAATCAATCTTTAGAAAATTATAGTCACGGCGCAAGTCTCCGGAGAATTTCTTCTGTACGCTAACTTACAATTTTCAAATGTCTAATTGTAAGTTTATTTCTGTTTTTGGGAACAAAAACTTCGCTAGTCTTGTTTTGAAGAAGATTTGCCTATGCTTCTATTCTTATACTTCTACTTAAATTTTATATATTAATAATTTACTTTCATAGAATATACTTATTTTAAAAGAGATCGCAATTATTCGTTAAAATATTTCTTTTATCTTTTGTGTGGTGAAACATATATGTCACAATTCTTTTCAAAAACTCTGCATATCTCCCACAAAAATAAAGATAGCGATTTCTTCCTCGACTCAGTTTAAAGATGAAAGATAGGACTCTTCACAAAAAATCAACGTTTTTGTGAATTTTATCTCTTGGTCTACATATCTCATCAAAAATTTATAAAATGGAATAAAAGTAAAAAAATAAACATACATATCTTCTGTTAAATTAGATACTGAATCCTTTCTGAAAGTTTTTATTTTTAAAGTCAACATAAGAGCTATATAAAAAAATGTTTACTTTCAAAAAATGGCTAATAAATAACGGATTTGATATAGCAAACCAAAGTTTATTGCACTTTGATCTGCCATTTTTAATTTTTATTACAGATTTATAATCAACGATCATAAAAACTTTAGCAAAAAAAGATTAAGTAAAATTAGCAAATTATTTCTTAAAAAAATTAGATGGAATTAGAAAAAAATTAAAATAAAAATTAAACTATAATTCAAGATTATCTGCAATTTATAATTCAAAATTTTATACGTTAGGATTCCTAGACATTCGGAAGCATATAATCTGATATTCATTAATGTGCATGTTTGATTGGAATTCTTGCGAGCACTATATCAATATCAATGTCGAGTTAGATGTATATATCCATTGTCTTGGCGTGGATCTGTAATCCCTTACTGTGTACCAATTACCTTGTCCATTCTACCTGCGTTGCATGCAAATTGGATTTCGGTCACGGAAGACGCAGAGGAAGACGCCGACCATTTCCTCATGACGAGCCCAGATTTCATCGTTACCCAAAGCAAATTAGTGAACCAATGTGTTCGAAGGAGTTTCTCGGTCGGTTGACCAGCCAAAAATGCGGCGAAAAATGCGTAAAAGATAATGGTGGCGCCATGTCACAGCCACAATAGAGTATCACACCGGAAAGCCTGACAATAGGGTAGCCTTCGATGATCATTTTAAATGAAGCTCGATTCTTCAACCATAAATAGATACCGATTTTATCTCTGACGAGAGATGAGTCCGCCGTGACGAGATAGTTCGAGAAGTACGGCGAGACGAGATGAGACGATACTTGGTCGTGTGGCCGATGCTAATCCTATTGCGCGACTCGCTCGTGCCAGTCCCTTTTGAGACGTAACGACCGGCAAACTTTCCCTCCGTTACGCTTTTGTGGAAATTGGAGGATCAGTTCCTTCGACGACCGTTCGGATTGTTCGCGGCGCCGAGCTTCGGAATAGTTCCTTGTCGAACAGTTTGCGAGATTTAACCGCGGAGATTTAGCAGATCGCAGCATTAAATCCTTCCTCAAAGTGTCTTCCCCCGCTAGTTTATCTTTAATAATGGAAGATCGATAAACGCAAATTGTGTACGAAATGCCAGAGTTCGTCTTGCAAACGATGCGTTTATTAATTACGAGCGCGAATTAGTATGCGTCCGCGTAAAGTGTGGGAAGCGTGGACGTTCATTCTGGTATCTGGCTGGGAAAGGAAAGAGTGCATTAAAGGAAGAGATGAACTTCTTTTTGCGGCAATTTCAGCGCGCGTCAATTAAATTACTGCGATGCGTCCGGGCCCTCGGGTTCGATCGAGCCGTATAGGAAGCGCATCGCGCTTGAATGAGAACCTTTCCCACGCGAAACGTCTTAAAACATGGATATCTCGTTCGAGATTGCTTATTAACGCCTGCGTAATCCGCGTTTTCTCGGAAATAAAATATTGTTTTCGGGGCTGCGCGGAAACATTGCGACGAGAGGTTTACGAGTTTACATTTCGGTACAGCGAAATCAACAATACGATACGGACGTCAATTATTGCAGATTAACACGAGCAAATAGACTAAATAAATCTTGTATATATTGATCGGTTTCGAGATGGTTTTCTAGAAAAAAACAATTTCCTATAGATTAACAAAATACGGGCGATTGCCACATGATTACAGGTTAAAAGATCGAGTGTGGCGACATAGTAGTTCCAGCAAAATCGCGCACGTTTTCGTGACACCCTGATATTCTTCGGGTTAGCTAACGGAAGACGAAAGTCAGGAACCATTAGCATTCACGTACTGCACGCTTGTCGCTTTTTGGAAATACAACTTGGGAGGGCAGAGCCGTTAACGCGATCGACGCGTGAATGCAAAGGAACCGATTTGTAATAAGGGACGCGGGGAGACACGAGGGAGAACCGAAAGTCGAATCCCCCTGGAAAGCAAAGTTCCCGCCGGAACTCCAGAATTCGTCGCATTAATATGGCGCGCGTGAGTCACGCGAGTTGAGTTGTTAGTCGGCGGGCGTTCGGTTTTCTGTCGACGATCGAGATGACGACAGTGATAACGACGGCGCATCGATGGCGACAATGGTTGACAATGATGACGCATAACAGAAGGGACCGACCACGCCATTTTCCTTTGTTGTTGTTACCAGACGAGAGATGCGATGAGAATCCCATTACTTACACGGCGCGGGGCGTACGAATTGACACAGAAATAGGCACCAGAAGTCGCATACGCGTCCGCGTCGTTTAACGCAATTACCTCTGCTGCCGTGCGGGCGTGCGTGAAATTCCAATATCGTCCGTTGTTGCAACTATCGCCATTACCGAGTACTGTGCTTTCGTGTATTCAAAGGGGCATGGGACTTAATAAAACTTTATTACGTCATTTAACGATACCTTCCTTTTGCGCAGTGACCAAGTTAAATTTTACGAATATATTTTGTAAAATAGGTTTATATAAAAAGAAGATTTTCATAAATGATGAAATGTTTTGATTTAAAAATCTACAACTAATTATTGCTCAACTGTAGAAAATAAGACGATTTATAGAAGTCGGCATTGTAATTAGTGCATAGTCTCTTTAAATAAATAAAATTTTTTACTAAGAAATCACATAGAAAATACAATTATTATTTATGTTTAAATTATATTATAATTATTAATTATATTTATTTAAAAAAGTTGTTTTAATTACAGTGTCAACTCCTACAAGCCTGTTTCTATTTTATATAACTAGAACACAACATTGCGCGCGCTTCGCGCGCGCCACTTAGCATTTTTATATTAAACATTGCACTTTTTTTTCTTCTATAATATTACTCTCACACACTTTATCATATTTAATGCCCTTCTCTACCTCACGCTCCTTCTCCCCCTCTCTAAATTATTAATTATATTATTAATGATATTAATTATATTATTTTCATAATGTTCAATATTACTCTTACACTTTACTTTCTTATTTAATCCTCTTCTTTATCTCTCACGCTCTCCCACCCTCCCCTCTACACCCCTCTCTCACTCACTAAACAAAAATTAATGATTATATTATATTTTCATGTTTCTTAATATCACTCTTACATACTTTATCTCCATACTTAATCCCCTTTAAATAAATTAGAAATTATAATATATTATATGTAATGTTACCTGTAAATTTTCAATCAATATTCAAAACTTTCACTTTCTGGCGAACTCTTTAAAAAATTATTGTACGCGTCCGGAACTATATGAAAACTGTGTTAAAATAAATAAATCTGTCGATATTCAATAAGCACTTCACGTCCAGCTTTCAAAATTCAAGTTTTTCGGATAAAAAAATTGTTTAAAAAATGTTTTAATTAATTATATTACCGGAACTTCTTAGGAACTTATTGTACGCGTCCCGAACTATATGAGAATTGCGTTGAAATAAATAGAACTGTCGATATTTGAACAACATTTCACCCTTAGCCCTCAAAATTCAAGTTTTTCGGGCAAAATAATAATTTAAAAAATGTTTCAATTAATTATATTACCAAAACTCTTTAGAAAATTATTGTACGCGTCCGGAAATATATGAGACCTGCGTTGAAATAAATAGAACTGTCGATATTTGAATAGCATCTCACCTTTAGCCCTCAAAAGTCAAGTTTTTCGGGCAAAATAAATGTTTAAAAAATGTTTTAATTAATTATATCACCGTAACTCTTTAGAAAATTATTGTTCGCGTCCAGAACTATATAAAAACTGCGTTAAAATAAGTAAATCTGTAGATATTCGATTAGCACTTGACGTGTAGCATTAGAAATTCAAGTTTTCCGGGCAAAATAATTGTTTAAAAAATGTTCTAATTAATTATATCACCTAAACTTTATAGAAACATATTGTACGCGTCCCGAACTATATGAGAATTACGTTCAAATAAATAGATCTGTCGATATTCGATTAGCACTTGACGTGTAGCCTTAGAAATTCAAGTTTTTCGGGCAAAATAATTGTTTAAAAAATGTTTTTATTAATTATATCACCTGAACTTTATAGAAACATATTGTACGCGTCCTGAACTATATGAGAATTACGTTAAAATAAATAGATCTGTCGATATTCGAATAGCACTTTACGTCCAACCTTAAAAATTCATGTTTTTTGGGCAAAACAATTGTTTAAAAAATGTTTTTATTAATTATATCACCTAAACTTTATAGAAACATATTGTACGCGTCCCGAACGATATGAGAATTACGTTCAAATAAATAGATCTGTCGATATTCGATTAGCACTTGACGTGTAGCCTTAGAAATTCAAGTTTTCCGGGCAAAATAATTGTTTAAAAAATGTTTTTATTAATTATATCACATGAACTTTATAGAAACATATTGTACGCGTCCCGAACTATATGAGAATTACGTTAAAATAAATAGATCTGTCGATATTCAAATAGCACTTTACGTCCAGCCTTAAAAATTCATGATTTTCGGGCAAAACAATTGTTTAAAAAATGTGTTAATTAATTATATCACCTGAACTTTATAGAAACATATTGTACGCGTCCCGAACTATATGAGAATTATGTTAAAATAAATAGATCTGTCGATATTCGAATAGCACTTGACGTATAGCCTTCGAAATTCAAGTTTTCCGGGCAAAATAATTGTTTAAAAAATGTTCTAATTAATTATATCACCTAAACTTTATAGAAACATATTGTACGCGTCCCGAACTATATGAGAATTACGTTCAAATAAATAAATCTGTCGATATTCGATTAGCACTTGACGTGTAGCCTTAGAAATTCAAGTTTTTCGGGCAAAATAATTGTTTAAAAAATGTTTTTATTAATTATATCACCTGAACTTTATAGAAACATATTGTACGCGTCCCGAACTATATGAGAATTGCGTTCAAATAAATAGATCTGTCGATATTCGATTAGCACTTGACGTATAGCCTTAGAAATTCAAGTTTTCCGGGCAAAATAATTGTTTAAAAAATGTTCTAATTAATTATATCACCTAAACTTTATAGAAACATATTGTACGCGTCCCGAACTATATGAGAATTACGTTAAAATTAATAGATCTGTCGATATTCGATTAGCACTTGACGTATAGCCTTAGAAATTCAAGTTTTC
Organism: Monomorium pharaonis; assembly: GCF_013373865.1. NCBI lineage: Eukaryota > Metazoa > Arthropoda > Insecta > Hymenoptera > Formicidae > Monomorium > Monomorium pharaonis. The sequence goes on along the minus strand of NC_050468.1, from coordinate 10,368,908 downwards.
CGGGCAAAATAATTGTTTAAAAAATGTTCTAATTAATTATATCACCTAAACTTTATAGAAACATATTGTACGCGTCCCGAACTACATGAGAATTACGTTCAAATAAATAGATCTGTCGATATTCGATTAGCACTTGACGTGTAGCCTTAGAAATTCAAGTTTTCCGGGCAAAATAATTGTTTAAAAAATGTTCTAATTAATTATATCACCTGAACTTTATAGAAACATATTGTACGCGTCCCAAACTACATGAGAATTACGTTCAAATAAATAGATCTGTCGATATTCGATTAGCACTTGACGTGTATCCTTAGAAATTCAAGTTTTTCGGGCAAAATAATTGTTTAAAAAATGTTTTAATTAATTATATCACCTGAACTTTATAGGAACATATTGTACGCGTCCTGAACTATATGAGAATTACGTTAAAATAAAAAGATCTGTCGATAATCGATTAGCACTTGACGTGTAGCCTTAGAAATTCAAGTTTTTCGGGCAAAATAATTGTTTAAAAAAATGTTTTTATTAATTATATCACCTGAACTCTATAGAAACATATTGTACGCGTCCCGAACTATATGAGAATTACGTTCAAATAAATAGATCTGTCGATATTCGATTAGCACTTGACGTGTAGCCTTAGAAATTCAAGTTTTCCGGGCAAAATAATTGTTTAAAAAATGTTTTTATTAATTATATCACCTAAACTTTATAGAAACATATTGTACGCGTCCCTGACTATATGAGAATTACGTTAAAATAAATAGATCTGTCGATATTCGAATAGCACTTGACGTATAGCCTTCGAAAGTCAAGTTTTCCGAACAAAATAATTGTTTAAAAAATGTTCTAATTAATTATATCACCTAAACTTTATAGAAACATATTGTACGCGTCCCGAACTATATGAGAATTACGTTCAAATAAATAGATCTGTCGATATTCGATTAGCACTTGACGTGTAGCCTTAGAAATTCAAGTTTTTCGGGCAAAATAATTGTTTAAAAAATGTTTTTATTAATTATATCACCTGAACTTTATAGAAACATATTGTACGCGTCCCGAACTATATGAGAATTGCGTTCAAATAAATAAATCTGTCGATATTCGATTAGCACTTGACGTATAGCCTTAGAAATTCAAGTTTTCCGGGCAAAATAATTGTTTAAAAAATGTTCTAATTAATTATATCACCTAAACTTTATAGAAACATATTGTACGCGTCCCGAACTATATGAGAATTACGTTAAAATGAATAGATCTGTCGATATTCGAATAGCACTTGACGTATAGCCTTCGAAATTCAAGTTTTCCGGGCAAAATAATTGTTTAAAAAATGTTCTAATTAATTATATCACCTAAACTTTATAGAAACATATTGTACGCGTCCCGAACTATATGAGAATTACGTTCAAATAAATAGATCTGTCGATATTCGATTAGCACTTGACGTGTAGCCTTAGAAATTCAAGTTTTCCGGGCAAAATAATTGTTTAAAAAATGTTCTAATTAATTATATCACCTGAACTTTATAGAAACATATTGTACGCGTCCTGAACTATATGAGAATTACGTTAAAATAAATAGATCTGTCGATATTCGATTAGCACTTGACGTATAGCCTTAGAAATTCAAGTTTTCCGGGCAAAATAATTGTTTAAAAAATGTTCTAATTAATTATATCACCTAAACTTTATAGAAACATATTGTACGCGTCCCGAACTATATGAGAATTACGTTCAAATAAATAGATCTGTCGATATTCGATTAGCACTTGACGTGTAGCCTTAGAAATTCAAGTTTTCCGGGCAAAATAATTGTTTAAAAAATGTTCTAATTAATTATATCACCTGAACTTTATAGAAACATATTGTACGCGTCCTGAACTATATGAGAATTACGTTAAAATAAATAGATCTGTCGATATTCGATTAGCACTTGACGTATAGCCTTAGAAATTCAAGTTTTCCGGGCAAAATAATTGTTTAAACAATGTTCTAATTAATTATATCACCTAAACTTTATAGAAACATATTGTACGCGTCCCGAACTATATGAGAATTACGTTCAAATAAATAGATCTGTCGATATTCGAATAGCACTTTACGTCCAGTCTTAAAAATTCATGTTTTTCGGGCAAAACAATTGTTTAAAAAATGTGTTAATTAATTATATCACCTGAACTTTATAGAAACATATTGTACGCGTCCCGAACTATATGAGAATTACGTTAAAATAAATAGATCTGTCGATATTCGATTAGCACTTGACGTATAGCCTTAGAAATTCAAGTTTTCCGGGCAAAATAATTGTTTAAAAAATGTTCTAATTAATTATATCACCTAAACTTTATAAAAACATATTGTACGCGTCCCGAACTACATGAGAATTACGTTCAAATAAATAGATCTGTCGATATTCGATTAGCACTTGACGTGTAGCCTTAGAAATTCAAGTTTTCCGGGCAAAATAATTGTTTAAAAAATGTTCTAATTAATTATATCACCTAAACTTTATAGAAACATATTGTACGCGTCCCGAACTACATGACAATTACGTTCAAATAAATAGATCTGTCGATATTCGATTAGCACTTGACGTGTAGCCTTAGAAATTCAAATTTTTCGGGCAAAATAATTGTTTAAAAAATGTTTTTATTAATTATATCACCTGAACTCTATAGAAACATATTGTACGCGTCCCGAACTACATGAGAATTACGTTCAAATAAATAGATCTGTCGATATTCGAATAGCACTTGACGTATAGCCTTCGAAATTCAAGTTTTCCAGGCAAAATAATTGTTTAAAAAAATGTTCTAATTAATTATATCACCTAAACTTTATAGAAACATATTGTACGCGTCCCAAACTATATGAGAATTACGTTCAAATAAATAGATCTGTCGATATTCGATTAGCACTTGACGTGTAGCCTTAGAAATTCAAGTTTTTCGGGCAAAATAATTGTTTAAAAAATGTTTTTATTAATTATATCACCTGAACTTTATAGAAACATATTGTACGCGTCCCGAACTATATGAGAATTGCGTTCAAATAAATAGATCTGTCGATATTCGATTAGCACTTGACGTATAGCCTTAGAAATTCAAGTTTTCCGGGCAAAATAATTGTTTAAAAAATGTTCTAATTAATTATATCACCTAAACTTTATAGAAACATATTGTACGCGTCCCGAACTATATGAGAATTACGTTAAAATAAATAGATCTGTCGATATTCGATTAGCACTTGACGTATAGCCTTAGAAATTCATGTTTTCCGGGCAAAATAATTGTTTAAAAAATGTTCTAATTAATTATATCACCTAAACTTTATAAATACATATTGTACGCGTCCCGAACTACATGAGAATTACGTTCAAATAAATAGATCTGTCGATATTCGAATAGCACTTGACGTATAGCCTTCGAAATTCAAGTTTTCCAGGCAAAATAATTGTTTAAAAAATGTTCTAATTAATTATATCAACTAAACTTTATAGAAACATATTGTACGCGTCCCGAACTATATGAGAATTACGTTCAAATAAAAAGATCTGTCGATATTCGATTAGCACTTGACGTGTAGCCTTAGAAATTCAAGTTTTTCGGGCAAAATAATTGTTTAAAAAATGTTTTTATTAATTATATCACCTGAACTCTATAGAAACATATTGTACGCGTCCCGAACTATATGAGAATTACGTTCAAATAAATAGATCTGTCGATATTCGATTAGCACTTGACGTATAGCCTTAGAAATTCAAGTTTTCCGGGCAAAATAATTGTTTAAAAAATGTTCTAATTAATTATATCACCTAAACTTTATAGAAACATATTGTACGCGTCCCGAACTATATGAGAATTACGTTAAAATAAATAGATCTGTCGATATTCGAATAGCACTTTACGTCCAACCTTAAAAATTCATGTTTTTTGGGCAAAACAATTGTTTAAAAAATGTTTTTATTAATTATATCACCTAAACTTTATAGAAACATATTGTACGCGTCCCGAACGATATGAGAATTACGTTCAAATAAATAGAACTGTCGATATTTGAACAACATTTCACCCTTAGCCCTCAAAATTCAAGTTTTTCGGGCAAAATAATAATTTAAAAAATGTTTCAATTAATTATATTACCAAAACTCTTTAGAAAATTATTGTACGCGTCCGGAAATATATGAGACCTGCGTTGAAATAAATAGAACTGTCGATATTTGAATAGCATCTCACCTTTAGCCCTCAAAAGTCAAGTTTTTCGGGCAAAATAAATGTTTAAAAAATGTTTTAATTAATTATATCACCGTAACTCTTTAGAAAATTATTGTTCGCGTCCAGAACTATATAAAAACTGCGTTAAAATAAGTAAATCTGTAGATATTCGATTAGCACTTGACGTGTAGCATTAGAAATTCAAGTTTTCCGGGCAAAATAATTGTTTAAAAAATGTTCTAATTAATTATATCACCTAAACTTTATAGAAACATATTGTACGCGTCCCGAACTATATGAGAATTACGTTCAAATAAATAGATCTGTCGATATTCGATTAGCACTTGACGTGTAGCCTTAGAAATTCAAGTTTTTCGGGCAAAATAATTGTTTAAAAAATGTTTTTATTAATTATATCACCTGAACTTTATAGAAACATATTGTACGCGTCCTGAACTATATGAGAATTACGTTAAAATAAATAGATCTGTCGATATTCGAATAGCACTTTACGTCCAACCTTAAAAATTCATGTTTTTTGGGCAAAACAATTGTTTAAAAAATGTTTTTATTAATTATATCACCTAAACTTTATAGAAACATATTGTACGCGTCCCGAACGATATGAGAATTACGTTCAAATAAATAGATCTGTCGATATTCGATTAGCACTTGACGTGTAGCCTTAGAAATTCAAGTTTTCCGGGCAAAATAATTGTTTAAAAAATGTTTTTATTAATTATATCACATGAACTTTATAGAAACATATTGTACGCGTCCCGAACTATATGAGAATTACGTTAAAATAAATAGATCTGTCGATATTCAAATAGCACTTTACGTCCAGCCTTAAAAATTCATGATTTTCGGGCAAAACAATTGTTTAAAAAATGTGTTAATTAATTATATCACCTGAACTTTATAGAAACATATTGTACGCGTCCCGAACTATATGAGAATTATGTTAAAATAAATAGATCTGTCGATATTCGAATAGCACTTGACGTATAGCCTTCGAAATTCAAGTTTTCCGGGCAAAATAATTGTTTAAAAAATGTTCTAATTAATTATATCACCTAAACTTTATAGAAACATATTGTACGCGTCCCGAACTATATGAGAATTACGTTCAAATAAATAAATCTGTCGATATTCGATTAGCACTTGACGTGTAGCCTTAGAAATTCAAGTTTTTCGGGCAAAATAATTGTTTAAAAAATGTTTTTATTAATTATATCACCTGAACTTTATAGAAACATATTGTACGCGTCCCGAACTATATGAGAATTGCGTTCAAATAAATAGATCTGTCGATATTCGATTAGCACTTGACGTATAGCCTTAGAAATTCAAGTTTTCCGGGCAAAATAATTGTTTAAAAAATGTTCTAATTAATTATATCACCTAAACTTTATAGAAACATATTGTACGCGTCCCGAACTATATGAGAATTACGTTAAAATTAATAGATCTGTCGATATTCGATTAGCACTTGACGTATAGCCTTAGAAATTCAAGTTTTCCGGGCAAAATAATTGTTTAAAAAATGTTCTAATTAATTATATCACCTAAACTTTATAGAAACATATTGTACGCGTCCCGAACTACATGAGAATTACGTTCAAATAAATAGATCTGTCGATATTCGATTAGCACTTGACGTGTAGCCTTAGAAATTCAAGTTTTCCGGGCAAAATAATTGTTTAAAAAATGTTCTAATTAATTATATCACCTGAACTTTATAGAAACATATTGTACGCGTCCCAAACTACATGAGAATTACGTTCAAATAAATAGATCTGTCGATATTCGATTAGCACTTGACGTGTATCCTTAGAAATTCAAGTTTTTCGGGCAAAATAATTGTTTAAAAAATGTTTTAATTAATTATATCACCTGAACTTTATAGGAACATATTGTACGCGTCCTGAACTATATGAGAATTACGTTAAAATAAAAAGATCTGTCGATAATCGATTAGCACTTGACGTGTAGCCTTAGAAATTCAAGTTTTTCGGGCAAAATAATTGTTTAAAAAATGTTTTTATTAATTATATCACCTGAACTCTATAGAAACATATTGTACGCGTCCCGAACTATATGAGAATTACGTTCAAATAAATAGATCTGTCGATATTCGATTAGCACTTGACGTGTAGCCTTAGAAATTCAAGTTTTCCGGGCAAAATAATTGTTTAAAAAATGTTTTTATTAATTATATCACCTAAACTTTATAGAAACATATTGTACGCGTCCCTGACTATATGAGAATTACGTTAAAATAAATAGATCTGTCGATATTCGAATAGCACTTGACGTATAGCCTTCGAAAGTCAAGTTTTCCGAACAAAATAATTGTTTAAAAAATGTTCTAATTAATTATATCACCTAAACTTTATAGAAACATATTGTACGCGTCCCGAACTATATGAGAATTACGTTCAAATAAATAGATCTGTCGATATTCGATTAGCACTTGACGTGTAGCCTTAGAAATTCAAGTTTTTCGGGCAAAATAATTGTTTAAAAAATGTTTTTATTAATTATATCACCTGAACTTTATAGAAACATATTGTACGCGTCCCGAACTATATGAGAATTGCGTTCAAATAAATAAATCTGTCGATATTCGATTAGCACTTGACGTATAGCCTTAGAAATTCAAGTTTTCCGGGCAAAATAATTGTTTAAAAAATGTTCTAATTAATTATATCACCTAAACTTTATAGAAACATATTGTACGCGTCCCGAACTATATGAGAATTACGTTAAAATGAATAGATCTGTCGATATTCGAATAGCACTTGACGTATAGCCTTCGAAATTCAAGTTTTCCGGGCAAAATAATTGTTTAAAAAATGTTCTAATTAATTATATCACCTAAACTTTATAGAAACATATTGTACGCGTCCCGAACTATATGAGAATTACGTTCAAATAAATAGATCTGTCGATATTCGATTAGCACTTGACGTGTAGCCTTAGAAATTCAAGTTTTCCGGGCAAAATAATTGTTTAAAAAATGTTCTAATTAATTATATCACCTGAACTTTATAGAAACATATTGTACGCGTCCTGAACTATATGAGAATTACGTTAAAATAAATAGATCTGTCGATATTCGATTAGCACTTGACGTATAGCCTTAGAAATTCAAGTTTTCCGGGCAAAATAATTGTTTAAAAAATGTTCTAATTAATTATATCACCTAAACTTTATAGAAACATATTGTACGCGTCCCGAACTATATGAGAATTACGTTCAAATAAATAGATCTGTCGATATTCGATTAGCACTTGACGTGTAGCCTTAGAAATTCAAGTTTTCCGGGCAAAATAATTGTTTAAAAAATGTTCTAATTAATTATATCACCTGAACTTTATAGAAACATATTGTACGCGTCCTGAACTATATGAGAATTACGTTAAAATAAATAGATCTGTCGATATTCGATTAGCACTTGACGTATAGCCTTAGAAATTCAAGTTTTCCGGGCAAAATAATTGTTTAAACAATGTTCTAATTAATTATATCACCTAAACTTTATAGAAACATATTGTACGCGTCCCGAACTATATGAGAATTACGTTCAAATAAATAGATCTGTCGATATTCGAATAGCACTTTACGTCCAGTCTTAAAAATTCATGTTTTTCGGGCAAAACAATTGTTTAAAAAATGTGTTAATTAATTATATCACCTGAACTTTATAGAAACATATTGTACGCGTCCCGAACTATATGAGAATTACGTTAAAATAAATAGATCTGTCGATATTCGATTAGCACTTGACGTATAGCCTTAGAAATTCAAGTTTTCCGGGCAAAATAATTGTTTAAAAAATGTTCTAATTAATTATATCACCTAAACTTTATAAAAACATATTGTACGCGTCCCGAACTACATGAGAATTACGTTCAAATAAATAGATCTGTCGATATTCGATTAGCACTTGACGTGTAGCCTTAGAAATTCAAGTTTTCCGGGCAAAATAATTGTTTAAAAAATGTTCTAATTAATTATATCACCTAAACTTTATAGAAACATATTGTACGCGTCCCGAACTACATGACAATTACGTTCAAATAAATAGATCTGTCGATATTCGATTAGCACTTGACGTGTAGCCTTAGAAATTCAAATTTTTCGGGCAAAATAATTGTTTAAAAAATGTTTTTATTAATTATATCACCTGAACTCTATAGAAACATATTGTACGCGTCCCGAACTACATGAGAATTACGTTCAAATAAATAGATCTGTCGATATTCGAATAGCACTTGACGTATAGCCTTCGAAATTCAAGTTTTCCAGGCAAAATAATTGTTTAAAAAATGTTCTAATTAATTATATCACCTAAACTTTATAGAAACATATTGTACGCGTCCCAAACTATATGAGAATTACGTTCAAATAAATAGATCTGTCGATATTCGATTAGCACTTGACGTGTAGCCTTAGAAATTCAAGTTTTTCGGGCAAAATAATTGTTTAAAAAATGTTTTTATTAATTATATCACCTGAACTTTATAGAAACATATTGTACGCGTCCCGAACTATATGAGAATTGCGTTCAAATAAATAGATCTGTCGATATTCGATTAGCACTTGACGTATAGCCTTAGAAATTCAAGTTTTCCGGGCAAAATAATTGTTTAAAAAATGTTCTAATTAATTATATCACCTAAACTTTATAGAAACATATTGTACGCGTCCCGAACTATATGAGAATTACGTTAAAATAAATAGATCTGTCGATATTCGATTAGCACTTGACGTATAGCCTTAGAAATTCATGTTTTCCGGGCAAAATAATTGTTTAAAAAATGTTCTAATTAATTATATCACCTAAACTTTATAAATACATATTGTACGCGTCCCGAACTACATGAGAATTACGTTCAAATAAATAGATCTGTCGATATTCGAATAGCACTTGACGTATAGCCTTCGAAATTCAAGTTTTCCAGGCAAAATAATTGTTTAAAAAATGTTCTAATTAATTATATCAACTAAACTTTATAGAAACATATTGTACGCGTCCCGAACTATATGAGAATTACGTTCAAATAAAAAGATCTGTCGATATTCGATTAGCACTTGACGTGTAGCCTTAGAAATTCAAGTTTTTCGGGCAAAATAATTGTTTAAAAAATGTTTTTATTAATTATATCACCTGAACTCTATAGAAACATATTGTACGCGTCCCGAACTATATGAGAATTACGTTCAAATAAATAGATCTGTCGATATTCGATTAGCACTTGACGTATAGCCTTAGAAATTCAAGTTTTCCGGGCAAAATAATTGTTTAAAAAATGTTCTAATTAATTATATCACCTAAACTTTATAGAAACATATTGTACGCGTCCCGAACTATATGAGAATTACGTTAAAATAAATAGATCTGTCGATATTCGAATAGCACTTTACGTCCAACCTTAAAATTCATGTTTTTTGGGCAAAACAATTGTTTAAAAAATGTTTTTATTAATTATATCACCTAAACTTTATAGAAACATATTGTACGCGTCCCGAACGATATGAGAATTACGTTCAAATAAATAGATCTGTCGATATTCGATTAGCACTTGACGTGTAGCCTTAGAAATTCAAGTTTTCCGGGCAAAATAATTGTTTAAAAAATGTTTTTATTAATTATATCACATGAACTTTATAGAAACATATTGTACGCGTCCCGAACTATATGAGAATTACGTTAAAATAAATAGATCTGTCGATATTCAAATAGCACTTTACGTCCAGCCTTAAAAATTCATGATTTTCGGGCAAAACAATTGTTTAAAAAATGTGTTAATTAATTATATCACCTGAACTTTATAGAAACATATTGTACGCGTCCCGAACTATATGAGAATTATGTTAAAATAAATAGATCTGTCGATATTCGAATAGCACTTGACGTATAGCCTTCGAAATTCAAGTTTTCCGGGCAAAATAATTGTTTAAAAAATGTTTTAATTAATTATATCACCTAAACTTTATAGAAACATATTGTACGCGTCCCGAACTATATGAGAATTACGTTCAAATAAATAGATCTGTCGATATTCGATTAGCACTTGACGTGTAGCCTTAGAAATTCAAGTTTTTCGGGCAAAATAATTGTTTAAAAAATGTTTTTATTAATTATATCACCTGAACTTTATAGAAACATATTGTACGCGTCCCGAACTATATGAGAATTGCGTTCAAATAAATAGATCTGTCAATATTCGATTAGCACTTGACGTATAGCCTTAGAAATTCAAGTTTTCCGGGCAAAATAATTGTTTAAAAAATGTTCTAATTAATTATATCACCTAAACTTTATAGAAACATATTGTACGCGTCCCGAACTATATGAGAATTACGTTAAAATTAATAGATCTGTCGATATTCGATTAGCACTTGACGTATAGCCTTAGAAATTCAAGTTTTCCGGGCAAAATAATTGTTTAAAAAATGTTCTAATTAATTATATCACCTAAACTTTATAGAAACATATTGTACGCGTCCCGAACTACATGAGAATTACGTTCAAATAAATAGATCTGTCGATATTCGATTAGCACTTGACGTGTAGCCTTAGAAATTCAAGTTTTCCGGGCAAAATAATTGTTTAAAAAATGTTCTAATTAATTATATCACCTGAACTTTATAGAAACATATTGTACGCGTCCCAAACTACATGAGAATTACGTTCAAATAAATAGATCTGTCGATATTCGATTAGCACTTGACGTGTATCCTTAGAAATTCAAGTTTTTCGGGCAAAATAATTGTTTAAAAAATGTTTTAATTAATTATATCACCTGAACTTTATAGGAACATATTGTACGCGTCCTGAACTATATGAGAATTACGTTAAAATAAAAAGATCTGTCGATAATCGATTAGCACTTGACGTGTAGCCTTAGAAATTCAAGTTTTTCGAGCAAAATAATTGTTTAAAAAATGTTTTTATTAATTATATCACCTGAACTTTATAGAAACATATTGTACGCGTCCCGAACTATATGAGAATTGCGTTCAAATAAATAGATCTGTCGATATTCGATTAGCACTTGACGTATAGCCTTAGAAATTCAAGTTTTCCGGGCAAAATAATTGTTTAAAAAATGTTCTAATTAATTATATCACCTAAACTTTATAGAAACATATTGTACGCGTCCCGAACTATATGAGAATTACGTTAAAATAAATAGATCTGTCGATATTCGATTAGCACTTGACGTATAGCCTTAGAAATTCATGTTTTCCGGGCAAAATAATTGTTTAAAAAATGTTCTAATTAATTATATCACCTAAACTTTATAAATACATATTGTACGCGTCCCGAACTACATGAGAATTACGTTCAAATAAATAGATCTGTCGATATTCGAATAGCACTTGACGTATAGCCTTCGAAATTCAAGTTTTCCAGGCAAAATAATTGTTTAAAAAATGTTCTAATTAATTATATCAACTAAACTTTATAGAAACATATTGTACGCGTCCCGAACTATATGAGAATTACGTTCAAATAAAAAGATCTGTCGATATTCGATTAGCACTTGACGTGTAGCCTTAGAAATTCAAGTTTTTCGGGCAAAATAATTGTTTAAAAAATGTTTTTATTAATTATATCACCTGAACTCTATAGAAACATATTGTACGCGTCCCGAACTACATGACAATTACGTTCAAATAAATAGATCTGTCGATATTCGATTAGCACTTGACGTATAGCCTTAGAAATTCAAGTTTTCCGGGCAAAATAATTGTTTAAAAAATGTTCTAATTAATTATATCACCTAAACTTTATAGAAACATATTGTACGCGTCCCGAACTATATGAGAATTACGTTAAAATAAATAGATCTGTCGATATTCGATTAGCACTTGACGTATAGCCTTAGAAATTCATGTTTTCCGGGCAAAATAATTGTTTAAAAAATGTTCTAATTAATTATATCACCTAAACTTTATAAATACATATTGTACGCGTCCCGAACTACATGAGAATTACGTTCAAATAAATAGATCTGTCGATATTCGAATAGCACTTGACGTATAGCCTTCGAAATTCAAGTTTTCCAGGCAAAATAATTGTTTAAAAAATGTTCTAATTAATTATATCAACTAAACTTTATAGAAACATATTGTACGCGTCCCGAACTATATGAGAATTACGTTCAAATAAAAAGATCTGTCGATATTCGATTAGCACTTGACGTGTAGCCTTAGAAATTCAAGTTTTTCGGGCAAAATAATTGTTTAAAAAATGTTTTTATTAATTATATCACCTGAACTCTATAGAAACATATTGTACGCGTCCCGAACTATATGAGAATTACGTTCAAATAAATAGATCTGTCGATATTCGATTAGCACTTGACGTATAGCCTTAGAAATTCAAGTTTTCCGGGCAAAATAATTGTTTAAAAAATGTTCTAATTAATTATATCACCTAAACTTTATAGAAACATATTGTACGCGTCCCGAACTATATGAGAATTACGTTAAAATAAATAGATCTGTCGATATTCGAATAGCACTTTACGTCCAACCTTAAAAATTCATGTTTTTTGGGCAAAACAATTGTTTAAAAAATGTTTTTATTAATTATATCACCTAAACTTTATAGAAACATATTGTACGCGTCCCGAACGATATGAGAATTACGTTCAAATAAATAGATCTGTCGATATTCGATTAGCACTTGACGTGTAGCCTTAGAAATTCAAGTTTTCCGGGCAAAATAATTGTTTAAAAAATGTTCTAATTAATTATATCACCTAAACTTTATAGAAACATATTGTACGCGTCCCGAACTATATGAGAATTACGTTCAAATAAATAGATCTGTCGATATTCGATTAGCACTTGACGTGTAGCCTTAGAAATTCAAGTTTTTCGGGCAAAATAATTGTTTAAAAAATGTTTTTATTAATTATATCACCTGAACTTTATAGAAACATATTGTACGCGTCCCGAACTATATGAGAATTGCGTTCAAATAAATAGATCTGTCAATATTCGATTAGCACTTGACGTATAGCCTTAGAAATTCAAGTTTTCCGGGCAAAATAATTGTTTAAAAAATGTTCTAATTAATTATATCACCTAAACTTTATAGAAACATATTGTACGCGTCCCGAACTATATGAGAATTACGTTAAAATTAATAGATCTGTCGATATTCGATTAGCACTTGACGTATAGCCTTAGAAATTCAAGTTTTCCGGGCAAAATAATTGTTTAAAAAATGTTCTAATTAATTATATCACCTAAACTTTATAGAAACATATTGTACGCGTCCCGAACTACATGAGAATTACGTTCAAATAAATAGATCTGTCGATATTCGATTAGCACTTGACGTGTAGCCTTAGAAATTCAAGTTTTCCGGGCAAAATAATTGTTTAAAAAATGTTCTAATTAATTATATCACCTGAACTTTATAGAAACATATTGTACGCGTCCCAAACTACATGAGAATTACGTTCAAATAAATAGATCTGTCGATATTCGATTAGCACTTGACGTGTATCCTTAGAAATTCAAGTTTTTCGGGCAAAATAATTGTTTAAAAAATGTTTTAATTAATTATATCACCTGAACTTTATAGGAACATATTGTACGCGTCCTGAACTATATGAGAATTACGTTAAAATAAAAAGATCTGTCGATAATCGATTAGCACTTGACGTGTAGCCTTAGAAATTCAAGTTTTTCGGGCAAAATAATTGTTTAAAAAATGTTTTTATTAATTATATCACCTGAACTCTATAGAAACATATTGTACGCGTCCCGAACTATATGAGAATTACGTTCAAATAAATAGATCTGTCGATATTCGATTAGCACTTGACGTGTAGCCTTAGAAATTCAAGTTTTCCGGGCAAAATAATTGTTTAAAAAATGTTTTTATTAATTATATCACCTAAACTTTATAGAAACATATTGTACGCGTCCCTAACTATATGAGAATTACGTTAAAATAAATAGATCTGTCGATATTCGAATAGCACTTGACGTATAGCCTTCGAAATTCAAGTTTTCCGAACAAAATAATTGTTTAAAAAATGTTCTAATTAATTATATCACCTAAACTTTATAGAAACATATTGTACGCGTCCCGAACTATATGAGAATTACGTTCAAATAAATAGATCTGTCGATATTCGATTAGCACTTGACGTGTAGCCTTAGAAATTCAAGTTTCTCGGGCAAAATAATTGTTTAAAAAATGTTTTTATTAATTATATCACCTGAACTTTATAGAAACATATTGTACGCGTCCCGAACTATATGAGAATTGCGTTCAAATAAATAAATCTGTCGATATTCGATTAGCACTTGACGTATAGCCTTAGAAATTCAAGTTTTCCGGGCAAAATAATTGTTTAAAAAATGTTCTAATTAATTATATCACCTAAACTTTATAGAAACATATTGTACGCGTCCCGAACTATATGAGAATTACGTTAAAATGAATAGATCTGTCGATATTCGAATAGCACTTGACGTATAGCCTTCGAAATTCAAGTTTTCCGGGCAAAATAATTGTTTAAAAAATGTTCTAATTAATTATATCACCTAAACTTTATAGAAACATATTGTACGCGTCCCGAACTATATGAGAATTACGTTCAAATAAATAGATCTGTCGATATTCGATTAGCACTTGACGTGTAGCCTTAGAAATTCAAGTTTTCCGGGCAAAATAATTGTTTAAAAAATGTTCTAATTAATTATATCACCTGAACTTTATAGAAACATATTGTACGCGTCCTGAACTATATGAGAATTACGTTAAAATAAATAGATCTGTCGATATTCGATTAGCACTTGACGTGTAGCCTTAGAAATTCAAATTTTTCGGGCAAAATAATTGTTTAAAAAATGTTTTTATTAATTATATCACCTGAACTTTATAGAAACATATTGTACGCGTCCTGAACTATATGAGAATTACGTTAAAATAAATAGATCTGTCGATATTCGATTAGCACTTGACGTATAGCCTTAGAAATTCAAGTTTTCCGGGCAAAATAATTGTTTAAAAAATGTTTTTATTAATTATATCACCTGAACTTTATAGAAACATATTGTACGCGTCCCGAACTATATGAGAATTGCGTTCAAATAAATAGATCTGTCGATATTCGATTAGCACTTGACGTATAGCCTTAGAAATTCAAGTTTTCCGGGCAAAATAATTGTTTAAAAAATGTTCTAATTAATTATATCACCTAAACTTTATAGAAACATATTGTACGCGTCCCGAACTATATGAGAATTACGTTAAAATAAATAGATCTGTCGATATTCGAATAGCACTTTACGTCCAACCTTAAAAATTCATGTTTTTTGGGCAAAACAATTGTTTAAAAAATGTTTTTATTAATTATATCACCTAAACTTTATAGAAACATATTGTACGCGTCCCGAACGATATGAGAATTACGTTCAAATAAATAGATCTGTCGATATTCGATTAGCACTTGACGTGTAGCCTTAGAAATTCAAGTTTTCCGGGCAAAATAATTGTTTAAAAAATGTTTTTATTAATTATATCACATGAACTTTATAGAAACATATTGTACGCGTCCCGAACTATATGAGAATTACGTTAAAATAAATAGATCTGTCGATATTCAAATAGCACTTTACGTCCAGCCTTAAAAATTCATGATTTTCGGGCAAAACAATTGTTTAAAAAATGTGTTAATTAATTATATCACCTGAACTTTATAGAAACATATTGTACGCGTCCCGAACTATATGAGAATTATGTTAAAATAAATAGATCTGTCGATATTCGAATAGCACTTGACGTATAGCCTTCGAAATTCAAGTTTTCCGGGCAAAATAATTGTTTAAAAAATGTTCTAATTAATTATATCACCTAAACTTTATAGAAACATATTGTACGCGTCCCGAACTATATGAGAATTACGTTCAAATAAATAGATCTGTCGATATTCGATTAGCACTTGACGTGTAGCCTTAGAAATTCAAGTTTTTCGGGCAAAATAATTGTTTAAAAAATGTTTTTATTAATTATATCACCTGAACTTTATAGAAACATATTGTACGCGTCCCGAACTATATGAGAATTGCGTTCAAATAAATAGATCTGTCAATATTCGATTAGCACTTGACGTATAGCCTTAGAAATTCAAGTTTTCCGGGCAAAATAATTGTTTAAAAAATGTTCTAATTAATTATATCACCTAAACTTTATAGAAACATATTGTACGCGTCCCGAACTATATGAGAATTACGTTAAAATTAATAGATCTGTCGATATTCGATTAGCACTTGACGTATAGCCTTAGAAATTCAAGTTTTCCGGGCAAAATAATTGTTTAAAAAATGTTCTAATTAATTATATCACCTAAACTTTATAGAAACATATTGTACGCGTCCCGAACTACATGAGAATTACGTTCAAATAAATAGATCTGTCGATATTCGATTAGCACTTGACGTGTAGCCTTAGAAATTCAAGTTTTCCGGGCAAAATAATTGTTTAAAAAATGTTCTAATTAATTATATCACCTGAACTTTATAGAAACATATTGTACGCGTCCCAAACTACATGAGAATTACGTTCAAATAAATAGATCTGTCGATATTCGATTAGCACTTGACGTGTATCCTTAGAAATTCAAGTTTTTCGGGCAAAATAATTGTTTAAAAAATGTTTTAATTAATTATATCACCTGAACTTTATAGGAACATATTGTACGCGTCCTGAACTATATGAGAATTACGTTAAAATAAAAAGATCTGTCGATAATCGATTAGCACTTGACGTGTAGCCTTAGAAATTCAAGTTTTTCGAGCAAAATAATTGTTTAAAAAATGTTTTTATTAATTATATCACCTGAACTTTATAGAAACATATTGTACGCGTCCCGAACTATATGAGAATTGCGTTCAAATAAATAGATCTGTCGATATTCGATTAGCACTTGACGTATAGCCTTAGAAATTCAAGTTTTCCGGGCAAAATAATTGTTTAAAAAATGTTCTAATTAATTATATCACCTAAACTTTATAGAAACATATTGTACGCGTCCCGAACTATATGAGAATTACGTTCAAATAAATAGATCTGTCGATATTCGAATAGCACTTTACGTCCAGTCTTAAAAATTCATGTTTTTCGGGCAAAACAATTGTTTAAAAAATGTGTTAATTAATTATATCACCTGAACTTTATAGAAACATATTGTACGCGTCCCGAACTATATGAGAATTATGTTAAAATAAATAGATCTGTCGATATTCGATTAGCACTTGACGTATAGCCTTAGAAATTCAAGTTTTCCGGGCAAAATAATTGTTTAAAAAATGTTCTAATTAATTATATCACCTAAACTTTATAAAAACATATTGTACGCGTCCCGAACTACATGAGAATTACGTTCAAATAAATAGATCTGTCGATATTCGATTAGCACTTGACGTGTAGCCTTAGAAATTCAAGTTTTCCGGGCAAAATAATTGTTTAAAAAATGTTCTAATTAATTATATCACCTAAACTTTATAGAAACATATTGTACGCGTCCCGAACTACATGACAATTACGTTCAAATAAATAGATCTGTCGATATTCGATTAGCACTTGACGTGTAGCCTTAGAAATTCAAGTTTTCCGGGCAAAATAATTGTTTAAAAAATGTTCTAATTAATTATATCACCTGAACTTTATAGAAACATATTGTACGCGTCCTGAACTATATGAGAATTACGTTAAAATAAATAGATCTGTCGATATTCGATTAGCACTTGACGTATAGCCTTAGAAATTCAAGTTTTCCGGGCAAAATAATTGTTTAAAAAATGTTTTTATTAATTATATCACATGAACTTTATAGAAACATATTGTACGCGTCCCGAACTATATGAGAATTACGTTAAAATAAATAGATCTGTCGATATTCAAATAGCACTTTACGTCCAGCCTTAAAAATTCATGATTTTCGGGCAAAACAATTGTTTAAAAAATGTGTTAATTAATTATATCACCTGAACTTTATAGAAACATATTGTACGCGTCCCGAACTATATGAGAATTATGTTAAAATAAATAGATCTGTCGATATTCGAATAGCACTTGACGTATAGCCTTCGAAATTCAAGTTTTCCGGGCAAAATAATTGTTTAAAAAATGTTCTAATTAATTATATCACCTAAACTTTATAGAAACATATTGTACGCGTCCCGAACTATATGAGAATTACGTTCAAATAAATAGATCTGTCGATATTCGATTAGCACTTGACGTGTAGCCTTAGAAATTCAAGTTTTTCGGGCAAAATAATTGTTTAAAAAATGTTTTTATTAATTATATCACCTGAACTTTATAGAAACATATTGTACGCGTCCCGAACTATATGAGAATTGCGTTCAAATAAATAGATCTGTCAATATTCGATTAGCACTTGACGTATAGCCTTAGAAATTCAAGTTTTCCGGGCAAAATAATTGTTTAAAAAATGTTCTAATTAATTATATCACCTAAACTTTATAGAAACATATTGTACGCGTCCCGAACTATATGAGAATTACGTTAAAATTAATAGATCTGTCGATATTCGATTAGCACTTGACGTATAGCCTTAGAAATTCAAGTTTTCCGGGCAAAATAATTGTTTAAAAAATGTTCTAATTAATTATATCACCTAAACTTTATAGAAAC
Organism: Monomorium pharaonis; assembly: GCF_013373865.1. Classification (NCBI taxonomy): domain Eukaryota; kingdom Metazoa; phylum Arthropoda; class Insecta; order Hymenoptera; family Formicidae; genus Monomorium; species Monomorium pharaonis. The sequence continues at coordinate 10,349,985 of NC_050468.1, read as the reverse complement.
ATATTGTACGCGTCCCGAACTACATGAGAATTACGTTCAAATAAATAGATCTGTCGATATTCGATTAGCACTTGACGTGTAGCCTTAGAAATTCAAGTTTTCCGGGCAAAATAATTGTTTAAAAAATGTTCTAATTAATTATATCACCTGAACTTTATAGAAACATATTGTACGCGTCCCAAACTACATGAGAATTACGTTCAAATAAATAGATCTGTCGATATTCGATTAGCACTTGACGTGTATCCTTAGAAATTCAAGTTTTTCGGGCAAAATAATTGTTTAAAAAATGTTTTAATTAATTATATCACCTGAACTTTATAGGAACATATTGTACGCGTCCTGAACTATATGAGAATTACGTTAAAATAAAAAGATCTGTCGATAATCGATTAGCACTTGACGTGTAGCCTTAGAAATTCAAGTTTTTCGAGCAAAATAATTGTTTAAAAAATGTTTTTATTAATTATATCACCTGAACTTTATAGAAACATATTGTACGCGTCCCGAACTATATGAGAATTGCGTTCAAATAAATAGATCTGTCGATATTCGATTAGCACTTGACGTATAGCCTTAGAAATTCAAGTTTTCCGGGCAAAATAATTGTTTAAAAAATGTTCTAATTAATTATATCACCTAAACTTTATAGAAACATATTGTACGCGTCCCGAACTATATGAGAATTACGTTCAAATAAATAGATCTGTCGATATTCGAATAGCACTTTACGTCCAGTCTTAAAAATTCATGTTTTTCGGGCAAAACAATTGTTTAAAAAATGTGTTAATTAATTATATCACCTGAACTTTATAGAAACATATTGTACGCGTCCCGAACTATATGAGAATTATGTTAAAATAAATAGATCTGTCGATATTCGATTAGCACTTGACGTATAGCCTTAGAAATTCAAGTTTTCCGGGCAAAATAATTGTTTAAAAAATGTTCTAATTAATTATATCACCTAAACTTTATAAAAACATATTGTACGCGTCCCGAACTACATGAGAATTACGTTCAAATAAATAGATCTGTCGATATTCGATTAGCACTTGACGTGTAGCCTTAGAAATTCAAGTTTTCCGGGCAAAATAATTGTTTAAAAAATGTTCTAATTAATTATATCACCTAAACTTTATAGAAACATATTGTACGCGTCCCGAACTACATGACAATTACGTTCAAATAAATAGATCTGTCGATATTCGATTAGCACTTGACGTGTAGCCTTAGAAATTCAAGTTTTCCGGGCAAAATAATTGTTTAAAAAATGTTCTAATTAATTATATCACCTGAACTTTATAGAAACATATTGTACGCGTCCTGAACTATATGAGAATTACGTTAAAATAAATAGATCTGTCGATATTCGATTAGCACTTGACGTATAGCCTTAGAAATTCAAGTTTTCCGGGCAAAATAATTGTTTAAAAAATGTTCTAATTAATTATATCACCTAAACTTTATAGAAACATATTGTACGCGTCCCGAACTATATGAGAATTACGTTAAAATAAATAGATCTGTCGATATTCGATTAGCACTTGACGTGTAGCCTTAGAAATTCAAGTTTTCCGGGCAAAATAATTGTTTAAAAAATGTTCTAATTAATTATATCACCTGAACTTTATAGAAACATATTGTACGCGTCCTGAACTATATGAGAATTACGTTAAAATAAATAGATCTGTCGATATTCGATTAGCACTTGACGTATAGCCTTAGAAATTCAAGTTTTCCGGGCAAAATAATTGTTTAAAAAATGTTCTAATTAATTATATCACCTAAACTTTATAAAAACATATTGTACGCGTCCCGAACTACATGAGAATTACGTTCAAATAAATAGATCTGTCGATATTCGATTAGCACTTGACGTGTAGCCTTAGAAATTCAAGTTTTCCGGGCAAAATAATTGTTTAAAAAATGTTCTAATTAATTATATCACCTAAACTTTATAGAAACATATTGTACGCGTCCCGAACTACATGACAATTACGTTCAAATAAATAGATCTGTCGATATTCGATTAGCACTTGACGTATAGCCTTAGAAATTCAAGTTTTCCGGGCAAAATAATTGTTTAAAAAATGTTCTAATTAATTATATCACCTAAACTTTATAAAAACATATTGTACGCGTCCCGAACTACATGAGAATTACGTTCAAATAAATAGATCTGTCGATATTCGATTAGCACTTGACGTATAGCCTTAGAAATTCAAGTTTTCCGGGCAAAATAATTGTTTAAAAAATGTTCTAATTAATTATATCACCTAAACTTTATAGAAACATATTGTACGCGTCCCGAACTATATGAGAATTACGTTCAAATAAATAGATCTGTCGATATTCGAATAGCACTTTACGTCCAGTCTTAAAAATTCATGTTTTTCGGGCAAAACAATTGTTTAAAAAATGTGTTAATTAATTATATCACCTGAACTTTATAGAAACATATTGTACGCGTCCCGAACTATATGAGAATTATGTTAAAATAAATAGATCTGTCGATATTCGATTAGCACTTGACGTATAGCCTTAGAAATTCAAGTTTTCCGGGCAAAATAATTGTTTAAAAAATGTTCTAATTAATTATATCACCTAAACTTTATAGAAGCATATTGTACGCGTCCCGAACTATATGAGAATTACGTTCAAATAAATAGATCTGTCGATATTCGATTAGCACTTGACGTATAGCCTTCGAAATTCAAGTTTTCCGGGCAAAATAATTATTTAAAAAATGTTCTAATTAATTATATCACCTAAACTTTATAGAAACATATTGTTCGCGTCCCGAACTACATGAGAATTACGTTCAAATAAATAGATCTGTCGATATTCGATTAGCACTTGACGTGTAGCCTTAGAAATTCAAGTTTTCCGGGCAAAATAATTGTTAAAAAAATGTTTTTATTAATTATATCACCTGAACTTTATAGAAACATATTGTACGCGTCCTGAACTATATGAGAATTACGTTAAAATAAATAGATCTGTCGATTTCCGATTAACATTTCACGTGTAGCTTCCAAAATTCAAGTTTTCCGGGCAAAATAATTGTTTAAAAAATGTTTTAATTAATTATAACACCGTAGCTTTTTAAAAAACTATTGTACGCGTCTAGAACTATATGAAAACTGCGTTAAAATAAATAGAACTGTTGATATTCGATTAGCATCTCACCTTTAGCCCTCAAAAGTCAAGTTTTTCTGCAAAATAATTGTTTAAAAAATGTTTTAATTAATTATATCACTGGAACTCTTTAGAAAATTATTGGACGCGTCCGGAACTATATAAAAACTGCGTTAAAATAAATAAATCTGTCGATATTCGATTAGCACTTCACGTCCAGCCTTCAAAATTCAAGTTTTCCGGGCAAAATAATTAAAAAAAAAATGTTTTTATTAATTATAACACCATAACTTTTTTTGAAACTATTGTACGCGTCCGTATCTATATGAGAACTGCGTTAAAAAAAATAGAACTATCAATATTCAACCAGTATCTTATGTCTAGACCTATAAATATAAGTTTCCCATCTAGATAGTTATTGAAAAATACTTTTAAAATTTTTAAATTAATTAATTTTGTCTATCTGAGATGCCAATTACACCAAATCCATGTGCGCAGACGTACACGCATATATATACGTATGTTTTGTAACAAAAAATTATTTTTTCATTAATTTAATTGTCAAAACTATTGATAGAACGTCTCTAAACGATAGAACTCTATAGATTTAGTATTCTCTGTGGTCGTATATTCGAAATACGGTGAGATGCTATTATGTGATTTTGGAAGTTAGCATCTCATTTATAAAATTTTAATTAAAATAGATAATTCAACGGAACTATTGTTGATACCTATCAAGAACTGTAGAACTATGCTGGATGCAAGTAATTCTGCAGTATTTTTATGAGATGCTAAACTTTGAGATGCTAACTTCACACACGTTTAATCGGCATCGCGGAAAAGCGACAACAATACTTCGAGAGATGCGAGTATCGATGCCATGCCCTTTTTTAGAAAGAATTCTTACTCCCCCCCCTTCTCTCTCTCTCTCTCTTTCTCTCTTTCTCTTTCTCTTCCTCTCGTATATTTTTTATTTGGCTCTTTTTTCTTTTTCCCTAATTTTTTGTAATTATTTCAATCAACTATCAAAAGTGACAGTTTGACAGCTGAAAATGACACGAAGTAGTTTGACAGCTGGAAATGACACGAAGTGAAGAAAGTCACAACGCACTTAACAACGAGATAGCGAGACAGCCAATCAGCATCTCGGAAAAGCGGCAACAATAAATTCGATTTGATTTAACATCTCCTTTTTTAGATAAGATTAATTTTAATCGAAATTTCACAATATTTCTATTATTTTTTAAAAAATAATTTCGTAAAACTAATTATAATGTATATATATATATATATATATATATATATATATATATATATGTGTGTATGTGTATATGGAGGTATTTATGCTGTAAAACTTTTGTATGAAACATTTTTTAATATTTTGTTTAGTTTACGAGATATATCGAAAACCCGCATAAATGTCTCAACTATAAAGGGTGGTTTTACCCCTTCAAACCGTTTTTGGACACCAACTAAAAATGTCAAAATTCATGTATTCATACCCCCTCTATATTTATGCCAAGTTTCATTAAAATCAGAATTTTCGGGTTCTCGCGAAGTTCCCTTGTCAAAGTATTGTAAAAATTCATCATTTTCCGCAATCGTGATAAAATTCTGTAATAGGCTGACAATTGCAAAAAATATCGAATTTTCATAATACACAGAGTGTTGTAGAAAATAATTTCTGCAATAGGCTGACAATTGCAGAAAATATCGAATTTTTACAATGCACAAAGTGTTGTAAAAAATAATTTCTGCAATAGACTAACAATTGCAGAAAATATCGAATTTTTACAATACACAGAGTGTTGTAAAAAATAATTAATGCAATAGGCTGACAATTGCAAAAAATATCGAATTTTTACAATACACAGAGCATTGTAAAAATTATTTTCTGCAATAGGCAGACAATTGCATAAAATATCGAAATTTTACAATACACAGAGTGTTGCATAAAATATCGAATTTTTACAATACACAGAGCATTGTAAAAATTATTTTCTGCAATAGGCTGACAATTGCAGAAAATATCGAATTTTTACAATACACAGAGCATTTTAAAAATTATTTTCTGCAATAGGCAGACAATTGCATAAAATATCGAATTTTTACAATACACAGAGTGTTGCAGAAAATATCGAATTTTTACAATACACAGAGTGTTGTAGAAAATAATTTCTGCAATAGGCTGACAATTGCAGAAAATATCGAATTTTTACAATGCACAGAGTGTTGTAAAAAATAATTTCTGCAATAGGCTGACAATTGCAGAAAATATCGAATTTTTACAATACACAGAGTGTTGTAAAAAGTAATTAATGCAATAGGCTGACAATTGCAGAAAATATTGAATTTTTACAATACACAGAGTGTTGTAAAAAATAATTAATGCAACAGGCTGACAATTGCAGAAAATATCGAATTTTTACAATACACAGAGTGTTGTAAAAAATAATTAATGCAATAGACTGACAATTGCAGAAAATATCGAATTTTTACAATACTCTGACAAGGGAACCTCGCGAGAACCCGTAAATTCTGATTTTAAACTTGATTTTAAACTAAAGGTATTTATACTTTAAAGCTTTCGTATGAAACATTTTTTAATATTTTGTTTAATTTACGATATATATCGAAAAACCGCAAAAATCGTCTCAACTTTGAAGGATGGTTTCACCCCTTCAAACCGTTTTTGGGCACCAACTAAAATGTCTAAATTCATGTATTCACCCTCTCTACATTTATGCCAAATTTCATTAAAATCTGAATTTTCGAGTTCGCGAGGTTCCCTTGTTAGTATAATGCTGAAGTGAATAAAGATTCTATTTAATTCTATAAATTAAAAATACAGAAGGTATTAAGAGTTTAAATATAAAATTAGTCCCAAATTTACAATTATTGCCTCATGTATAATTATATAATCAAGAATATAAAATCTTTAAAAAATCTTTCGTTAATTTGAATATTTTGAATATCTACATAATTTGCTTAAATAAAAAATGTTGCATAGTTTCATCAAGAAAAATATATTTTTATCATTCAATAATAACTATTAAATTAAAAAAAAAAACTATTAAATTGAAAAAAAATTATTGGAAAAATAACAATAAAAAATAACAATAAAAAATAAAATAACAATATCTTCAAACAAAGAATTAAAATCTTTTAATAACATATTGTGCTTTTTAAATGACTGGTATAATATTGAAATATAAAATGTAATATTTTATTGAAATTTACGGTTATCAAACTCTTTAAAGATTTTATATTTTTGCTAATCTATAAAACAATGACTGTTGAATTGACAGTAACTTTTTTGTATATAAAATTTACTTTTTAATTCAAACTTGGTCAACTTAATTAAAATGGTATTCTCAGATGTTCGTGTTTACAAAGACTTTCCATTCAGTTTCAAACGCGGTGTCCTTGGGCATCTCGCCCGACAGCAATTTGGAAACACCCTGTACGGCATTAAGTAATGGACTGAGCAAGCCGATATAGCCGCGGACAAGAGTAATATCCCGAGCGCGAGAGGACGCAACACGGCACGAGGGTGCCGCTGCGGGGAAGAGGAGGCATCGTGCAACAACTCTCCGCGCGCGGGCACAAGGGTCAGCTACAGATTTTTGCGGGCAGGTCGGACCGGCATTGGGCAGCTGGCGTGCGGTCAGCCGCTCTGCCCGCAGCGTTGCGTCGGTCGTGCATCACCGGCCACCGTATTAACCCCAAGCCCCGACGTACTCGGCCAGTACCGCAGGCCGCAGAGTCCACGGTCCATGGGTGCCCGTGGACCCCGTGCGAGTCCTCCGCGTCCCACCGTATACCTGATTACCTTCCCCTCTTGTTGTCGTGGCTCAACCACGGTCGTATCGTCCATAGTCAGCCGTGATACCTCGCGTTCTAAACGAGAGATGTAATTATATGCAGTAAACGTGTTCCGAATGTGATAAATAGAAAAATTAAAAGAAAAATAACGCGATGCGCTTTTTTTCTGAGAAAGAGTTTAAAAACTTTTTGTCCTTCGAAAAGTCATTCTTTACAACTTTGCTTACTTGAGATTTACAATATATCGACGGCGATTTCGAAAGGCAGCAAACGACGAGGGAACATCGCATAACTGTTTCAAATCGAAGGTATTTCAGACGTAGTTGATTACGCACCGGCTTACGGATGGATACCGATAGAAAGGTGAAAAGATAGGCGGCATCGAAGGGCCAAGTGTAAGGGAGAACTCTAGGCTCATATTTCACATAATGAAAGCAGCGCCAACATCAGACAAGCCGAGGTTGCCGAGTAATCGAAAGCCGCCGCGTTGGGCAGACTGGCGAGGCTAATAAAGCAGCGCTTTAGATCGATAAAGTAATTTCGATTGACGATAACCGATAATTGAGAGAACGAGTGCTCGTCCAGATTTCTCGGTGCGGCCACGAGATGATTTGCGCGAAAGCTGGTAAAAGGAGATGAACGCACACTTTCTCGAAATAATGCCGGCGGCCAATCTCGCTATATTCCCCCCTCCTTTTTTTTTTACTTAAGTCAAGATACGCAGAGTTCGGATCTGCTATTGCGTACAATAGCGGGAGATTTTAAATTAGACTCCGTGATTTCCAATGATAAATCGCTACACACTCGAACGCCGAGGCCGCTGTTAATCTTTTCTAATTCGGTTGCCCCCCCGGATTGGACTACCACGCACGTGACTTCCTCGTACATGATAAATGATCGTAACAATATTAATAAAACATCGTACTTACATACTGCGATGTGATCCACGATGAGTATGCACATATCCGTCCATCCAGGATGTGTGGCAGGCGGGCAGGCAGGCAAGCAGGCACGAGGGCGTGAAACAGAAAAGACGATAGTTACACGTATCTGCGCGTCAGCCTCGTTAGTATTAATTAAGACCTTATTTATATAGTACAAGCGCGCAAGCACGATTTGCATATACGTCGCGTGCTCCCCTCCCCTCTCCCGCCCCTCCCCCCCCGGGCAAACAAAGTTCAGCGTCGCGCCGCAGATCCATCATCGTTGTCATTACCGCGTTGCGGCGGGCCGGCGATTGTGGAGACGAATTATCGCCGGTATATACGTCGACGATTGTTGACAGGCAGCAATCAGGGCCGTTGGTGCGCGATGCGATCGTGTACTGGCGATGGCCAGCGATACGGTATATAATGTCGCGGCGCAGTAAAGGCTTATCCGAACAATACGATTTCTGATTTGCGCGTCGCGCAAAACATATCGTGTCTCAAAAAAAATAAAAAAATAAAAAAATAAAAAATAAAATAAAATCGTAGCCCCTGTAACACGACTCGCCACATTTCGAGCGCATTGTCGCTAATCTCGACTGTTGCTACACCGTGTACAATTGGCGCTTGAATACCGTATCGTTTGAATAGGGCTTAAGGGCTCAGCTCCGCGTGCGCAAACCGTCGGAACAGGGATCGCGATATCTGCGCGATCCGCTGAGACGTTGGCGAGGAAAACTCGACGGGATTTCCAAGGCAAAGTAGCGGTCGGGAGCGTGCAGCGACGCGCGCGAGGCTACGCCGGCGATCCGTCATGATCAAGCGGGAGCTGTGATTTAATTGTCACCGGTAGCTCCGTGACGAGATGGTGGAAAGTGAGCAGGGTCGGCTAACTAAGTCGCGAGGCAAGAACCGCCGTAACCCTTCCAGCAAGAAAGGATTACTGCAACGCCCTGTTGCAACATACAAGAACTGCGTACAAGAAGAAGTCAACGGCTTAGCCGGACGGAAGATCTCCGTTTTCGACGTTGCTCTATTATCAATTTTGCAAAATTATACTCGCGGAATATATCTCTACGACTATCTCTTTGCACTTTTCGGAACGAGCTTTGGAACGTGAGAAGTGCCAAAAGTTTTCTATTACGACGTTCATATTTTGTTTAAATTTCAATTTCTTCTTCCTATATATAATTTAACAAAATATTTTATATACGGTAGAAGAGTTCAGAGTGCTTTTTTTTTTAAGCAAGCAGCGGCCCTGATGCAGGAAGGCAATAATTGAGGAGGAAGGGCGGATTGCGGGGTTAAGATCGACTCGATTCCCGTTGGTGGAAACGCAACGGTGTTTCGCGAATCTCGTTCAACGAGCGGGCACGATATCCAACGAGTTCGGGCAATTATAAAACTGCTGTAGAGAGTCACCGCCACCGCGAAACACATGTCGCCCTCGTACTACCCCCGGAGCTCTCCCTTCTGTCCCACCGCCGATGCTGACATGGGAGCGAACGCGCGACACGCACGCACGCGAGCACGCACGCACGCACGCATGCACGCGGTCGCTCACGAATGTGTGAGTTCCAGGGGTCTGCGTGCGTCGCGGTTCTGTATAATTTGACATGTTGTCGTACACGTTATTATTCAGATAGATCTTAAGATACGCGCGAGTCGAACGCCGACCTCTCTTCCTTATTCTTCGTTTTCTTCAGTCAGTCAGTCAGTCAGTCAGTGAGTTTCCTACGCCCTCCCTCGCGCAACCAATTGTCGTTTTATCACGTGGTTTCATTCTGATCCGCTGGTCGACGCTCGTAATCAACGAATCATATGTAATATAAAAAAAAAGATATTCTTCCACAATTACTATGAGTTGTCGCGATGAATATCACCATATGTCTCAATACTCAAAGTAAGTTACGTAAAATTTAAATTCTAACTGAAGTAACACTTCTCGTGATAATCTTTATACAATGTTCTGTCTTACAATGCTTATTAGCATCAATATTATTAAATATCGCTATCTAAAGTGTAATCAGTCTATTGTTCTACACTAATCTGCAGTGCTATGCTTATAACTACAATTATCATCACTTTCATTGTCTTTCAGTGATTCCAATTAAGAGAAGTACTCTTGTTAATCGGAATCAGTGTATTATTACTGAAAGACAATGTATAAATCATCGATTAGTATAATTATAAATATAGCACTAAAATAAAATAAAATTTCATTGATTTTAATTTAAAAAGTCAATCGGCTTGTCATTTTAATCTATAACATCACGTATTTCGGTTTGGGCTAAGAATTGTATAATTAAGGCAAAGTTATTATTAAGCTCCAAGATCTGATTTGCTCAATATTAGCTTCTTTTTTATACTTGTTTGTGTTAAATGTTATGTGACGTCTCGTCAATCCAATATTTTAAAGAAATATAAGCAGCTTCTGAGGACTAATTGACAGGAAAATAATATTGTACTCTTTAATAAATAACAATCAGTGTATTACTAATTCACTGATTTGTAATAGATTTGTAATAGCTATTATAATTAGTGAGTATACACTAATATCTTTTAACGATTTCAAATTCAATATTAGTGTATTATCACTGAAAGATCAGTGTGTTTATTTCAATGATTGATAAGTTATAAGTCTATCATTGAAAATCAGTGTATTTTCACCTACTTCACAGATTTCTCACTGATTATACTTTAGAGAATACAGAAGAAAGATACATTCAAAAAATAACTATGTATCGATGAAAGTAGCACTCATTTTGCTAGCGTTAGCAGCACAATGCTTCTACATAAATATCTAATCGCGGAGGAAACTAATCTTTTCCGGCTTTCGAATGTTTGTAACCGGTAAAGCGGATCGTCATGCTATTCGTGAACGTTATAATGGCCCGTATTAGCGGCGAATGCGATGTAGAAAATCGTTCGCGAACGCGTATAAAAAGTGACGCGAGTCATCCCTCTTTCTTATTAACCGCCGGCGATAATAAGGAGAAGCGCGCGCGTCATTAGAACTGTGCTAAATATTCAAACGCATATATAAAGTCGAGCCCTGCAACCTCGCCTAATTATTCAAGCTTTTTTAGTCGCGGCGATTTATATCGAGCAATTAGCTCAGCCTGTAACGCTAATTGGAATGAGACCGCGTACGCCCGCCCGCGTACTGATAAACGTGGCGTTAGTTATCCGCGCACCGTTATCCGTTTTCAGGAAACAGACATTTCACGTGAAATTCCGGAAATATCTCCACTCCGTTTTTTCCTCATCCTGCTCTTCCTATTATTACAATACTGCAAGTGGTGCGATAAAAACAAGAAGAGCATTGGCAATACTCTTTAAATCAAATTTAGTACTCACTAAATTGCAATCAATGTATTATCACTGATTTGATGTGGTACACTTATAGCTGTAATAATTAATGAGTCTTCACTGTCTTTTAGTGATTTTTACTTCAGAATTTGTGTATAAACTATTGAAAAGTCAGTGTATTTATTTCACTGACTGAAAAGGTATAAGTATATATACCATTAGAAATCAGACTATTTTCACTGATTTCACTGATTTGTCACAGTCTGTAATTTAGAGTTTTATTATAATAATATTATTTACTAAAAGACAGTAAATAAGTTTGATTTCAGTGCTATAATTATAACTAACAACCAGTGATATGTTTTAGTGATAACACACTGATTTAGTGAAAATATCCCATTCTTAATCGGAATCTAATGAGTGAAGTGTGAGTATAGTCACTGATGATTACAGTTATAGCACTGTAAATCAGTCAGATTTCATCGGTTCGGATTTAAAAAGTAACGTAGTCTTTGCAAAAGTAGTTACTTAATCGATGGGCTAATTAACTCGATTTAATTGTAAATTACGTATATTTTATACGGTAATTTCTCCTTGTTAGATAAACGCAAAAGGTGTGTAAAATATGCAATTATAAAATTAAAAAATGGAATTATTAAATTATTAAATTAACCTGGAATACTACCAGAAAACTACATCTAATAACTAAAATGCTTTATAGATTTGTATGTTTAGTTAAACGTGCGCTAAGGAGCGAAGTATGAGCGGAAAATTTTCACAGTCATTATGCACTTCATTAAGAAGTGACTACATTGAGAGCGCTATCTCTTACATTTTTATTCATTAGGTACGGAAAGATACGTTTATCTCGCGCAATATTTTCGTCATAATTACGGCATTAGTGTCTGGCAACGAGTTACGTGCCAGTAACCTCAGGAAAATTCATGTAAGTCGTGTGAAAACATAAATTAAAATATGTTAGAAATGCTATGCCGGCTGTATCAATCAATGTCCGTCTAGTAAAAGGTAGGCGTGAAGGTGCTTCGTCATTAGGGGCTAACCTTTCAGGGGTCTATGAAGTTGAAGAGTGGCGATTCATCCGTCAAGCTTTTTCGTATATTTTTACAATTAATATTTCTCATTGCATGCCATTTTTCATTTCGCGGACGTCTTGTCGAAAGAATTATCATGTCGATTATAGAATTCAATTAGATTTTAATCGCTCGAAAAGGTGTAACCCTGTAAAACGTCTGGATACGGAGATCTTTTCAGATTATATAATTAAAGTTTTATTACAAAGAAAAAGACGCGCTGTTTCGCAAGAGGGACACGACAAGCGTGGCGAAACGGAGGAAATTTGCCTTTTATGATGCCATTACTCAAAATCGGACACACGAGCAATTATAGCACCGTGGTGGTATCGAGATAACAAAATGTTAGTTGTAGCACGTAAATATGACAGATACGACACCACGCGTTTTATCATGATCGCCGAAATGCATTCTGTAATTTCGAAATGTCGTCTCGTTGCACTATCACGCTTCCTACTTATCTGGATACCATCGGGGTCTCACGGATCTATCTTCGTTGTATTTCTTACGATAGCGACACTCGTAAAGATACAGCATGACGACCTCGTTTGTCGGCGCCTCAAAGATCGTGCTGAACTCGCTCGGGGCCCGATGATCACGATTGTCTACGACATATGCGCGATACGCACCCGCGTAACGTGCACGGAACAATCGATATAGAATGCCTGCCTATCTTGCTTTCTCGCGCGTCTGTATACGCATAAGCAACGCGAGAGGGAGATTCCTCTCGCGTTCGCTCTCTCTCTAGTCGCACACCGGAGAGATCTCCCGCAGTAGATATAGCGCCGGCCCTAAACATCCGCCATTATATTAAATTGTGTATATTTCCCTTCATAATTGCTCGAATTATACGCATTATGTAAATCGGTATGTTAATGCTCTCTCGCTCCCTCCTGCTCTCCATCCTCTTCCCCCCTCTCTCTCTCTCTCTCTCTCTCTCCGCGGCCCATCGTACCGCTTCTTTTCCCCGCTTTTACCCGCCTCGACCATGGATTACAGCAATTTTGTTTAAGCGCGCGCGCGCTAAATGTTACTTTATGCTCCTTTTATATCCGCCCGATATCTCCTGCCGGGCAGGCAGGCAGGAGAGGCGGGTTCTAGATCGCGCGCGTTTTAACGCACGCCTCTATTTACATAATATTTCGCCAGATCCGTATCGTCGCGTCCGAGATCGTGGCGTCGTAATCGCGTTTCACGGCGTTCGGCGCCAAAATCGCCGATCGGGCCCGTTAATTTCGTTCGCGTCATCTACGTCGCGATGCCGCGACGACAGCGATCTAGTTTAACGGTCGATGTATAAAATAAAACTTGATACTCCGAATGAATCTTTAAAACTATCCCCAATAGAACACGGCAAGAAGATTAAACTGCACGACTGGAGTATATAATGATATTTAAATTGTAGCATTTTCTTTTCAGTACAATAGAGAGAACATTGTGTTATGTTATTAGCGTCTTACGCATTCTTCTTTCGTGTTGAAGCGCAACACCTTGACTGATTGTAATGTCGCAATTGAAGTTAATGGGTTTTGACATAAGCGCGCAGGAAAAAAATGTGCATTAAAATATTCCATTAAAATGTGAGTATTAACAAAATATTGATTATAATCAACTCGATTTCCATATTATCATAGCCGATATGACTGTAATAACGTCAAAAAATGCAAAATGGTGCTTATTTTTCGCCGTTAAGATGGTTATCTTAAGAAGTGTTTAATGTATAATACATCGATAAGTCTGGACTTCCTTATTAAGGTACCGAAGACTTCATCGAATTTGTATCCGTCGACTTCAACAGCGATCGATAAATAATCGCGTGATAATCGTTACACGCCCTGAACATCACTTCGCATTTATCTTCATTTCTAGACAGCTGTACTTCATGCGAATCGAGCAGGAATCGTGCGTAAGTGTTTCGCAAACTGTTCCGCTCAAACAATTTCGGATAATATCGCTCGTCGTTTTGTTCCTTTTGAGAGAAACGGCGCGCCAATCTTTTTGCTATCTCTTTTTTTTTCCGTCGCAAAAATTTGCCTGAACGACCTGAGCAGGTAATCCTGCGTCTCATTACCGGCGCCAATTATCGAATGGACGATTGGATCAGGTGCGGTGGCAAACGATCCTCGACTACTCTCAATCAAGCCGCGGACGAGAAGGACGACGACGATCGAGGGCAATTTCGATGATGATACGGAATTATCCAGCGCGAGGAAAGAGAGAGCGCGCGCGCAGTATTCCAAAGAGGTTTTCGTCATGGACTTTGATTAAAAGATCTTTTCTCTCCGTACTCTACGCTTTTCTCTATTTTTGTGTATATTGTATGTATACGTATAATATTACGTGTATACGTGTGTAATATTATTTAGAATCTACTTAACAAATAGGATTCATATTTAAAACAAGACGCTACTTTTTAAATCTGAATCAGTAAAATCTGACTGATTTGTATTGTTACACTTATAGCTGTGGCCATCATACTATCTTTCAGTAATTTTGATTATTATACTCTGACTGATTGTAGTCAGTGCACTATCATTGATTGATATAGTTATAAGTATAGCATTGAAATGAGACTATTCATTGTTATTCGATGAATAATATACTAATTCTGATTTAGAGAGTGGAGATAGCTATAATTACATATTTGTATGCACAGTATTCTGCTATTTAGTTGTTTCTAATATTTCGGCACAAATGAATATTGTTCAAGAATTATGAAATATAATACTTCGATTAAAAAATCATAGTAAATATTTTTTATTTTATATTTTGTATATATGTATATTAGTGAATAAATTCTTTTTTTTTCCAAATGCATCTAATTTATTAATAAAATTTCAGCAATTGTTGAAAAGAAATTATAAAATTCAAATTTAAAAAAATTTACGTTAATTAAAAATTAGTGAAATATAAGTTTTATTTCAATTTTCTATAAAATTATATTAAATGTTAAAAAAAATATCTTAAAAATTGTATGATTTCTTAACTGAACAATTCTGTAGTCAATTTATATCGACCCCGAGGACTGTTTGACTCATAAGAAATGAGTTAGAAAAACGTCATGTTTTATATAAGTTATTAATTTTTTTCACTTATTAAAATATTATTAGAGAATTCAGATAAATACATGATTATATTGTTTAATATACACTAAAAAAAAATTCTTGATAAACTTGTAAAATGCATTCAGCAATGATATTGTTAAAATATTTGGTTGTTACAAACAAATATAGTAATAATAACAAATTATAATAATATTAACAAAACGTTTGATAATAATTATAAACAATTCATTATAATTACATTATTTTTTTTATAATTACCTTACGTTTAGTTGAAAGTATTTCACTAAGGTTTTAGATAACTTTGACTAAGGCTGGATTATTATAACTTTTTTTCAGTGTAAAATTAGCTTTTTCAAGGATAAATTTCTCAACTTTGTCTGCAAATATTCAAGACCGAAAAAGTTGGTCAACCAGCAATCCGGTCTCCATCTTATTACATGATACATATCATATACTATACAATATGCGAAATATAATATGTACCCGTGTATGTATGCCGATAGAACAACTATTACGGATCCGCGGACGAGCTTCGTTACGGGACCCGTGTGATTTTCCATGCAAATTGAGTTGTTCGCCTGTCATTATGCTAATAAAAGTAATGACGCGTCGCATAGGGATAATGCAGCTGTCGCAAAGAAACCGCCGCGATCGGTAGCCCATTGCGGAAGGGTGCATCGCGAATCGCGATGTCGCGTTGCGACATTTTTTTTCGCGACCGACCGCCGCGCGCTGTGCCGTCGGCGTCGGCACGCCACGACAGGTGGCTGACGAGATCGCGCGCGCGGTGAAAGTTGCTCCGGGAGCAACGTTCACGGCTCTTCTTATCGCGCGCGCGTCCCTTTATTACGCGGACAATACCAGGGGGGGAGGGGGGGAAGAAGTGGAAAATGTTAAATTCATTGCGAGCGAGAGGGAAAGCGGATTTGTCTCACGATTAGTTTTCACCACCTGCGAACAACGACGACGTCGCGTCGGGCGCGAAGTTATAAGGTACAGCGGCGCGAGAAGAAAAGATCGGGATGAATTTTCTCACCGCCGGCGGGATATCGCGGAGATGAGGCTACCGCGAATTTCTCTCCTCCCCGTTTCAAAGTGTATTTCCAAATTTTTTTTCCCCCTTTCGCGCAATGAATTGGAAATTTACAAACGCGCTTTCTATTCGAGTAATATTCCTGCGAGAAGTTTCGCCGCGAACGATTGCGTGTGTCTGTTATGTCACGCGGTAGAATGCATTTTTCGTCGGAGTTAAACGCAACACACGGAGCCCGTCGAGCCCGGTGGCTTCTCGATACGCGAGTGTGTATCACGCGCAAACTCGTCGTGCTCGGAGTTTCGTGATAGTAATTGCATTTATGTAAGATACGCGCGCTAAATTGCGCCGCGTCGAAAATAATGACGCGGCGATGTGTGTAATTAACGCGCCGTCATTGTGCTCGCGCGCCATTTAACTCAGGCGGTTTTCCCCCGCGGTATTAATAATGTATAGAACTCGCGAGAGACAGAGCTGGCCTCTGACTTCTTCGCCCCCCCCTCCCCTCTCTCTCTCACTCTCTCTCTCTCTCTCTTTTTTCCGCGTATACCGAACGCGAAAATGCAAACGGCGCGCACGTCAATGACTCGTTTCTCACAATACGAGCGAGAGTCGTCCACTGAGCTGCTGCATCGTGGGACTGACGGCGGAAACGCGTCTGCCGCCGCTCCGTGCGCGGCGTTACGTGCGTGCATAATGCATATCGCGTGACTCCGTCACGGATCCGGACAGTTACAACGTGTACACGCGTAACAATATCGCGTATCACGGCGAATCTCTTTCTGCTACCGGCGTCTGGCATTTTAATCGGAGCTGCGAGAGAGAGAGAGAGAGAGAGAAATGGATCGCCGGGAATGCGTGTCTTCGTACAAGTGAACGATAGCGTAACGCGAACGGCGTGCCTAGTAATAAAAAAAAAAAAATAATCCTGCGCGCGCTCTGTCGAGACAACTACTACTCTCCTTCACGCGTAGAGAGTGTAAAGTGCGTATACTTCTAAAGTACTCGGTTGTATTACGACTGGCTGACCGGTTACATTGTAGCGCAATTACACTATCCCTATGTTAGATCTATGCTAATGACATTGTTACGTCCGGTGCTGTATCTCGCGATCGCAATCGTAAAAGGAACGCGCAGCACTTTTAACTAGTAAAATAAGGAGTTCTTTTTTGCAATAAAAAAAAAAACGCGATAAAAGTCGCGCTAATAGAACGACGCATGTCCCAAGTCCCGCGAGGAAAAACAAATGATCGCGCAACCAATCACGCGGGTTCTCATAAGGCCGAAAGTGATTTTCTTCTTTCTGTTATTCATACCTACCTGTCAGAAACAAATGGAAACATTATTATCTTGACACGGTGCATTAGATCCTAGTTTTTCTTTGTTACTTACAACGATGGGTGGGCTCGCAGAGGGAACAAGGCTGCCGTAATGACGGTTTATCGCAATTAAAATTATACTTGCTGACTACGTTGTAGTACAATTACACTATCTGCCGGTAGATCTATATTAATAACCGCGGCAATAATAACTCGTTTTTCTTTTTTAATGTCCAGATGTTCTTGCTTCACGAGGCTTATCTAACCGTGCAGCCCATTATGCGTTTGACGAGAACGTTAAGAATGAGGATCGGCAACGCAGTGTTCCGCTGTACACTTGTAAATTTGCTTACGATTAATTTCCCATTTTCCGGCCAAGTCTCATAATTAACGAACGTGGAACAGTTACTTTTTAATTACCTCAAAATAAATTTTCGTTTGGATTTGTTGTTCCTGGTTTTTCTACCTGACGATCGTCATTAAATTTTATGTACCATGAATTCGCATGTTATCAGTACAGGTTATCACAGGTTTCTTTGTTTTTGTTTTTTTCCATCGAAAAACAGTCGTTGCCGAGTGCTTACGAAGCTGAACAATGTGGATTGGCGTTAAACAACGGGTTCAACGAAAAGCGCGACATTTGTAAAATGTCACGCTGGAAAAACTGCAAAACAACGAGGCACGCCCGCTGTGCTTTTACGAGCTGCAGGTTTAGCATGCCGGCCAATTACACCTTCCACGGTTAGGTGGTTCCTCGTCTTAACGGGCAGTTAGTGCGAACATAAATGTCCCCGCTGCATGCCTTTAATTGCCCGCTTATAGCACCGCTCGCGATATACCTACGCGACGGCGAAAAAGGCGGTGGCCGATGTGGAAATTTGAGACGCCGTGGTATGCGGGCCGAACGATACCTGGCCTGTGGCTCTCGGTTTATTTTCGAACAACCGGTAAAAATTGTTGGGCTGGTTTCGTCAAGCTTCGAGAATCCCCTAATAAATTTCGAGGCGGTGTCCTTCTTCGGCGAGAGAGCGAGAGGGAGAGAGAGACGCTCTTCAAAACGCTATTCTGTTTATAACTATTGAATCTATGGGGGCCGAGTAGTAAGCGCAAGGTACAACCACGCGAGATTGCAAGATTGTGCGCAACCCTTTTTTTTTAACATGCTTCAATAACAAATAACACCATAAATCTCGGCCGGGTTCATTATAAGTCACTTAACCGGCATTCGTTTTCGACGTACGCGTGGGTGTGCGATACTCGGACTTACTCGGCGTCGTAGGGCCCGTCGTGGCGGAAGCCCGGCACATCCGTGCCTTCTGGCCCTAAGGAGCACTCGAATTTCGGTTATTAATTTTGTGAGGGGCACAACGGGGTGCTACGACCCCCTCGTGCGTGTCAAACTGGGGTTGGCCCTTCGTCGCGGGCTCGCCCTTGGGATTCCCCTGAGACAATGGTCCCCCGCGGCGTTGGATGTCTCCGACGATGTCTGGGGACCCCTATCGGGACGCGAATGCCACAGTCTCAGTTTTACTGCTATAGAGACGT
Source organism: Monomorium pharaonis (assembly GCF_013373865.1). Taxonomy (NCBI): domain Eukaryota; kingdom Metazoa; phylum Arthropoda; class Insecta; order Hymenoptera; family Formicidae; genus Monomorium; species Monomorium pharaonis. Next base: position 10,330,728 of record NC_050468.1, on the reverse strand, counting down.
CAGTTATCCATCCCGTCATTTCGAACCTGAGTCTGCAGGTTTCCTTCGGCTCCTTCCCTTTCCCCTCCCCGAATTATTGGGACGACTGTATTGTCGCGTTGAACGGCATAAAAATCGGCAAGGTCACAATATTGTTCACACAATAGAAAAACTTTATGTATACTAGTTTTTCTTTCAATACGAAAAATAATACGATAAAAACCGCTAACAAAAATAAAAAGCAGATATACCTGTATTTTAAAAAATATAATAAAATGTATATTCTATATTTCCTTCGTATCTTACTTCTAAAACTTCTCTCGTACAATCAGTGCTGCACGATACGAGCAGGTGGAAAGTACTCAATAATTTGTACAATTACTATATAATTTGCCGTTAATTCGTATTTCGTGTTGCAACATTGCTATTATTTCGACTAATTAAATACTATTTTCAACCGTTCCTCGTTCATTATTGTGGATAAAAATGGAATAATAGTCATTAATTGGGCTTTAGATTTACGGATAATGCAAGCTGCTTGTGCGAAAATTATGGATAAGTACTATTCGGCATTTTACTTCGAACGATTTGCGTCAATAAATGTCGAAAGATAGACATGTTAACTTCAATAGTCAGGTACACGCAAATACACATACACATTTAGAAGAATATCATTCTAGTGTTAAGAAAAGCGATTATTAAAATTACTTCTCTTCTTTTAAACCATAGTTATTTTTGAAAAAAACTTGTTGTAAAGTCTTAAAATACACTTATTATTTATTTGAAAATTAAATAATATTTATTTAATATATTTTTCTTTACGCATACATAAAAAATATATACTGTGAATTAGTTACATCAAGCAAATATTTATTTTAAATGTTTCTTAAGTTCATTAGCAAAATAAAGTTCATTAAAAACATATTAGTAATTTAATCCTAGCAATTTAATAGTTTAAGAGAGAGAGAATATGTTAAATTCAAATTCTATTGCTTATTATCTTGAATTTTCTTTGATAAGATTTTCTAATATTCCTCGAAAGAATATAAATTCTTTTTCTGTACTCATAATGAATGTTTTTTTTTAATTCGTAATGAAAATATTATTGAGAAAATATTCTTTATTTAAGATAATATTTTTTCTTTGTTCTTTATAAGAGATAACTTTTACGATTGGTGACATAATCATCCAAGCCAATCAGAACACGTATTAAGATGCCTCGTATGCGATCTAGCATGAAAAATCGTATCGTGTGCCAAAGGCTTTACTTAAGAGATAAAATTGAGTAATCACTTTTTTTAACATTAAAATTCATATTTTTCGGTATATATATCCTATCCTATATGGTTTTGCTGACAAATTTAAAAATTTAGCTGAATACAGATCTAATTTGTTACACCATAAAAAAAATTATAAGGATGTTTCAATATGATAAGCATTACTGCAAGAAATTTTGACATTCTAACCAGTTTAAGCGATCTGCATAATTATTTGTTTAATACAATTGTTTTCAAATCTGTATCCATTTAGATACTTTAGCTAAACCATTCTTTCTGTGTAAATATAAAAACAAAAATCAAATCGTAAGATACTTACGCCCTGCATATGGTTCGCAGCCATGTCCACACGAAGATTGGACGTTGATCCCAATGTGCGTGTATGTAAGAAAAATATGTATCGTTAATAGTGGCGAGCGAGAAAGTTTTGTCGCGTAGTTTTTTTCCCCGAGTTATACGAATTATTGTTACAGTTTAAGGTTCCGTCGTGCCTTGTCGCGGCATACTTTTTTAACGATTAGCAATGTAAACTACATGCATGTTGATACGCGTGTAAAACTTCTCGCTGTTCGTGAATGCGCCCTGCGAGCTCTCGTGCCTACGGAGAAACCGGCGCTCCGCAATTAATTGCCGACCATCGGCTTGGCTTTTCTCTCCCGGCCCGAACCCATTACTTTGTAGCATTTGGCTTGGTAACTTTAATGACCTATACTCACGGAAGTCGGATCCTGAAACAGAAAAAGCGTGAAGCCACGGGTTAGACATGCTACTCAAAATTCAAAGTGCGCTACGAAACGTTTAATTTTCAATTTTCAAGGATCGAGCGTAGCAACGTGGCGGTGGCGGCGGCAACGGCACTACTCCTCCCGGTAGCCAGTTTCTGCTTTATTGCTCCTTTTTAAATTGCATTCGCTTAGAAATTCCGCTCGCACCACTCTCGTCGGTCGTATTATACGTAGTTGAGTACGTGCTTACACGCAGGACAGGAGAGAAAGAGAAAAAGAGAGAGAAAGAGAGGGACAGTCGACATTATGCAGGCATAATAATCGGATTGTAAATCAGCCGTGCGACGAAATAGCGTCCTGCCCCCGTGCTACGTGCATAACGTCGCGCGCAGTTTCTAAGTATAAAGACGTTCGTCAATTTGTTATGCATGCCTCGGTAGGACGAAAATTGCATTTAATTCGCCGTCGCTCTTGCTGTTCCACCGGGCGATCGTCCGCGGCGGCCGTGGATGCTACGTTGACTACATAAATGTAGATGTTCCATTTAAAAAGCCATTTTCGCGTGTTTAGCATAATACGTAATCGCGCGAACCGCTTGTCCGTTGGATCATCCCCGTCCGTCGTCCGTCGTTGTTCGCAAAAGGGTTACCCGCGTCGTTAACCCGTAAGAAAAAAAGAAGGCTCGCTATCGCGAGCAAAAATATCCTGTCTCGATCGGCATTCCCCGAATAGTTTATTCCCCGCGCAAATGAGATTCTATCGAAATATGAAACGTGAGGAATTTCGAATTTTTGCATACTTTTTAAATCAATGCATTTTTTAAATGAGATTAGATCGAAATTTTATGTCTTTTTTTGACAATAATGTTACTTGCATCTCCATTTATAATTAATGCTTACCTAAATAATAAGTTTATTTATATTCATTATTTATAGTCATAAAAAAGTCATAAGTTTATTATATTTCGTTAGTTATAATGAAAGTTATTGAATGTGCGTGCTACAATGATCTCCTATATATGTGCACATTATCTCCTCTATTCATATTTTATATTTTTACTTAATGTAAGTAATTTAGTAATAAAAACATGAAGTAAATGAGAAATGTGTACCATAAATAAAAATTAATTTAACAAGTTACATCTTTTGTACGTGTTGACAACACATTGAAAAAACAAGTATAACTGATGCTAATTTTCGATTAATTTATGTAGCTGATAATAATCATGCAATTATATATTAAGTTCGTAAGAATATTTTACATTCATTATAAATACATCATTTGTAATTATAAAGATTAAATCAATATTTTTATGCAATTTATCAAATTTCCTAATTCGTGCTTTTACACGTTAAAATAAATTATATTAACATAAATAGGACTGATAATAACAATAAAGTCATAATAATAAATTACTACTAATAATTTATACAAACAAAGATATGTCAATTGTCAATTTAAGCCAGTTTTTTATTTTCACATTTTAAATCATAAATTTGTTATTTTTAAAGCTGACGTAATTGATAAGATCTATAGACACAAATTAGATTACATATTGCAAAAATGCTTATCGTACAATAATTTGTTATTAAGTGAATGGGTAAACATTCTTGTAACAGGTACTTGACACACGAGGCTAATTTTCCAATGTTCATTTGTATATAAATCAGTATTAAATAGCAAATATAAAAAAGTAATTGGAGTAATACGCAATTCAGCAACTCTCCTGTACCATTTATGTAATACGCATGTTTCATTTTCTGTTTTAATTTTTTTTCACTAATCTCTTACACTAATATTTTCTCGTTGACAGAAAATTTTGTTAATGGTTTCGTTTCAAATAAAAAAAAAAAAATAAAAAAAAAAAACACCGAAAAAACAGACGTCGGTGCCGTGAATTTCAATCAATCTACGAGTAAATGGCGATTCGACGCGACATGTCGCGTAATTCACACGATGTGCACACACGCATCGCCATTCCCGTTCCGCTCTCTTTACTCTTCGGCGGACAGTTTTACCACCTTTCGATAGTACCGGTTGTCAAGCGGTCTGGCGAGAAAAACTCGTTGTCGAATCGCAGGCGAAACCGCCGGTATATCGAAAACACACGCTCGCCGTACACATAATACCGCCGCGGTTCGGTGAAATCCCCGGCAATGAAAGTCGCGGGTAAGCGGTAAATTTTGGTTTAATTAAAACTCGATGGCTTGTGTAATTCTCTAATCTCCCTTAATTCGAGACAACATGTGCGGTACGTGTCGAATTATGATAAACGTGTGAGAAGAAACGCGCCGGCGCGTTTCCACCGAGACCGCGAGAAAACTTTCGAGAGCGTCGTCCGCGCGGCTAAAGGCGGAAGACGAGGGCCGCGTGTTTCGAATCTCGATTCGACGTCCCGAAGCGGCTTACAAGATAGATGGTAATACGATTATCTATGGGGATGCTGCGCGCGCGAACGCGGGATATACATGCAGTTATACGCGATTGCTACCAGCGGCCGTTATGAACACAGAGTATCGCGCCAATAAACGTTTGTACGAGTTTACGGAAAATAAAAAGGAACAGAAGAACGTAAATCGAGCGGGTCGGGGAAAAGAGCGAGAGAGGGAGAGAGATGAAAGAGGAGAACGCGGGAAGGACGCGGGAATGAAGATCCGAGAGGATGAGGCTCTCTGCCTGGTAGAGAGAGGCTCGCCGCAAGATCGCTTCGGCTCCCACCGGAATTTTAACTTTTAATAATAAAGCGAGGGAGTCTCGCGTTGTTACGTTATGATAGCGCACGCGGGGGGGGGGGGGGAGTGGAGGGCGAGGAATGAAGGCGAATTAAAGGCGGTAGAAGGAAGTTCTCTCCGCTCTCCGTCCACGGCTCGCCTGCGGTTGGGGGAGCCGGGGGTAAACCGCAGCACAGAGCACCGCCGCCACCGCGTAATTGCCGAGCTCTCACTTACCGGTCGTTCGATTGATTATTATTTTTACGCGCCGCGACCCGCCTGACCCCGCCGCGAAGTGTGTGCGAGACCGAGAGCCGATCGGCGATCTGCGCGCCTTAGATCTCATCATTAAGGCATCACCCCGCTCTGCGGCCCGGCGCGCCGTGCCCGTCGAGCGGTGGACAGATCCCCATGGGCTGTCATACCATTATTTAACGCTCTTCTCCAAGAAAAACTTCGCGGCTTTTTAACCTACGGAGTATTTTAACTCTGACCATTTTTCGAAAACTTGTAGACTGACGTGTCTTGAAATGTATACGAAAAGACTTGAATATGTCAGTTAAATGTCAGTAACTGGGACAAGTTTTTGTTATTGCTAAAAGTTGATTATTAAAGATAAAATACAATTGCTGCGAGATACACTTTCATTAGTCAAAATTAAAAGCGTGCTTCAACACAAATAGCTAAGAAAATGGTGGTGTTTCTTAATATTTTACCCGCATGAAATCGCGCGTACGAATGACAATTGTTTATGAAAAGCTGTTACTGTATATTTTATTCTAGCAACAAGTATTATAAATTAAACGTTGCCGACATTAACTATTTTAAGGACACACCTTAATTGCCAAGGCTATATTTTAACTTCGTTAGCTAAAATATTTCGTTCTCTGCGCGCAGACAATCAGACAGGCAAACTATTCAGGCATCAATTTATTAACTGTGTAATATACTTTTTGATAGAATTAACCGCGCGTTTATTGCAATTTGCAAGCTTTACTTTTCGACGTATTACAATCTATTAAAATCTATCGTCGATTGGTCGGTCGGTGGCGAGCTATTATCTTTATATACCTCGACCCACCTGACCTTAATGTACCGATCGCTGCCGCTCCTTGAATCATGTTATTAAATCGCTTGATCTTATGGACAAAGGTTGCCAGGTGTGGGGTACGGCGAAATCACGCGAGAACGCTCAAAGAAAGAGAGAGAGAGAGAGAGGAGAGAAGGGGGAGAAAGAGAGTGCTCTTTTTTCCTTATTTTTTCAAAACGTGAATACACCGGAAGTCGTGATCGTATAATTAAATAACAAAGTAGGAATTTCTCGGGGAGATTGGGTAGTGAATCGCGCGCGAGCTTTTTACGCGCAACAGAGTGCGGCGGTTACGCGGCTTAGCTCGACGCGGCGCAAACAAATTAAAACATCCGCCTAACGCTGTTGCATTTTAAGCGACGCTTTACCACGTCTGCAAAGCTCGTGAATATGAACGCGAGCCGGAAGAAAGCACAGTGGCAGAGGTGGAGGCAATGCAACGCAATGCAGCGGGAGGGGGCGTAAGCCTCGCGATGTCTCCCCCGCGCTCATTCGCAAGGAGCGCGAAGTAATTGGATTCGCGAAGGTGGAAAGCCGTGGATGGGGCAGAGAGAAGAAAACCCGGCGAGAAAAGCCGTGTAACACCGTAGAGAAGAGGGCTACAATGAGCTGTATAAATAAAAAGCTCAACGAGAGAGTCTCGCCGTCGCGCGCAAGCACGGAGAGTTACGAGACCAAAGAAAACCTGCCCGCCTTGTACCGAATAATAATTACATTCCGCCGCTGTTTAGGTACAAAGTACAGATATTTCAAGGGAAAGGAGAAGAGCAAGAGAGAGAGAGAGAGAGAGAGAGAGAGAGAGAGAGAGCCGACAATCTCAGTGAAAAAAATACGCTATCCATTTTGTCCAGTTTTAGGCTCTTGAAACAATTTCGAGTCGCGACAGGTGCTACCCGACGCAATTAAAAGCTCTGCCCCTGATGAATGAGAGGCCATGTATCGTAATCGTGAAAAAAATAATAAATGTAAATTGAGCATAAATATCGCTAAGTAATAATTGCTTGCCGGATGAATAGAACGATCGATCATATCTCGGAAATGCAAATCGAATTGGTGTCCGGCCGCGATATCGACCGTAACGTGAACTTTGGGCGCGCGCACGCAGACACGCATGACGCACACGCGCGCGTACCGGGCGGTTTACTCATTTAAACTAAATTATTCCAAATAAATGAGCGTGTCCTCGGTAGTGCCTACATACCCCGGGACATTCATTCACCCTTAATTAATGATCCGCTCGAAAGTCGGCAGGATTAATCGCGTGCAATCAGATCACCGTAATTAATTACTTCGTGTTGGGAGCACTTTGTTTGCGTCGGCGAGGGCTATCTTGATGAAATGAAATTGCGCGACGTTGCGTCTGAAAATGTGCAAGTCAACGCGCGATACAAATGACTTACTCTTCGTCAACCTTGTTTCCCCGCTTATTTTAGTATACGATAATTATTGATTTCACGAATCATCGTCAATGTATTATTCCTTCCCCGTAAATTTATTTTACCCGTGCATACGATCTTTGATTACATCCTGATTTATTATAAAAAAAAAAGAAAGCAGATATCTTTCCTAACTTGGTACACAGAGACGATTTATTCGCTCGCTTCTTGACAAGCTTACCGTAAAGTAACAACTCGAGTGATACTCTTTATTAAATCGCATTAAAAAAATATATTTCTCGATTATCCCCTTACTTTCGAGCGCGATGACCCGAACAAGCGGCGATTTTCTTCATTTTCCTTCAACAATTTCACGTCTATCAATTTTCCAGGCGCGCAAAAGTGCCTACGGCGTGTATAAAAGGCCATATATTATATAATACAACGGGACGGCGGTAATAATATCAGATCGTATCCGAACGCGTAGAAGAGAGGACTCGTAGAGATGGTTTATGACGTGCGAGCGAGGGAAGCGGCTCGCAAGAGCAAAGGTGGAAGATCTTTACGACCTTCTCGATGGCGCGAAATCGTCCCTCTCTTCCGCCTCTATCCTTTGGCAAGACATCGCCGTGGCTAAATCGTTCTCGGCTAAATCGTCGGTCGGGCCCCACGGCGAGGAGAGATCCCTTTCTCATATATGAAACGGAGTACGAATCGCGTTGTACCGACAGCCATCGCGCAGGCAAGCAGATGCGTAATATTTCGGTGGGAAATGTATGTCGTCACGGTGCAAGATATCGTCGTAAGCGTCACCTCCGTTGGTCTACGATCGCGATTGCGGTAGCTGTGGTATAAACAGAGAAGAGTAACTGCCTCAGGATACTAGCGGCTGTTCTTCAAGTATTCTGTTTTACAAATATAAAAATGTCAAGAATCTGTTATCCTTAGAAAATATTAGATAAAACAGTGAAATTCTTAGACTATATGTATAAAGTATACATATTGTGCCCTAAAGTATGTCCAAATTGCCTGTGAGAAAGAAAGATATACGATGAAATTTTCATTCTGTGTACCAATGTATCAACAGTGCAGAAACCATATTTATTGTTAAAATATATAGTTTGTACCAACTATTATAATGAAAAGAGATTTCTGAAAATTCTCAATAATTTTTGCTTAAAATAAGATAAATATATATTTGAGCGTTGCAAGGAAAGAAAGCGAATTTAATAAAATTAATTTAATTTGGTTAGCTCTAAATATGCATGAAAAATGTTACGTACATATTTATTTACAAATGATAAATTGATTTCTTGTAAAAATTGCAGAGATATGCACAATATGCACGAGATATTTTAAAGTATTTATTTCGATACAATCGATCAAACAATCATGCTCTTTGATGAAAATATGTCATCTTTTTATTATGATAACTGGTATAAGGTATTGATGAGTTCGACAATAATCTCTGCGATGTTGGCACATGTATAAAGAAAGTCCCACAGGACGCGCTAATGAAAAATGTTAGCGCACTTTTTTTTATCAATCTATCGTTTATTAGACATAAAACAAAGATGACAAAAAGCACATTAACATCTTCTGATGAATATCTATGTATACCTTTCTCTCGTAATGTAACATGAAGATGAACATGTAACTTAAACACATTTTTGAATCATAAGAGATAAAAATAACGTATGCACCAAATTTACATACTTAAAGATAAAATAATTTCAACATGTACAATTTTTTAATACAAATTGTATATGTGGAGATTGTTTTATCTTTAAGTATATAAATTAATGTTTGCATAAAGCTTAAGTTTGTGGAAAACATTCATGCAAACATTACTACCACTAAACAATAAACATTAATAAAGTGAATCACTAGTGTCAACCATTGCGATAGGTCCGCTTTTTTTCGGTGGCCGTTGCGTCGCAATCCAGCTCGTAGCCTCGTAGGAGGCTATTAAGATAACCGGTGACGACCATTAATAAAACTAATGTGACAAATCGCTCGCGGAAGTCGAAAAAAATGGATTAGGGCCCGGGCTCGGAAACAATAGATCACGGTCGTTGTTCGCGCCCGAAAGGTAATGCAATCAAGAAGCGGTTCTGCGTGCCGAGTTGCGAGCCGTTTACAGAATGACGAACGAGCGTTTCGGGTGGCAAATCTTATCAACGGTGCAGGAGATAGCGAGGCGCGAGACAACTCTTTATACACGTTGCACGCGGATATTCCTCGCGAGCGGCGAAAGGGGTAGACCGCGAAAGGGGAAGGGTCAAAGGTCATCGAGGCGAAGTCGGACACCCACACGCTCTTACAAAGCCGCACCCAGGTAAATTATTGTGCGAAAGTTACAAAGACGCGAAGACGGTCGTGCATCACAGCGATTATCAATCGTAGACACACACAAGGATATAAATTATAAAAAAATGTATATTTTTATTGTAAATTTGAGTAAACCCGAATTAGTAGTACTGGTACACACATTAAAAATATAATGATTTAATAATATAGGTGTAAAAGTAATTTCGAATGATAAAATGCATAATTTACCTAACAATACAATAAAATATATTGAGGATTTTAAAATTTAATTTTTAACACACACACACATGTATTATATCCCGGATAAGGGAATACACATTGTGCAATGATGAATTGACAAAAATTTCACAATTCCGATAATTACGCTAACGTCATTAATGCAGCAGTTTTTTGTCGAAATGAAATTTCTAAATAATATTTGTCAAAAATGAAATCTACCTACGTTTTAAAGTATTTATATTTTTAATAATATTTAATTCAACTATTTAAAAAACCGTTTAACACTTTTTATTAAAATGTTATACTGAAATGCGTAATATTTCATGTTGTAATGTTTCTACATTGTAATTTAGGAATAATTATGTATTTTATAAATATAGATGAATTATATTTCTAAATTTTTATACATAATTTTTATACATAACACACACACACATAGCTAAAATATTTTTTCAACTATTAAGCAATTTTTTCAGATTTAATTTTGTAAATATACCACTAAAATAATTCGTCATGTTAGAGTTTTACCGAAATACTAATATTTCGAAATTAATTGCGCAAACAGTTGTCAATATTTTACCAAAGGTCAATTTTTATATCTATTTTACTCAAAATTGTATCACTTGATTTAATAAATGTTGTCTTATTAGGTATATTAAATCATATCTTTACGTTTATATATGACAATTTTAATGTATAAAAGTACGCATTAGTGTATCCAATAAAATTCACTATTTTCACTATTTTTTGACAAAAAAATTACATAGTCTAAAGAGCAAAGTCTCCATTTTCACTTCCCTAAGTTAATTTTTCTTCGTTAATACTTTTACACTAGAAAGAAAAAAATTCAAAAAGCGTTAGATCTGTGTATAACCTTTTTTCAAAGAATGTATTTTACAGAAAATTTTTTCAATTATTCTAAATGATATTTATACGGATATTTGCGATTTTTTACTTTAATGTCAGATCTCGCTTTCTCAGAAGAAATGCAATCGCGGAAAACTCGTCACTTTCCACAGAATTGCATTAGCCGTGGTATGCGAGCGCACGTTTCTTTATTATTAAAATTCTATTTTAAATTTATGTGGGTAAAAACGGATGAAAAAAAAAACAAGTCGCCGGGAGGAGGTGTAATTACAGCTTCAATTACGCCGATGGCTCGTTACAATGGTGCTCCGATCCCTATCGGCTCTTCACTTTCTAAGCGGACTGGGTTTCTGGTGTAACCGATCCGCTGAGATTGGTGAGAGACTACTTCTGTTTCCGAATCTCACGCTCTCGTCTGAGGTATGGCGTCATATCTTCGTATCTCTCTAATCAACGCACATCATATTTTCAATAAGACCGCCTGAAATGAGTTTCCCTTAAATGCTGCGTATTTCTCTGTTATTTTCGTTTTCTCACGTTTCCTCTATTCTTTCGAGAAAAATTTATCTATAGGCGGGGAATGAATTAGAATGGAACTGTATCATAGGCCACCGCAACATCAGCAAATTACGTCGCCGCACTTTGCTTGTTAATTTACGACACGGTTTGACCCAGAAGCTCGGAATGACAGCCGGCGAAGCGCGGTAGTCAACCCCTGACGGAATAATTTTGCTTTCCTCCGGCGTTCTGCGAGCGAACGAGTGGCGCCTGGCCCACCCCCTGACCTATTCCCTCCTTCTATCCTTCCCCACCATTTTATACCCGTGGGCGGATCCCGGATGGACCTAATAAATTGTTTGTTGTAATTAAATGAGTTCGAGGGAATCGTGTAGGGCGTGTGGGGTGGGACGGGAAGACGTGAGAGAGAGAACGAGGAGAGGGAGGGGAGGCGGGGGACAGAGGCCGGGGAATAGGGCCTCTATATATAAAGGAATAAAGATGAACGGCCTATGGATGGGCCGCTATCTGCGCCGCTGGAACAGAAACACGCTCGTGGCGCGACAGCCCCTGACAAATGACGGCCCGAGCGGGGCTATTGCCGCCGCCCCCCAGCAACCCCTCCTCGTACACGCCGCACAACGCCCGTACCCCTCTATGCGAACGGTCGAGCCACCCCCGACGCCACCGCTCGCCGACCGGGGGCCCGGGCCATGATTAAACGGGGGGAGAAGGGGGAGGGGGGAGGACGAAATTGACCGGCGAATATTCCGCGGTGCGCGCCCGAGTGCGCTTGATAAACTCTCGATTGGCTCTGCCGAGCAACACGACTGGGCTGCGGGCCGCTTTCATGGGAACGAACTCCGGCTCGTGAAACACCACTGCCGCGGGACGGCTATTTTTTGCCTGCCCGCGGAAAGTTCTGCGCGGCGTCAAAGGGAGGGGGGGGGGGGGGAGAGAAAAGAGTGGTGAAATCCATCACGTCGACGTGATTGGATCTTGTCAAGAGTCTTCGAAAACGCTGCGGTAGATTATTAGGAGTTGGCTCCTAATAATTAATTGATTTACCCAAACAGATACTATTTACATTTACAGAGACATTAAACAGATGCTATGGGAGATGAGATAGAGACGTACGAAAGATCTGCTTAATAAGACGTTGAATTTTGAGAGGCTTTTCAGTTTTATTACTTGCAGTTGATACACGTCGGCGCGCAATCTCGTTCTTGTTCCTTTTAAAGGGGAATAAGGGTTGCTCTCTTCTCTCTCTCTCTCTCTCTTCTTTCTCCACGGACGAAAGAAAAGGGCGAGAGAGCGAGTATATCAGAGTAGAGCGAATACTACATCCCGCGCGAACGTCGTCCGTGCGATGTAACCGCTGCCGTTGCAGCGGGGCGCATTCTATTTGATTTGCAATTCGAGCGGGTCGTCCGCGCGCGCACACGATGAGACGGGAAACAAGAAGCCCGCAAACGTATATCCGTTACGTGCGTGCGCGGGCGCGAGGTAGCGGGACGGCGCGGCGGAAAGAGACGAATTGAAAATCGCCCGGCGTTCCTCGTGTCCCGGGGTGAAAACGCAATCTCCGCGAAGCGACGGTTCATCGCGGATACGAACAAATTGATTTTAGTCGTCTCCTCTCCCCTTCCGCCCCTGTCCCTCCCGGGGGTTCCTTCCAACGTTAAACCGACGTTGCAACGCGCGGGAGAAAAATCGCGCGCACGCGTGCTAAGCGCGCTCCGCGCGCGTTTATCCTCGAGCTAATTATTGCTTGGCTGTTGTCGGCTTTCTCGGTCGCTCGGGAACGGACATCATGTATGTGGCGATTCCTTTCTCAAATGAGGACCGAAATAAGAAGATTTCTTTGGGAGAAAATTGAATTTCATAGAATTGTCGTAAATTTTTTTTTTTTTTTTTTTAACACGTTGTAAACTCTGTAAACAGCAATTATGTGATTAAATGATTAGTGAAGTTACGAAATATATTTCTGATCGTATGAAACAATATAATAAAATTTTCTCTCATAAAAAAAGACAATTATATAAGAGATGAAGGTATATAATAAGAAATCTTTTTCAATTATAATTTGTAATAAAATTCTAATATTTATAACTTAAATTGCTACATAAGATTTACATAAATCTGGAAATCGTTAACCTTTCCAGATTGCTTTGCGCACGGTTACGTGAATCAAGAGATAAAACCGCGCTCGCAGTGCGAGACAGAGAAGAGGTGGGGGAAGGAGTACAAGCGCAGATAGATTCGGGAATGCCGCCGAATTGGATTTGACAGAGAGCCTCGCCGAAGCGTTGTCGTGTCATTTTGTATTTTATTTTCGAGGGTCGCGCGCGGATTGGACACGGCGCGTTAACAGCGCTCGTTGTAATGCTTTATAATGCCCGGCGACTGTCCCCCGTCCCTCCGTGGCTCTTGGTGCCGCCGGATAACAACGGGAAAAGGGATAGCACGCACCAGCCGTCGGATTTTTCGTGATAAATATGACGGGAAAGCCCCAGAGGGCAAGGCTCGAGTGAGACAACGATGCCCGATGGTTTAATCCGCGAATTTTCGCGCCAGAAACCCGCTCGCGAAAGCGATTTTTTGTTAGCCTCTAGTGTTACTTTCATCTCAAAAAGAATTTAAAAGGTACATACATAAAACTTGATACTTCTATTAAGAAAATGTGCACACCTAGATAGGCGAGAACAGAGGTTTCTTGCAACTTTTTCTATGGAAAAATGGAAAGCTATGGAGAAGTTTATTTCATCGTGAAGATCATCGTACTCTTCTCTATTTGACAAAGAAAAATTTCATAAAGAATAATATAAAACGGCGCTTAGTAAAAAGTTTACAAAGCTAGATCTCGTTTTGGCTTGTCTAGGTGTATGTGTCCCCATCGAATAGTTTCCAAAGCGACTCGCAAAGACTGTGTCTCTGATTTTATCAGTCGACAGATTGGCGAATATCGCGAATCGATCATAATCTCTACAAGAATTCGAGGCAATTCGTCCCGATGGCATAATTCACCGCGTGCGAGCATAATGGGACACCATTTGCCCGCGTACACGCGCATTATTGCGCTTGCGCTCGCTCCGCTCTGTTCCGCTCCATCTTCCTCTCTCGTCGAGCGTAAGCGGGCGAGCGAGCGCGAGCGGTATGGCGTATCTTTTATTCATCAGACAGAGTGGAGCCTTAATTTGAATTGAATAGGATTTATAAATTATTTCAAATTATAGTTGCGACCGAGCTTGCCCGCTGTTCCGCTAGCTACCGGGAGCATCGCCGAACGCAACAACGGCGACAACGACGAAAAGGCAACAACGACGACGACAACGATGGCGATGATAGTGGCAACCGGCGATCACGATACGCCGCTCTTTGCCGAGTCCAGATTGCACCGACAGGTGCAGCGTATATACCTCTTTCCGGTAAGCGGAATGGAGAGAAAGAGATGGAGATCAAAAGGGAGAAAGAGGAAGGAAGGAAGGAAGGAAGGACACACGACGAGCTGGACGCGGTCGAAACCTTTTCTTGCATCGTTGAGATTCTCTTACGTAAGCACGCGCATTGGCTCCTCGTGATGGAATTTGAAATCCCCCGGGCGTCATTGCGTCGGAAATCCGCGCGGCTCCGATCCGGGGTTGAAGAAAGGCATCTCTCTCGTTCCCTCTTAACTCCGGATCTCGCCCTTCTACCGTGGTCCCACCTGACCGGTGTTCGGCGATTGACGGAGAGACGGAGCTCCGAGAGCAAGAAGAAAAACTTCCGCGCTGCGGAAGAAAAAGTTGCATCGAGACGAACGCCTAGGTGATGCATCGATGCAGTCGGAAAGAAGCGGCGTGTAGTGGATTTCCAATGAGAGTCGGCGTAAAAAGAGCGAGGCTTTATTATTCCCGATAGAAATGTATCGAAATGTCAGTATCTTGTCGTCATTCGCAATCTCTGCCGTTGACGGTTTCTCCTCGCGCGTTTCTTTATCTCGGAATTGAAGAATGATTGCAATATTATGAAACGTTCCGTTCTAACTTTCAAATTAAATCACGTCACACTGAGAAATGCGCGTGTTATAACATAAGATTCTTGCGCGAGAGTAACTTGTAAATATGGTAATCCCTAAATGTTAGCGCCATTTCGATAAGTCGAGAGCGATAATGACCATTATGCGAACGCTCGACGAAAGGGGAATTAAGGAAATCATTTATTAGGCGAGCTGTCCGTCGCAGCTGATGTAATCGGATATTGGCGCCGGAAAACGTTCCCTTTTTCTCGCACGTAGACGATCTTAACTTCATCGTACACTCTGTTGATTATAATTAAAATATTTTTTAAACTTATTATTCTCATTAATTATGTATCCTCCTTTTTTCGAACAATAATAAAATCCAAGAAGTTTTAATCTACTGCAAATAATTATCAATAAGATATAAGAGTTTCGCAATGAGCATTTTTCAACATTTTTACACAGAAAAATATCATTTTCGTGCAAGAAAAACTACTCCATTACTTTGTAGTTTTTTTTCTTTAAGTGAAGTATAACATGAATGTTTTCTTAATAATAATTTAAAATATGTGACATTTATTATTTAATTTACATGAAACGAGTAATATTTATTTCATAAATTTCTGTGTACACGCAAAGTAAGTAGTTGTGAATTAAGTAAATATTGCTTATTTAAAATATTTCATAAATTCACATATATATATATCCGCATATATTTCATATTTTATCATATAAACATTAAATATAAAAAGATATATAAAAAGATATTTTTAATATATTTAATGTGAATGTTATGATAAAATACTCAATAATTTAATCAAGTAATTTAAGAATATTAAGTTAAAACAAAAATTTACTTATTTCCCTGATTTTTTCGATACAAATTTAGAATACTCTTCCTAAGTAAAAGTATAAGTTCCTTTTCTAATATATAATAAAAAATAAAATATTAAATTTTAAAATTCGTATAATATATGTATTTTAAAACAATTACTAAGAAAATATTGTTAATAAAATAACCATTACTTACTTAAAAAAAGTAAATTATTTTTCTTAGCTGCAGAATGGATGTTTTTCAGTATGTACGTCTTTTTTAAAACTTTTCTAAAGTGAAAAATTTGTACAACAATATACTTGCATTTACAGAACAAAAAAATATTTTCAGTATAATAAGAAGCTATAATATATATATATCCGGTAATATATCCGATAATATATCAAGAGTCGCCGACATTGACCAGGTCAGGTTTTATTCCCGCGAAATGATACGTGATGTCGGATACTGCCTGTCGTTCCTCTTCGTCTCCATTCCTTCCCTTTCTTTCTCAGCGTGTGGGCAGCAAGAACTCAAGGAGCGTTCACATTATGAATTACAGATTGGCTTATACGTACGTATCGGTCGAATGCACCGCGGGTAACGCATACCTGCGTCCATTACGGAGGAGCCCGAGACTCCGCGCCGAGGACAGAAAGAAGGAGAGAGATCAAGAGAAAACGACGGGCAGGAGATAGACCGTAGGACTGGAAAGAAGGGAAGAGAAACGACCAAGTGAGCAGCAGGTTGCAAGTTCGTTCGAAAGGGTGAAGGAACCGCTGTCGAGCTGCCTATTCTTGTCTGTCGTCCTCGTCCTCGTGGAAGACGGGCTAGAGGGGATGGATACAGGGAAAGATGGGACGCACTCGCGTATACACAGGCACATATATGTTTGTATCTACGTGGACACACACACACACATACACACATATACACATCTTTACTTATATACTATATATATAAGTATTCGCCGGGATACGTCACCCGATTAATTTGTTGTTAGCAAACAGGTTGGCAAACTGCGAGCGGATGCTGGCTCGAGCAAATAAAGGAGCCTCCATTTATTAAGCCGGCAATAAAATAGCGCTCTTTCGTTCTTCGTTTCTCTACAAACCTTCCTTCTCTCTTTCTTTCTTTCTCTCCCTTCCTCTCTCTCTTTCTCTCCTGAATCCGTGGGTGGAACACCGAGAAAGGAGAAAGGGTTACCGGTGGCGACGGGACAGGGGCACAGTCGGGGAACGAGGACTGATTTATGCGAAAATCGGGGGACTCTCAACCAGGATCCATGGACCGAAGGTGCACTGCGTGGAAGTAATGCTCCGCTATAGCGGCGAAGCGAGTTAATCCACCCTAAAGTCCGTCGGGAAGCCGCACGAGGAAGCATTCCGACGAGAGTCGCGTTATCTAGACTTCTGAGAGAGAATTTATAAATAGAACGATTAGCCGTTTGATTTACCGATATCCCTTTTTTAAATCGTCACTCGTCCGGTATTAACATATCACGATCTAAAATCTTCCTTACACTGAAGATTCGTCCGTAATTCACCGTACGTTGATTTGTGAGTTTGAATTTTTGACAGAAATTTATAGATCCGGTAATCCCACGCGTAAAGAAAAATAAAGATGTTAAAACCAATCTCCTCACTCAAAACTATTAGAGTTAACTGTGATCGAGATAACTCACATGGCTTAAACGACTGCAACGCGCGCGCGCGCGCACACACACACACACACACACACACACGCCATTCAAAATTCTATTTACGAATTATAAATTTCTTCCGTGTCCGTCAATTGTGATCAGATTTTATCTGGGCTTATTTTATTAGCGACCGCACGTGTCTTATCACGAATTCGAAGCCGCGACGTCATGCGGATCCAAGACGAACGACTTCATCCTGAGAAACGAGTGATGCGACGTTATACCGAGCGACGTTATAGCGAACGGGGGGAAAATAATGAGGGCGAGCGAAGAGGAAAGAGGATATTTTCAATGAGCGACGGTGGTGGGTATATAACGTCCCATCGCTTCGGGCGGGCACGTCCCCGGCTTACACCAACGGGGGCACCATGGAAACGACGTGGCCGGGGTCCCATGCTGCGCTAGGAAGCATATATCCTCCGCTATCTAAATAATTATCGCGGCCATTACCATCACGTGGCGTTGTCCGGTGGAACCAACGACGCGACGTAGCGCCCCGCCGTATTACGGGCAGGAATATTATGTATAGGTCGGTGTACACGTTGTGCGCGCGAGCTCGCACGCGCGTGTGTCGTCCACGCATGTGTGGTGTACATGTGTGTCTGTGCGAATGCATATCGAAACGGCCGAGCTACCGTGCACGGACACGAATACGATGCACCTACTCGCTGTTCGTAGTGGTCTCTGGTATCTGCTGGTCGAAAGAGCAACAGAGAGAGAGAGAGAGAGAGGGAGAGAGAGAGAGAGAGAGAGAGAGAAGCCGAGAAGGATGAAAATACCGAGAGAACGCCTTCTTCAATAGCGACTCCTTGACTTCCAACCGCGTCGCGAGACGAATCTTCTTCCTCTCGCGACTTTATTGATCACGGTACTTATACCGACATGTGTCGCGATACTTATCGTGCATCGTGTATACGCATACCGTGCACCCATGTCCGACTGCCACTGATGCGCGGCCCGGGCCACCAGGGCGCCCTGAATGAAATCCCCGGAATGCGAAGTAGGGCTCATTTTTCCGCGAGACACTTTCGAGATCTGAGATTACCTCACGAGACTCTCTCCCTCGAATCATTTGGATTATTTCTCGCGGCGCTCTATTACACGTCTTAAATCAAATTTACATTGAAATGTACAAATTATCCGGTTAATATCATGTCACTATGTGATAAGATGGCAAATGATATTCATTTGCTGGTAAGCGCAAAGAACGCGTTCGAAGACTACAGAGAAAGTCAGTTGGAAGGAGCGATCGTACAGAATAATCTCGTTATCGGAGATTCTACCGACAGAACGATATCATAGGTTAAAAGAGAAGAACGAGGAAGATAAGAGGAGGAAGAAGGAGGAGGAGGTGGAGGAGAGTAAAAGCCCGAGGCAAACGCGTTTAAGGACTCGCTTCTGCGAGAGCACCGAAACTCGCTTTCTGCTACCAGAGAGGCTGACTGGCTCCCTCCCAGCTCGAGGGTAAAGGCACCGCCAATTAGCTCGAAATAATGAACGCATTTCGGCGTCTTTTGTTTTGCTTCCGTTCGCCGCCTCCTAGCTAACGGAGCTCGCCCCGAGCGGGAGAGCGTGGCATCACAATGGAGAGGAGAGACTCTGTGTTTCAGAAATTTACCGCGCGCGCACCAACGACGACGACGACGACGACGACGACGACGACGACGACGACGACGACGACGACGACGAACGATGCAGGAACATTACAAGGTACCTGCGTCGACGGCCCCGGGTAGCATAAAACGTGCTCTTCCATTACACCGATTCTTTGGGAGCTAAATTATTCTGCGGTACGGCGAGACGGTTGCGTTACCTCGCGGAAGATTTTTGACTATTCAAGTCTCGCACAATGATGATGAAGAGATGTTTTAATGAAGAAACAAGACCTGTGCGCGGAATTACAGCGAAATATTGAACATGCGATGGAAACGGAAAAATGTTATGGAAACAATGTTAGTCAAGATGTTTTGACTGTAATTATGCTATTTTACCATTAGCAAGTTTATGGAGAGATGTAAGGGTGGAAACTTTATCAGAAAAATACTCGTATTACATATTCAGGTAAAATTTCAGAATAACAATCCCTCTAATTTCTGTAAATTAAAGCAAATAATTTAGATTCCAGGATCAAACATTTGTCTGAAATCTTTTAAGAAATGATTACGTAAAGACGTATATAATTTTCATTCTCCGCAACGATTAAGAGCTTTCACCGGTTTGGGTGAACCCATGCCATGGATATTCTCCATTCGCAGCGCCGAGACACACGGAGAGAAAAAGACACACGGAGGGGGCGCGGAGGGAAAAGGGAGTAAAAGAGAAAGAGAAAGAGAAAGAAAGAGAGAGAGGAGGGGGGAGGGGGAGAAACGGAACGCAGAGATCTCGGGAGGGCAAAAAGTAAACGGCGCGATCGAGTGAGAACGATTCAATCAGGAGCCACATAAATCTCCTCCCCGTGGACACCCCGGGCTCGGTCTCCCCCGATATACCGACGCGGGGATCCCTTCTTTCTTTCCACGATCCACGACCGACCAAGAGAGACCGCGCGTTGTTCATCGTTCCTCCCGCCCCCCTCCCCGCCTCTCACGATCCCCGGCTTCATGCCACGAATCTCTCCGCCGTGCCCAGGCCACGGTATTAATTATGCGCCGTATGCGCTCGCGGGCATTCTGCAGCCGGTACCAGTATTTGCGCCATTGTTAATCCGCGCTCCTCTCCGTCCGCTACAGTTTCGTTTGCCCTCTTGTTCCCCCATCCCCCACCCCCCGTTCCACCGTTGCCGTCGTCCCTCCCGCCGCACGTCGGCACGGCCTCTTTTTACCTCTATTCGGCGCGCTTTGACGTAACGGCAGTGTCTTGCGCCGCTATACCCGCTAAGATTCGACATCGTCGTCGTTGTTCCCGTTCATGAGTCAATTTCGCCACCGGCGAAACGCGGGCCGGATTCGTCCCTCATGACGCTGTGGCAAAGAGAGCGAAGTGGAGACCAACGGTGGCGTTGAAGGTTTTCTACGCGCTTCAAATGATATTGTGTATTACAACGTAGACAATAGGTATTTACCGTAGGTGTTGAAATTAAGGATAGAGCAACCAATTATATAGCATATACGACCAGGTCACGACGTGCGACGTCTCGTCGAGAAGACGTTAGATGTAAAGTTCGTAATGTCATCTTGCTCGGTATTAAGCGGAATTCTAAAATTGTTGTGCGACGATACGTGTCTTCACGAAGCAGACAGGTCTCTCTCTCTCTCTTTTTTTCCGCACGACTCTCGGAGGTTTCCCCGTATTCCACGCTTCGATAAATTACGGATGTAGCGTCCTCGATCTTGGCGGAGAATCACAAATAATAACGCTCTCTTTGAAAATATGTTTTCAGACGCTCGGGACGACGGGCGACTTCGGCTTTAACGGTGGGCTAACGGTTCCGAATTCCGTCTCTCTTCCTATCCCCCACGATCTCTCGTCGTGTTACAAAACGCGCGGCGTTTATACGGCGGAGATATACATGTTCCTGCTTGAATATAATCAACGTCACAAGGGTGCGTCCTTAGTGCATCACTGCCGCGTACAATTATGTCAGTGATGACGCGGCCGGGCAAGAGGAAAGACGGAGAGCCCGACGAGACCGGGCGGGCCGGCCACGAGACGCGAGGCATTAAAGTGTCAGCGGCTGGAGTTCATTTAAATCCTGAGATGGTCGTTCATATCCCCTCGCAGCACATGCGGCCGCGCGGGCTGCGACAATTTTAAATGCGGGGAGGTTGGTATTGGAATCGGTTCACTGTCGTACGTATGCGTCGCATAGTTGTGCACCTGACTTTATTTATCGCCTGCTCGCATATTTTCTGAGGATTAGGCACATAATAAAACGAGAGAAACAAATTGTCTTGAAAGTTTTTGGCTTAAAACAACTGAAATTTTATTATATTTTTTTAGAGCTTTGAATTAAGTCAATAGGCTGCATCTTAATTTAAACAAATTTTTTTCACTTTCTAGTAATCATAGTAATCCAAAATATAATATATATTAGCATAAAGTTTTATTATTGTGCTTTTAATTAATCGATATAAATCATTGGGTAATTAAAAAGTCTTTAATTAATAAAATTTTTTGCAATAATATTAAAGGATTCAAGTATTTCACGATATTTAGATCACTAACAGTACAATCACAATATATTCATTGCAAAATTTTGAGAACGTAGGATGTTACTCAAAATTAATCCTGCCGATTAGAATTACTGAATTCCTTCAAATCGTCATAAAATAGATGATTATTATAACATTTAACAATTATTCCAACAGCGCTAAAAAAATTGACAAAAACACAAAAAATGTGAAAAATGTAATAAAAGAAATATTTTAAAAATATACAAAAACGTTTAATAATTACTTCTTATCTTGATATAATATAGAGACTTGAACCTATGAGCAACTAGTGTGATAAAATAAAAAAAGATACACATCTATGAACATTTTATTAGAAAATATTATATAATAACAACATCCTGTATTTATTATACTAATAATATACCCTGTAGAAATATGCCACAAATATTGTAGCTTTACCTCGTCACGACCAAATAACTAAATAACTTTTAATATTGTTAAAAAAAAACGGAGTAGAAATATTTTTTCAATCAGCAATTCATCTCGAGCCACTAAAAGCTTTCGTACAGTTATAACTAAAACTTTACTCAGATATATTTTTCGTCTACTAAAGCTATCAGAAAGTGAGAAAAAAAAATTGTTTAATGGAAATCGAGCGGCCTAAAAGCGCCTTCTCCTTTTTATGAAATTAAATTCTGCTCAAACACGAAAAAACTAACATGTTTATGTTATGCGTGCCTGAGATTTAATTTACCTGCAGCCTGCAATTTTTAACGCCTCGCTTCGAAAAACAACCGTTCCTCCTAATTCGTTCTCCAATATCCGTGGTCGATAGGGACATCTCGTACATTCCGGGCAATTGCGCACGGCTCTGAAACGGACCGGAGCCATGGCGTCGCGCGAGACATCTCCGAACATCTCTCTCATAGTCATCAGCGGCGCGCGGCGGCTCTCGTATAAAAAGCCTGACGCGTCACGTCGAAGAGTAGCGTTTTCCCGCTGCATGACGACTATTACCGCTGCAGCGGCACTCGTGTGGCGCCGTTAATTTACAGCGGGTTACCGAGTGGAAAGCATCCAGTGGCACTTTTTCAGGGATGATTGATTCAATTGCATCCGCGTGCCGGGCGCACGGGACGTTACTCTTCTCGTCGAGGGCCCTGCTAACCCCGTTATTATTTCCAACGGCTGCGGTCTGTGTTTTTCGTCCCGCGGCACGGCCCCCGTTGTAAACGCCGTTTAAATAAATGGTACTTTTAAACCGATATATTATGCGCGCCGCCACCGTCGCCCGCTCCCTTTTCACGTCGCGTCCGTCTTTTGCCGTTGCACTCGTTGCTGCATTCGCCCTGGCCCGGGAGTGATGGACTGCCGGGAGTGCACACGGGTGACTGATTCTCGGGATACATACTCTTCGCGCGTCACCGTGGGACGAGGAGGGAAGCCACACAGGAGGAAAGGGGGGGAGAGAAAGAAGGGAACACAAAGTTCTCTCCCCTGTCACGGGTGCAAGTGGATGTTTTGACAGCGAGTCGCGCTAATCGGTCTTTCCACTTTGGTCTGATGTACGGGCTCGACTGCGCTTCCCAGCGCGTTTCTAATTACCGAGGGAACGATGTAGTGGCGCGTTTCTCTCTGTTGGTCTATCCGATGCCTGAGAGGGAGCCGCTGATCGCCGTGAACAAATGCGCGTGCCATTCGGATCCGGCGTGACGTTAGGATGGATTAAGATCGCAACAATGTAGGAGAGACAATTATAGGACGGTACATATATATATACGTAGAACAGCAAAATGCACTGAACGACTCGCCGAATACGACTGTTTAGGGTGTGAAAAGCACTCCAGTGTATTATAAACGACCATACTATCATAATATTGTACGAAGAAACATCTCGCTGTTTTACGTAGGAGAAAATAAGTTTGCGTTTGGATAAAACCGTTTTACATTTTTCGGAGCACGATGGCCGTGTGTTGAATAATAATTTATCGCGCGAGAGAATGAACCCCCGTCCGAGTATATGGTACGGATTCATTTGGCGCGTCGTATAAATATTGTATTAACATTTACTCGCTTCTCGTGTATCTTCGTAACATTGTTTCACTTTACGAAACTGTTCATTATGTTATTACGCTGCTATCCTTTCACGTTGTTGTTACAGTTGATGCAAGTTTCTGTAAAGTTCTAATTAATTCCACCTCTCAAGATTGACGTTGAAACACACGACGATAAGTAATGCGCTCGACGTGCGATCTGGGGCTTCGGATAACTTGCAAAAGGCAAACGCATGCCGTGGACCTAGGTGTGTCCCTCGTGGAATCGTCGTAGAGTCCAATCCAAAGTAGTTTAAACCGTCGCGAAAATGGGAGTATTTTGAACTCTAGCTGCGAACGGACGACTGGCGCTGGTGACGAGAGGATTACGCGTTTGTTTGCGGGCCATCCTGATGATGACGTAGGGAGAAAACGAAAAAGAATCCAGAGAGACGAGACACCCCGTAGAGGGAGGGGAACAGGATGAAGCGAGAGACGGCTGTGCCGCAAGAATGTTGAGCCCGGAACAGCGACGAGACACGCGGCGACACGTGTAGGTTGGAAGCAAAATATATAGAGATACCCAAAAGCACGCGAATGTTCTTCGCCTCGCCCCTCTGGTCTCTCTCGCGCGCCCGACGATCCTCGTCGTCGCCACTCTTCTTCGTCGTCGTCGTCGGCCGCGAAGTGCCCGCCCCGGTTTTCCAGCTGCGCGACTTTCGTCAACGTGACGGCGGTGGCCCACCCTCAGCGCCCGTCGGCATTCCCCGCAAAAAAGCTCGACTCCCTCGCGCGCACGCATAATAGCTCACGTTTGGCCACGTTCTCCTTCGCAGGGAATGTTTTGTGGGGCTCCGCGCGCGACGACACAGAGGAACGAGTCCGGCCGATCCGACCGAATGGCTTCTTCCTCTTCTTCTTCCGCTGGTACCTTCTGGTTCCCGCCTACGGGCGAGATTCCTCTCCCAGATCAGCTTTGTCTTCGTATATCGTCAGCGGGTCAAGAGAAATTGGCTCGGTTCGTCGTGTTTCTGATCCCTGGACGCGCTGTATTGCGATTCCTATCGGAATCTTCGTAGGCATCGTGCAGATCGAAGAGCTGCACGAAAATTTTGTACAAAAGCTGGTAACAACGGCAAAAAGTCAGAGCGTAGGTGATGACGCGTGAAAAATTGCCAGTGCAAGCGGTCGAACTGGAGAACACGTCGCTACGTGCTGCGTTCGACGAAACGTCTTGAAAACAAAACACGGTACACTTGATTTAGTAGATACAGTTCCTCAAATTGTTTGATCTAACTATGTCTTTCTAGGACCTCGGGGTAATCGAGGAGGTGCGAAAACGATTAGGCGAACGCGACTCCCTAGTGATGAATGTCGAGAGGTAAATTGTATATTTCTCGACACTCGTGAGTTGAGAAATGAAGGCGGGCGAGGAAGAGCCGGGAATTCGAAGGGCGCGTTAGAGCGGCGTCGAGGCGCGGCATCACTAATTGGGTGGTACGCGTCGACGGGAAGAGAAGAGAGGAGACTCGGGAGAACACTCTACGATCCTCCGACGTTTTTGTCCACGCCACCTCGACGGCGGCGGCGGAAAAGAGAGAGGGTCGCGGTTGGTCGGAGTAGTTCATCACCGGGTGAATTGGCGGTGTAGCGGTCATAGCGTGAATCCCGGTCGTTCCATCACTGCTAAGAGGTCCCGGTGTTCCTCGTCTAAGCGTCGCGCGTCGCCTCACCTCGCGCTCCCCTCGTCGTCGTCGTAGTCGTCGTCGCCGCCGCCGCCGCCGCCGCACCGCCAAGCTCTCTCTTATTTCTCGGGCGGCCGCGCGACGAGGAGCAACCCCTTTCGACTTTCCAAAAAGAAGGCGGCGCACGACCACCGCGCAACGCTCGCGTATGGAGACGCGAGAGGACAGGGTGCTTAATGGCCGACGATTACTCAACGGATCGAATGGGCCGCGCGCCACGACCTCCGCGTAACGAAATACCAAAATAACGTCACCAATAAATATACCGTGCGCGGGGCACCCTCCTCGGGACCCGCCTCGTCGTTTCTCGTCCGCTCGAACGTTATCGCTGGCCCCGTCTAACGAACGGCTCCAGAATTAATTGTCGCGCGCGCGCGCGGTTTCACGAGAAACGCACTTTGGCAAATCGAGGGTGCCGTTGCGTCAAACTTTCTGCAAAATCTTCAGGACGAAAGAACGCGATACTGACGACACGAGCTGCGAATCAAAGAAGACCCAACAATTTCTCAACCACTGCTCGCGCGGACGTTACCGAACGTAGATTAATGGCCGATTCGCGGTGTCGGAATTATAGAAATATGTTGATCGCGAGCAATTTGTTCGTTCGGAGGAAGCGAACGCGAGCGAGGACTATCGCGGAGCGAACGAGAGAACGACGGCAAGCACAAGCACATAAATTACTGGGACACTCGGCGGCAGCGGCGGCGGCGGCGGCGGCGGCGAGGGGACGTGAGTTATTTGCGTGTGACTGATGGAACGCACCAGCTGAGGAAAGCCATCGAGGTAAAATAGCCTCGCGGGCGCGCGCGTGCACGCGTTTTACACCACGGCGACATTCTCTCGAGACATGTCCCCGAGCCCGGCGATAATCGCGGGCCTCTCTCAATGTACTTTACACTCGCGTTTATGGGACGATTTCGCGCGGGGAGACGCGGATTGACAGCTGTGCGCGAATATCGGGCAGATATAGATCGTGGAGATCGTATACATTTGTAGAACCCGTTAGGTACGCGATGGGCGGTATAATGACAAGTTCCGTGCAGCGGCTCTTCGCTGGCTGAATATTTTTTGGCGGGTCCGAGGCGTATCTTTGAGGAGTTACGGTGTCATTACGCGATATTACATTTCGCATAATGGCCACATATGCCTGCCTGCACGTGTGGAAAGACATCGTGCATTTTTAGCAAAAAATTAATGTATCAAGGACGCGAAACGTGTTTATTATAAGGATTAAAGTTGGTACGCCTTCCGAACGTAACTCTTACCCGTTTCTGACATAAGATTGAGCTTGATACTAGCATAATTAGATAAGATATATAATGCAAACTAGATATACAGGATAAAGTCTTTTCGCGGGTCCTGCGCTCTCCGGGTGTGGAAATGTATGCTAACCTGTTCGTAAGTTAATGGCGCCATTAATTAGTTTCGTTTCGTTAAAGCGAGGCACGAAATCTTGTCGTTGCGCGGGAGGGAATTAAGTGAAATAATTAGACAAATTAGGACAGGCGGCAAGGGTGGCTGGCTGAAGGAATCATTTATCATTAAGATCCGCTATTAATTCCTCGTTAATTCCTCCTTTCCTCGTCAAGCAAGATAAACGAGTGGCTCGAAGGTCTCGTAACTCCGCTCGCGGGGTCTGTGCGAGAGGCATCAGGCAAAAGGACCAGAATGGAGGAGTAAAAGAGTGAGAGAGAGAGAGAGAGAGAGAGAGAGAGAGAGAGAGAGGGAGAGGGGGAGGAGGAGGGCGAAAAGGGAGGAGGAAAAAAGAGAGGACTCCGTTAGGCGAGATACGAGTCCGATAGAGCGGCGATTGCATATATCGCGCATACAAAGAGAACTGCGACGTCTCACACTGACGAGCGTATAATAAATCAGTTAGAGTCCGTATGAAGTACGATGTAGATCTACACGAGATCGACGCGATTAGACGCGCGAGGAACGTGTACGAGGAAGAAAGTACTTTGGGTAGTGGAAGGAAGCGAGAAAAAGAATGCTCGGTCGCGGGAAAGAAGCGAAGAAAAAAGAGAGAGAAAGAGAGAGAGAGAGAGAGAGAGAGAGAGAGAGACAAAGAGAAGGAGGGAGAGCGGAAATATACGCGAGTGATTATTATGCTACCGATGCCACGAGCGAGAGCTGTTTGTCTTGAGCTTTGAGGAGAAAAGCGAACCCCTTCTCAAACACATCCTCGAGTGGCTCTCGACGGGAAGCCCGGTGCTCTCCTCGAACTGCGAGGGCCATCGTAATATCGTACGTCCCCAAGGAGCTCGTGGCCACTCTCTTTCTCTCTCTCTCTCTCTCTTTCTCTCTCCCTTTCTCTCTGCCTGAAAGAGAGAAAGAGCTTGATGTTTTGTTGGGCCCCTTCAGAATTCACGAAAAAGAGCAACATTAGCCCTCAGTGTCCGTGTACATTGCATACATGACCTTTCAAGGATCTCTATACGAGCCCTTCTTGCGACACTGAAGCGAAGTATCATTGAGAAAGAGAAGGTAAAGCACCGCTTGATTAAGTATTTATAACTACGATGTGTACACGCAAAGCTTGTCCAAGTTAATTTTAAGAAATGACAGCGTTAATTGTGTTAATTACTCGTTTCTTTATTCGTCCAACTAAATATATGTGCATCGAAACGACGCGTTGTTCGTCTGGTGTAGCTCCAATTAAGAACCAGTCAAGTTACTCGTTCGTTACATCGCAATAATGGAACTTTCGGTTCCTAAATGGCACACTTGCGCGTTCGTATCGCCTCGAATTATCCGAGTGAATACAAGAAGCTCCCGAATGTCGCGCTACCAGCAAACGCGGCGAAACACGTGCGGCGGATAACGTATACGAGAGCGCGCGATTGAGTCAGAGGAACTCGTACGTTAGGGTCTTGATGTGGCGAGACTAACCGATGCACGGCTCGTTGCCGCTGTCACCGCAGCACTATCTCACTCGTTTCGTCCCGCGTAAACCCCGCGCGACGCACCCACGCACCCACCAGCCGTATGTTTGAATAGTCGTATATATCGGCACAGTCTGCGATGAGGACCCTTATGCCGCTGTCCTCATAAGGCACGGCGACTGAGTATTTATTAAGCGTGGCCTCCGTGCCCGACAGTTATGACGTGGAGACCCGCGTTTATTTGTTTCCACAGCGGTAAGGAGAAGCCGTTGATATCTATACTGCCGGTCTCTCTCAATAGAGACAGAGTTCATCGCGAAAGGGAAAAGGTGGAACAGCGGTGGTACGACGTACTTGAAAGACATCGAGAGACATTAGATAAAAATTTCAATAACATTTCAGTTTTTAAAAAGAACCCGAATTCTTACAGCACACCAAATCTTCAAAATGAAAAAGAAACGATTGTTTCTTGAAGCTTCAAAAAAACGTCGCAATCATAAAATAATTTTTGCTTTGATGAGAAAAAAGAACTGATGAACTTATATAATTGCCAGGCGTTCATTTCAGCTTTAGAGACGTATATCTGCAAGAACAGCAGTATTGCGTTATGTGTTATCTTATGATGGCGTACGAACCGTCTCGCCACTATGATCCTTCAATTGTACGGATCTGTTGATACGCACGGCGGAGATCGCTCGTCGGCAATCGGCCACTCCGGAAATTATTTCTCGCCGGATATTTTCTACGAAGTGCCTGCCTGTGTGTCCGCATCCTGCGATTCTCGCATATCTATCAATCACCACCGTCGCCACCATCGCTGCCGCTATCGGCGACAGTTAATCTGTTTCGAAGGCAATGATCGTGTTTAATGCGCGAAACAAACGTAGCGTGTCACAAGCAGCGTTCGCCACGACCAACGAGTATAACGCCGTATCTGCGATGAAATCAGGGTATTTATTTTTGTAAGAAAATTCCCTGAAAATTTTTGGATTTTATTCAAAATTCCAAGTAAGATTTACACAATTTTTTAATGCCTTTTACAGTTTTGATATAAATTTATTTTATTAGATTAAAAAAATTTTTTTTGTATATAATCACACAATCATAAAGAAAAACTACTTGTTTTTTTTAATATTAAATGAATTGTGTGTGGAGAAAGTAAAGGAAGGTCGCCAATATATACCGAAATAAACCTCTTAAAACGGCATTCCTTTATTTCTCGTAAACTAAACATTGCACCGTATTAATACTGATAAAAACATGATCTACTAGATAATTAGAGAAGTAAAAACTTCTAGTTCATACATTTATGGGTTTTTCACATAAAATTTGTTTAAAACAAGTCTACAAAAACGAGAATAAAATTTGCATAATTTTTATTTGCAAGTGGAGTTTTTTAACAAATAAGTCTGATTATTAATAATATTGGATTATTGTACATGTTTATAGTTTTATAAAACTATTTTATTTAAATTTTTTTCGTATTTTTCTCATAATGCAATGTAGAACATGAAAACATTGCGAGGTATTTCTTAATCAAAAATAGATTATAGATGTAATATCTGTTCTTTTCATAATTTCAAATAAATATACATATGTACCTAAACACACAACGTTAATGAAACGATCGTTCATTATCAAGAAAAAATGGCCAAAGAAGCAATTTTGTCTTTAAAAAAGATAAAATTTAAATTTACATAAGTCAAATTTCAAGTTCCGTGAATATTAGTAACATTCTTTAAAGTGAAAAAAGAGAAAAAGACTTAATAGATTCTTCACCGTATTTACTTTCCGACCTTTCGGCCGTCGCGTTATCCATGAGGCACCGTTCTACAACAAAACGGATAAAGGAACGGAGGAAGTCGGAGTGCAAGCAAGAAGAGTGCGAAAAAGACGCGATAGCGTCGCGTCGCGACGTCCACCCTTGCCCGATAGCTAGTTTGTCACGCGTCAGGAAAGCCACCGAGCACTATCCAGGATAGGTTGCACCTGCCGTCACGTTGTCACAAGACTGGCCCGAAAGATAAACGGGTCGCCTTAAGTCGTCGCATTAAAATTACCGATTCCGAGTCGGAGCACCTACTGACGTTTCATTCGGTTGGCCACGGGGTAAGCGTTCAGCTTCTCTTTCTTCACTTCTCTCTCTCTCTCTCTCTCTCCCCTCTGCTCCATCTCGATTTAACTTGATATAAATTCCCTGACATTTCCCCTTACCGTGGACATCGTACGGCTCGCAGGAGTCGCTGCCGCGTATGAAACACGCGAGCGACCCCGCCATGTCATTTTCTTTCTTTCTCTGTCTCTTTCACCTTAATGTTGTGTCCCTATTTGCCTCCTTGTGCATGTGAGTTATTATTAGAATCGAAGCCACAAATAATGACGCCGGCCTGGTGAGTGACGCCAATGGCAGGAGAATGCTTGGGATAATCCACGAGTCTTTTAAATCTTGCCATCAATGCTAATTCCTTATAAAAATGTAATAGTGGACGGTATTAAATTGGCCAGTAATTAATACTTACTTTTAGTATTAAAAGTACTGCTGGCAATATTTTTAATATTCAAAATAATAATTACTGGCCAATTTAATACTGCCCAGTATTACATTTTTATAAGGGATGACTGTTGTTCCCTCGATTCAGTCAACAATAAAAATGCAAATATAAATTAAAAACATGTGTCGTGCGAAAAAAATCCTGAAGCGATAAATGCAGCTGATTAAGATCGCTGAGAATCTAAAAGTAATGCGTATCCAAATATATATAGAACCAAATACTGCAAAAACAAATGGAAAGTATAGAAGATAAACAAATCTGTAGCCTCATATTATAATAAAGAAGTATTTCATATGACGTTACATCAATCCTTTCAAATTAAATATCGATTAATCTCAAAAATTAAAAAATAAAAATCAAATATTCACTTAACTAGTCAGCACGGTTGAAATGTAATCAAAATCAGTGTCTGCATTTGCTTCAAAAATTGTAAGTAGGTCCATCGGCTCGAGGGCCACCGCTATTCCGTAAGAGAAAGCGCACCGCAGGGGTGCGTTCGTTCCCACCGGTCGTCGCGGGGCATCTTGGAAGACGGCGTCACGAAATTAATTGGATGGGCGTTAAATCCGACAGTGTGCTCGTCTGACTTTCGCACCATGCCTACCTTATCGCGCTCATTTATACATTTCAATAAGATGACGATGCTTAAAACGGATAAACAGTGACGTGCAACGTCGCGCGCGAGGTCGTTTCATCGAGGTGTTGTTAAGTGCGCGGTCCAATTAACGACAAACGATGGGAGCAACGAAGATCTTTAAATTGGCGACACCAGGAGAGACAATCAATTATAATCGCTCGGTTGTTTTACTGTAACATGACAGCTGATTTCGAACGGCAATAATTATGAGAAATATCATATATGTGTGCGTGTGTGTGTGTAAACATATATACACTCGGAAAATTTTCATGATTAAAATAAAATACTTAATGAGTCCGATTTAATTGATAATTATATCATTCGCTTATCAGCTGCCGCGCTGCGGGTCCGCCGTAAAATTCTTACTGACCATGGAACAGAACAGGAACGGGGGGGGGGGGAGCAAACAGAGGAGAAAAGGAGTAGAACCAGGTGCCCGTGCGTTTGTTAACCGCTCGATCGGCCACACAGAGACGGGGACCCAGGGGCGCAAAAAGATGCGTGTGGCATCCGCGGTGGCTCATTAACCGAGCTGCCTCTAAATTGGCCCCGCGGCAGCTCCGCAGCTACTTCTTAGGCAACCCGTGGAATATTTATACCCGCCGCGTGGCGAACACCGGCCATCCGTCTATCCGCTTATACCGCTCGATTCGTCCGGACGGACTCAGACTCGAGAAACGACTCCGGAATCTTCTTATCGGTGATGATTTACGCAGTCACACCCGCCGAAATTGCGCGCGCCGTATGGCGCGATTTATTCCGCGCGACTGACCCACTTTCACGCGATATTATCAACTCAGGTGGCTGATTTACGAAGATGAAAATGTAATAAACTTTCTGAGAGAAAGGGAGAAAGAAACAGAGAGAGAAAGAGAAAACCTGACCTCAAATCTTATTAACAATATTTCATTAGCCGTTATATTAAAATACGATTAACGTGAAATAAATGATTCTACTTATACATCTTATTTTCGTCATTCTCTCTATAAGGCGTTCATGACTCTGCCATGTATAAATACGAAAGCTATTTCGCAACGCCACAATTTTTCCATAGTTCTTCGAAGTGAAAAAAAAGAAAGAGAGGGGCGTTCGCAAAAGCAAATGTTTTACTGCGCTTCGAGTGAATCGTAAAGATCGACCCCCCTCTCTCTCTCTCTCTCTCTCTCTCTCTTTCTCTCTCTCTCTCTCTCTCGCTATGTGTGCGCGGATCGAGACGTAAGTTACCACCACCATCGTCGTAGGTAAACTTATCGGCCACGGCGAAATGGCGAGTGACTTTTTCCGTGGCTCGTGTTCCTGATTTACGAACCACGAGTTCAACGTGGCGCGGGAAGGGAGGGAGGGGACATAGGCAGGTAAGAGGGCCCATTCGTGTGTATACACGAGCGAGCACGTGGTGAACGCACGCTTACTATGAGATGGTGTAACGCTTTACGCTTTTAACGGTATATATATACCGCCGTAGCGGGGCAATACGTACGTCGTACACATAATGACGCCCCTTCCGTAAATTGCTTGAGATCGGCCCTTATAATCACGATTCGAGTGTAACCAATCTCGGTATATCGCTCGACAACGGGTTAACGGATCTTCGCTCATACGAGGAGGCACAGGGAAATTGGAATACCGCGATAATATAGCGGCAGATAATCGATAGAATGAAAAAATGTAGAGGCGATAGACTGTGCAAATATCCTCGAGGACTGTGTCCTCGATGAGGTTTATCGGCGATACTTATCGCGGATTGATAAGTCTCACGGGGCGATAGCATGGAAAATGTTACCGATATTGGAACAATAGTTGGCGTGAGGAAGATCCAAACGCGTGTAGGTATAGATTTCTTTTTTTTTTTAGAAATCCTTACAACGCGTTAATAAAAACGGTCATAATCTTGCTTGCAGCTCGGTGGTAAAATCGCATGTTACTTCGCCGCACGAAAGTGCCTGTCGCGCAACAGGACACGGAATGTTAATATAATCGCCGGGAGAAGGGTCCCGCGATCTTGATGTCCTCAATTGATATCGTTGTTTTAACGATCTACTTATACAAGGTGTTATATCGCTGTATTTTCCACAACTTCTACGTCTCGTATATCTTAACCATTATGAAGGAACCGAAAGATAATTATAATTCTGCATTGAATTACAATATCCGCAATGTGTATATGGAGTAACAGCACGGATGTACATGGTTTACGACACACAATGAGTATAATAAATGCGCTGTAAGTAAACGGCGACACTACGATAGTGCAGATGCTAATTATCACTACTATGGCGAGCCCGGCTATGAAGCTACGTCATAATGATATAAATGCATGTTTAATATCATAATTGCAATTTAAAAGAATTCACAACACAGCCTACAAAGCTAAAATATAGCCGTGGTTGTTAAGATATGTGCTTAATAAAGATAGCTAAGATCATTGCTGTCAAAGTTCAATTTACTAAAATGTAATAGCTACAGTAAAAAATATTCGTTGTTGGAACCAAATATTAGCGTTCCATAAACAATTCCAATTCGAATATGCGCGTGAAATATTAGAAAGACTAAAAATAGAAGAAACGGTTGTCACTTTCTTAGCTACTAATGTTGAAACATGCTTTTAATTTTAACTAATTAAATTGTATTTCACAGCAAATATATCTTATCTTTAATAACAATGACATTTAGTCTTAGTTGATATTTCATTCTGTGAATATATTTAAAATTGTTCTATGTTTCATTTGCTGATGTATTTTAAGAAAGCGTTAAAATTGTGCGCAAATAAAAAATTAAGAAAAGAAAACGACTATAAAATTTTGACATTTCTAGAAATCCTTCGCTTTCTTCCTGCCTTCGCTTTCTTAAGCGACTTCTACGGGCGTTGCGTTTCTGTTTACTTGTTAGCGATCCCGTTCCTGGCGCCAGTTTCCCATCGCGGATATATATTTTCTCCGGGCGTGATTAGTTAAACGTCGTTAGGATCGCGCGTGACAGCAGTCGCCGTGGTGCAAGCGCCAAAACCTGGAAGCGATTTATAAGCATCCACACTGCTATGGTGCAGCATTGAGACGAAGTTCTCGAATTGGTAAGAAGAAACCAGCCCCATTTCAACCGCGCCCCCTTTTCCCCTCCGCGTCTTCCGCCCTCGCTAGCGCGTGACCGAAAATATTTCTCGACGAATCACTCGTCGTTCGTGGTCTAATTGGCTGAACCTCATACAAAACTACGGCGCCAAGAAGAAACGGTGACTACATTCGTAGTACATAATAGAACCTCAAAAAGTATGTCAAACTTTATTTGATTTTTACGATATAAAATTAACAGCAAATTAACAAAAGTAAAGAATGGCTGCGTTTATTAGAAAAAGCAGCTTCGCAACTGTTGTAAAACTGTTCTTTAACACAATTGGTTCATCCCCTTAATTCCTGTCGGATCTAAATGTATAAATCAATCATATAAAAAATTTTATAACAATTGCAAAGCTACTTTTTCTGCTGAACGTAGCCATGATACAAAATTAAAAAACAGACATAAAACTAGGTCAAAGATTTAAAATCAAAATGAGAAAAAAGCAGGCCCGCTAAATGTTCATGCTAACAATACAATAAACGTCAACATACAAAGTAAACATAGTCAAACGTTTCGACCCATAATAGCGGTCATCTTCAGTGACATACAAATTAATAATTAACAATTGAGGTCCGAATTCACGTGATATAAGAATTAATAATTACAGCTAAGATCGATATACATGTTTATATGTGCGCCAATTCGATGTCCAAGATTGTAAAAGACGATCGATAAAGATGAGCTTCAGGATTATAAAATATATAGGATACAAGTTGCCTCGTCAAAGCTTTTCAAATCTGCATGGTTATTTTTATCTTTTTCAAAATAAATTATTTCGAACATGACATGAAACAGCAAGGATAGAATATGTGTGTCTACTAATGTATTGATAATTCCACGCTGCTAATTTATTGTTAACTTTTAATAATTATAACTACATGCAAAAATGATTTTGTTAAAATGTTTGAAACTTTAACTTGATATAAAGCTAAAATTAATTTTAGCTGTTAGACTATGAAAATAATTATGTATGACGTTCAAGCTTGTTGCTGAAATGTCAAAATTTTGTTGCAGCATGCTTGAATGCCCCTCATAATTATTTCAATTGCCTAAAGCAATGTCTAAAATTGGTTTAAAATTATTAAAATTATTTTCAGATATCTAATTAAACTTTTAATGGTTTCAGCAAAACCGTTCTATCGTGTGGACTAATTAATCTGATCGCAAATTCTTTCGCGAGACACAGAAGTAACGACACAACACACATAATGTACCAAATTTCCCGTTACAGGAGACACAGGGTATAGCGAGCCGACGCCAGCTAGTCGTCGAGGCGTTGCTGCCGATCAATCACGAGGAGTCGCCGATCCGGCCCCTTCGGCCTATCTCCGGCCCTCCTACGCGGTAGATAAATGACAGAACGTGGAGCTGGCGGCGTCGCGCGTGGTCCTTGCGAGACCACTCGTGTTCTCACGTATCTTACGAGAGCTCGACGAGCGGCCCGTAACGTAACACCAACAGGTCGCGGGGCTGGGGTGGCTGAACGATTGCGAAGGGTGGTCAATGTTTAGCCTGACAGCAAGTGTTCTCTAGGGTATCGCGATCTCTTTTCTTGCCGCGCCGATGCGAATGTCCAGCCAACGTCCTCCAGTGGCTTCGCCGGGCTCGTAAACAGTTGACCGGTGCAACGCGGCTTTGCGGAAACATGCGTGCAGCACGTGTTGCGACGCGTTTTCACATGCCGTCGCGTGACTACTTGAGATTCACCAGATACCAGTCCGCCGATCGAGTTTCTCGAGTGCACTTAGTCCACGCGAAATGGCGGACTTCTTGCATCTTTGAACTTGGGCGAGCCAGCGTGATTTAGTTTACGCCGCTTGTAGAAATACAAACGTTTTTCACATTTTAACGAGAGAAAGTAGTATATCCGAGTATGTGGAGACAAGCTCCTGGGCTCAAGCTGTCCTTAAGCTGATGAAGCACTCGAGAACTCGAGATGTCTCTCCGTCGCTAACCTACTGGAATTCAGGGCGGCGTCGAGTAAACGTTAACAGAGTCGCCAGATTCTCTAGTCCGGATATAACTGTCACTCGAGACGGCGTTGTACGTTATGCTAATAATTAGAAGACTCTCACGCCCACGCCATTCTCCCTTCCTGAAACTATTTAGTTACCGAGTAGTCTCCTGAGATTCATATTCTCTTCGTGAACCACGATCAAATGTACTTTAAAACATTAAAAAAAGAAAATGGAGAATATCGGTTTACTAAACAAAAATCCATGTATTCCATGTATCCTTCTAGTTTCAAATAGAAAAAATTTGCATAAAGCATCGAGATATGAAAGAAATTTTTCTAGGTTTCACATGTGATTTCTTATTTTGAATATAGGATTACGACTTATAACGAGTGTATAGATACTTAGAGCAAAACAGCTTATCGTACGGAAAAAAATTGTGAGCTCTCTCCCTGCTCTTTCGCGCGGTAATTGATAGAAACTGTGCAGTTCCGCTAGGTGTAAATTACGAGGCAGACTCGTGGCTTCATTTCGGGCGACATTTCGAGGAAGGGAGGCGTGCCCTGTAGACGGGAATCGAGTAACTAATGTAAGAACGGGAAACTCGGGGACGATTCAGGCAACGGAAATGTCTCCAGTAAACTACTAATCACCATAAACCACCGGGCTACACGTGTTACGAATTCTCGGCGCAGAGGAATCACCGCGCCTCTCTCTGTACCTCTC
The DNA here is from genome assembly GCF_013373865.1 of Monomorium pharaonis. Taxonomy (NCBI): domain Eukaryota; kingdom Metazoa; phylum Arthropoda; class Insecta; order Hymenoptera; family Formicidae; genus Monomorium; species Monomorium pharaonis. Next base: position 10,293,380 of record NC_050468.1, on the reverse strand, counting down.
TCGCGTTTGTCGTCCCCTCGGGGAAACCTCAGACGTTTACCTCGGCGCTTCTCTCGACTTCTTGGTACTGCCCTCTTGCGTAATATTCCTCTAGCAAGCAACGCTACCCCCCTACCCGCCGTTACGATGCTGCGACCGGCGACGATATATTCTGCGACGTGACACCAAAGTCACATGGTCATTCACAGAGAGAGAGAGAGAGAGAGAGAGAGGGAGCGCAACATATTAAAAATAATGTAAATTAAGTGCAATGTGAGAAAAAGTGGTCGCGGGCGGATTTATTCTGATTTATATCCTCTTGAATTTATAAATAATCGAACGCGCGCGAAAATCTGTCTCGCGGTATTTATCAACGTATATCGAGATACCTGCGTGGGATGTGTGTTTGCGTGTGATAAACAAGCATCGGCGAAAAATACATTCTTCACCAGGTGATCTAATATCGCCATGCATCAGTAGATATATTTCCTCTTTCTTCCCGGTCGATTTCGATATCGGCGTATACGATCGCCCGATTCACATGGCGATAATTCTAGCTAATCTATCGCAGCGTGTCGATGGGCAATCGATTGCACGCTCAGGCGCGGGAGGACTAGGGGAAGGGGGAACGAAGTAGACGAAGCATCGGGTGCAACTGCATAGCCGTCCCACTGCGGAGAGATTTTAGCCGAACAAACACGCCCACGGGGTAACGCATCCTCCTAAGTCGTCGACATAGCGTACGAAGACATAAGATACTTTCTCCCTCTCTCTCTCTCTCTCTCTCTCTCTCTCTCTCTCTCTCTCTCTCTCTCTCTCTCTTTCTGTCTCTTCTTCGGAGGCGAGAGGACACGAAGAGGAAAGGGGAGAGACATTCGTCTCGCATTAGCATATACACGACGAACGAGAGAGAGGAGAAACGCGGGGCGGGCGAGGGGAACACGAGGAGAAGAAGAAGAGGCAGTCTTAGTTCAAAGGGTGGAGCTTTTATACGTTCTCATCCTTTCGGCAAGTTGCTACATTGTCAAAGATTATTTTTATGAAATATCTTCTACGTCCGTATTTATTTTGTGTCAATCATTTGTAAAACTTAAAGGGATAACAGATTTTTCTACGTCTTACAAATTAGAGCATCTTATCTACTATTTTTTCTCGTGACTTTAATAATTCTTCGTTAGTTTTGACAGTAAAATGATAATAAAAAATCTATAAATATCGTGCACCAAGATCATTTAAACAGGCCGAGGCCGGCAGACACTTTTTTTTTTCTTCGAATCGGTTCTTCGGAACGAAGTGTCGCAGAACACATCTGACAGCGTAAAACAGATATAGTGTAATAAAAGTTGTCGTTTTTTCTTGGAGCGTTTACGAGCAAAAAACTTTACGCCGCTATGCTTTCGGTGCCACGTGCGACATAAGTTCAACCAGAGAGTGCTGGCTCCTCGATTCTTCCCTATTTGTAAAGAACTGTCGAAAAGCTCGACTCGAGGCTCGACTCATTATCGCGTCAATAATGTTTACATCCGGGGGACAGTCGTTGACGAGATAAACGCCTTAAATGACACGATAAGTGCGGGAGAAGGTAGTTTCTTTCCATTTTTTCTTTTCTTTTTTAATTAACGTCGTCTGTGTACGTTGAGATAAGGCACAGGTGAAGCGGATAAGGTTACATTCCTAAGTTGCGACGCGATTCCACAGACGGGCGAGTGCTTTACCGGCATTTCGAGTCAATAATATGCGAAAATGTAATCGTAAAATACACCTCTAGAGATACAGAGAGAGAGAGAGAGAGAGAGAGAGAGAGAGAGAAAGAGAGAGAAAGGGGGAGACCGTGCCGTAATTTCTAGGCTGACCGGAATCACCTGCCTCCACTTTATACCTCTCATCCCGATTCTCGCGACGCCATTAACTTACGCTCGTCGGATAATCAGGTGTCACGGTCGATATTTATTAATTATATCATATTAATCCTCTCGACCGGAGAGGCAAGCGATTACGGGACGCGTCTCGATAAAACGAGCCAACCGCGCCCGCGCCTCGTTCGAGGATGGTATCCTTCACGGCGAGTGGATATGATAAACCATCGGATAAGGATCGAGGAGAGTGGCCCTCGGAAAGAGCAGAGAAGGACTGAAAGAAAGAATGAAAGAAAGAGAGAGAGAGAGAGAGAGAAAGAGTGGAGATCGGCGGGAGAAGAGGAAAGGAGAACGTGAAACGAGAACGCCGTAGTCGCCCAAATTAAATCCTCGGACGTCGAAGCTGTAGCGGACCGTTTGCTCTGTGGAGAGGATCGAGGGGCCAAAAAGATCGAGAAAAAATTTTACGAGGGTCTAACGGGTGGGTTGGGTCGCCCCACGATGTATACGAGGAGGTATATCCCGCCGCATCCGGACCCATGGACCGTCCGTCCGACGATGTACAACGTCCGACGTTCCTGCGGCGTGCACGGGACCCCGGGCCGGAGGTTCTGGCGCCGCGTTGGGCACAAAGTCACTGGATCTCGTTCGCCTTATCCGTCCCTCCCTCCCGCCCGCCCTCCCGCATATCGCCGGCGCGCACCGGCTTCCTCTTCTCTCTCGCGCGTTCCATCGCGGGCCGTATAGGGAGAGTTGTTAAAGTTATATTGCCGGGCGTTAAAGCAACGCAAAAACAATATGACTATATTGCCATCGGCCGAGACGAAAGGGAAGCTGAAGTGGTCGCTCTGGTCCCCCCCCCCCCGTGGTATTTAGGGAGGCAAGCGCCTGGTGTTTCTCAAGTAGGAAACTCGCGACAGTTTCCTGAACTGGAAATACCGTCACGATAGAGATGGATAACGAATAAGGAAAGTCTAAAAAGCTTAGGAAAATGTTTTTCTTCGATGTTCCAACAATTGACTGAATTTTGCTTCGCTTAAAGAGCCTAACTTGCGGAGCCACAACGTGGCACGCGAAAATTATACGTTTCTTTCTCAACAACTAAACAACGAACGGCGGCTACAGGTAAATTGGTGGTGCACGAGTGTGTCTTTCCATTCGCTCCTCTCGCGCCCACGTGCGCGTTCCACACTGTAGCAGGTTTCGAAATATATGACCCACCAGCCGGCGGAATCGTCGGACCGGTACGCGCGGTGCGAGACCGCCGTTTTTGACAACAATTTCCACTTAGTGCCTCCGCGCGAGACATTTGAGATCGGGGAGTCTCGGGGAACCGTAAGCTCGAATGTTGTACCAGACGTGATGCGACCAAATCTTGCGTCACCGCACGAGCAATGACGAATCGTCGATTGCTCCTCTCTACGGAGTTTAGTTGGAAAGAATTTTTTCAGCTGTAACACGTTTGAAAACACGTGTGAGGCTTAAAATCTGCTTTAAAAAGTGAGCGTCAAACTCTTCAAGGCTGTTTTTTTCTCCCCGTATATTAAACCGACACCAATTTTCTTCAACAAGTCGTTAAATGTCAGCTCGATAAAAACATTAGAGGAATATAAAATCGACTTTATGATGATGAATCTCTCTAATCTGCTCCGGCCTCTTATCTTCCCCTTAATCATTCACACCGTCGCGCCGTGGCTCATTGAGAGTGTGAATAGATGCCTCCCCGCGACGAATTATGCGAGGAGCGGCCAAGATATTTATCATCTGAATGAATTCAGGAGCGCGAAGCCGAAGGGGGAGGTGTGGCCAAGGGAGAGCAGCAACGCAGACGGTTAGGGTGGTGGTGGGAATGTTCGTCCAAGGTGTTGACACAACGGGAGCGCCGTGAGTGGAGGCGTCGCTACAAGCAAGCCTCATTCACACCTCCGCCTCTCTCGTTTCTTCTCCTCATCGTGATCCCTTTAACCGTCGCCGAAGGCCCCACGTTATTCTTCCCGAACGGCGATGATTCCCCGATATTTGCTACGCTGACCGCGATTAGTTGCAATCGCCTTCAGAATAAAATAGGATTAGAGTCAACGCAAATAATGTACACAGAATTAATAATTCGTTAAATGATTTCGGCATGAAAACGTGATGTAATTGTAAATTATTATGTGCCGGTTTGATAACATCATCTCCGATGAGACTCTTAACTTCTCATTTATTCTACTTTGTTCGCGTCACCAACAAAGGGAGCGGACAGGATTAAAGCAACAGTCGCAGATTAGCAAACAAATGTCCGATTGTTCACATAATGCGCTTACTCTCGTGGGCTACATCCGGTCGGAACCCGAAAAAGAAGGCTCCTCGGTGAGCGCCCGTCGGGGAGGAAAGGCGGATTACAAAGTTTAAAGAGCGTTTAAAAAAGAGAAGTCTCGTTTGTGCCTGTGCGTGATATTCGGGCGGCTCCGAGGCCGACCATATCTTTGAGACATCGGCTGATTATTGGTCGTCAGGATCGTTCGGGGGTCTCTGATCGGTGAAATTAGTCGTATTTGTATGCTCATCCAGGCGACGAAGGTATGGACCACGAGAGGGGCTGAAGGGTGAGTAGGTGGAGCGGAGCGGGACCACCCAGCCCGTGTCAGCGGCGCGAGTGTTAGCATAACGCGTGGGCGCCATTTTTTTCTTCTTTATCCTTCTTCCTTACCCTCCTCTTACACCCCTTATTCGAGATAGACAAAAGTCGTGAACATTGCCGCGACTTTTTGTGTCCGTAGATCCTCTTCAAAAATCGCGACCAATAGGAAACGCGATATTGTGTATTTCTTCTATCGTCTTCAGTGAGTTACATAAAATCGAGTTATACATATTGTAACATGTGTTTTTTGTCATATTAAGATCGTACACTCGCGATATTCGTTAAGTAGTATTCCTCAAATAAATTTGAAAAATATGAAATAGAATTCGAAAAGATCATTAGTAATGAAATGCTGAATGAGTGCAAAAGTTTTAATAGGTTTCCAATAGCTGTTGTAGCCAACTTTTTTTTTTAATGCCGAAAGGTGGTCGCTTTTTCAACATTCAATTTATCAGCAATATCTTCTGTCAAAATTCGTGGAATATCCAGTAAATTATGTACGTTGTCATCATCAATTAATATCAATATCAGAAGACCGTTCAGAATGTAATTTGCTTCTCGAAGTTAAAATCTTTAAATTACATACGAATACATCACACACATTTTATATGTCATTTATAATATTTGTTTATCATTGAAATTCTCACAACATTATTACATGTACATGAAGCTTTTCATCGCTCATTTTTGCTTTTATTAAAAAATACCATTTATTCAAACTTAGCCAATTCCTTTTCTAAATAATAGCTGACAGTGTTACTTTCTGATGTATAATATAGCAACATGTCTACCAATAATGGAATAAAAAAACGTTGGTTTTAACATCTACTGAATCAAAACTTTTGCACTCACTTAATAATATCTTCAAGAGAAAATCATTAAAAAACGAACAACATTCAATTTGGCATTGTGTCAACAGATGAATGAATTAAACTCCTTCAACGAGCAGGAGACAGTTTTACAAAGACAAAAAATATTTTCGCGTGATGGTGGTGGCGTGGCTAGCTCACCGAAGCAAAAGCTCCGACGACTGCTTTTCATATCTACTATTTCTTCTGCCGGGAAGAACAGGTGGTACCTTTCAGAGCGCGGAAGATCTCATGAATAATTCCGCAAACCACGAAGAATAATCGATAACTTTCTGAAGAAATGCGTCGCAGCCGGTGTCAAAGAATGTAGCATTTCCCGCTCCAGAGAGAGTTGTCATTCGCGCTGGCGGAAGAACTTTGCGATTACATTTCCAGGACAAGATAGATAAACGAGTAGTGAGAAAGTTGAATATTCGTAGTTTCAATTAATGTAGAAGTTACTGGCGTAAGCAATTGTAAATGTATCGAGTCTTACATAAGAAAACATTAATCTCAAATCTATAATAATTATTTCGTATAATATATATAAATAAATACATAATTTTTTCTAAAGAATTTGTTAGCTTTAAACAGACATAACTTGTTTACATAAAGAAATTTTGTATAGTTCCATCGAGAAAAATATATTTCATTTTCATTCAAAGGTAATTTTTATGAGTAGAGAGAAAAATAACGAACAAGGATAATAATATTTTTAAACAAAAAATTAGAATTTTTTATACTACTATTATCAAAATATCACATATTGTGCTCTTTGGATAATTATAATATTGAAAAAAAAATGTAATATATTTTGCTAAAATTTAAAATTATTAAATCCTTTAAAGAAGATTTATATTTTCATCCTACATATAAAATAACAATTGTTGAAATAATATTAATTTTTGTCCCGTGTATGTCATCATAAATTTTTTCAATCTTGCTTTACGAGTTTCAGTACACTTTCTGCAAAATTGTTTTGCATTAACGTCGACTTCGTTCACACTGTTGTGTATCGACAACACGCAAATGTTAAATTACCTCAATTACGTGAGACACTCCTACGAAATTAATAACGATGCTCAAGGCGCGGACGCGCGCTCGGCCCGATATTAAAATCGGGGGTTAGAGTAATGCGATGACACGCGGCGATAACGTTGACGGAGACGCGCGGCATACGATAACTTGGCGTAAACGCGTAATGGGAAACGTCGCGATGGGCGCGATTTCATACGCGAGTTGTCTCGGCCGGTGGGGTTCGTAGGAGGATCATCTTAACGACCATCTAGATAGGTGACGGTGAAATGATCTGTAAGAAAACCGGTGGCGAATGATATCCTCCGGCGGCCATTAATCAAAGGACAGGAGCGCTAATGAACCTGCTGGAAATCACGGGCCGGAGAACTGTTTGGTTCCAGCTGCGCCCCTCCTCCGTTTGCTCCTTGCTACTCCGCAACACGCGCGCGCGCGCGCGCACGTGTCTTCGTCTTTGAATCTGTGAAACCCCCGTAGGGCGAACGAATTAGTGGCCAAACAAATGAACGCGAGGGCTTGCGAACATCGAAGTGATTGAGGAGTTTATGGAAAGTTATATTTGTTTCTGAAGGACGCAGCTGTAACTGCCTATGCTATCCGCGAGAGAAAAAGAGAGAAAGAAAGAGCTGCAAGTAATTCCGGAATATATATTATTATTGATTGCGTTTTCCATCAAACTGTCCTAAGAAAATCCTTTACAGACGGACGGAATGGTTAGCATTAGCGAGATGGTTAACATTAAGCTCGTGCTTAATGGAAAGGAATCGATATATTTTTTTCTATTTCTCTTTCAATATATTTAATTGTAATTTGTTAAAAAAATAGAAAACCGACAATGTAGCTTTAATAAATAGCAAGCCTTCATTATACGCGGAAGGAAAATATCGCGGTCGATTCAAAATTGCATAGGAAGCCATTCGTCCGACACGCGTGCCAATTATCCATACGATGGATATGATAAGTCGCGACTGCAATTTGCTTTGTATTATTTGCAGTATTGTTTCCTCCAAAATCCCTTTTTCCCTCCCTCGCCTTCATCCCAATTACTCCATGCCCCCGGGGCAACCGATCTCCACCATTATCGGATGACACGGCCCGGCGCTTTTATGTTTAATTGATATTTTTCGTAACTCCCCCAAAATCCAATAAAGAGGCGCCCCGGCAAACAGATATAATTCCAGGCCCGACATCGTTCTCGTTAAAATATTTCTGATGGAAAAATATTGCGTACAGGATCGATTCAAATTTAAAAGCAGTTTGCCCGCCGAGGAACGGGAGCCTTCGAATGAATTCGACGCGGAAGTTCCATTACAAATATTTTAGCACGGACCAGCTCCTGAAGCGTTTTCGTTGCAATTAAAAATACCTTATCCTTCCATGCTAAACGCGAAACGTGGAAATTGTATAATATTGCTGTATTTCATTCATTCTTTCATCGTGAAGAAAGAACAGCTATAAATTAAATGTAATAAACTCTCTGCCTTCTATTTCGTTTTCCCCTGATTTATATTTTTCCGTTTGCGACGTCGTACGTAAAAAAATTCGGAAAACAGATAACATCTAGAAAAAGCATAAAACTGTAGTCCACTTGAAATGAAATGAAGGGACTTGCTCGTCCCTTTTCTGTTTTCATGTCGAATAATGTTTCCCCCGCGAAAGGAAACTCGAATGCATTTTTTTCTATTCTCCCCTTCCGCTTCATTCTCGATTTATTGGAACGTGCTGTCCGGGGTTACAACCGAGCCCCACCGCGGCGCCGAAAATGTTCAGCAAAATTAAATGAACAATTCGTTACGGGAAGTAACGACCTTGCGCATCGCAATGGCCTCTCTTTCTCCCTCGTGACCACAAACGGTGAAATTCGTAACGCAACTGTATTAATTAATCACTATCTATCTATCCCCTGAGAAGCATTTTAGCTTTTCTTAAGCTACATTGACAGATCCACGTGCATGTATACGAATTATACAAATAATTGCACTAAATATAGAATGTAAAAGAGAGAGTTTACAAAAGGCAACAAAAACAACCGATTGGATTTTCTTCTCGGAAGGATAGTAACAGATATTTTTCCGAAAGATAAGAACTATAATTCCACAAGCCGTCACAAACAGTTGACATTTTGCGTGAATCGCCGAGAAAATTTTGAGAAATCGAAACCCGAGAGGAGGGGGCGCGCAGTCAGAAAGGTCCAAAGATACAATCTTTCGTCTTAACGATCGTTTAACGATAGCCGTGCGGTTCCTGAGTGGCGCCAGGTCTGTGTTTCGCCGTAGCACAGTGAACGCAATCCGAGGACAGGACAAGAAAGGACCGATAAATTTCCCAAAGTCAGTACAAAGCTATATATTCCAAGTGTTTTAACTCTAATGCGTCCGTGAAGCGAAAAAATATTAGCAGTAAATTTCCCGTAGGAACTGTTGCACGCAGTGCGGAATTTTTGTCGCAGACCGCAGCATTTTGAAAATTCTCTCTCATTAACGTTGGCATATATATTTTTATATATGTAGCATGATTTACTGAAAAAAGCGGAAGTGCTTCACGTGCCTGACGCAAATGTGTGCGGTAGAATAAAAGTGCCTCGGAAATTGCAGTGTTTGTTTCAATTACGAACTATTACATAAATATGTAACGCAAAACTTTTTTTAAATTTTATTAAAAAAAAAGAAAAATTTTAATAAAAGGTTAGTAGTTTCTAGAGATCTGTATGTACATAAAAATATATCAAAAATTATATTTCAAACAAACTATATAAGGAGTGTAAATTTACATGATTTTTAAAATAACATACAAAACAAAAAATGCACGATTTTAGAAACATTTTTAGAAAAATAATTAATAGAAGAAATTCCAATAGCTTTTAAATATATGTATACGAAAAGAATTATAAAAATAATTATGAAAAACCTTTGAGCAATACTGACAAAAAATGTTGATATTCAAGTAATCAACTTTAGCGCCTAATATAATTACTTTAATGGTCTAACAAAATTATATTTATTAGATCTGTATCCAGCTAAATTTTTAAGTATTTTAGCAAAATTGTTCTTTCCGTGTATGGATATAAAAATATATCAAAAATAATTATATTTTTAATATTTTGTTATAAATCGAGAATTATATCTTAAGCATTGTATATCGATAAAAATATAAATCACTTTTCAAAAATATGTAATGCGACTTTTTTTTAGAGAATATTTGGTAAGAAAAGTCCGATAATTCATTAAATTGAAATATTGTGATAAATCAAAAATTGTTTTAAGCATTCCATGTGAAAAACATAAATCACTACTTTCAAAAATTCGCAATTAGTCTCGAAATATCTTATGCTGAATATGATAATTCTTTTTCTAGTGTTTCTGGTGGATACTATGTTGGTGTTATTTACAAATTAACGGGAGATAAGACTCGCCGCAAGATTTATGACGGCGTCGCCACATTTTCAACCCTTGAGACGTAAATCCGCTCGTAACGACGCAAAAAAAAAGAGAACGGATTCATTATTCATATCTTGCGGTGTATCATGAATACTGTGCGTTCATACCTGCGCGAATGTTTTCCTTCGGAAGCCGGAGAAACGGAAAAGGGCGAGTCAAGTCGGAGCAAAACGGGAGAAATGGTTCGGGACAGGCTAGGGCTGTAGCCAGCTCGTTAAGGTAAGACAACCGAGCCGATAGCGATCGGCTAATCTTCGCCGAGTTCGCTTAGGTCGCGTTTTTCTGTATTTTCGAGAAAGAGACAAACGTGAGTGGAGTATTTGTTCTTCTCAAGGTAGCCAGGTATACCAGAGCAATTAGGACTCGTCGGAACCTGCTGTGAGACTAATTAATATTTCCAACGAAATAATTTAATTACAGATCATGTTTTATCCATTAGCTCTAAATGTTTTATATTATGTTTTATATCATGATCGTTTTTGTAAAATTAAATAATGTACGCACGACATTAAAATTGATAAAATGTCTAAAATATTTCTCAGCTACGTTAGAAAATTAATGCGCAAAGTGATAACTGTCAAGTGCAATAAAATAAAAGAGACATCCTCTACGAGAGCAACGAGATCGAGATAGATCTATTTGTATTCGTGACACCGAATATCCAGCGGAATATCGGGGCGATCAACGCCAATGGCGTCGTTAACGCCGAGTTGAAGAGATAACGCAGGTAGACGAGGAAACAAACGAGAAAGGATTAAGAGGGGTGCCGTTTAATTCGAGGGTTCGTTTTCATAACAGCGATCCCGAAGGAAGCGGGTCCGGTCTGTGTGGGAGGAGTCGATTCGCGTTAGCTGTCGACTTGGCGCGAATGCCCATCACGTATACGCGTGCATGTATATACGTGAATATAATAGCCGAGAGGCGACGGACCACGAGCGCGGTCGTTAACGAGCATTCGTAGCCGCATTAAAACGAAACCTGGATCCTTATCTGTGCAGCGTGACACGATACGCGCGGCTCATGCTCCCCTCCCCCCCCCCCCTGCACATATACGGTGTGTCCCGGGGTACACGCACCTTCTCTCGACTCTAGATTTTCGCGTGAGCTTTCCCATCTCCGTCCTCGAGAGCCAATTTTTCCCATCATAATTTTTATATATTAGATTAATACAATCTCTCATCAAAATTACTGCTCGCAAGTCTATTCAAGATCGAGATAAGGAATAAGAACTTCGTTGCCCCTTTACTGGTTCTTTTTTTTTTTTTTTTTCATGGATATGCCACAAGTGCTAATTCCCACTCGCTAAGATTCATTCGCCTTGCCGTCGAACGATGCTTTCTGAATATGACGTCTGGACGTTTCGTACGTGTCTTGGATGGAAAACGAGCGATGCGTGGAACACCCAGTATACGGACGGATACGAAACGACGCGGTCGTCGTCGTGTAATTAGAGCCTAAACTCGATTTAGCTTAGCGACACACCGGTGTACACGGCGTTCCGAAGCATGCCGCTACAAATGACAAAAACCGCCGACCCTGACACTGAAATATCAACGACGTCTCACGAATTCATCAGATCGTGCCGCCGCCACTACTCCTCCACACGCCGGCAAAGCGGCCGACTGCGACCCACCGTCGTGGAAAAAAAGAAAGAAAGAGAGAAAGATAAAAGAAGGGAAAAAAAGTAGCTAAATGCGTAGGAAGATGTAAAGAAGTTCCACAAGCTCGCGACGACTCGCTACGCTACGGACACTTGATCCTCGAGAATTCGCGGCGAGGCGGGCGGATATCAAAGAGAGGCTAGAGTTAGCTTCGTACGGAGGAGCTAAATTTGCAATGCCAATCGCAAAGTACACTGGTACACGGGAAGGCAAGAAATACAGAATCGTTCACCGCAACGGCGAGGGGGGGGGGCGCGATAAGGTCGAACGTAAAGTCAAGCACGTTGGATTCGACGGGATGAGGTCGGAGGTCGGCGGATTTCGACAGGGCGACTCGCATCCCCGATCGCCGGTTCGCGCGGCGCGGCCAGTCAGTTCAGACGGGCGTAGCGTGTACGTACTACAAACAATGGCTTTGTTTTCCACGCGCAAAACGTGATACAACTGTAAAGTAACAAAATATCTTGACGTAGATCGACACGCGATCCATCCGACGCGTTTAGAACGGGTTCTCGTATAGGGAGGCACATATACGTGCGTGCGTGCGTGCGCGCGCGCGCGTAAATATTGCGCGTTTATAGAAACGCCAGGGGCTCCTCTCTTAGCGACTGTCATTATATGCGGGTTGTCCGCCTCTAGCAACGCCGTGGCTCTTTACGAATTCAAAGCGAGGAGAAAAAGAGAGCGGACGTACGAGAGACAGGGACAACGAGACCTGTATTAAGTATTTAGTTACGCGAGGAATCTCCATAATGAGCTCCGCTTACTAATTGCACGACGTTCAGGCGTGTATCTACTAGGCGCGCGTATGCGTGTACCCGCGTGTACGTGTGTATGTAGCGCGCTATGATCTCTCTCCCATCGTGTACAACGCGGTCGATTCGAAAGTGGCGCGGCGCCATTACGGGAGCGGGGTGGGGGGGAGGGAGGGGGCGCCGATTTCATGCAGATTAATTCTAGGCAAGACTCCAAATTCAATGAGGTGCCAGCAGCGAGGTCCGACGGCTAATGATCCCGCGTTTTGATCACTTATGCATCGGCGATGATGCATGGGCTCGTAACGAAATCAAAGTCGGGGCGCGTTTGTATTCTCGCAATGCACCTGTGATGTATGTAGCGATAAAACGCTTACACGTATAAATGCTGTTTAATTATACGTATATACACTCCTTTAAATATACACTACTCATATATAGCACACCATTAATCATACACGCTGCATTAAATCTGTGTCATTACACCACCGTGTATCAGATAGACATTCTTTGTACTGCAATGCAACTATATATTTAAAGAGTTTATGTTTATTAGATTACACCTGTTCATAGACCCCATAAAATGATACCAAATACGTAATAATGAAAGTGGCGGATAGGCATCTTTAGTCTTTTTTTTTTCTCCTTCAATATCTACGATCTCGTGAAGTATAAAAGCATAACGAGACAAAATATAACGTATGGGAATAAAAAAGAATTAATCGTTCGATCGCATCACAGGGCTCATAATCCACCAAAATGAACAATATTAATGATATAAATGCGGCAATGAAGATGGCCATAAAACCTAATAGAAGCGCAGTCAACGGATTCGCCGCCGCCGCCGCCATCGTCACGAATCCGTGGAAGAACTCGAATTCCAAACGGAAAAGGCGTACCGGATGTTTGGGCTCGCCACTTTAAGGACATGTGGCTGGACAGATAGCCATCGGTCTTGAAGCTAATTAGCGACGCGCAGTGCGAACAAGCAGGGCAGCCGGGGTACTCGACGCACCGGGAGAGGAGAGAGAGTGTGCGGATATATAACACGAAAGAAGCGCGGCGATCCCCCCGGTGAACGCCCTGCCGTCTTTTCTCTCCTCTCTCTCTCTCTCTCTCTCTCACACGCCTCTCTCGTCCTCTTCAGTCGTTGGACGCGCCGGGCACCACCAGGCTGCGCGCCGGGCACGATCGACGAGCGCACGTCACGAACGATTTCGCGGGTAGATACCGTCGGCCGACGGTTTCGTCGTTCCTCGTTATTACGCGCATAATTTCTCGGAACCTCGCTCAAGGCGCGGTAAAATTATGCGCGAATGCGGATCACAGCCCTGCCGTGCGTGCCGGGGCTCCGACACGAGTATACGCGTTACAATGTATCGGTACACCTGTACTGCGGCATTAATCACGTGGTACGGGACATTCCTGTCACGATGTATACCAGACATTATTCGCGCGCGAGCGAGGCGAAACGGAAAGGCGCCGGGATTATTCGAGAAATATTTAAATTAGACTCGCTTATCGCGTGTCGGCTTATATATATATATATATATATATATATATATATATATATATATAATATATATATACCTCGCCTTGATTCCCGATTCCCGGTGTGCCCGTTCGCTAAAACAAACCCCGAGGATCCACGCGCGATCGTGCGATCGAAGTACCCTTATCGGCGATATGAGCGATATTAATATTGGCATATCGGCCGTATCCAATCCCTTCATTCATCGGCCGGAACGAGTCGAGCTTGCGACACCTCTTATCGGTATATCGGAATGGCCAAACGATGATGGGAGGTAAATCTTATGATCAGTGACAGCCAAAAACAATTACAGCGACACACCTCACCGAGTTATTCTCGTAGATATAAAAGAGGCCAATAAAGCGTTTTGTTATCTTTTGTCAAGAAGATAAAATGACGACGGCCAAGTGTATTCGGACAGATATCGCGCGTTACAAATTTTCAAAGAGACAAAAAATAACTTCACTAACTTGATAATATTGTAACTCATTGACTTCGTGATTTTCGTTTTTTTTTTTTGGAAGGGAGGAAAAGAAAACAAATGGCGCACAACTTCACGGAAACCGATCAAGTCGTTGTAGAATAACAGATAAACAAAGCGGTCGATCTGTAACGACGCTGCAACCGAGGGCGAAGAACGAAACCCTATTGGGGTTCCGCATGCCGAAAGGAGAGCAAGCGAGGAACGGAGACTCGTAAAAAAAAGGGTACTACTATGCAAGACGATCCCATGTCGCGATGACGACGCCCTGGCGCCTTGATCCCCGACACCTTCGAGCGCGCCTCGTAAAACCTATTCTCAGCCAAGAAATATCTCCGGACGGGCTGCCGCTCAACTTCTTTTTTTTTTTACCTGCGCGGATCGGGAGAGAAGACTCTCGACTCCTGCAGCTGCAACACTGCGCGCAATAATACGTCGATACGGTTCCGAGACTATTACAAACGGGATTCAATTATCGAAATCGTAAATTCGCCTCGATACATCGCACATCAAAATGTAACGCTAATGCAAACCTCACAAAGAGAACGTTTCAATATTACTGATCTTCTGATAAGTACGAGGTTTATTCGCCGGGGGGTAATGTTTCAGTATCGTCTAATGATTCTTAATCATTCTAAAGCCATCTTTGACATACGCGAGATAAATTTAATAGTAACCATTAAACAAGCGAACGGGAATATATCTCACGGGCGTGTATATTCTACACTTCAAAGCACGTACGACCCATAGAGAGGCGGGACAGGTCGTTTGGTGAGTCTCGTCGCGAGAATAAATGATCTCCGCAGGTCGAATCCGAGTTGCGAATGAAGGCGCAACCACACTCTCGTCCCCTCTTCCTTCCTCACCGGACTTGGGGCGACTTTACCGAGTGTTCGTTCGTGGAGGAATAGTCGAATAATAAGAAAGCCATTAAAAAATTAAACGAGGTCCCTGTACACGTATATAAATACGCGCCAGCAAAACGGCAAGAATAGCGCCGAGAAAAAGGAAAAGAAAGGCGCAAGGGAAAAAAAAGGGAAAGGAAAAAAAGATCGTGCGAAACGTGCGGAGCAAAGGGAGGCGGAAGAAGGAACGGTTAATTTGTTGTGCATCAGCAGCACCAGCAGCTACGAAGACAAGCTACAGAGAGAGGTACCGGGGCCATACTAAGAAAATAACTAGAGATAATTACGCGCATAAATCAGAGTGTTAATATTCGGGGGCGTAGGTAGGAGGCGCAGGTAGATATATTCGCCTATAGGTAGGCAGAACCCGTGGATATATACGGGAGGAAAGAGGGGGGGGGGGAAAGGGGGCGAGAGGTCGAACGAGAGAGGAGACAGCGAGAAACGGAGAGGGTAAGAGAGCGGAATAATGCCAACTTCGGATCGGTAGATCATTCGTGGCCGTTGGATACGCCTCCTTGTTAGCCTGGGTTTACTTAGTTCTTCGACGCTCCTACGACGTGCGTTACGCCCGCTAATAGCCCACCGGTAACGAACTACCGTCGACCTTTTTTGAGGACCTTTTAAGCGAAAACGCGTTTCTCTCCTCTCGCGCTGCCTCTTATCGATCATGGCCGTCATCGCGAGAAAGGATCGCCCCGTGGAGTCGCCTCTGAAAGCGAATTCCTTCCCACGTTTTGCCGCGCTGCCCCGACGAAAGGATATACGCCACTTAAAGAGCAGTCCTCAGGGCGATATTCGTAATTTATCGGTCGCAAATGGAAGGAGTCGCGCGCGGGTAATTCGCTCGGGTAGGCGCTCCCGTATGTGCGAATTAATTCCAGCCGTCGTCGCCGTCGTCGTCGTCATCGTAATTTCCCTCGCAGTCGTGCTCGTCGCTCGAACATTCTCGACAGGTTCGTGCGGTATCGAAATTTTTCTCCGATCGACCGGAGGATACGCGCTCGGTGGCGAGGCAAAACGGGGAGGAAAAAAAAGGGGGGAAGAAGGGCGCACAGTGGCGTTGAAACACTCATAACAGGTGGACCGATACTCGGCACGAAGATACATCTTCAAGGTGGGCGGTCCCACACTCCTTAAATCAGCCCGCAGCCACCATAACATTAAGCCCACCTCCTCTCTCACGGCACGTCTCATCTCCCGCCGTTTATTTGTTTGCTTAGAGCGAGTAATTAGAATCCGATACAAATGGTTATTATTTATCGGCACGGAGAGGCGAGCAGAGCCCGACGAGAGAGCCCGGTTACGAATGCACGGAACGGACGGACCGGGGGTATGGCCTCCTGATTGCCTCGCGTTATTAAAACCGGGAGATACCACGAGATAAATACACGGAGGCCAAACCGGCAAACACCGGCCACTATATAACGCTTGCCGGCGATCCTTACTAACAGCTTTCATTCGCGAGCGACGCAGAACTCAATTATTGCGGCGATGTCCTCCGTGAACGCGCTATTAATAATTCGCTTTACGTTTTATAAATGTCCCTAACGGCCGTTCGATAAAATCACGATGCTTCTCCGGCTTTATGTAACTCGTTTGAAACGAATGCACCAAAAACCATTTCGACTTTTGAGAAGTGAACGCAGAAGATAAAAACGAGCGCTATCGGCGCGATGCGGTTGCAGCTGTCGAACCATAGAAGCGGGTTCATGGAAATAAACGTAATGAGGTTCCCGATCGAACCGGAGGCCAGCCGCGTGCGTCACGTCAGACCCGATGCACCCGTCCTGCATTTCCGAGGAACGCACCGCGCGACTCACGGAGGCGAATCTATCGCGATGCCAGACGCGTCCGTTAATAAAGTATAATGGGCATACAGAGCCTTCCTCTCTCTCTCTCTCTCCTCCCCGACGACAACAACGACGTACACCTGACCCACAGAAAATACAATGGCCGTCTACAACGGGCACGAATCACGTAAGCCGCGTCGTGTATAAACGCGCCTCTGTGTAATGGGCTTTGTGTAAAAAAAAAAAAAGATGTTGCCTCTGTCATGATCAGTAAAGCACAGCAGCGATGTAAGTATGCCGAATAATAATATTTAATCTCTGCTCTTCTTTATTTTGAACCACAGAAATTCGTAAACTTCTACAAGTCTTGTTGATTTTTGATAAACAAACGATGTCTTAATTTCGCCAGTGGATGATTAAATATAACGTTCGGTTATTAAAAGACGACCAAACTGGCAATTTATATGAAACTCCTTTATTGCAACGTTTTGGCCATAGGTTTTGGCCGTCATCAAGCAAGATCTAAAATATTATAATTTTGAGGAATTAATTAACATTGAAAGGAATAAAGGCATCGAAAGCCATACAGACGGTAATATCATAACAACTTTTTCGCAGATTACATACGTTAGCGTTTTACGGCAGTAGCTGAATTCCTACGCATCTTATCAGGCATGAAATTATGCCAGAAATGTCATGTGTCCAAAAAACTAATAGTGAAAAGAGAAAAGTAAAAGAATTAACATGATTTTTGATAATTTCAAATTTTCTCTTCGAGATTACAATTATTTGACGCTATTAAGGCTGCGTTCCGATATTCACTGCCAGTACTGAAAATCTATAGTTTACGTCACATACACCATAGATTTTCAATACTGGCAGTGAATATTAAAACGCAGCCTAACCGTTCGTTACACTAACATCCTCGCGGATGAAATCGTTAGTCGAATATCGAATAATCGTCCGATTTATTTATTCCGACGAAAACTTCATGGGGGAGAGAAAGAGAGAGATACGACGGGAGGTAACGTTGATTAGCTCCGCTGTTGATTTAATTACCGGGAGAGTAATTGCCATGCCTACTGACGATCCCCTTCCCCTTTCCTCTCGACATAGACACCCCCCTTCTCTGTCGCTTACTTCACTCGCTCTTCAGCACCCTCATCGCCTCACACCCTCTCTGGCCCAAACTGTTGCATATTCATCGATGATAGATTATTATATGTCTACGTGTCTCGCAGCCAGGAACAATTGGTCTTGGACAATGTCTACTCGATACACACGACACGTCTCGGATTAAAATTTACACGACCAACGCGCGACAATTTGGCGAACGTTCGCTTTATGCTAATCAAAATCGACCATAGTTCTCCCTGAAAAATTACCGTCGCTCGAGTTTGCCTTTTTTTTTTGCCTCTCGCTTTCCAAATACCGTAAATTGGTCCGTTCGCCTGGTTTATCGCGTGTGTTTCGCAGAGGATATTCGCGAATAAAAAAAAGGCAGCCAGAAAAACAAACAACGACAGAGCAGTTCGTTGCCAATTTCCGCGAGTTCGAGACACGTCGTAAAAAGGGCACCGCGGACGGTTAGGTTCGTACGGTGGCGGTTATAGGCGAACGTATATCGCGGCGATGTTATCCGCAAACACGCGGGTTCGGCCAATTTATCCCAAGGGATGAGGCCGACGTGGCACGGCGGCGGTGGGTGTGAGGCAACCTTGTCCAGCGGAATGAATTCAGCACGCAGCCCCTATGCGGTCGAGCCGCCTCTACCCCTTTTGCCGTCTACAACCACCGTGCAACGTCCCCCACCTTTTGACCATTTCACCCTCTCCGTTCCTCCCTCTTTCTCGTTCGCCCGATAGCGCGAGCGCGTGTTAAGGTTCCTTCAGAACGTTTAGAGTAAGAAACAACAGATAACAAATTGATAAAGAAACGACGTAAACTCTACGAGATCCGATACAGAATTACATCAAGATTAAACACTAAAGTTTTAAATCCTGAACATTATTGTTTTGCTAAATATTATTTGGCTAATCTCTCTCGGTACAGCACGAGATCGCGGTTATTACCAATATTGAATGCATCGGATACATCGTTATGTTCTCCAACTACTTTAATTTCAGCAGTTACCTCCATTGAGGGAGTGTAAAGGAACAGCCCTGACGTGCTGCCTCCGTGGCGGTCGAGCCACACTTGACAGGCGGCGATTTATAATCGATACAAGTAGTGTGAATAGCCCTTAACCCGCTACCATCCGCCACTCCTGATCCGCTCCACATATCGCTAGCGTGGTATACAACGGCCGCCTGATTGCCACAGGGGCTCTTAGATTTATTGACCTGTCAATGGCGGCGCGCGAAAACGGCGAATTTACAACGCCGCAGGTGTTAAGTTCTGCCGTGCGTGTAATAACGGCCTGATCCCCAGGCCTACGGTAAGCCACACCGTAATTATATTTCCGAACCTCCCGCCCGTTACCTTTGTCATTATCAAGAGATAGCTGTAATTCAATGAGATCCATCGCGCGACCGCGTGCGTTTATATAGGTGTAAGCGATGAGGGTCCGATAAACGACGCGCGAGTCTAGGAAATTGCAGCGCGGTCCCCGCCGAATGTCACGAATCGTACATTCGTCGTCCGCAATGTTCTGAAATCGTTTATTCTCTACTACCTAGAAATACTACGAATTAAACGCTTGAAAGACCCGCGAAGCAGGATAACGCAAATCCCAGGGAAAGATAATTTGAAAAGTATACTCGTACGCAAATAAATAAAGCGAAACGCTCGCGAAATAATTTACAATTTGTAAATCCCGTGCTCGGCGATGGTATAAAATGATGTGGTTTATCCTACCTTGAGCCTGGTGAGACGAGGTTCCTCGGCTGCGAGCTTCGCCAGCGCCTGGTAGTCCCCCTGTGCCGCCCTGACCAGCCACTCCCGCGATTTTCCATCCAGTTGCTTCGGGAAAGCATCGATCGTGGCGATTATTAGCGATTAATGGGTGCGAGGGGGATCGCCGGGATCGATCAGCAGCACGCGGAAGATCGAGCGGGCCGTTCGATCGAGAGCGGGCGAATTTTAATTAAGATCCCCGGCCACGATCTGGCGTGCATTTATCAGGGGCCGGCAATGCACGTCCGACCAGGGAAGAGAATTACTATGGCCCGTGCTGCGTCGCTCTCGTCGGATTGGCGCGCGCAATAATCGCGATCTGCGGTGGGTGATGAACTTACCGAGGCAACGGAAGCGCTGTCATCCTCGTCGGCGCCCTGCGGAGAAAAGAAGAGGAGGGGGGGTTAGAGTTGATCCCTCGAAAAATCAACATTACGCACCACGTCACGCGGACGCGACTTGCGGGGCACGCAGTCGCAAGTCGCAGCGAAAACCGGTCCGCTGTACATGGCGTTGGTGCACTCTCTCAGAAAGAGAGAACGAGAGAGTGCACTCTCGCTATAACGCGTACGTGCCACGATGGCAAGCGCACGAAGCGGCCTGGGGGGGAGAAAATGCGTGAGCGCAGCGGGAGGCCACCGAGCACGGGACGCGCGCTTCGGCCATCAGATTGATATACGGATCCAATAATTGATTCTCCGGCGCAAGGCCTTGGGAGGCTGGCCGGGCCGCACGCACTTACGCAACCTCCCCCGGGCTGTCGCGTCTCGTGTTGTCCAAGAACAGACGTCCCATTTCGGAAACTGCCGTCCCCCGTGAACGCCCGGCAAACGGACGAGCGATCTCGCAATCGCGATTATCGATGGAGCATAAAAGCACACTTAAGATGCTTTCGATAAAATTCTTGTCGCGCGCGGTGCCCCGTATCGCTTACAAAATTCTGCTCTTAAACAGAGAATCCCCGCGCGCCATGTGATTACGTAATTATATTTTGCGCGCGTTTTTCATATTCATATTCCGTACCGCGATAAATCTCAATCTTAATAATATCCTTAACAGATCTTGATAATATTCTTAAATCGCGCTCACAACACGTGAATAGACGCTTTAACGAGAAACTCGTCATTTAATCGCGCTCATACGCGGCGCCGATCGCCGCGTACAGTGTTCTACATTATACTTATACGACGGTATATGCACGTGGTACGGTAGGATGACGCGACGAAGGAGGTGGCGGCGGAGGAGGAGGAGGAGGAGGAGGAAAGAGGAGGTGAGGGTTCTCTCCTGATCCCAGGAACGCTAAACGACTACTCATCCCTGTTAAACTGTTTGTATTTTCACTCGTCACGGCCACGTCGGTTGTTCGAGGTGCTCATATCGACACTCGACCCCGAATCAATCGTGACTCTTCATAAATTACTTCCACGGGGTGCGGGAGATGCGCGTTTGCACTTTGGCCGAGTCATCATTAGCCGGCCACGATATATCTTTATCCATCGACAATATCGCGCGTGTCCTTAAGTGAAATCACGAATTCGAAGGACGCACGTCGATAGAGGCGAGACGAGTATGCCTGGCATTCCAACGTTAATCCAAGTTCTTCCTCCCCTCCCTTGTCAAAAAGAAAAGAGAGAACGCGTCGTGTCTTTCGCAAAAGCTTTTCGATTTCGAGGATCGGGAAGATCCTCTTCCGGAAATTCTGTCGCCTGGAAATCCGCCTCGGGATGATAACCACTGACCCCCCGTCGCGTCAGGTGGTGTATCGAGGTGCGTTCCCAGCTTTCGTGCGCTACGTGTGCTCTCGCAAACACGTCTGTACGCGTGCGAATGCACAGATGCATGCTGATAGGACTTTGTTATATGTATGTATCACACAGAGGCCATGCCTCATCGGCGATGCAACAATTGTACTTGCGATAAAAAGACATTATTGCTTGGCGATGGTAAACAGCGAATGCGGGTGAATTAATTTTTAATTTAATTCCCTCGCGGCAGTAACAACTGTTACTATTAATAATAAATATAGAAGGGCACATGATAAAAGGATACATAAAATATCCCCAATTATTAGAGAAGTATATAAGAATATATAATAATTCAATTCGTTTAAAAAAAAAAAAATCTCCATACATTACGAGATTAATATGCAAATTATCGCGAAATTATGCAAGCAACGGAGGACGCATTTTACCGAAAGCCAAAGAGATATAGAAGAGAGAAACTTGGAAGCGAACTCGAGAAAATTTTCGACCTCGATATTGAGAATCGCAAATAGTCAAACATTCGCGAGAGCCTGGTATTCCGCTTCAAGTGTGCATCGCTGATTGATTTTTAGGCGATCGCGCGATACGATTGATTTTCGATGAGATTCGAGGGCAGGGGACACTTGTTCGTTCCGTATCTTGGACTTGGAGATATGTAAATGTGTTCTCATCCTTTCGTGGCGCAAGGTTTCTCCACGAGAACGATCAGACAAACGAACCAGTCAGCGACGGGATGGCACAGTCACAATGTGCCATGAGCCATAACGGCGTGGTTATCAGATAAGCTTATAAGACTCGAGTAATCGTAATAGCATCGCAATGGCGGTTTCTCCATCACGGTCGATGAACGGCGTAAAGGGAGGAGAGGGAAGCGTCGGGTAAACGATGAACGAAGACGAGAGGAGGAACGAGTCGCCGGGCCCCTTTACCCACTCGGCGAGTCATTGTTCCGTCGTAATTAATATTTTAATTGAGATCAGCGGGAATTAATTAATGCAACAGGCCTGTTAAGGTAGTTCGCCTTAACCGATCGATCGCGATCGTGATGCACTTGTCAGGATCAAGATTATTTAATTCGTCTTCTTATTCGTAATATCTCTATCAGGCGTATAAGACGTTATAAGTCCGATAAGAAGGTTTGATTCACAAAAAGGAAATAATCGTGAGGCAAATTAATCACTGGCACGGGAAATATTCGAAGACAGAAGCAAAGATCCATTAATTCGCCCGTTATAGATATTAACAAATCTATATACAAAACAATCTGTAAGCACATCTCGTGATAATTCCGATAGCTAAATAATCTCTCTCGTAATAACGGATATAGATGGATGCCAGAGATGGACGCTCGTACATCACATTCGTAATCGGATAAAAAGCTAACGACGCGACGCATATACAAGCCGCATAATCAGTTAGGATGTGATCCTAGCACGAGCGAGCGGCGAACCGAGTATCATAGAAATGGATACAAAGGGGCCATCAGCAGCCACGGTAACGAGCCAGCCGACCTACCCACCCCATCGTATCCCCCATTGTTATCGCTCTTCGTGGCGCATCAACGCCGACTCAAAAACACGCTCTCCCGGCAGTTAAGCCGTGCACATTCGCGCGTCTAATTCCGCGAATGTGGCCAGCGGCAGGTACTCAACTACTCAGCAGGCATGCACGTGCTTACTCGTGCCCTCCTATCTGTCTTTCTCTCTCTCTCACGCATACACACACGCACACATGCGCTTCCCGCATCTCTCCCACGTCTCGAACAATAAAAGGAATACGTGGTGTAAAGCAGATAGCAAACGCGCGCTCGCTCTCTTCAGGGTGGAAACGTTTTAATAAGCAGACGTACGCTGGCCTCTCCGAGGGGGCGTATAAATATATTCGGTTGCTCTAGCGTACTCTCGCACTGCGAAAGAGAGTGAGAGACGTGATATAGGGAGATTACGGGGGAACGGGGTGGTGCACTGGGGGCGGATATATCGGTGAGACGACGAAGGGCGAAGCGGGGGACGGGGCGGGTGTGGTAGAACGAGAGGCAAAACATGTTGCGGCACGAGCTGCCTCGAGAGCTCCGCGGAATTAGCTTTATTATAACCTGGGGGCCATCCATACATGCCTAACAGCGCACGAACATTCGCCGGCCAATAAGCCAAATGCTAACCAAACATTTTCGCGACTCGGCGCGCCCTACAATTCATCCCTTCCTCGCGGTCCCTCTGTAGCGCCGAGAGGTCCGGCAAGAAGGATCGATCTTGATTAAAGCGAGATGTATATTTAACGTGACTATCAACCGACACTACGCGAGCGTGACGATTCGTTGAATCGCGTCAACGACGTTCCATAATTTAACTTTGAACAAGACATACCACCTTCGTAGGCATATGTGCGAGAGTTGAATCTTATTTTATGTTATCTCAATCACGTAGGGCTTAATGAAAATTAAATGCGTTTGCTAATCGTGTGATTCCACTTGAGATATGTTGGGCTAATACAAGATGCATCGAGGAATTAGGCGCATCTTTACTGCGGCTGCAGGGAAGTCCCGCTTACCCGGCCTCTAACGATCCTCCCTCCCTCCCTCAGGAGGAACTTTTCTGGTCGCGGCAGCGCCGTGAAACGATTAGGCCCGGATTAGTCGAGCGCGCGAGATCGATTATGCGATCCTGCGGATAACATTGGCCTGATTTATTCCCCTAATGGGCGTTCGCGCATTCATTTCGAGGCCGTGCGAGGCAATTCCACGGGGCTTCGTCGGATGGCGGTGCCCGTCCTGTCGCTGACAGGAAAACTCTCGCTGGGTGATTCAGCGTTCGGTTCGGCGACGCCTCCCAACGACCACCATAATGCCTATCTCGGGGTACCCACCTACCTAACGCGCCATTTCCATCGTCGGGGATCATAATCCAAGGTTCAATCGCGAGCCGAATGAAATCGCGTCGAAATATGACGATGAAATGCTAGGGCTAAACGGCCACGATGGCTCGTGTTGTACTAATCCTCTAATCGCATCGTCGATCCTCCCATTTCAGTCCAGTCTGTCGACCAGGGAAGTCGCCTCGATCAAGTAAATGCAATATAATTTTATTCTTTTTTTTTATGGCGAGTGTAATTCATACGAAGTACGTAGAATACTTCTCTTCGATAACGATTTATCGATACAAAGCGCAACAGCCAATGTAAAATCCGTAAAATCGACGCGCTTGTAACACGATGAAATGAACGCATTCTTTTTTTTTAGGTCGCTCTCGGTGAAATCGGCTGCACGAAATTAATTTTGCGACGGGATACAAGCGTCGCGCATATATAAGCGAAATTCGACAAGTCGGCGCGGAACAATTACACGATGGCGGGGAAATTAGCGATCGCGGACGATTATTATCTCGCGCGGCGGCGTAGAGGGTGATTCATAACCCGCGCCTCGTATTTTCGCGGATGGCACACGTCGAATTTGGTCCGGATGGGAAACACGGGCGGCATCGACACCGCACGCTCGCTCAACTGGCCCTCTTCTCCACACCCCTCACCGCCCCCTCCTCCCGTTCGTTGACAGGATTATATTCGTACGTACCCACCGTGTTCCTCGGTGTACCTCGGTCCCGCAATACGCGTCGCGCGATCATATTCCCGTCAGCTAATAAATTTAGCGCGGTGCTCGAGCACACGGCTGTCGCCGTGTGATTATCGTTGCGCGATTGTTCTGCTAGCAATGCCACAATTTCGAGAGGTTCCAATGGTAGAGCGTTTCCCTTCTCAATGAAATATCACGATCAAGTCCGACCGTATACTTAAAAAATAGATGAGATAATACAATTTCGAACCTCTTAACATATACCTTTATTTTCTAAACACAAGAGACAATCAAACATTTACATTCTAGTGCAATTAAATTTGCAATCTGAAGTTAACATATAAATGTAAAAAAGAATTCATTATCGATACAATTAAATGATTTATATTATTCTAGAAAAATGTTCGAAAATGTTACTGCAATCAATATAATTCTGAACAGATACGGTATAATTTGTATTTCATTACAAATAAATCGTCTTTTAAGCGTCAACATTTTGTCATGTTAGAAGAAAAATGGATGAAAAAAGGAATAATACTTGTGTTCAGGTTTGTATCTAAACATTTGAAAATCTGCATTTTTGTAATTGTACTTTGAACAAAAGGAAGAATTTCCCACACAATTATTATACAGTGAGACCAACAAACAAATAATTGTTAACATCTCAAACTTAAACTTTGAAAATTACATTCTTATATTACTTAGAATCCACTTATATTATTTAAAATTGTACTTTTTTCGAAATTGTATCGTTTAGGTGATTTAAGAAAAATAAATCTCGCATTTAGTATCTAATACAAGTTATTAATAATTTTACGAGAAAAGCGTAGACTTGTAATAAAGTATAATATCATGAACAAGTTAGAGTTCGTTGATAAATGAAAATCGTTAGGTCGATAGTGCTGACGTCAAATACGTTAGGAAGCTGTCGGACGGAAGAAATCTTAATAGCCGATGCGTCGGCGCGATAGAGTCGTTGTGAAATTAACTTCTCGAAAAGAGTACCGTTTCACGAAATGACTGGGCGTGACGAACGCGTGTTAATCTACACCGGAGTTGTGCAATAGTGCCGAGCGCGATTATATCGCAGCCCAATATTCGATATTGTGTGACCAATAAGAAAATTAAAACATGTATATTTCGATCGGAGTACGTTATTGTTCACAAGGACGTTACGACGTTAGAAATGTTCTGATTTTTTTTTTTTTACAAACATCGTAGACAACGACTTCAGGATTATAGAACGTTAACCGAAATAAAAATATGTAAAGGGATACCTGTCCTGGACTATGCTTATTCATCGGGAACCGAAACTTTGCGACATTCGATTCGGTGAAGCGAGGAAGAAGCGGTTGGCGCAGTCTCTTGTATAGCCCATGATGTACTGCGATGAAGGTCGAGCTTAGCCGCCCGCGCGGTTTCGTCTCCTAACGAGTTTATCGCATCCTCTTTAACGTTATTAACACGGGCTAACGAACTGGAAGTGCCGAGTCACCCATGTCCTATACCGAACCACATTGGAGCCACGATGGTTCCGCCAGGTATACACACCTGTACACGCGTGTCTGATCTCTACGCGCGGGGATGTGTGCGCGTGCACGTGTGTACATGGGCTGTAAGTACAGAGCGAGAAGCGGGCGTTCGACGGTGTGAGTTACGTGTATAAGGTAGGATAAAGGTACGTATAGATACACAGCCTGGCCTGTCTGTGCGGCCCTGATACCCGGGTCTCTGGGCTAATTCCGAGGTGTAATCTACGGGTACCATCTCAATGGATTAGCATATAGATAGCGAGGTAGACTGACCGCATATATGCGCACCTAGACCATGCTACGGGAGGGAGGACGCGGGCATGTCCGTTTTGGTCCCGTGTCCTACGTACGTAAGGGGGTCAAATGATGTTGCAGCGACATTCTCGCGCGATTGCTAGAAATAAACTCTGGACACCCGTGTCTGGATTAATGAAGCCAATTAAGACCTGCACAATCAATGGATAACAGACGAGATTTCTCGTAGCCGAGAGAGTCTTCTCTTCTATTTTAAAAGTCACCGATAAGAGTAAACTGAAGAAAGTAATAACATATATTTCTAGATTATGTGAGCTGCTATTTATATTTTAATTTTCAAAATGTTTATCGAGTTCGTCGGGTTATCTTCAAGATTCTTATTCGCGCAATTCGACCAATCCAATCTCATCTGACACATCGACACGGGGTTACAGAAAGACATGCCATCTTTCTCCGCGAGGACTTCCGTCCCGGAGATCATTGGCGGATAAGAAGCGTCATCGACGCTGATGGCAACAGACGCTGGGTTATACGAGAGGGGGCGGACGGGCCGCGGACTTGGGCATTTTGCCAGAGGTGATTCGGTCGCGAGGTAATTTGTGCTCACAGCGGGGCTGAGCAAACACGCGCGGCGGGGGTGCCTCGAAAAATTAAATAACTCGATGACTGGTCACATTCTCGAACGCGCACGGCACATATAGCTCTCGGGATCGAATGAACGTGCATACATACATATGTACGTCGACGGTCCCGAGATGTCCGCGAAGAAGGGCGCCTCTCAGCTGAATGACGTGGCCCTCTATTGTCCCTCTTACCTTTCTCTCTCTCCCTCTCTTTCTCTATCTTCCTCTCTACTTTCCTGCACCGCGAACGATCGACCGTCCCGGAGGAACACCGTGGGCCTTGTGCAGCCCAGGACGATCCCAGGACTGTGCCCAGGGAGCGAGCGCCGGCCTCCCGCAGACTTATGAATACAAATAGCCGCTCACTGCGGACTCAGATCCCTGATAAGGTACGGTCCTGGCTTACCGTACCGTCGCATAAAGTACAGACTTAGGGCCTCGTAGGACCCATCTGATGTAAGACCGTCTAATGGCAAATTATTTTCACGAAAGATTCGGATCAGCCGGAAAGATTTCGAAATAACGCGAGTTGCGCGCGGATAAACTGAAAAACAAACCGATTTGCAGAATTTAATTTAAATACAGCGTATGGAAAAACGATTATAAAAAGTGCAATCGATCCTCCATAGCGCAATATAACGCAACAAAATGCGAGTCGATCTTTCGAAGAAAACCAAACGAAAAAATTGACGGGCTACTCGTTACACATTTTATCGTAATCTGTCCAAATTATTCGTTTTTGCGACACCGTGACGAAAGATCATTATAGGGAAAAACTACTAGACGACAACACAAAAATTCTGATCCCACGACTGGGACCACCAAGAAGGGCCTTACGATCCGGAAGGGCGGCGCCTCATCTGCCGCTGTCATGACAGTCACAATCAGTCAGTTTTCAGTATAGTCTCCGGACTGTCACTACGGGAGACGAGACTCCCGTGGATGAATACCGGAGTCTGCCATTCACCACGGGAACGCCAGGTAACGGGGAAAGCAATCAACGAGACTGATTTAATACACACACACGCGCACGTTTCAAGAGGGAAAAAGAAACCTTGTTATCCGCCTCGTGATCTTTTTTTCAAGAGGAGATGCGGCGGTTGATAGATTAGTGTAAGACCAGAAGCCTAAGTTGGTATGGAAACGTGATAGACGATAGGAATTATGAAAAGACAACAAGCAGCCCATTGTAAAGCGGCTTGCCCCGTTGCTTTCCCCGCGTGCGCGCCCTTTGTGTAGGTATCTGCCCTACCTACCACGTATATATTACCACATAAAGGCCCAAAGAATTCTCGCGGAAGTGAGGCGAGGCGAGGCAAAGCGAGGCGTCGTCGTCGTCGTCGTCGTCGTCGTCGTAGTTGAGCAAACAAATTTAATGCGCGCGCATAACGACACCAATTTAAATGATAATGGGCGGTGTGTGTGCCTTCAAGATTAACTCGTAATAGGCCGGAATAAATGTCGGCGAACCTGTTAGAGGTGTATCTAGTCGCCCGTTACACGGAAACAGTGGGTGCTAACTACTCCTGTAGACAAGCTTGTTTATATTGGTGCGCGCGTTGCGCGGCACCACGAAAACTATGCGTAAATCGCGCTCTCTACCCATCTGGCGGTGGTGCCAAGAAAATCGAGTCGCCACGAATCACGTCTACTAGATCTCTCAACGAGCCGGAGTTATTAACGAGACCGGCGCGCGGCGAGCTATCATCGGGCGTAGCGTATCGCCCTAGCATCCGCAACCGGCAATTATCCGACCGGCTATTAAATTTAACCGGCGATATTTAATTATTCCCCGCGCGCGACGAGGTGTTTAAGCGCTGCCGCCAATTTACTCGATTACGTATCGAACGGTCCCGATAGCCGATAATCACGTTCGGCGCTACAAGAGATATCGGCGCTACGCGAACGCATCTCCTCGCGGCACGACCACCGGCACTTACGCGATTTTCCCGTGTTATACGCGCCGACGCGATAGCGTGATGATGGAGAGGAAAGAAAAAAAAGGGGGAGGGGGGAATTTACGCGCGGGGGAGAGACGTTAAGATATCTCGAGCGTTCGCATCGGCTATATCGATAAATCCCGACGGTAATGAGTGGGGCTTATCTCAAAGACACTTATCAACTGGCACTCCTGCCCGAGTGAATTTGCCTAATTAAAGGAACAAGATGTAAACGATTTTATTTCCATCACTGCTCGTGCTATCTGCGTATCTGCCGACCACTTAAAATGAATAAATGGTTTCCTCGGTATCTATCATTCTTCCTCTTTCTTTCTCTTTGCACAGAAACCGAGCAACGCACTTAAACCACCACGGCCAGGTGCACCTGTCAAGTGCTCTATGCCGTTAGTTTGATTAATGACAGAAATATTTCTTGAATAAACAACAGGGCGCGCTTATGCTCGCTGAACAGATTGACATTTAGATATACTTAGAAGTAGCAACAATTTAGATTTAAACGATAACCAGCCCGCGAATGCACGATAAAGAAATGGTTTCGAGTTAACCTTCGTTGATCTTACGTTAACATTTCGAATCTAAATTATCGTTGCGAGGAAAAAAATCTTCGCGAACGTGTTCGCTAATGAACACATGGAAGTGATCTTTTTCCCAAGTTTTTCCAAACAGTCGTATCAACGTTAATGTTTGAATTGTCATCGGACCTTATTTAATTTGTTTTCAAATAATTTACTTGAAAAACAAGAATTAGAAACATTGCATAGAGGCTAATTAGATGGAATAATCAACCTAGATCGGGAGTCTTCGATGAGGCTTCGGAAGTAAGCTGCACAAAGTAAGTTTGCCTGCGGAGGTGTCTTGTCGAGATTGTCGCGGATAGAATCATGTGCAAGCTGTGCCCTCGCTTCCTCATCTCGCCTCGCCTCGCCGCGTCGTTGAACCTCTTTGCATATACATTCTGTAAGATTACTTTGTGCGGTTTACACCCAACTTCCCCCCTCCCCTCCCCTTTACCCCCCCTTGGTCGTCCCTCAGTAGCACGCTGCGCTTCACTTCAGCCCTCGCTTGCTTTCGTTGCCGAGAGGCAAACTACCCTCCAAGTTTCAACCAAGGTCCCTAATGTATGCGGAACTATACGGCAGAAATTCCAAGTTCGGCATGGCCGTGTTAGGCGCCTTTACGATGAGTTTCCACCCTCTCGTGCTCTCTTTGCCGCGCTCGCGAGGAAAGGGACGGGGCTCGCTCGACAAGACTCGCCCTCCGCATAAGAGGCGAACACGCGTGATCCTAATTAGAACGCGTCCTCGAGGTGCCGAAGTAAAAGCGAGCTTCTTGTTAGGCGTCCCGGCGAAGGCGTCGTTGGCACTCGCGCGCGCATATACGGGAGCGTACAAGCGAGGTGCACTCTCTATAAGTAAAGGGATTCTCTCTCCTTCTGCTTCGAACATTTCCAAGTGAACATTGTCAAACTTTTTATTTCCGCAGCAATTAATAATAATTCAACAGATTGTTCAATGTTATGAAACAAACGATCGTCAAAGACGCTAGCAAGCTCGTTATTATTTTCGTAAGGAAACGTTTTACATAAAGTAAAAAACTGAATCAACAGCGGAGAATTCTCACAGGAGAGTATGAGGTAAGGCATTTCGCCATCTGCTCTCGTATTTACATAAGAAACTTTACTTGAAAAAGCATAATGCTTACAAACGACTGCATTAGTCGTGTATTACATTGATGTTAATACATTATGTTTCAATGATTGAACGTTCAGATACTTTTTATCTAAAGATTAAACGTATATACGTAAATATATATTTATACAAAATATATTTGATTAAATAAAATAAATACAAGTAAAAGAAAAAAAATGCCATTTTCGGTCTCACTAAAAGTGTCGGTGTTGAATAATACTTTTGTATTAATTTCTTAATACATTTTTCGGTTTTATAAGTTGCGCGCCGATACGAAGTGGGATTGAATTGCAAAACGCGGTTAGAAATTGGTACCATAAATTAAATTGATCGTCAATTGATGGTCAATTTTGATTAAAGGCCAATATTTTCACAATAAATTTTTACAATGTTTTATTTTAAGATGGTCGTAGCACTATTATTAACTGGCAATAAATTTAATTTATATTATTTATTATTTACAAGAAAAAATAAAAAATGCATTTAAAAAAAATATAAATATTATTCAGCATCAAGATTCGCTGATCGAAAACAACATATACATATTTCTTTTACTTATGCCATTCATTGATCTAAATCTTACTTAATATTATTATAAAATAAATACACAAATAATAGATTTGTAAAAATTTCCAATTTGAAAACATATTGTTATTATCAACAGATATTGTTATTCCGAATTATACGTTCGAATCTTTTCGCATCCCTTTATTTTCCCTGCTGTCATCAGCTTTCACAAGCCTGTCACGCGTTCAATGACTCGTGATCAGCCGTTCGCAGAAAATATGATGAACAACCACGCACAATGTGTTGACGCGGCAATTGACCGGCGGACCGGCGCGGCACGCGACACCGCGCTAGACGAAACGGTCATTAGGGATGCAAAGGGCGGAATCGCGCGGCTACGTTGCATGATAATTACTGTAAAGAAAGGCCGACGAGCTCTACCCACGGGCTTCCCAGGAGATTACAGGATGTCCGGAGGCGAGAGGATTCTCCCCGCATGACCCGAAAACCCTTTCCGCGCTACAAGCAATAAAAATTAACGGCCGGCCCGGTCAAATCGTATATGAAAGGCGGCTCGCCAGGACTGGGCTGTGGCGCCTGAGTAATACATAATTATCACGGGCCATTCAATGTATACACGCGGCAATAAACAGTTTCCTTTTGTAACGAAACTGTCGTATACAGAGGATGTGTCAAAATCCTTTGGCGGCCGTTAACATTTTATCCAAATTTTTATCCGCGGAAGGAACATAGATGCTGTAAAGTTCGGAATATCATAAGTACGAGACAATAATAATTAATTTCTTATTTTCTTCGATATTCTAATTAATTTTCTTGTTAAATTTTTGTAAATTTCTTAAGTAATTTCTCAATTTCTATTTGTAATGGTAAAAGATTTTAATGTCTCACCATATCTAAATACAAATGATAGAATTACACTAGATATTTTGGATGTATTTTTTTTTATCAACGATGAGATTTTCAATTCTTCCCTGAAAGAGCCAAACAAATTATGCCGCAGCCACGCGCGAGGCGAGCCGAGAGATCACGGTCCGGTCATAATCGGTCGAAGGAAGCGTGAAACGGCCGCTTCTTTCCTCCTTTGTGGCGCGTCCTAACCGGTCGGCGCCTTTAATCGTGAGGTCCGATAAATATA
This sequence comes from Monomorium pharaonis, assembly GCF_013373865.1. Classification (NCBI taxonomy): domain Eukaryota; kingdom Metazoa; phylum Arthropoda; class Insecta; order Hymenoptera; family Formicidae; genus Monomorium; species Monomorium pharaonis. Next base: position 10,260,528 of record NC_050468.1, on the reverse strand, counting down.
TCGAAATTATGATGGAGGATCGGGGCCGCGCGCAGGACGGCCGGCAACATCCTGCCTGGTGCACCATCCAACTTTGTTGATTGCGGCGGAAAGGAGCCTGTTTCCCGAGCTCTCCTCCCGAGATCTCGGGATCTCACCCCCACCTTCTCTACTTTTAATTTTCAGGCGCGGCTAATTATGATTTACGGCAACATCGGCGCAACATCCCGATCGCTACGCCAGATATCGCGCTCGCAGGATATTCAAATGCGATGAATATTGCTCCGCCGCGGTAAAACGGCACTCGAACGGACAGGATGGAAAGAAAAAGGGAGACAGAAGAGATCGCGAGAGAGGGAGAACCGTCGCGAGAGCGCGTGCAAAGGATATGGAGAAAGGATTCCTAGTAGCCTACTCGGTATGCAAGATGGGCAGTCAGCCTCGTACACACCGCATCCTTCCTCCCGCCCTTCGGAAGGATGTATAAGCCGGCCGCGCGTGTGGATCGCTCCGTGCCGAATCGCTCGCCCGTAGTATTTAAAGCCCCGGCGGCGGGATAATTCAATACGGAGCCCTGGACCCTTTGCCCTGGACCCCCTTCCACCCCCTGTCTCCCGCGTGTGTTTAGAAAACGTAAGCTGCCTGGCGATGTCACAACACAACGGGCGTCATGATTTAACTCTCGCCAAGAAACTGACTGAGGTGTTTTCCTCCGAGAAACGACGTACGATAAATGCACAATGTGATCTTCGATATCTTTTCCACGTAAGAGCTTCTCGCGCTCTTCTATAATTCTACATTATTATTAATTGTTTAAAAAAAAATTATTTAAGTTATTTATCTAAAGTATAGATTCCCCCCTCCCCCCTAAAAAACGTTCTCTCGCTCTCCATGCATGCAATAGTAAAATAGAAAAAGATGCACTTACCTTATCCGCTCGTTTTCTAAGAGGAACAGTCGTGGTGTCGTTAGGCCGCGCATGAAGATCGGTCTCGCTGGCCATTCGATTGAAGCGTTGCATCCGTTCACGAACGCTGAGTTGCTCAGCCGAGGAGGGAGCATTTGTCGTCGTTACCGCTTCGTCTTCCTGCAATTTATCGGATTTCTCAGTTTTAACGTATCTAAACGCGATCAATAAGAGACGACTTCATCCGAACGGACAGTTGAAATATAAGTCTTCAAGAGATGTAAACAAACAACAACTGATAAACAGACAATCTCAATGATAGGGAAAAAATACTAAAAATTATCTATATAATCTTGAAAAACATACGTAATGTAATAAGCCTGTACAACCATATATTATACAAAATATCTTATTTAAAGTATTTTAATATTATGAAAACTTATTTAATGATATAAAAAACGTGATTATATAGTATAATAAGAAATTTCATTGCCCTAATTGCGTGTCAAATGTTGTGACATCGTACACGACTACAAATTTCACAGAGGAAAAAAAATTATTATTTATCATCGGCGTGACACATCGCTTCCGCGATAAATCGCGTCAAGTGTGACGACCGTCGATAACGGCCGTGAGTTTCAAGGAAATACAAGATGCGGATATTTTATAAGATAAGTCAACAAAGGGCTTGTACCTTTATGACAGCTTCCGGGATGCCGTTCCTGTTTCTGTCGACGTTCTCCTTGTTCTCCACCTTGAGTTTGTCCTGACTCTTGCGACGCGGCGGAACAGGCGGCGACGACACCGCCGACGCGCTGGACTCCAAATCGTCATTTTTCACGCGTATAGAAATCGACGACGCGCTCTCTTCGAGGTTCACGTGAGAATTACCCGAAGAAATACTCGAGGACGGGCTGAGGGGCGCGGGGGGTGGCGGCCGGTAAGGTGGTGGCTCGCGTAAAGGAGAAACTGGAGTGGCTAAATCGGAGGTGGCGAGGGGGGATCCCACTTGCTTCGGGGGCGAAAGGTCTAAGAAGGGCTGCCGGTATTTCTTCTTGAGGACCAAGTACTTTTCACCCTGTTGAGGAACGTTCACCTTGAAAGCACTCCACGTGGATCAATCGACAGGAGCGACATGCGTTTTCTTTTTACGCGCGTTTCGTTAACTTTATTTTCTGCAATTACTAATTGCAGAAAAAAGCGACAAATTTTAAAATCCCGGCAACTGATTAAAGATTATGTGATTTTTCACAAATTTTTTTTTCAAGAATTTTCTCGCAAGAAAGGAATAGGTAAATAAGATTTAACGAGGTATTTTGTATTCGTAACTGAAAAATAATGTGTCGTTTTCATCAAACTTTCTACATTTTTCTAAAATTGTCAAAATCGTGTTCTCTTCAAAATCTAAATTAATGGATCTAAATCATTTTAAACTGGAGATTGCAAATTGAAGATTATACGTATATACAAAGAAAAATATCAATTGCACTGTCGAGAAAAGCGATTACTCAGTGTACTTTTTGCTTCTGTATTAAGCGAGAATATTTTCTTGTCTCAAAATATACTCGTTAAAAATTAAAAAAATGTATTATTATATACTAAAAAAATTACTTCAAAAAAAAAATTAAAAACTGAATAATCGCTTTTCTGAGAACATTTTTCTTCGTGTAGAATTTTACCAATCAAAGCAAAACGGTATAAAATTATAATTATTTGACGAATTCTAATCTTCAATCCTCACTTCCAACGCATAGTTTAATATAAGCATATGATAACAGATTTATCTCCTCGAATATTTACTACTATCAAAGTGCACGTGACACTTATAGCGCTCAACTCCAAAACATAGCCGAAAGAGGGAAGAATTTTTCAGCTGATCGCGCGCCTTCAGCTGATCGAGGCGAGCCGAGCGGAGCCGGCAACGTCGCGTCGGGCGCGCAACAAGTCGCTCCTGTCAGGACGGAAGGGGAGGGAAGGCAAGAGAGAAAAGAGAGAGAGGACCGTCGTCGTCAACCTACCTCCTCGTTCTTTATGGTAGCCAGGGTGTTGACGTACTCCTTGAAACGATTCCTTGCCTCGACTGTAACGCAAAAATCGCACGTTGCACACCAGCACGGTGAAAAAACGACCGCGGCGCGCGGTCCGCCGTCGTCGCTGTACGTGTTTACGTCGCGTATGCGGATGTTGCGGGGCCACACCCCGCGAGCGGGGACGCGGCGACGCGGATGTCAACCCACCTCGCGTTTCCGGGTCCGTGAGAAACCGCTTGAAATGCTTCACCAGGTCGTGATTGCGCGCCGTGCCCCCGTTTTCCAGCAGGTAGTTGCGAATCTCCTCGAGAGACAGCTCACTGGGCGTCGCCATCTTGGACGAACTGAACCGCACGGCGGCGGGCGGCCGTGCGTGACGCGAAACCGTTCCGCTGGTAACAGCGGTCGCTGTAGTTATCGCCGGGGGAACGCGTGCACGTCGACTGGACTGAATTTTTTTTTTTTTACGATCGCCACATTCGCTCTTTTTATGTGCAACATATAAAAGCGTACGCGTAAATGTTAAATGAGATGCAGAGTAATCACGAAACAGTTACATGATAATTACGCTTAAGTAGGAAACGTTTTGTATTTTTGTTTAGATCGATCCTCGTTAAAATTGTTGCGTTGCAAATATGTATTCTAGATGAGGGAGATGTAATAAGTTTCTTTTTTCAATGGGATATTTTATTTTTAAAGTATAATTTAAAAAATAATATATTTTAAATGTTTTTTTTTTGCTTTAAAATAATGGAATTTGATGAAAATAAAATTAATGAATGGCATAAATTAATGAACAAGTACTTTGAAGTAGGCTTTCCAAGTCTCTTTAACAATGGTTTTCTACAGCAATTAGTAATTTTTAGTAATAACAACAAATTTCTTATATAAAAACTTATTTTACAAACTGTTTTTCTAATTTAAATAGTTAAAAGTAAAAAAAAAGACTTTTATTATATATATAATATTCTTAAGGGCCGGTTGTTCCAACTTCTTGGTAAATTTACCTATCAGGTAAGCATGTGTCTATCTTCATTTCTTTTCTTAAATAAATAAAGACAAACATATATTTATCTGATATGTAAGTTCACGAAGAAGTTGGAACAACCGACCCTAAATTGTAAAACTTTTTCAACATTTTTTAAAAGCTTTTTTCGACTTTTTGTAACAAAAATATATAAATACAAGAAGCTATAAGTCTTCCCAAACTAATAAACAATAATATATGTTCAGTTACAAAATGTTTCATAACAAATATAATTTTTAAAATTAATTTTTATTAGTAATATTCTAATACAAGTAAAGAACATTAAACATTTATAACTTTTGTTAGTAAATTTTGTAATTTTAAAATTTTATTGTTAAGTGAATATATTATATGAATTGCTAATTCAAATTTTACCAAAATAGGCCATTTAGGCAAAACAATAAATGGGATACAAAGAGTAATAGCGTGTTTACAAGCAGAAAATGGATATTCTGAACGAATACTATAATTAGGAGAATAGTATTTACCTATAATTATAAAATAATAAATGTCTGATATTTTTCACCTGTTACAGTTAATAAATCTGTATCTCGATAACTTAAAAACTGTCTAATAATGTATATAAAGTTTTTGTGTTATTATTATATTTTAAAATTATTTTTGAAATTATGCTCACGTGTTATGAAACACTCTGTATAGAACATATATCAAAGTATACATTACTATTTCAGTTTTAAATTGATGTGAACATACTTGGTTAATTGCGTTTAATAAACGGCTCAGATATTCGCGAAAATCGTCGATAAATATACAGAACGTTATATATATTTAATAGCCACGAAAGTATCTATCCGTGTTAATGCATTCGTCCGCGATATATTATTCACCTGCGCGCCGAATAGACGATTCTCAAAAGCCTTTTAGCGGCACGTTATTCCGCGGATTTCCAACGTTCGCGCGGCGCGGTCCCCGTTCTCGTCGACCCGGATTAAATACCGTATTTTAAACGCGCCGGCACATATTAATGGAGGCGTCGCAACGTCGGAGTGCATTTAACGCTTTCCCGCTGTAAGCTCTTTACGATCGGATAGGATCAAAACGCACGACACGCGCGCTTCATGCGAAACCTTTTTAACAGACGTTCAGGCGAAATCGTAATCTGTCCCTGCCAACGTTGGCGCGGGGCACCGTCCGGAACACGTGCCTCTATATTTATTCAACGACCAATTAGTAACCGACGCGATAAATTCTGCCTTAATTTATGATCGACCGTAATTTCCCGTGTACTTTCAAAGCTACCCCATGGGAGAGAGAGAGAGAGGCTATGAAACACGTACGTATCTCGTGACAGAGAGACGTTCGCGTCTCTCGCCTATTCATTTAGACGCATATGATCGTAGTTACTGATAAAAGGAAAAAATAAAAAAGTTAAGAAAGAATTGTCAAAATATTTAATCTTAATTTGTATATCGCAACCTTGTGAATTCTAATGTGTTATTACATTACACGAACATAATAATGTCTACAATGTCCCGTTATGTATTATGCGCATATATTATTGTGTGATGTTAGCCGGTATAAAATTAAGGAATATATATTCACTTCCGGCTTCCCTCCCCCCTCCCTGTCTCTCTCCAAAGGGTTAAAAACTATTACGGCACACCTTGTGTACACCACGTACCGGAGCTCTCGTTAACTGTACAATCACGCGCCTGTAATAGCGGCGATTCTTATTAACGATGCCTCGTGATTAAGAAAACGACCTTACTAATCAGCCTTGATGTGCAGAAATACACGAGAACCGAGAGTGCCAGAAGGGCGGGTATATATGCGTGCGGCACGCAGAGCCCTGCGCGCGTATGTGTGTCCGTGGAACGGAAGCGAGGCGGTGCCTTTGTAATTAAACCCCCTTTATCGGCGATATTCTAATGAAACGACGAGTAATGATCGAGCGCGTCGCAATAGTCGCACGAACATCCTTCTCTCTGAGTTGGGCAGAAACATCGTTGCTTTCGCCTTCGAGCGTCCAACGTAAGTCAACTTCATGTTCAAAAAATTAAAATTTTAATAACTACGCTCCCTTTTTAGTCATCCTCTCTTTTTGCGTGGAATGTAATTTTTACATTTCAATTAAAAGTCGTTGTTATTAACTACGATATATTATGTATTATTGATTGCTCTATAATTTATTAATATTATTATGTAGAGTCAATATTTTCGGGGAAAAAATGAGAAAAAAGTTAAACAAATGGAAAAACACATTAAACAGGTTATTATGACAATATTTCTTTCGTTAATAAAATGCTTTATGTTGTCAGTTTTCGCGTTGAAATTGTATATTTAAAAATTCGTAAGAAGTAGTTATCAAAAAAGAAATAAAATTTATACAATATTCATTTCATAGTACTTTAAATTAAGATTGATTGTAAGTTGTTATCATGTAAAGTTATTTATGTTCTCGAGACTCGAAATTTAGCTTATTAACTGTATTTTAAGTCCGACGAATTCTGTCGGCGTGCAGTTTAAAATAAAAGCCAAAGAAAATTAAATTTAATAGAGAAAAAAATCATATCCATCACTAAGATCCAATGTTTGATCGTTATAAGCGATTTACAACTCATTGATATGTTTAACATATTACGGTCGGTTAGAAGTAATGTATTAATAAAGTTTTTTATGTTGTATATGTTCTTGTGCAGAATGATTAAAATTTATTCTTATCATACTTATTTAATACATAAAAAATGTTATAGAATAATTATACAAAGTATTTTTCAATAAAAATAAATATTTATAGAAATATGATATAAACCTTTTATATTGTATGAACATAAAAATATTAATAACTTATAATATTTTTTAACTAAAATTTCATTCAAAAGCTTATATTATTATTTCAAATTTACAATATAAATTTCTATTATATTTGATTGATTTTATAATGTAAATGATTACCTAGAATATTGTGCTCAATTCAACAAATCTGTACTATGAGTTATAATTTACTTACGTTGTACAAATTAAGTTTCGGAATGAGAAAGGGGTATGGATGAATTATAAAAAAGTATGCTGTATTTTTGCAACACTGGAATGTAAGAAAACCCCAGGTTACTATTCTTGGATTAAAAGGCGCGTCTCATTGCCAGATGCTAAACGAGGTATCGCATAAAGTTCAACAGAATTGTAGCGAGAATTGTAGCACAGAGAAGCGGCACGATACGCATCCACGCACGTGCGTAACCTTTTGTCGCGAATTACGTGTACACCTTGGCCTCGCCGGCGGCGCACAATTTTGCAAACTCGGCGGGATTGATGCACGAGATTGGGCACGGATAGGCAAGACTAGATAATATTCCCGTGAAATGCGCGCAGTCGGGGTCGAGGGGGGAGTGACCGCGACCAGAGGGAAACGAGCGGCCGGGATCGAGGACAAAGAATCGCGTCGAGACGCCCCGCCGGTCCCGAGGTGCATCTACGATATCATCTACCCGTGTTCTCCTTCGCGTTATGCTTATGTCGCACATGCATAACGTAAGAACCAGAACTTGCGTTGTCGCCGCGCTTTGTCCGCGCGCAAACCGCGCGATTGCCGACTTGGAGATTCTAAGGAGGAGCTGTGACAGCCCACTTACCGGCTGCCCGCGTTGATTCTCTACCCGTCGCCGTCGCCGTCGTGTTCGCGTTCACGCGAGAAGCAAACGGGAGAGTGAGATGCACTCCATAAACCGGAGATCGGGACTGACGAGGTATACCCGATGAGTGCGAATTCCGGTGCCTCGTCGGACACGCGAAAATGATATTTACGTTCCGCCGGTGCGACGCGATCTCGATGATTGATATGCCAGATATGCGCCCCGCGTATATGCGTTTGCGGCAAAACGAAAGTTCAGCGCGTCAAAATTATAGCCTCTGTTACGATTCCCGTTTACGGCTATATTTGGAAGGATATGGAAACACGATCGCGGCAGAGATGTGTGATTTTGCGATACGTCATTAGCAATTTTTTTTTCTTGAATTGCAATGCACTTGAATTTTTAACCGCAAATTTGCATACAATTTTAAATCACATCTGCAATTAAAGATCGTAAACACCTGCTCAAAATTACATTTGAAATGAAGTGTTTATTTGTCAAATACCTAAATGTAGAAAATTAAAGTTTCACGAATTTTTATATGGCTGTATATATGCTGCATATATTTTTTATATAATTTTTGAAAATTTTATTGTTTGCAAAATTTTATTATGTACATTTTGATTATTTTAAACTGCGTAAAATTAAAAATTACGTGTAATTAAAAATTGTGCTTGAGATTCGAAATGACATGCGATTCAAAATTGCATTTATGATACGAAATCAGACATATAGTATAGTAATTTAAAATTATATTTTTAGGAAGATTGCAACGTACAATGTTGTAAAGCACGCTCCCTAGTAAATACATTGCAAAATCATGATAACGTTGTAATAATAATTGCCACTTTTTCCAGTTTTAAGATAAGTTTAAGATAAAATAAGACGCGTTGGCGAAGAAATCTCTGATAAGTTGCTCTAAAGTGTAATATTAATCTTTTTTTTTAGAGAATACTGGAATAGAAATGGCAATTTTTATAAAAGTAAAATCTAAAATGCAACGATGTTAACATTGCTTATTAATGCGCAAACTAGAACTCTTTTTTGAAGGAAAAATAATTTTTAGCGTGATAATAAATAGCAAAGGTCATGGATATTGTAATATTTAAAGAAGCGTTCGTGTCGAAGATAATAATATGAAACATGATTATTTATATTTCTTACGCGCCATCGCGAGCTACATTGTTCTCTTGCAAACATAAAAAGGACTTTCGCGCGAAACATTAAGAATTCCTTGCCTCCGAGAACTCTATCTGTAAATACCGACGACATGCTTCGAGTATTAGCATTGCAGAATTTAATTTGTAATAAGAATAACATATGCATCAATAATTATAAAAACAATTCAGTTAACGCGAAAGTACATTGTTGAATTCTTTAAATCGATACAATGTGGATAAATATTCGCTTAAATAAGCGAATAAATTTCACGTTTTCTCAGAGTCAAATAATTTTCCAACATTTTACAGCAACGAAATTACGTCGTTACATTTACAGTGAGTAAAATTAACGAGCAAACACTAAACTCATGCTGAACGGAGACATATAGCGCGCTCTCTCGATCTCCACTTGCCATATAAAGGCGGCGATAGGGTCGCGGGGGCAATATATACGACAGAAGCGACGTATATATTCGTCCGTAATTGGAGCGCGTCGTTCGGCGAATCGGTCGCGATATAAAACGAACCGTATAAAGACCGTACTTTGGTCGGTTTTTGCGAGCGGTTTTTAACCGTCGTACCTCCGGTGGTCTCGTTAAATCGGACGATGGGAGGTCCGGAAGAGATCCGCTGCCGCATCGCGACTGCATTTACTCCACGTATACTCTAGAACGCGTCGCGGAATCCCTAGATCGCTCCTTCATCGCGAGATGAATCATATAAAAGTATCGGAATCCGACACATTTAATAACCTTTATTTAGTCAGATGGTCAAATTAGCAATTTCTTCATATATACCGTGCACGAAATTTTTCAAAACAGCTTGACGAAATTTGTCGTCAGTAGAAGTTTATTAAGTTATCTACTACATTGAGAAATATATTACACATAATGAAAAATTATATCTAATTATATTATATAATTATATTCTTTCCATTTCAGTGTTTCACTTATTAAACTATTCCTATTCAGTCATTCAAGGTATGGCGGCATTACTTTTCATCGAACCCTCGTATTTCCAAGCATTTTATCTTTTGATGATGAGCGATATAGCAGACGTCAGGTCTGTCCGAGTGGACAGAAACAGTTAATTATGTCGAAGGAGAAGCATCGAGGGCAGATGGGACACAGGTGAAGACGCAAATAATATCAGGAACGTAAAGCATTTCGTTGGATGCAGCTACTAATGAATCGAAGGGGTCGTAGAAAAACGCGGAGTCTTTCTCGCTCGTCGGTCGAAGAAAGCGAGCGCGGAAGTTATCGGACCGCACGATCTAGCCTACCGTTTACCAGACGGGTATTAGAAGTTGTCACAGGTGCTCGCCCGTATACCCACGCTCCACGCACGCACGCACGCACGCACGCTAAGAAAACGGGCGAGGATTCTCTCAAGGGGACGCCCGCGTGTGTATATTTGGCTTTCCCACAGTTTTGCGCGCGATTTTTACCACACACATCCCGCCTCGCGCGCCGTCGCCGTCTGCCGACGGGCGGACGGAAGCCAACGCGGACTTCAAAGATTCGCGATCGCGGCCCGGGGTTGCCTCTCGAGTGGTATATAGGCAATGCAATATTATCACGATGCCCCGGCTCGCCTGGGCCGGCCGACATGCCCTCGTCGTCGTCGTCCCCGGCAGTCCTCGACGGCGCGTGCACACAAAGTTGAGGACTCGGCCAACACTCCAACCGGCAGCGCGTTTATCGTCGAAGACTGGCGGTCGGCCGGTGAACAAAGTGCACCTCGCCGACGCGGCTAATGGCAATCTTGTTTTATATGCCCGGCGGTCCCGGCGCGCGGCGCGCGACAAAAATCGTTTGCACGTGAGCCAGATTACTTATTACCCGGCAGACGTGTGTCAACCTTGCGACGGCGGCGTCCCCGAACGCTCGATTTCCTCGTCGCGATTAGTTTCTTCTTTTTTTTCCATTTCCGTTCTTCGACCCCGCGCGAATCTATCGGTCGCCATTTAAAAAAAAATCCGCGTGTATTCCGATCGTTAAAACAAATTCTCGACACGATTCATTTCCACGATGACGTTTATTGACTGACGTTTATTGGGCGCAAATTCGCGACGGCGGTGGTGCATTTCAGGCGTCGCGTATACTCGTTCCGCGGGTATATACGGGTAATTGCCGCGCGCAGCGGTCGTTTAAGTTTCAATCGCCGAGCTAAAGTATCGATACGTACGGGAGCGTTCGAATCCGGAATCGCTTAAATTACAAACGTTTATATACGACTCCATCAATCATCGGCCGCGTCGACGCGCGCGTTGCATCGAGCTGCACCGCGCGATGATAACGACTGACAAGTGTCGAGTATTAGTAACGTTTTAAGCGGACGTCAGTCAGCGCCGGGGCAGCAACGGGGGAATTAAAATGCGATCGAGAAGTTAATAAAAAAAGAGAGAGAGAGAGAGAGAGAGAGAGAGAGAAAAGTAGCCGGACACAATTGTCGGTGGGTAAATCGATGGAAGGGCTCGAACGGAGGGCGCGAGGGGAAGGAGAGGTTCCATCGAACGTATCGTGTCGTTGTCAGTAACGACGCATTAACGCGTTCATATCGCATTCCAACCCTTCGTCCGTTCGATTGCGCGTCGCATCCCTTCGCGCACGTATATGTTTCGTTCTTCCCGCGAAAACGTGAACTCGATGCACTTTTTCCCGCGCTACTCGCGTCGCCTATGTAAACTCGGTCGTACGTGCGTAAAATATTCGCGATCGGAGCAGATACGAGGGCAAACGATGTTTCGTTAAATACTTTGTGGAAGGATATTTATCTTTTGCACTATCGCGACATTTCCTTCTTCTTATCGCGCGCACCGAGCCCCGCAAAGCACCGCTTTATTATCAACGCTATACAAAAAAATGTTTAGGTTGATGATAGCTTCCGAATGCCCACTGAAACAATGTCAATTAAATATCCGTACGCTATTGTCGGACTCTCTTTTTTTTTTATACAGATTGATGAAATGGCTGGCATGAAAAGTTTCCCTCGCGGTAACGCCTGTATTCGCGAGATAAATAAATCGTGTGTATTTCTCGCATCACGCGAGAGGGCGAAGAAGGTGTAACCTCGATGCGATTCCAATATTCTCCTTAATCCCGGCACTTCGGCATCTCATCGAATTCCCGCGGTCAGCTCAGCTCGGCGAGGGGGGGGGGAGGAGAGGATTGAGGTAGGGAAGGGGAGGGTAGTACGTGGGGTTAAAGCGGGTCGGGATATAAGTGAAATCGCAATAATTACCGGCGGCACGGATCACAAATCCCGCAGTACGGTAGTTGGGTAGGCGGGATGGTCTACCAACAGACGCATACAGGTATTATACGCAAGCTCTTTGTCGGAGGGGGGCCTCGGAGGAGGGGTACGGTTTATATTGGCGCCACCTCCTGCACGGTTAAGCGAGCGACTAGGGCAGACTTACGCCTTACGCCTCTCTCTCTCTCTCTTTCGCTCGCGCTCTCTCGCTCTCCCGCTCTCTCGCTCTCCGCACCCCACCCGCCGTCGTTTTCACCCTCTCGTTCACTCGCTCGCTCGCTCACTCTCTCTCTCTCCTGCCTATCTCTCGCTCCCTCTATTCTCCTCTCCCCCCTCTCTCAGGCCGGCGACGAACCCTCTCTCGTCTCTCTCGCCGCGCGCGCTCTGATGCTGCACAACTCCCGCTCGCTGGCTAACCCAACCTAACCCGCGCGCGAACTTCATTCCACGCCGACTGACCACCACCGACGGCCGTCGTCGTGTCCTCGACGCCGCCGTCGTCGTCGCCGCCGCCGCCGCCTCGTTTTGTCGTTCGTCAGAGAGCGCGGTCACGCGACACGTCGATCTCCGTCGTCGGCGACTCGGTGTGTGCTACGTACGTATATACAATTTGCGTTACGCGGGGGAGGATCACCTCTTCATAAACTTTCCTCTTCTCGTGGTGCACCGGCCTCCCGGTGTGTGTATGTGTGTGTCACGATATCATTGTGACTGGGATACGTGACTGGATTTTTTGGAAGTGACCGAGAGCCTAACCCTCTCCTCCCTTACCCCCGCTCGATCGAAACCACCTTGCACGCGCGCGTATACGCAGTTGTGAATCCGGAGAATTAAGAGGACGTGTCTCATAAACGCGAAAGAGAAACAGGAAGTCACGAATCCACCCCGTTCTCCACGGGGGGAGCATCCGTCCAAAGAGAGAGCGAAGGGACGGAGAAGAAAGGCCCGACCATGGACATGTCCGAGGACTGTTGGGATCACGTGGGGCTACTCCAGGAGGTCTCTGCCGCGGAACCACATCCGCCACCACCACCCGCCACCGACTTCTTAATCCACCATCATGAGGTGAGTGCGTCTTTTGTAATGAATTGCAGTTTTAGCCACGTGTGAAACTTGTAAAGAGGCGCGAGTCCGTCGAACGGGTTTGAAAGGGCAAAAAGCGCGGGAAGAGACACGAGATACTCCGAGTTGAAATTTCACTCGATCTTCGACCTTAGATCTTTCACGCCTCTTTTAATACACTAGACATCACAGATGCGCGCTTCGCGTGCGCTATTATAGTTTTTTTACTTTCCGTTTTATACAAATAATTGCAATTATAACCATCCGCAAGTTATCACATTTGCTAAGTTGCGCGATGACAGTTGCTCGAAATTAGCACGACAAGAGAATCAATCAGCGTGGAAAATCGTCATAAATCATAATAAAATCGGTAACATATCCTTTTCAAGAGTGGACCTCTTCCCGTTTAACCTATTGACTATATACGATGGGAAATTTTAAGAGATTTTGCCGAAAATCTTTTCTTAATTTTAAAATTTGAAATTTTCCGATAACTGCCATTTGAAGGCACAAAACACTGAAAAAACACAACGCATTTTTGTAAAATATATCTCATTTCTTTTGTTAATTGATTTATTTGCTAGGAATAAAATTTGATTCCGCCACGTTCAAATAAAAATGTATAAAAAATAAATTCATATCCCACAAATAAATTTTCAAGTATCTTTTCAGTGTATAAGCTCAAAAAAGTTTAATTGAGGTCAAAGTAAAATTACAATTTGGGGTGCCATATCACATGTCGAAATAACTACATTATTGACAAAATCAGATAATTCTTCAATTATCTCAACGTGAGCGAAATTAGCGCAGCATTCGTCGTATTTTTGCAAATCAACGACACTTTTTCGTTGACGGACGTAAACGAACGTTCGTTTTGACTTTTGATTTAAAAAAAAGGGGACAGTTTTTTAATTTGTAATATGGGAAGTTTACTTTTAAAGCAAAGAAACTGGGCTGAATCGACAGGAGGGCGGCTGTTCCGTGCGCGAGTAAAGTGTATATAATCATACCTCTTTCACTTAAACACACGAGCCTCCAACAATTTCGGTATTTGTATCGTGGCCGAGGTCTGTCATTTTGTACGCGCGAACTTGTCTTATTGGTGCGAACGCTCTGCAGAACCTATTTACCTGGCACGGCCGGAGGGCTAGGCGCATTTTGCCCGCGTCAGATAACTCTTTTAATAAAACGCGTGTCCAAGGGATTCCCGGTGTGGAAATCATTATCATAATGATACGGCGAGGCGCGCCGATTTCATTCCGTGAAAACGATCGCGGCACGTACGTCACACACGAGACTCGAAGAACGTACATTTAATTATGCCGCTCTTGGCGATCGTCCCCGTAGCTTCCGTAACTTCCTTTAGCACGCCAATTATAATGCATCACTATTATCAGCCGCCATTTTGATTTACTTCGATGAAGGATCTTTATCCTTCAATTTTCCGACGACCACCATGGCGATCCCGCAGCGATCATACGGTTTAATGATTTAATGACGCGGGCACTGCGCTATAAACTCGTATTTCTTCCGTTGACATTTTTATCTTTCTCAGGAATAAAAAGATAATATATATAATTGAAAAACGGAAATTCTCAGGGCTCAGTAGTCTTTGTAGAGGATCTTTTTAATCGTCTCCTCAGCATCTTTTTATTCCGTTTAGACGAGCTTACTGAGAAATACACTCTTAAATTCCCTTACTTCTAAATGCATTATATTTCGAACACCCTGTATATCGGGACGCAATTAAGAGACCGAATTGTGGCTCTCACGAGAAGCCGAAGCGGTCGGATCGTGAGCTCGGCATATTTCGGTAGGCTGCACCGAGATACAAGGCACCTGGATAGTCGTGGCGATTTCTCTGTTTGCTTAAGCCCACAGCAAATTAGTAATAATCACGCGGGACCACCTGTCATCGGCCGTCCGAATTGATGCGGAGCTGGGGAGCAGGGGAGGGGGATTTATATGTTATTATATATACGTTACCTGTGCGCGAGGGGACGAGGCGCAGGGAAAGAATCGTCCTCAAACGAACGGCGAACCCGAGGGATCCCGGCTCGTTCCGTTTCAATTTCGTCGGGCCCCCTTGCATAACGAGCTCTTTCCCTCTCTTTCCCTCTCTTTCCCTCTCCCTCTCCCTCTCTCGGCGGGGCAGCATGAGTCCACGGGGCGTTGGTTACGGTGCCCTGTAATCATACCCGAAATTATAGGCATTTAGTTGGGCATGAATGAGCGGATAGGAAAGTTTAAGAAGAAGATATCGGTGGCATCGGCGCGTCAGAGGCGCGTGCAGGGCCCGTTTGCCTCCCCTTCCTTTACGCCTCCCTCCCTCCGTGTCGCCGTCCCTACCGTTCGTTCGTCGCCGGTTTCTAGAGGCACCTGCACCTGCCCCGCCGCCCCGATCGGTGCTCAGATTCACCTCCGATACAGGTCGCCCTTCCTGGCATCCTTCCTTCCGCCGTCTCGTGCGCATGTTGTACACGCGTGAATCCCGAGACACGATGATCGACTATAATCCATCATGCCCGATGACAATTATTGTCGTAATATATCGCGTATCGCATCGCCATTCAGTAAAATCAGACCCGCCAGATCTTATCTCGTTCTAGAAAATATATTTTATACTGAAATATATTTTAATTAACGTGTTATCTAGAATTTTGTAATATTATTTCGACTACGTATGTGTGTGCGTTACGTCTCTTCACTTTATAAGTCAAAAGTGTATTACGCATTTCCATAAAAGCTACATCTAAACATGACAAATCGCTAGAATAGCATTAATAAAACCAGCAGTTACATGGAAACGTTAGCAAGCAAATATCACTTGTGACATTTTTCTGCGATATTTACTGATTACAAAAAAAAATTGATTATGATAACGGTACATATACATTTCCGTGAAAATTTTAAATGAAGATTTATTTAAATGAAATAAATTTATATACACGACTAAATTTCCAAGTACCTTTTTCTCAGTGTAGCAATGAGAAATTAAAGATTACACGATATCTCGATCAAATATTAGTATTATTCGAGCGTTACAAAAGAAATGTCTTTACACATCAAGGAAAAGACGGGATGCGTCGCGTTAATTTTATAATCGAGAGCGCTTTCCGTCTTTGGCTTTCTGTCATTGGCTACGTCACGATGACCCGATCGCGCGATTGTAGCCCGGTGTCTCGGTTAAAACAAGACACATGAAAACGGCGCGACGGCACCGTCTTCGCGCCGAAGAGGATTAAAGTAAGCGATCGGTCCAATTAAAATACGGCGGGAGACCGTCCCTCGCGTCGTGTCCAACGCGTGACAAATGCTCGCACGGCGGGTCCCAACTGCGGCGCTGAAAAATGTCGGCCCCGCCGAAATATAGGCTGCTAATCGAATCGCACCTGCGCGCACCGCGAAAGCGGATTTGTCTCGAGAGCTGCGGGTTTCTCGCGCGAGCCGGATGCTCGAGCATCGCTCTCGGCTCACGTATGAGTTTCCCACGGCGGGCGACGGGCGGACGGGCCCAGCTTGAGGCCCCCGTGTGAGAATATCTGGTCTTATTATCGTGCAGGAAACGCAGGCGTTCGACCGCCGATCCACCAGTCGAGTTTTCGTATTCTTCCGACGTATATGCGCTCGCCGCTACCTCTCTTCCACCTCTCGCGTCTATCCTTTCTTTCTATCCTCCTCTCCCACGGGATTCACACACCGCGCACAGTCCGTCCGTAGATCAACGGCGAACGTAGGCTGAACCCGAGGCCCCCGGGTGGCACGCGACATTCCATCGAGCGTTCGGTGGCCCGAACGCTTCGGTTCACACCGAAAAATCGTGAATTCCGAGGTGAAGCGCGGACTCCCGGAGACACGTACGCGCTTCGTGAGAGAACTCGGCCGATTCGACGCCGATAACGGCGTCGCGCGTCCCGCTTCCGAATTACCCCGTTCCACCGGGGGCATTCTACAGCGGCCGCGAGGAAGAACGTATAAGGTAGACCGGGACAAGAAAGAATCAAAGCGTCTATAGAGCATGTCGCTTGCCCGGCACGTTCGTGTCGGACGAGCGAGGCGTCGATATCGAGGCGCGGTATATACGCGGCCATGAACGATTTGCGAAGCATCGTATCCGAGAGGCTCTGTGGGAATTTCAATTCGTGGCGCAGAGAAAGAGAGAGAGAGGGCGTAAGTCTTCCTCCTCTCGTTTTCCCCTCCCCCTCGTGTAATTGATGTAAGTCGCGTGTTACGACTAAATTCCAACGGCCGAACGGCGCTCGACGCGCATAGTGGACGATGATTGTTCAGACACCTTTTTTATGTCACTGACTACTCGTGTAATCGAGCTCGGAGACTGCCAATCACGGCCGTGGGAAATATAATATTTAGCGGGTGATAATATGCGGCGCTAAAAACTATTTGCATATAATGACGAGATAATTATAGCGTTGTGCCGCGTATCACCTTGTTTTCTTAGGGCGCCCGTTAATTTCGCATTAATGAATATTACTCCCGCGCGCTCGTTAATTATAATCCATTATATTCCGAACGCACGCTCTGTATATAAATATGATGCTACGTCATTAATTTTATTCTAACAACGCGGTAATTCCCCCAACCACGGAAATACACGTTATTAAAATACAACATTATGGAAAATACAACATCTGTTTATTAATTACGACATCGTTACGACGGGATTATGTTACATTTTTCTCTCTACTCTTCAAAATCCAGTTGAAAGTCGCATTTTCGTACGATTTCGAGCAATGTGCGAGTCAAATCTCTTTAAAGCTTTTATATCAGAGTTACTCCGCGTATCTATGACTTAATGTCTCACGCGGCAGCGAGAGAAGGCCCTCGTGCTATTGTGCGAGGGGAGTGAAATGTGTCACCCGGCTGTATGCGAGCGCTCAGCCCTCTTGAGAGCCCAGTTCGATGACATCGCCTTTTCCGAGGCGACTCGTTGCAAGGTTCACACGGCCGTGGATTCCGTACTTTTCGTCGCACTTTGTCGCGCGCGGGATACGCACTTGTTGTGTAAGCACTTGTCGCCACTTCCACCCTTCCTGCTTCCAACCCAGGACGACCCCGTCCTTCCGTCGTCGTCGTCGTCGTCGTAGTCGTCGTCCTCGTCGCGTCGCTTGATCGCCCCGTCGAACAGCGGAGAGGAGCTTCCTCGGGCACACACGTGACACGTGCGTCCCGCATCGACCGGACACGTGCAGGGGCGCGATGTCGAGCGCGACGAACTCACGGTTACCCTAATGGTTACGGTTACAGACCACGTCGGCGCCCGTATTTTCTCCTCGTCGCTCATCTCGAATACATCACCGCAACAGCGATACATTAGGCAGAGGAGGGGGGGGGGTGTGAATAACGATTGTGTCCGACGTCTAAAGTTAATACTTTCGAGAGGGGCTCACACGATCGAAAATCGAAACCAATCGCCAGTAACTTCTACAGGATGTGCGATTCCGAAGGAAATATTTGTAAAACAAGATATCTCCCGCGAGATCGGGGAGGCTTGAATCTCGCTCCGTCGCTCTATCCCGTTATCCTAAACGCGTCAGCGCAATAATTCTCCACGCGAGAGCGCGGAGAGCGGCCTCGAGTCCTTCGACAACCTTCTGGGAATTCGAAAACGTCCGAGTCGACGGAAGCCCCCGAGTGCGCGAGAGAGGCAAAGGAAACAATCGACCACTTGTTGCTGAAAAGATTGTATCGAGTATTCACAAGAGAGTCTCGTGGTCTAGAGGCGAGATTAAAAAAAAAACAAAAAGCGGTATAGGCATACCCCCTTTTTTTTCCGCGAGCAACAACCGCCATGCTCCGTCAAGCTCTCTGGCCGTTACATCGGCGGGGATCCGCCGCGCGGCCCGATGAAACGGCCCGATACGTTTAAAGGCGCTCGCCGTTTCGTAACGGAAGTAATCACGCGGCCAAGAACAAGGATCGCTGGATTATAGACGTGGCGCACGAGAGAAGCTTTTCTTTTGTGTCACCATGCAGTAGACCGCGGCGGCTCCCTCTCACGCGAGATTAAATTCGGCGGACCGTAAAGAACTATCGCTTTCGAATCGCTATACTTTCAGTAACGATACGCCTAACGCAATAAAAACACTTTTTTAGTGCACCCTCATAGAATACATCGTGACTTCACTAGTGATTGAAATATTTGTACAAGATATATGTATAATAGGATTTATTTATTGTATTAATTTCTATTATTAAATATATCTAATTGTAATAATTATCAAACGTGATGCTAATCTATGGTTATTCAGGATAACAAGGAGAATTAGAGATTGTCTAATCGGAGGCTGACCATCAGAAGTCTACTTTTGATTAGTTCATTGTATTTTGTCATTTTCTAAAGAAAAAGAGAAAGACAAGATAACAGCAAGATAAAGGAGAATATCAATAATTAAATGTATATCCTTCTCCCTCGCATCTAATTAGAAGGTCTTTAGTATCAAGCATCATTAGCGTATGTCTTTGACAACCAAAAGCGCTTTTAGGCCTTTTTCGATTAAAAGCTGTATCTTTGACTCCAAGTTCATGCGGGGCACGGTACGAAAATCGTACGACCACGTTGTCAAAGTACGCACCCTTGGAGATGACGTTTGCGTCGAAAGTTTTTTGTCCTCAATGTAAACGGCAAGTTGGCTTTCTCTGAAAGGGGGAGGGGTTCATCCTAATTGAACAACCCTCGGTCGACCGACACGCTTCGCTACAAGGGTGGATTTATCTCGACGTACGTTAACGCGAGCGCGTATAAAGCACAGTCCTCGCTGCCTTTATTCCGGCGATGGGGAGTATGCATGTATATATATATATATATATCGTCGTGGATTCTCCTTTCTTTCATCGTCTCGCATGTAGTGGAGTTACTTTATTAGCCGGGGAACATCGCACGGGTTTCGACGCAACAGTTAGCGGTCCGACCTTCCGACTGCTCTAGGGGGTTGCGCTCGCTATTGTCGGGCGAAGTATCTTCCGGCGGTAACTAATTTTCCTGAAGAAGTTTTCGCGAGGTAACGCGCGACCCCGTACGAGTCCCTCGTGTGAGATTAGAGAAACAATCGCGATGACAACGCGTTTGCGCGGCTGCGCTCCTCTAAATTGAACCATGTAAAACGTCTTACGATAATTTCTCCGTTGCACCTAAGACATATTTTGTATAAACGCAACGCGGGGATCGAAATTCGAAGTAGCCTCGAATAATTTTTCAAGTTCTTGGGTTCTCAATTTGCGGAGGAACAAATTTCCTATAGGCCGTTCGAATTCCGTGGGGTGCAGCGAGAAGAATAGGCGAAAGGGAGAAAGAGCGTACGGTTAAAGTGCTTTTGCGATGCTCGAAGGGAGATAGAGGAAGAGGAGAGGCGTTCGACACGAGGGTAGAAGTGTACCAATGAGTCGGATGGAAAACGACCCTCCGCTACACTCGAGGGGGGGTTAGCCGCTCTTCCCGATTTCCTTCCACCCGGCGCAGCCACTTTCCCGCTTATTCAGCAATGATTCAATTCGGATGTGCTTTTTACGCCCGCTACGACGGCGGCGGCGGTGGCGGCGATAGAAAAGCGTCGTCGATGGGAGGTTACCGAGCCGTCCTCCGTAACCCCGCAATGGGGAATGAAAAAGGGGGATGGAAGGTGGATATAGGCTGCGTGGGGAATGCCGGCCAGGGGAAGGGAAGCGAAGAAAGCTGCCGGAGTTATCCTGCGCTGAAAACAGATTGCCTCTTCCTTCTCTCCCCTTTCACCCCGCGCCTCCTCACCGCGTTCTCACGGAGGGTGAAAAACTATGAGCCGGAGAGAGTCAACTAACCGACAAGTCGTTCTTTTAATTCAGCTCACCGCGCTTCTTTTCCGCCCGCTTCCGCGCTCGCTTCCCCCTCTGGTGCGCCCGGCCACCTGGCCGGATCCATTGGCCCGATAAGGAAGTCGTGACGCGGCATCTTTGCGGTGTCGTACACGAGTGAGGTCTTCACTAACGGCGGATTTTCCGCTAACGTACACGGTAGGATAGGGAGGAAGGGGGAAGGGAGGAAAGGGGACACGTAATTTTCCTGACGTGATTCAACGATATGGACGTTTAGGACAAATTGCGCCCGGAGGGGAAAGACTGATTGACCGCGACGCGCAGTAAAGAGCTGTCTCAAAGACTCAACGTCGTTTCGATTGTACGTATCTTTGACGCGAAGATGATGCCGGAAAATGCGGACGCAGTGGTATACACCGAGGTACAAATGCCGCATTTCGCCACGAACGACGGAGGTTCCGAGGATGTTCCGTGGATGCCGCGGGACTCGACGGGGCCGCCGTCGCTCCTCTACGCCGGCGGCCAGCGCCATGGAAATGAAAAAGGCGCTCATTCTTGAGGAACTCTAATGACGGGGGAGGGAGGGAGGAGAAACAGCCGGGCCCGGCTCTCTCGCGCGCTTAATACACCACTCTTCTCTCGACAAAGTATATCGGGAGCCTCACGATCGGCGTAAATCAACATATACTCGCCGGCGGGGCCCCCTCACGTGACCCGTCGCTCACATGCACGTGAGCACGAGCTAAAGAAACCGAAAAGAAGGCGGCTCGGGGCCTTCCTTCCACGATGATAGTTTAATATTAGTGCGGTAGACGGTAACATGTCAGTCAACCTTCCGACGTTCCATGCGCCGCATGCCGCTTTTCAAAATCCTCGCGTGTAAGACCGATATTCATGAAGTAACGACTCCCGACGTAAAATAAATAAAATCGTTTAATTCCTTCCTTCATCGCGGTGGAGTTTCACGCTACTCCGTGCATATACGTACTCGGCTAAAAATAATTATCCGAAAGGGGAACGCGGTAAATTATATCGGTTTCGAAGAGAGAGAGAGAGAGGGGGAGAGAGAAGAGACGGGCGACGGCGACGTTCGTGCGACTGCTGCGTCTTTCTTTTTTTCACGTCGAGCGGAATGCGCGTAATGTAAACTGTAATTTAACAATTCAGCCGATGTGGCAGATTGACGCGGGAGAGAAGGCGATAGGACGCGAATCGGGCCCTACGATCGGCGAAGTACGTATACGGCTGACGTACGTGACGTAATACGACCGGCGGTTTACTCTACAGCAAAAGCATCGGTCCCACTCGGTCAGTCGCATATTAATACCTGGGACCGTGTAGCCAGAAGCGGGCAGCTGCCGGCTCGTTTGCAGCACGCGATACTCGCGCTCTCACCTGTAACGTATATCTCACCGACCTCTCTCCTTCTCTCTCTCTCTCTCTCTTTCTCTTTCTTCTCTTTCTTTCTCGTTCTTCCTCTCGTCCTCTCTCACTGTTTATCTCTCCGGTTCGTCGCCTCTGTCTTCGTTTAAACGTCGGGGGCCCCAACACGTCCCTCTCGCCCTCTTCGTGTCCGTATCTATCTTCGAGAGGAACGCTTGAAATTATTATTCCCGCTCGCGAGTCAGCTAAAAGGCCGTTTCGTATATATCGGCCGGTTAATGTGCGTACAGGGTGTGCCGATATTCGAGTACAACGGGCCTGGTCCCCGATCTCTCATCGGAAATGTATACACCGGCTTGATGTGAGCGCACACGTGTCGTCTCCATGAATGTTCCAATGAAAAATGAACGATCGTTAATGACATGCACTTATGGCCGGTTACGTCGCCCATTAATCAGGTGTATCCGTATATCGTTTCCGGAGCACGTATTCTTAGAGATCGTTAAGTTATCGGGCACGCGAGCGATCTCGAGTGAAAAGTGTATGACTTATCTATGTAAAACTAAGGGATTCAACGCGCAAAGTGCGATCAGCAACGTAGAGATTGTTGTTTTATATATTCTAAAGATGCAAAAAAATTAAGACCAAATTTGTAAGATGATATTTGACCTTATTTTTTATAACAAATGAGCCATTTTATTTTTTCTAGTCAATGAAATTTGTTTCTTAAGGATGTATGCTCGAGACAGTCTCAACAAAAAAGTGACTTTTATTATTGAAACAACAATTTTTCAAATTTAAACATTTGGATTTCCTAAGATCAATATTGTTTGCATAAAATTAAATTAGTGAAATGTTTCTGGTAACTAAAATTTTACACACATATGCATATTTTCAGTTTTGTTAAAAATATCGAATGTATAATTATGTAACTAATCTATAATACTCACCTACATTTGGAAATTTTTAATTGCCATCTTTTTGTAACAATTTTTTATCTTAATTTTTTAACAGCATTGCCAAATTTCGATTATATTTTAGTCTCTTCTTTCATCAAAAGTTACTTTTGCTAATAAACATATTTTTCTCAACTTTTCATTTAAATAAAAATACTTGTGATGAATAAAATTTAATTTTTGCAAGAACGTGAAAAAAGATTTGCAGTAATTACTCATATAATTTTTTTGTATAATTCTGCCTCTGACTACCGAACATTACACTTGTCTTTAGCGCTTTGTCGAATACTCTGTGTGTTGTTGCTCGCTTTAATATTGTGTTTTAAGATCTGGGATTAACATATATAAGTTTAGAGTTTTCCACAATACGCATATCAGTTTATGTTATTCATAACACGTTTTCCATCGTTTTTGATCTTATAGATTTATTTTAATATAAAAACCGACTTACGAAAAAAAGTTCATTATTCTTCATTTTATTATTCATTTAATTGTATTATTTATTGGTTCACGTTTTTAATTATTATGACACATTTTGATACGCAATGCACTGTTTTATGGTTGTTCAATAGTCATCATTTTTAACTGTTTAATTATATTTTCGTGTCCATTATTTCATTCATGTTTAAGTTCATATATATTGGTAATTTATTATGACTGAAGAGGACTAAGTATAGTCGAAACGTTTCGAAATTTAACAATTTTTTAACACAGTGTTATTAGTCGCGTTTATAATTATATAATGTTTATCTAATAAATTATAATGTATTAAGAAAATTTGTCTTGGCTCGATACATTGACCTGTTTATCATATTATTTTTGATTAGCATTAACGAGCCCTTTATAATTGTTTGTATTTTTTTGTATGTCGAAGCATTTTAAAAATAACATAACGTGTATAAGACTCTCTAACTTAATTTTCTTTTCTTAGAAACGCGCGGTGTGTGTCAATCGGTTTGAAATATTAACATAATATTAGTCTCACTCGAATAATATTCTATATAACTTTTACACAGATTGAAAAGCATTTTGATTCTTCGATCGTACCTCCTTAAAGTTTCATCCAGGTGAAATTCTCGCATCATCAAGAAACTCAGGTATAACACGGTATCAGAAATGTTCACGGCCTCATAATTTCCTTCGAGAGATCGCATCGCTTTTAGAGACGCATAATTATCCCCTCCCATCCGTGTACGTATCGTGCGATCCACGGCGTGAGTCTCGATATTCGCACGTCGGAGTCGTCGTAATTTCGATCACGCGCGAGGCGCGGCTCCGTCGGAGTGACGGATGATCGTTGCTGAGGTACTCTCTGGGAAACATTTCAGGATATCTCATTGACAAACAATATCCGCGCGCGCGTTGCGATATCGTGAATGTCGGCCCGTGCTCGTCGACAATCGAGGCACGATCGCGCTTAAACGACTGATAAAAGCGTCTGCGGCTATCCATCATGCCGCTCTGCCATCGTCGATCGGGACACGGACTACAGGCCTATATAAATGTGACAATTTTCAACCGTTATCCTGCGAGAGAGCGGATTGCGTCCGCCATTCTCGTATATCCTCATAACATAGTTTTACAGCTGGGTAAAAACCTTTCGGTTAACTCCATATCTAAGCTTGTTAGAAATACCATTTTAGTTACGCGTGTAGTGGGTGCTCTTGTAACCGTTTATCTATGCGCGAACGCATGATTTTGCATTTTCTTCGCAAGAAAAAAAATGCAGCGTCATTTTACATGTCGCTTTATAAACACACGTGTTCAATACTGTGGCGATGAGACGTTGAAGACTTAATAAGCTCTTAGACGTAGTATATACTTATCTCTATGCTTCCGTTTAATGCTGGCAGAGTTTCCTCGTAAAATAGCTTAACATTAAATGGCTGCTTTAACCATAAATTTTTTTTCTCTCCCCGCCCGCGCTCCTGATCGATTATTCATAGTAACCCGATATTGCAAGCGTGTGTATTCGGAACGAGCGCATAATGCCTGAACATCGACAAAATAACTCATAGCAAACGTGTGTTAACAGTCCGCCTTGGATATTTGTTAACAGATTATAGTAGGCGTACGTTTCTCGTTCGCCATGTTATACATATAGTTTGTAACACGCATAAACGAGAGTCGCCGCGGTGGTTTTTTTGCAACCCTGTAACGCTCTTGCATTTACATGCGAGTGTGTATCATTTACGAGCGCGATCCGCAATCACAAGCGATAAATTGTTACGTTTCCGTTATCGTAAAAGAGAGAGAAAGAGAGATAGAGAGAGAGAGAGAGAAGGAGAAAGAAGAGAAGAGATTTGTTAGATAAATATTTTCTCTCTTTCTCCTGCCAACCGACCATTGCCGATTGCATGGCGACAGCCATAGTCAATCACCTTTCAGAGGCTCACATGTAATTGGATCTCGATGTAAATTACATGTAGTGTAACCAGACGAAAGAATATTATCTTAAGATTGGAGAAGAAATTTAATTCTTACTTAAAAAATTCCGACAAAAACGATACATGCTTTCGGAAGTTATTACTTAAACGATTTCCTGACGGTATTTATATATAAACTATATGATGGACGTCGGCGGAATGATTAGGACGATTCATTAAATTTCTTCGTCGTGAATCTTTTCCGGTTACCATAATCGCTGTTAAGAGTTGGGAAATCGCCGCGATGCTTGTTAAGCAATCGTCCGTTTTACCGTTGACATTGCGATTTCCTTGCTCTCACCGGTCATTTTAACGCATTCTGAGGTAATGGTCGTTCCTTGTAAAGAAGTTAATTGGTTCCTGTGACAAGCCACTATGCATACGTAAGACGCTGGCGACGTTCCTGCTTGAACCGTTCAAATTAACGTTTCCTACGTACCGACTAGAATATAATGAGGCGGGGTTATTCTTAATTAGGTAATCGAGTATGCTAATTTTCCAAGTAACATATAAATAAATTGTAATGCAATTTATCCGATTTGTCCTGCGCACATCTTGCACGAGTTACGGTGAATTAATTTTGTAACTTTCCGTGCACAGAAAAAAAGATTATTGTTATTTTGACAATATCTTTAATTTCAAAATGAAAATCTTGAAATAAGATTATATTGCGTTAAATAAAAAAAAATTTACTTGAATAAAGATTTATTTTAAGATTTTATATAGTTTAATCAAGAGAATGATATTCTTGTTATTTAAGAATAATTTCCTTGAATGGAAAAGAAAAAATGTTGGATAGAAAATACTGTATGCTTAAATCGAAGATTATAATTTTCTTAGAATAAAATTATCAAAATAATTATGTTATATTCTTGAAATAACAATTATAATATTAAAATAAAACTATAATATTGTTGAAGTTTAGTATTTTCAAATTCTTCTAAGAAGATTATATATTGTTGCGTATATATGAAACAATGAACGCGTTCATATAAATATATAAGAGTTAATTTGACTCACTTGTTTTTTTCTGTGTGTGCAATTAAAATGATCTTTATTCTCATCTCTATAACTTTAAGATTTTTTTTAAGAATCAAATAACATTTTTAATGTGTGCATTTAAAACGGTATCAAAAAGCCTAATTTTGAACATTTTAAAATTTTAATTCTACAGTTTTTTAATTTTACAGTTTCTATTATATTGCAATATTTGCGTGAATTAAACTGTACAATCTAGAGAAGCAGTCTACTAAAATGAGCTCTCACACATGAATCCAGAAAGCACAATTTTGCTAAAATACTTAAAAATTGAGTTACAGATTTGAAAGTAATTTGATGAGACTATCAAAATAATTATATAGGATGCTGGTTGCTACACGGAAAAAAGTAATTAATCCAATAAAATGTGTAGTTGCAAGCTATCAACTACAGATATATTCAATACAATAATATTTGCTGTTAATGCAAATACAATGTTGATATTGCAATAGCATATATTATCAATACTATTTGCTGTTAATACAATGTTGATATTGCAACATATTATTGTATTGAGTGTACTTGTAGTTGGCAGCCTGCAACTACACATTTTGTTGAATTAATTACTTTTTTTCTCCGCGTAGAAAATCAATTTTTTTTGCAGTATGCTTGAGCATCCTAGATAATTATTTTGATAACGCAAGTTACGTTCAGAATTGTATCCAACTAAGTTTTCAGAATGGTTCAGCAAAATCATATTCTTTCCACGTAAAGTGCTTCACGCAATGAAACCGTCAAACTTCTTTCGAGGCAGTTCTCTATGTCTATCCTTAGAAACGTAGAAGACACGTTGAGAAATAATCATCATCGACCATCGCCCACGCTCCGGCAGCGTAGTTGCACAGTTGCATACGTCGAACAGAGCCAGGCCGATTCGAGGCCGAGCCGCGAGCATATGATGCACACCAATAGTCTCGCCTCCCTCCCGACTCGGCCGAGCCGAGTCGGCTAGGTGGTACTTCTCCGGTAATTTTAGCCGGATCTGCATATTTTAGCACGAACACTTCCGTCGATCATTATCCCCATTCGCCGCGACTCGGCCGACCCGGCGCGTCCGATGCAACGCCACCGCTGCCGCTTCGACGTTGTTGCATACAATCGCAGGATGACAGAATCGTGCACGTACACAACACATCGCACCACGCGAGGCTCCCGGAATCTCGTGCAATCTGCTTTATGGAAAATCGTTGCACTCTGACCTGCACTACCGCGAGGAGAGCGACCGAGAAGTTACGGAGGCGGATTCTTCGAGAATGTATTACATTTCGCGCCACAAAGTGATTGTAAATCTAACGTAATAATGACCTAGGGCATTTTCTGCGGGGGAGAAAGAGAGGAGGAGGAATATTATGAGTCATTAGGACTTGCATGATCAATCTACTATTTTGGGGGGGGCGGGGTTATCACACATTGAAAAAAGAAATCAAGTTTAGGTGACAATTGTTAAGCTTTAGTGAAATAATTTCAATTAAATATTCATTAACTAGATATGTAATATTTAGTAATCGTTTTTTACTATTATAAAAATCTTGTTTTATTATACTTACTAAATATCACTAAATATTTAGTCGCATTAATAAAACAGTTTAGCATAATTATTTCCGCAACGTGATTATTAAGATCTTTTTATAAGTTCTTAAAATTATATAAGCACAGAATAATGTTTTCGATGCATAACAGTTTGAAGAAAAAAAAAACTAATTTAAGCGTGGGAACCATAATTGACTACACTTAGAAGCCAATAAAAGTTAAATCATCCAACGGTAGCAGTCTATTACTTAGGAACGATCGTTATCAGAAGGCGATAGAGAAATTCACCGATCATAATTCCGCGATGCTTTACTTACGTTTTCTCCTTTTCCATCCGCTTACATCTCCTTGAATGATTGCGTTTTAAATCAATTACTGCGCCGCGCGCATATGGCGCGGTCGGCCGCCGAGGCGTAATCCTTCCGTTCGAGAGATATTGTTACGACTACCGTTTTCGTACGCGGAGTTCTTGATCGCTCTCTAATTCTAATCGTGGTAACGTGCAATAAAACGCAATTACAGAGTGCGCGTGTACGCGCGCGTGTACACGCGTCCGTGTTCCTCCGCGGTACGTACGAGTACGCGCGACGGCGGCGGCGGCGGCGGCGACGCGTCGTGCCTCGAATACTTCGCACATCCGTGTGCGCGCGAGCACATAAACGAGCTGTGGAGCTAAAGGAAAAGGGAGAGGCGAAGACGAAAGGCGGTCGCGAATGAATTTCAATGAGTGCCGTGCGATTTGAGGTCTTCTCTTTCTCTATTTCTCCTCTTCTTTCAGGAAAGTGAATTCTTTCACACCAGAAAACCGCGAATTCTCTCTGCTTTGAGCCACGACGCTCCTTCCGAGAAGAGGCTCGCGATCGTGCGCTACTCGTCGAGGGTAATACGGCTTTGTCCCCCTTGCATTATGGATGCAGCGTTATAATTACCTATTCATTTTCCATGAGCACGTAACATCGCGGCGGCGGCGGCGGGCCGCTCATGCGATACCAGCTCCGATGCTTTGCACCTGATTGCGGACGCCCGAGGAAGAGCGCGGGAAGGTTGCAGCGAGGCAGGGGAGGGAGAGGGTGAAAACTATCATGCAACGTACGCGGCCCACGAGGGTGACTGCGTGTTGTTGGAGCGCGGTTGATACGCCATAGGCGTAGGGATTCTCCGAGAAGCCTGTCCTTTGGCGTTTTCTCCCGCACGAACTTCACGTGAACTCATGCGATGTTTATAAGGAAAGATACATTAACCTTACGACTTGTATACATACTTCCTGATGTGGACCATTAAAAGTGCGGACTATTAAATGCAGACGTTCTGGCGAAGGCCTAATGCTTCCCGTTACCTTCAGCTTCCGCTGGCTCGTCTCTATTCCGCTTTGAGAATTTGAGAAATGAGAATTTAAATTGATACTTTACCAGGAACTAAACAATTTTGATAAAGTGTCTTGCTAGATACGAAAATAATGATGTGGGATAATAAGTATTACAAAAAGTTTTGGCATTCTAGCAACCAACTTGAGTTTCCCCTGAGCATAATTATTTTGGCTGTCCAATGAAATTATTTTCAGATTTGTATCTAGTTAAATTTTTAGATATTTTACTAAAACTGTTCTTTTCGTGTATACATATTGTATTTCAATGCGAAAAATCGAGTTAAATGTAAAAACATTTTTGGCAATATCTTTTATTTTAACATTGTACCTGTTGTTGTCGTATTCTGTCGTGTGACTCGTTCGACTATTTTGTCTACAAAGCGTATCGCAAAATCTATCGTGATGTTGCAAGAAATCCAGAATGTATCGCGACGCTTGTAACAGGCGTGTGATATGTTTCTGCATTCATAAACAATGAATAATAGCTGTATAATGGCGTCACAATTGCGATACCGCGATAGCGACTAAATGCGTGCTTTGTAGTATTTTCGTGCAGTGTCGCCAGCCGTCATTTCCCGACGGTTTTCCCTTTTTCTCTTCCCACGCGCGGCATAATCGCCAACCGCTATTGACGCTCTCCACGACTATTCGGATGGCAGCGTGTGCACGTTGCAGCGGCTCGAAAACGCGCGGCCGGAGACAATAAACAGCGCGGGTTGCACGGGGAACGAGAATAGAGGGACGTCGCGCACCCGCGTACATCCGCGCCAAGGGTCGCGCTTTCAATGAAAACCACTCCGACAATTAGGATCGGCGAAGCCTAACAATGTCTCCATGGTACTCTGCGTCCAACCGAATTCGCTCGATCGCTCTGTTATGTCGCGTCGCACTGTGTGCCGCAATGACGCGGAAACCTTTCTCTTTCCGAACCTTCGATTGAACATGCACCATATATTACGCTGTAATGCTCAGGTATCGGAATTCTTGCAAACGTTGATCGCAAAATATTTAAAAGTTATTAACGTGAACAATTGTCGTCGTCTTTTAACTATTCCATGTTATAAATAATTTGCTACATTATTTTGATATACTTAATATACGTAATACATAATTGTTTGTTGTACTTTTTAAATCTTGTAGAGTGAAAAATCACTCAGAATTGTGAATTTTGATTTTTGTTAAGGTGGCAAATCACTCAAAAAACTCTACAAGCTAAATTGTCACTCTTTTTGACATTTTAATCTACAATATTTAGAGAGTTATTAAAAGCATACGGCTCTTAATGTAACTGTTGACCTGATGTAATCTTAAGCGACCTCGTGAGGCTCAATAATTGACAATAACAGTGTACAATATTTCTTTTGACAAAATGCAAAGTAAAAAACATAGTCTGCAGATCAATATTATTGTGCAATCAAAAAGTGCATTTTAAACGTGCGATTCTTTCCATAATCTTTTAAAAATAAAATAGCAACCGGCATAGGCATTTTCGTAGATATCGTTACGTTATGTATGGGAGTGGACGTGTCCCTCTCACGTGCGGCATAGAATGGAAATGCCTGGCAACGGGCGGTATAGGGGAAACCCCGCGGATTCGGCTGTTTCGAGGCGAGAGTGCGAGAACGAAAGCGAACAAGGGAGTCATCCGGATTTGCCCCTTTGTATTACCGCCCGCGCTGAAAGCAGTGTTTCCTACTCTTACGCCAAAAAAGCCTCGATTTATTTCTCCGGACGATCACGCATCGAAACGGTATATCGGGACCGATAAAATCCCGCGGTGACTGATGAAATTTTTCCTCTTTTCGGCTACACGACGTTTCCATCGGTTCCACGTGTTACGTCGTGACGCACGCGTAATGCATATTTATTGACTATTATTTTGTTATCTGCAAAAACGGGACGAGTGTCTTATCTACTTTATAAAAAATGTAGTGTTACCAAGTATTTCGAGTGATATATTATATACATTTACGTAAAATTAGAACATAATGTACACTGAAAAAAAGTTACATAATAATCAAACTTTGGTAAAATTATTAAAATTATATCTGATTGATATAACCTAATATTTAGTAATATTTAATAATTATATTAATAATACAAACATTATCTCGGCTACTAAACGATTACTAAATATTATCAAGCATTTGGTTATTATTAATCAAACCGATTTAAATAAAATTATTTTATAAAAGCTTAGCTATTATCTAAGCTTGATTATTATTATTACTAAACTCTTTTTTCAATGTACAAAAATTAAACTTTTTCCTTTTCGGTTTGCGACTTTTTATAAGAGGCCGATTATGAGGATTTTAAGCCGCCTCGATATAGTATTTTTCGAGGTTCTACCGAGGGCTGTAGAATCTGTCCGCGCGAACAAAAGAAGAAGAGGTTCGACGAGTGAGTGAGAGGGGCGATGGAGGAGCGCTGTTGAGAGCGCTGCAGTTTATTTCGGTCGGGTTAATTAGTGTTGCCTCGCGAGGTTTACGGTTGACATTTCGTTGGTCGTTCGTTCGTCGTTCTACGGGGGGAAAACGGGAATGAAGAAGGTGAGGAGAAGGACGTACAAGAGGTCTGGGGAGGGGATCGGCTTTTTTTACGGCAACATTCTGGTCGGCCATACCGTGCCGAAGAGGAAGACGAAGAAGTCGGCGCAGAAGTGGTATGGCAGAGGAAAACGGACGGAGGAACAAGGACGTTCCGACCAATAAAATTGTGGTGCCCCTCGAAGGTATCCCGAAGGCGCCGGGGCAGTCTGGACCTCCCCTTATTAGCTTCCTTCTTCCTACCTTAGCACGCTCGTCTCAGAAACCTACGTAACAATCTTTTGTTTTATTCCACGGTGTAAATCGCACCATTCTATGGCATTTGAATTAGACCCGCTTTTATAATTCCGCCGCGGTAGGGAACTAATGATTTACCTTTGGAGAGCGGTAAAACCAATGGCGAGAAAATCTCGTAAAAGTAGTCGTAAAAGCTAGCCAAGATATTTCAACAGTATAATGAAACAAGTTCGATGAATGGAGTCGAAAGAGAAGAATGAGAGTTGAAAGAAAAACGTTGAACGCAACAATAAGCGTTCCTCTGTATTTTTTTGCCATAAACACATTTGAAGGGATTTATTCGTGAAGATTAGAAAAAAAAACTGAAGAGCTTGAGAAAAAAATGGAGCTTGTGCCCAACTGGGTCGATGTTGAGATAAAAGGGAGATGTTCCTTTCGGGAACAAGGGTGAGAAAGTAGGAAAAGAGATGGACGGAGGGGAGGTTTGGTGCCTTATTAAGCATCCTTATCGTCGGAGACAGGCCGAGTGGACATGGCCGTTTAACTTTTACTCAACCTGCGAACAAGTAATGGGATACACTGACCGGTGAGATAGGACCTGACACAGTTTCCCCTCTGGTAGAAATCTTCGCCTTATCAGACCCGAAAAACTTGACGGCTGTAAACACCAAATGATCCTGCGCAGTTTGACCGCAGATATTCTAACCGAGATTTACAACTGTCGTCCAGTTAGGAACGTGACTTGTACACAAACAAAAATTGTATATTTTCTTGTGCGTACTGGTCCTAAATCCATGAAAGCCGTTTTAATATTTTGAAAGTGATAGAGAGAAACGTTGCGATGACAGTGCGACTGCGATCTGTAAAAATAATTGCATACTGTACAATTTCGCGGCAGATAAGCCTTCTCTTTCCGTGATATTATTGTTACTTTTGTCCGTAAACCGCGCTTGAACGACGGTATAACGGGGCGAGTGTAACAATAAAAACTGACGAACCGCGAGTACTGTTTTACCCCCGTAATCATAAATGTTACGTCCAACGGTGAAACACAAATGGACATTCAACAATCCGAGTGATATTTTCACAACGCGCGCCAGCTGCCGCCACATTTCATTTTGTCACCACCGCATCCGTCGCGTAATTCTTCTCGTTTAATTATTCGACGTCCGTCACGGCGAACGGCAACGCCGTAGACAATATTATTGTTACATAAAATCCGATACCTTTTATTTCCTGATAAAATATCTTGTTACGTAAAAGATAAAATCTCATCACGACGAATTTTAAAAAACAACTTTGTAAATTTTTTAACTCTAATATAAAAGGAATTATTTCTGCAACATTGATTAACTTCAATCATAGTTCATTTTTTATATCACTCAATTATATCATGTCATGTGACAAATTTTTTGTCACATATAAACTATTACACCAATATCATTTACCTCATCTATGAATATTTGTCTAGCGAATATAATGTCTGATATTTACATGGGAATTTAGTATGTTAACATGAAACGAGAGAGGAAACAGAACCGTGTTGAATGTGTGGCGAAAATGTGGGGGTGTTTTGTGAGTTCTCTTATTTGGTATGCGAGCGATGATCTCCAGAGAACGAGAAGGATTAAGCGAATTATTGTGTGTGGTTTCGACGTGGCATGTGACTTTGAAGGAAACTGTGACACCAGCTACGTTGTAACAATCGTGGTGGTTTCAGGACATGGTTTCCTCAAATGTTTGCATTCTAGCATTGGCTAGCTCGTTATAAGGGCGTGATCGGCCAGGTCACCCAGGTTTACGCAGAACAATAAATCATCCGAAGGGTCTCACGACCGTTTCCTCGAGGAACCTCGGGATACAGGTATAAGAGCCTCAAAAGGATGTTTATCTCCCGAAGACCTCGTCAACCTGTCGGCTAATCCTATTAGCGGCGGTGGATCTTGTTGCATCGCAACTACTATTTTCTCGTTGTCCCCCGGACAGCCTGTCGACCATTCATCCCTTCACCCTTGTTCTCTAGACATTCGTACTTTCAAGGGAGCTTAGCTCCGTTTTGTTTGCCATAAGTATACTCTTCCGTATATTGATACTTGAAATTTTTTCGCGATTGGTCACATTCTACTACTAGCGTATATGTGTACGTGTGTGCTCAAATTAAATAATAATAATAATAATAATAATACGATTATCAACAATAAATAATTATTCTTATATATGGACAATAAATAAATTGTAAAAATAATTATTTGATAATTATTTTTACAATTTATTTATTGTCCATATATATGCTATGTTAAATAATTTTAATTTAAAATAATGATATTTCTTGCATTTAATTTAACAAATCTATAAATTATCTAGAGTTCTTGGATGGTTATTGGATTTTGTTTGAATATGGAGAAAATTTTTGTACAGGCAAATAGAAATCCCTCGCTCTAATTTAGCGAATAAGTATTTTTTGCCCCCAATTAATGATTTTGGTCCATTCGTACGATTTAATTATCCATGAAATTATTCCAAGTAACACAATATGAGATAAATCCTACGAATAATCTGCTCGTGAAATTTTCTACGCGTGACAATAGACTAGAACAAATCTTTGGCTCAAGAATTGGCGCCAAAAAGATACAATAGTATTTCATGCTACGACAATCTTATTTTATAATTGTACAAGATATGTTTCACAATAATTATGCGTTATCTGTTAATATGCTACTATGAAATTCATGAATTTGCAAATTTTCTATTTACGAAATATATTATTTGTAATTAACTTTTAACTCAAAATGAAAATTATGTCATTAATTATTAATATAATTTGGTGTAGCAGCGTCAAGAAAAATCCAAATTCATGAATAATTTTATGTTAATTTCTGATTTATTGGATTCACTTGTATAATATTACGTGTCTGCTCGTTGCAAAATTTCTAGTCGACTTTGTTGTTAAATTTGATATCATTTTTTCATCTTTATGTTTTTTAGCTTGACTCCAAATATTTTTCTCTCGGGGTCGATTATTATTCGTTATCTATTTCATTAAAAATATTCATTAAATGCATTAGAAGAACAAGCTCGAATATTGAGAATTATTAAAATTTTTATCCAAACACAGAAGGTTTTTTTGTTTTATGTGATTAACTGCAACGACATAAGGAAGAATATTTTACCGCTTGAAAACCAACAAGAAAAACTTTCGCGTTTAAAGACCTATTGTTCTTCAATCGCTTATGCGTGTTGTGTGACTGTTTACACCTGTACATATGCGCGTTCGACTGTGAGAAAGAGGTAATCGTCACATTATATTGTTGAATATTAAAATATATCTATTTGAAAATTGATTAACGTAATAATTATAAATTGTAATATAATTATAAATTATTTTATTTAATAAAACTTTTGAGAAAACTAGCTCATCTTACAATACAAGATAGTTTGCTCCATTTTAAAAGTAAAATTGGTCTAGTTATGTTAGTACTTTGCGAAAAGTTTCATGATCTTTGCTTCATGATAGTTTGTGATTTTATGGGCCGGACAATAGGTGCAAAAGTAGTCCGCACTCCTTACAAGGACGACTCATGGGCGGCACGAGTGAAGGAGGTGGAGGAGGAATGTGGATTTATTTAAGTCCCTTGCCGTCGGGTTGACAAGAGTAGAGCCGCGTAAACATACTCGTTTCTCCTTGTTCAGTCGTGGCCGTGCAACGTCCCGTGGCGAAGCAAGGCGTCGCGACGTAGCTCGCTAGATCGTTCGTACGCCGGTGATTCCCCGGTGGTGAATAGAGGGGACGAAAGGCGTCGCGACGTCGATGGGCACGTTCAGAAAACACCACCGCCCGCGTGCCAAGCGCTCGCAACCAATCGCCGACGGTCGAGCAGCCCGTGAGCCCCGCCCCTAGGCCAACGAACCATCTCGCGATTGCTCCGTTTCATCCGAATCCGCCCACGTCGGCTGGTGGGGATAGCGTTGCTTTCGGTTTTCCTCACCAGAGGGGGAGTCGTGACAGAGCGGAGTGGAGAAGCCCGCTGAAGTGGTGTGAGTGGTGCCGAGTCAGTCGCAGACTGGAGTGCCCTGTGAGAGCAGGGGACGGACCGAACGAACGAACGAACTGTGAGCTCCCTATACCTAACCGGTCGTGACGCTTCGCTCGCCTCTCTGTCCGAATGTCCGTCCCGTTCCTTCGGTGTTGTCAACCTGATACCGCTATCACGTTTCGGTGCTGCGTCCCGTGTTGTCAGCTGTTTTCATCACGCGACGTGTCGCTAGTCGCGAATCATTCTGTGCCGCAGCAGGAAGGAGACGAGTCATCCCCGGTGTCGCGCATCTACGCCGACCTCGTTGCTCGTCGCTCTACTGTGGGGCGGCATCAAGGCAGAAACTCAACAGGATTGAAGTGCGCGTAATCCGTATAAAGCGGCGCGATGACACCACGTTGACGAGTCGAACGTGGCTGAAGAAGAAAAAAACGTGCGTCATGAGGCCGATCACGGCCGCCCAGGACTTCGGGGCAGCCTGATGGCACTCCTCGCCGGCGGACGTTCGTCGCGCTCCGTTTTCTCATTTCGTTTTCCCTATATGTCGCTACGATATTGTCGCGCGTAGAGAGACTCAGTGAGAAAGAGGGAGAGAAAGAGAGAGAAAGAGAGAGAGAGAAAGAAAGAGAGAGCGAGAGAGAAAGAGAGAGAGAGAGAGAAAGAGAGAGGGAGTGTAGTGCGTGCAGATGCGTTTGTGCCCTGATCCTCTTTGGTTCCGCAATATATTCAGAGAGGAAAAGACGAAGGCCTGCACGTAGACTCAACGCCCGCAGACTCTCTAGGCATGTCAGCGTACGCGCAATTCGGATACTCGACGTATCCGACGGCATCCCAGGTAAGATTATTAATTAAAAGTGTAACGATTCAGTAATTATGCAGAATGCTTGTCGAATCATGAGATAATCGCCGGAAACGTAGGTCGTTTCACAGTAAATTATTTTCTATTTGTCTTGGTGTTAAAAATTTATCGCTTCCGTCTCACACGTGACTCTCGACGCGTGGTTCGAGTGTTACATCGAAGATCTCGGTGCAGGAGTCAAGTATCTTCACCTCAGCTGATCTTCTTTGGACGGAAAGACGAAACGTGTAGCTAAGGAAATTTATTTCTCAATTGTTTAGCCGCTCAAAATTCAAGTTTACTGTCGCACAGAACTAGTCACACAGTTTTCCTGTTTTTTTTCTGAAAAGCTGCCGGCGCAACGTCGTATTTTACATTTATCGTACGTAACACAATCGCGTAATCGCTCATTTTACGTAAGTAACTTACCTCATGTCGGGATCGTGGAACGAGAGCCGATCCGAGCGGGTTTCGAAGAAGCGGAATTCCACGACCGGTCGTTGCCAATAATAGCGCACAATTAACATTCGCGCGGGTTTGCTCGAAGAAAGCGAGATCGCCTAGAGATCGCGCACCTGCCTTCCTCGTAAGCAGCAGTGCCGTGAAGCTTATAGAACGAACTTGGAGCTCAGCGACGGCCGTCGGCTCACGAGCGTGACGCGTCGAGGAAAAGGGCCGCATTCTAATGCCCATTTAACGCAAATGTAGCCCCGTCTGATGTGCCTGATCCCTCGGATCAATGGGGATCGATGCCTATGCAAGGTGCAAGCGTCATTCAGTAGCATTGCACCAACACAGAAACAATACCAGGAAATCACGTCTAACATGAAAAATAGCGACGAGAATACCAGAATCTCTTAATTTTATTAGCTCTTAGTGTGGACAGTGCGTAAAAATATGGCCTATGATTAATTAGTTAATCAATATTCAACAATATGAATATTTTCGCACAATTGTCCATAGAAAGTGGAAAAGATAGGTAAAAACAGAAAGAGTTCTGTGTAAACAATATCGTTTTAAACGATCACATATATTATTGACAAATCTTTGTCAATATTGCACTAATATAAGTATAATTAATTATATTCTATTACTTAAGAGGATTAATTAATTATCACATTCTCATACGCGAAGGAAAGCGAGCGCTAAAATGCGAGCTTCCTATATACGATATGATATATTCGAACGCGATAAATTTCTTTTTTTTCAACGTTAGCATCCCCCAACCAATAAGAGCATTGGACTGAGAGCTGCTCTTACTGCGGATGATCGACGTGCGGCTGTGGACTTTCCGAACGGAATGATAATTAAAGAGTGTTATACGTTTGCAGCGCCGCGTGACGCTTACTTAATCAACGCGTTACTTAACGCGCGCTTTCTTTCTTTGTGACGTGCGCGCAAACATTGGAGGTCAAGCGAAAATAGAAAATTCTGTTTTGAATAAATTTTAAACCGATCACGTTACATTAATATGTGTTTAAGCGAAAAAGGAACATTTTGTATTTCCATTAGATTACACGCCGACTGCGAATGACAGAAATAGCGAAGAAGCGAACAGCTTGTCTATGTGAAAACAGTAATTAAAAAATGGTAATAAATACTTGCTTGCCCGAAGGCTGAGTAAAAGTAAGCTCTTGCGATCTTTGACGTTAAATAACTCTAATTCCATCCAGCACGTTAATCGGATTTATTCAACTTTTGCGCAAAAAGCGCAAATACTCTCTAAATATAATTTTAATACGTGTGCCATGTAAATAACAGATTATACCGTTGACAAGTTTTATGAAATGTAACTTTACCGTTAATTTATTTATTTTTTGTTTGGAACGATATCGATGTGAAAAAGGATTCGTCATTGCACTCGTGGTCGATAGAAAGAGATTGTCAAGTAACAAGTCTCGGCATGAATAATAATTTAAAAATATGCCAGAAAAACAACGTATGTTCCAAAAGCTTACGCGAAAAAATATCGCGTGATACTCTAGCAGGTATCGTAACGCTCGCATAAATTCATGTTCGCTGCAATTGCTTGGGGACACAATATTAAAATACGCTGTTGCATATGCGGGATGACAAATTAATGTTAACAAAACGTTGGACGATATGACATTATAAAGATGTATTATGTATCAGTTGTCAAGTTAAATTAGATAGGAGGTAATTAAGATTCTAGTGCGGTCCGCAGTGAATATTCAGCCGTGTGTTTTGTACCATTTTGAGTTTTTTCTTCTTGGTTGATACTATGCGTCAAAAGCCACAGCATTTATCAGAGATTGCTCGAATTTTATTTGATCAATTGCCATTTAATTACGTAGAATTGAATATGAAACAAAAATAATTTTAATAACAAGCCGAATGCCACTCTCAAGTGAGCCACGGAGATTCGTAATTATATTACATTAATTGAATTGGCACTTTAAACGATAAATTAGACTCGAGGCAATCTCTTTCATGCGGTGAAAAGAGCTAAAAAAAAATTTCCACAAAAGTAACAAATAAAGGTAAATTTTTTACGAGAAGATTTTCAACCGCGAGCTTGTCGCGATATTCGAGAGGAAGCGCGCGACTTCGCGGACATCCTGTTACGGATTATAATTTCACTCCCAGCAAACTGAACGACACATGCTCGATAGTTGCGGAAGATGGTAACGGGACACTTCGGAAGAGAGGAGGGGAGAAGGGAAATAAATAATCCTCGATAAAAGCGGCGCGCGCGTAAAGCGCATCGAGGGGTCGCGCAGGTGCGGCCTGCGTCCGACTCTTGGCAACAATACGGGCAGGTCCGCCCGCATTGCCATGGTAGATCCGCGTTGCAACGTCGTCGAAACGTACGCGCACGCTGAGGTGTCTTGTCGTAATCCGCGGACGTGCGATGCGCCTTCCCTTGGAGGAAAAAAAAAATCGCATCGAGGCCTCCTATCTTTGCCTATAACGAGCTAAGAATTTGCATAATCGCGCTGATGAGCAGCGATGCCTTCGCATCATAAACACACCGTTCCCGATCGATTCATTGGGACGTGAAGTAATTTGTGGTGAAACTTCGCTCGCCATATTTCGACGTGGCTCGCGGATCGTGCGCGTTATTGCAATATATCATGCACTTTCGATATCCCGTGAGATTACCGAAGTTATGGCTTTGTTAGAGTTGCGTTGTTGAATGCTAACATTTAAGCAACACCTGTCGCTTCGATTTCTCAAGATAATTTGCGAAGTAATCACAAGCTGCTCGTTAACTCGTTAATTTTTGTTTCGCTCTGTAACAAAGAGTATCTCGATACTGTTAGGATGTGTATACGTTAAAAATATTAGGGAGAAGTTCCTGCTTTATTAACTTTTTAATGTGAAATTAAATGTGGGCCAGAACGTCACGGCGATGAGCCGTTCGTTTAATCGCAATCTGCAAAACAACGTGCAAATGAAGTAAGAGATCCGGTTGCAGCGATTGTACCGTTGGAAACTTCAACGAATGATTAACATGTATATATGAGTAGTAATTATGTATAATTATCTAAATGGCGTTACGAAATTTGTCATGGTTTGCGAACGCGCATTGCTGGTCCGTGCCACGAGATAATAACTATCCTGTACCAATGATTTCTAAGCATATACGATAATTGATGTTTATACTCTACTTGTAACACGACTTACCGTAGATAGAACGGGACGAGTCGTAAAATTTACAATTGTAATATTAATTGAGAATTAATTCGACAGGTTTGATTAACTAATAAATCGCTACTGAGATTCCTCGTCTCCTATACATCACATTCATATATATATATATATATATATATATGATTGTGACACACAAACACACACACACACACATTGTTTATGCAACTGGTTGCATTTTAATGTCCTATATACCGTACAT
Source organism: Monomorium pharaonis (assembly GCF_013373865.1). NCBI lineage: Eukaryota > Metazoa > Arthropoda > Insecta > Hymenoptera > Formicidae > Monomorium > Monomorium pharaonis. The sequence continues at coordinate 10,219,481 of NC_050468.1, read as the reverse complement.
GCAACATTAAAACACATCCAGTCGCATAAATAATTGTAGGTAGATGCATACTAATATCAACTTACTTCACGGTTGTTTAATCGTCACAGACCTCGTTATAATTAAAACATAGGTTTAAAGAAATGAACATGACGAGAATCACGGGTTTTCATTCAACTCGACGATTCTTTTTCCGCTGGGATCAGAGGCTGCGTGTCCCTGCAGCTCTAATAATCGTGCGTATCAAAAAGGTTAAACTTTCGAGCACAGTGACGCGCTACCGCGCCCCGTCATTCAACACCATCGCTCTCTATCTACGCTCGAGCATCGTGCTCTGTTCGCTAACAATAAGTTACACTACCGTGATGGCAATAATGGGAATCGTGCAACGCGGTATATCGTGCTCCGCTGCATATAATTACGAGCGTCGACACGGAAGCACCTCGGCATCCGCGATATCGATTTTCAGGATCGTGGTCTGTACATTCTCTCTGTCTCCCTCTCTCTCTCTCTCTCTCTCTCTCCTCCGTCTGTCTGTCTCTGTCTCGCTTTCATTCACGCCGCCCACTTTTTGCGCTGTTCGCGGCCATTGTTATCGCGAGGGAATCGACGTGAACCCTTGGCAGAGGAGTGACGCGAGAAATCGACGAGCTGGCTCAGCTGCGAATGCGAGCGCTTCGCTAATCCTTGCCACTCCTCTTGTCTTCATGAACCGGTAATTAGGCGATATCCGACTATCGAAAAGTCGTTACAACGCAATAGCGCTAAGTGACGGAGATGTATGAGACTGAAGGGATTGAATTAGAGGAGCAATTGCCCTACAAAAACAGTGGAAATCAATACAAAGGGGGGATACATTGCGTTACACGTACTTGGCTTCCCTTTGCACTATGCGGACACTTTTTTTTCTCACCGGTCATTATTTATCGGTTAATTATAATTTATTAAGGATACACCGTCGATTCGTGCGGAACTTTTATTTCCAATAGCCGCGTATCTTTAATGATATACAAATTGCCGCGCCCGTGTAATTACAGAGTAAAACTACAACTTTGTTGGCCGGCTCCGCATCGGTTACAATAATGCCCGGCGAGATATTAGCCTTTCATTTTATGCTCTTCTCACGATCGCATGTCTGAAAAGAGAATTTCGAGGCCCCGCTCACTTCGTTAACTCGCATTATTATGCCGTCGTTATCCGGTTATACTTTGTTATTACGCGCTGTTTATCTCGTATCACGCGGGATTTGGCAGCGGCATGAAAACACCGTCGCCCGATGATTGACGGAATCGGCAATTACGCCACAAATTCTCGCACGTACTTGCCGAACGGTCTCGGTTGTGTGTCTCGCCTTTACACGCACGTCGCGCGGAAACCGGTTGCCGGTTTAAAGGTGCACGTGTCTCATCCGCATAGGAACGGCCTCGTTTCGCCCGCGCGCGCGCGCCTCGCGAATTCATCACTCTCCTTTTTTCGCGAGTTTTGGAAGGGTCGACAGGACGGAAATCGCCGATCGAACCGAAAGAAGCGCGCCTCCTCCCGAGAAACGTACGTAAAAAGAAAATTGTTGGCTCTTGTATAAAAAGAATTATTTCTTGTTCAAAACAGATGGTAAATAATTGAATAATATTATTTAGGGCCATTAAGAGAGAGGGAGAGAGGAGGGGGGGGAGGAGAAAATCTGGTTCGTAATTTGCGAAACGCACGAACGAGCGACGTTCGACGTTTCTTCGGCCGATTTAATTCCAACGGACTGGAGCAGCTCGTAAGAATTTCCCCCGGCGTCGATAAACGCTTCAACGAGCCGTATAAAAATACCCCAAGTCGTCCGCGGTACTCGACGTTCGCGCCTTCTTAATGTCGAGTTACCGCCGCTTTAACAGAGTCTTTAACGCTTCAAATAGATCTCGCCGCCCTCCGACAGGCATCCTCTTCCGCGCGCGCGCGCGCGCGGTGACATTTTTAAAGCTATGCTCGCGGAACTCTCCTCTCGTTGTCTGTCGCGTCTCTCTCTCTCTCTCTCTCTCTCTCTCTCTCTCTCTCTCTGTCTCTTTCGGAGACGGACGTAATTAACGTGAAACTGCCGCGTCCGCATTCGCGCCCGTTTAATGCCCGCGACTTTCGTGACGACGACTCACTCTCTGCGCGACAGACATCGAGTTAACTAATTAACAATTCGTCCAAATTTGTAAATCCTTATATCGTCACTTGTTACGGTATCGTATTGTATGATCGGATTCTCTAGATACGATTGTATCGGAATTTTCTCCACGCTTTTCCAATTTGCAAATTTGATAGATTTAAACACAAACAAAAAAAAATTAGTCTCAAATCTATAATCATTTTCATATAATATATGCACAAGAATATAAAATCTTCTTTAAAGAATTTGTTAATCTTGAATAAATTATGCTTGCTTACATTAAAAATTTTGTACAATTTTATCACGAAAATAAAAAAATTATCGTAGAATAATTATTATTGATTAATGAGAATATTTTTTTGAGTAGTTTTTACTGATTTAAGAGAAGAATTTTTGGCGAAAAATAAAAATGTCTTGAAACAAAATATTAAAATTTTTTAATATTATCAAAACGATCACACACATATATATTCTGTGCTTTTTAGTTGGCCATATATTGAAATAAATATAATATTGAAATAAAAATATATTTTACTTAAAATTTAAGATTATCAAATTTTTTTAAAAAGTATTTTGTATTCTTACTTATATATAAGACAGTAATTATTGAATTTACTTTTTTCTGTTTAGTAATTTGACATAGTCATTGTTTTTTCGAGTGGAAATAGGAAAGGAGTAATTAATTATGTTACGTCTGCCGAGTAGCCGGTTTCAAATCAAGTTTCTTTTTGCGACGTTGTTTTTCGCAACTCTGCAGATTTCCCGACGAGAGATGTAACCGACATCGCGTGGCGCTCTGTTAAATTTTAATTGAAGATCTCCTCTGTCTGCACGTTATAAAAATCGCCATGCTGGCTAATTTGTCGTAAGAGGAAGGGGGGCCCGTAATGTCGTACAAGAGGTCCAAGGTGGAAAGGACGAAGGGAGAGAGTCAAGATTCTTGCCTGCTTTCGTGATGGCTGTGATTCCGCTGAAGAGAAAAAGATATATGGCGTGAGACACGAGAAAGAAAGAGAAAGAGCGAGAGAGAGAAAGGGAGAAAAGAAGAAGATAGAAGCTGCGGCGCGAGGAAGAAGTGGTCTCTGAGGAAACGAAGGCGAGCAGAAAAGATAAGCCGCACAGCTCAACCTTTCCTGTCGCCATCTTTTCAGTATAAACTGTGGCCACGTAATTGATGGCTGCCAGTCCATCGTAATAAATTTACGTTTGTCTTTCAGGAACATAACTAAAAGTAATACGATTCGAGCGAACATTGTTTGATGGAACATTGGTTGAAGGATGTAAATTTAAAATAACCAATAAAAATCTTACTTGAAATAAAAGAAGAAAAGTACAGTTTTATTTATCACAACTTTGTATCGCAATTCATTAATATAGATTAGGCAAGCGTTTAATAGTCGACGTTACGTGTCGGTTATTTTCTCGTGGATGATGACGCATGATTAACCCCCAAGTACTATATAGTTTCACTCGGACAGATGTAATCCTGTTTATACAGGCCGAACGTAACGATGCACATATAAGATCTGTTTCTTGGGGGATTTTAGTCTCTCCGGCTTCCTTCTATCCCCTTCGCTCGCACGTGTGAACACTCGTGCATGTTTATGTAGTCGCATATAGTCGCCTACAGTAAAATGGAATTTTTATACACTGATAGAAAAATGTGCCATATTTGTGATTATAAATGCATGCTAAAATAATTATAGTCAAGAATGTTATTTTTTATAGTAATTACTACTACAATATTAGTAATAATAACCATATGGTATATTTTAAAGTCATAATTTATAGTGCAATTTTTTCATAGTGCAATTTTTTCATATTACTGTAAATATGTGATTATTATTACTAATATGATTGTAATAGTTACTATAGAAATGATATTTCAGATCATAATTATTTTACTATGTAATTATAGCTGCAAATATCATATTTTTCTATTGTGTATTGAAGATATAAAAAATCATACATTAATTCTAGAATTATGAATTATTTATGATGTACGCTAATACTGAACACACATAAAATTTTTGAGTAAAATTATTTATTACAAAAAATTACAAAAAACAAAATACTTTTAAGACCGACTCAACTGACAAGAGTTTATTGAAACCAATCAATTAATGATTACACAACGTTACACAACATTTTAACAACTGGTGTAATTATAATTCTTTTTTATGTCAACTTTAATTAATTTCTTGGTTAAATTGAACACGGGAATTTGGCCAATGTTTCTTCTGTGCAGATACACAGACCTCAGTCATTAAGTTTACGATAATTTATGATTTTAGGATCAAACGTGAGAAAAATGCGCGAAAAAATTAAATAACACAATTGCATGGAGTTTCAATAAGGATGCAAATTAGTCAACGAAGAAACAACTTGCGCGTAATACATTTTGTTGCAGTTTTTCTCTGCGCAGCATGAGAATGTAACGAAATCAAAGCTATTTGACATCACCATTCATTGATTGTGTCACTCTGTCGCTACAAAGATCGCTACTTAAGCTGTACATGGTGAAAGTTGCAAGCGAAAATGCTTTCTGTCTGGACAAAGTGACGAATCTTGTCAATTTCGCAAGGTAGATTGGTGGACTATCTCGCGATTAATCATCGCGATAGGCTACACACTGATTTATTATTATATTTTTTGAAGGTGCCGCTTATTTAATATATTTTTTTCTTTTTTGCGATAATGAAGATTATCGATCGTGCGATAATAATTCGACTACGCGCTTTCATGGCCAATTTAAACACGATTTGAATTAAGAGACGTTCAAAGTGAAAAAAATGCTTTATACTAAAAAATTTTTTAAACATGTAAAATATATATTGTAAAAATGTAATATATTTACGAAAAAATTTCTCTGCGTTATACCATCCGGCACTAAAGTTTGAGGGAAATTGAATGTACCAATGATTACTCGCTATTAACCATCATTTGTGAACTTCAGGAAACTTTGGCGACATAACTTTCCACACATAAAATTAATGTTAGATTGCGGCCAAGCGGGACGGCGTAATACCATTCAAGAAATCGTGCCGATAATAGCCGCCATTTTCCGAACAACGTGAAATAAGCGAGCTTTCGCCACTCGTATCTTTTTTTCATGAGGAGTAGAAACCTACTTGAGCAGCGATACCATTAAACAAACCACAAATATCGGACGGTAAAGGGAATCCAGGCATTCTCGTTGCCTAAGCCTTTTTCGCGGACGTCGTTACTCAAGCCGCAAGTATCAAGGCATGAAAAAAATTTAGGTATCCTTGCTTTCCAAGCATTCGCTCGCGGGTATAAGGATAATCAGTAGTGCGCACACGTATTTATAAAATACGGATTTTACGAACTTGGAGTTATTTCTTTCCGCGTGTTAGCGTATTGTTTGAAAAAGAAAAAAAAAAGAAGGAAAAAGTGGTACGCTACTGTGCAGAGCCGAGGAGAGAATTCTGTCGGCGCGGCCTCCGCATCGGGATTCCGCACAGGATCCTGGATCCGACACGTACGGTTACTCGAGGGGTTGCCTCGCCAACGAGCGCGTCGCGAAACGATCGGCGACAAGGTGGTGTGGTGCACACGAGAGAGAGAGAGAGAGAGAGAGAGAAGCGGAGGCGGGATAGGACCGTATCACGGCGCGGCTCCTCTTCCCGCACCACGAGAGATCCGAAGGGTTTTCGCGCCGGCGACTGCCGCGGGGGTGAAAGTGGGGTCTTAAAAGGTTTCGGTGGGAAACCCAGCAGGGCGTGAATGGCTCCAGACACGCTGGAGGTGCCCGGAACGTTTCGTTAGTGGCGAGGAGAAAAAGAGCGCGAGGAGGAAGCCGGGGAGAGACTACGGGCGGCACATACATACACGCGTGTCGCGTGTTGTTATGCGTGAACGGGGACACACGTGCGCCCGCGCGCGTAGCGTGTCCCCGAAACCCGTTGCCACGTTACACCACCACCACCAACGCCACCGCCACCATCACCATCGCTACCACGCCACATTATACCACTACGACGAAAGTGCGCGCGGGGTCTTTGTTCCCGAAAGTTTGGGTGTACCTCGTTCTTTCGGCGCGGATCCCGCGCGATGCGACGACGCGCCGCGCCGCGCCGCGCCGCGCCGTCGTCGTCGTCGTCGTCGTCGTCGTCGTCGTCGTCGTCGTCGTCCCTTCGCGCCCTTCTATTTTCGCAACGGCGCGCCGGCCTCCCGTGTTATTTCTTGTGAAAATATGCGACGTTATTGACGCGCACTCACGGAAAAATCGATGAGCGCCGGATTGTAAACAGCGTGAGCCGGAAATGGCTCGGTGTTGCGGAAGCGGCTCCACGAATGTTCTCACGGAGCGGATAGTTATGCAGATGGTTCATTGTAGATCGAGATAATTATGCAAATCATTGAAACCGCGTAATTCGAGGCATAAGCAAGGCAGCTGAATGCTATATCGGGTATCTTCGTAAATTCTTCATATACGCTTCTAAAAATAAAGGAACACAGTTGTCGATCTATATATTATAAGGAAAAAGCGTGACGTATGTAATGACCGAACTTCCGAATAAACAGGAGATCGAAATAAATCTCGTCTCCGCGGCATTGCCTAACGACCGAGAGACAGAGTTTTGTATATTGTCGCGTGTTGCGAGAAACTATGGGAGGCTGCCATCGGTATATTATATATATATATCATAAATAAATAAAAACTTGGCTGCGATTCATCGTATTTTTGTCAAACGCCAACTTTGAAATTGATAAGCGGCGCCGCGGCGCGGGCTTTCAATAATTCACGAGAGAGGTGAAACGCTAAAACGCGAAGGAGGGAATCGTTTGCGGGAATAAAGTTCTCGTCGATCCTATTCGTCACGCGCGGCGCCGCAACGTGGCTACGTGGGCGTTTTCGTGGGTGATTTCGACACGGTCTACGAATAGAAAGGTATATACATGCGAAGAAGCGAGAAAGAGAATGATTCGTTTTCCGGGCTCTCTCTCTCTTCCTCTCTCTTTCCCTCCCTACATGTAACGGAATGCGGGAGAGCTGTCGGAGAGAGGGCTTTATCAACGCAGATATACAACCCGGCTCGTCGCGGCGGCTCTCGAGCCTCCCGTCCTCTCGAAATAACTCCGCGCCCTTGCCGTATTAATTACCGGGATTCATTCCGTCCTCATTTACAATGGGCTAATTTAGCGTGAGGCAACCTCGGGCGCGATCCCCTGCGCGCACGTGAGAGTAACGTCTTTCCGTTTATACGAACTTTACGAAGAGCTATTAATCGCGGGAGGAATAATCGCTCTCCGTTACGCGCCGAGATTATTTCGATGAAGCTGAATACGTCACGGAAAATCCATATATCTTATGCTATTTTTTTTTTTTTTTTTTGAGCGCGTAATATATTCTCGTAGCCTCTTCTAAAAATGAAGGCGACGGTTATGTCGACAAATTGATCATCGTAGAATTTTCGCACAAAGAAGAAGAAAAGGTAAAAAAAACTCAGGTAGATCCTTTTTCCTTACCGCCTACCTTGCCAAAAGAGGGGTTCTATTATCGCTTATGAATATCGGATTTTGAGGTCGCCGTGGCGATGTAAGCTAGTTTAGTAAAAAAAGCACCGAGACGCACTTATAGAAAAAAATAAATCTTTCCGCTTCAGTCGCACGTACACGTGTAGTACATAATGTATGTCCTTATCATGATATATTTATGCATACGTGTTTACGTGAGTAGCCGTTTTATGTGTTATTTGTATGTATCTACGTTGACAAATGAAGGGAATGTGAAATGAATTTGTCCGCGGAGGCAAAGCCTCCCATGACCGCGCACGAATATCGAAGTCAACGAGAAACGTGTTTAGTTGGAAAAAAAAAAAACAATTCCTAATTTCATAAGGAAATGTATGGACGCTCTCCGCGTCGTGCATGCGCGCAATTATACTATGCTAATGAAACGTATTGTTCTTTTTTTTGTTTTTCAGCTGCTGGTGAGCGGCGGGCAACCGACAACGGCGACGTCGCCGGCGATGTCGGGGGGTGCGTTGAGCCCGGGTGCCCTGTCGCCTTCGTCTACGGCGACAACGACGACGGGGGTCGGGCCCTCGGGTACCGGCGGCGCCACGACCCCCGTAGGTGGTGCCGCCACCGGGCCCGGCTGTTGCGAGAACGGTAGGCCGATGATGGCGGATCCCATGACGGGGCAAACGGTGTGCAGCTGCCAATACGACAACGCCGCGAGATTTGCGTTGACCACTTATCCTCGGATACCCACCGCGACATCCTACTCCTCCTACCCCACGCCGACACCCTCCACCACTGACCAGGGGCCTTACCCCAGCATCGGCATGGATAGCTCTGCTTTCTACTCGCCTCTGGTAAGTTGTCTTCCATTTTTGACACGGCAATGTCATGTTTTTTGACGCATTAAAAAATTGTCAACAAATAATTTTGGCGGATATTAGTTTTTATGTATCAGAATTGTCGCTACAATTAACTCCAGAGTGGATGAACTCTCGCTCAAGTGCTAATTCAAATTTAATACGGTTTTTGTCATTAAAATTTTCATAGTTTAAAATAATATTTAATAAGATTTTTAGAAATTCTTAATTTTATGAATAAACTTTCATACTAGTGTTAATGTAAGAAAAATATGAGCATTCTAAGGAAATACGTTATAAAAATGTAATCAAATAATAAACCATTATTGGTTATGATTGAGATAATATTGTTATGAATATATTTGAACTTTAATCTTGATTTTTTTTTCAATAGTTTCTTCACAGAAAGACTATTGGTATTAGAAAACAAGTAGAACTTATTTTGCTGAAAATTTAAAAAATAATTGTTACGTTTTAAATTATAAATTAATTTCATTTATTCTGTTACAAAGAATTCAAGCTCCTTTAACGTTGTCTTAAATTTGCTGTGATATTAAAATCATGTCGCCAGTCCCTTTGTCAAACCTACGGGAGATCCCGTCTCGTGCTTTGCAACGTGTAACGCGGCCGTTCCCGGATGCAGATTGATCGATTCGTCGTACTAGGCGTGCCGGGCGATTATTGCTTCTCCAGTATTAACTTAAGACGGATTAGCACGTGGTGTTGCCGCGAATTAGCCTGGAATCCGGCGAACGGTACCCTCTCTCGGACGTCAGGATCACGCGACCCCCCCTCCCCCCTCGATTGCCCCGCGCTCCGGAATTCGTGCGTCTTCGCAGGCTGGGTACCGGCTGCGTCGAATTATTCACCGGTCCCTTTCTCGAGGAGCGGCCGATAATCTCGTTTAAGTTTCGATTCGCGGAAGGCGAAGTCGCTCGTTACGTTCTCAAGGGGCTGTGCCGGTGATGAATTCGCGCGCATATGTCACCGGGGAATCCTCCTCGACTGACTATGCGTTTACTGTATTCAATGTCTCGGTCCCGGAGAAGAGAGGAAATCTAGCGAAATGCGCGTTAAATTAGTTTCGCACAATTTAAAATTCGCCACAGAACTTTATCTGTAATTTCATTACCGTGTCTCGAAAGTATTGTCTGCAGTTCGAAGTTACGTCTGCAAAATTAATAGCTGCTACACTTTCGAACAAGAACTGTATTCTGTACGTACACTGAGAAAAATGTATTGTTGATTTGGCAAAATTTTTTCCAACTAAATTGAAATGTTGTCAGTTCAAGAATTTAACTTAAATGTACAAATTTCAATTCAATTATTCATTTAGTTAGTTGAAATATATAAATAAATATAAATACTTGAATAGACCAAATTTAATTCAGTTGAAAAATTTAGTCAAAGTTAAGTTACAATATTTTTTCCTTAGTGTATGTATAGAAAAATACGTACGCGACAAGATAAACGAGGACTAATTTTCTTTTGTTATCTCTTCAATTTTTCACTTACCCGTATTTTGCCCGTGAGAGATCCGTATGGATGTACTACATTCACGCTGATAAGCACATTTGATGCCATCCCGAAAGAAAGTGTGGTAGCCAATTAAATTTGAATTTATCGGGCGATTACACTAATTGACTGCTTTTAGGCGGCGTTGTCGATTAATGTATTCCTCGCGCGCGGCCAACGGCCCGAGATAAAAATAGAGTCGCCATGGAGAAGAAAATCTAGGAAAAAGGAATCGTTACGATGGCTAATAATGTAGTCGGAAATTGCTCCATTTCACGCTGCGATTCGATGGCGTGAGGATTTATATCCGCCGCGATTCATCGCGTGTAATACATTTGTAGGCAGAGGCTTATCTCGAGTGAAATTCAGTGAATGCATTTACCATTCAGGAGACACGTCTCATTCTTCATACGTAATTAGCAACATAAATTTGCGGGCGCAATTTTTCAGATCGCGTGTAAGCAACGTTAGTTGCGATCTCTCATCGGTACAACCCGCGGTTGGACTAACGTATCACGCATTTATGAACTGCAGATGGAATCGTCATAATTTGGTGAAAAAGGCAATGAGAGATCATCTGTCAAGGGAACGCTATTTTCACATGAAAGCGCAATTATCGTTAAAATCAACTTTTAATAACGGCATTATGCGCGGCATAATCAATCTGTGACGGCAATTTCTGTAATGGCACGGTGCGGCGTGCTATTGACGTGTGCCGTTAATGTGTCATTACCTTGTATAATCAGATAATACATATAGCTATCTCTACAGCGTATTTTCATTTTCACGGATGGCAATGTTTGTACGACTGAAAAAGCCATCGGCTTTTTGATGTTGCCGCGTAATCAGTGCATGTTCTTGGACAGATAACGCTGATACGACACGGCCTTTATCTGAACGGCAATCGTACGATATGTTTCGCGATGTTCTATTCTTGTGCATCGAATATCGACTCGGTATACTTAGTTTGCAAATTAACTTGAGCCACGTTATTACAGAATACAAATAATTCTGAGATTTAAATGGCCATCGGGATTTACTACTCCGTTAAATTTGCCGTGTCATTTCACAGTCAACTTCACGAGATAATAATATCACGAGACTAATATATTTAATTAAATACGCCTCGCAGATTGCATACACACTTGATACTTTGCAGATCTATCATTAGATCTGAATATTTGTCGCGCGACATCAGCGCAAAAACTGAGAGCTGTCGGTTCTAATAATATCGATTCGCAGTGAGGTAGTAATGGTATACAGTTACATCAGAAAATATGAATTAATTAAAACTGAAATAGTAAATAATAGCATAATTAACATATTTGTATTTCCATTTTGAATCACATATTTCTTTTGATATACCGACATATATTAAATATGAAACACCTTTTTAAAGCAAGAGATTGTTGATGCTCTTCCATTTTTTCACAGATAAACGGGATGTTTGCTATTGCAAGAATCGGGAAAACCTAGAATTTTCAGAGAATTTTTTTTTTATTCTAAAAAATTATAGATTTTTATGAGATTTTATAAATACTCAAGAAAATTTTGAGAAATTCTACCTTTAAATTGAAATTTTATTTTTTTCTGTCAAAATTATTCTTTGAATATTTTTTTCTTGATGCAAAATCGATTAACAATAAATATGGCATACACGTTCACATATATTCTCATGTAACTCGTGAGTTTTTATTAAAATATATTATAGACAATAGAATACAGCGTTTTATATCGATACTGTGTTTAATCATTTTTCCAATTCTGTACTTCGGTGAGTTAGATCTGCGTATTGCCGACAGATCGTTGCCATATTTAATTTCGCTCGGGTATTAATTCTCATTTACTACTTTTTTAAATTTAATATTCAAACTTAAGAGTAATTTTTTTCTTTGTGATTGATTAAGGAATTTTAAAAGGTACAACGTATAATAAAATAAATTTATTTCAAAGAAACTCTCTAAACTCAACAGGAATTTTGTATAAGATTCTTGGAAAACCCGAGAGTTCTTTTATAAAATTTGAGTAAATATCCTGACAAAATTCTCGCCCACAAGTATATTCCGCATATGACACTTGCGAATCTTGCTTATCGTACGCTGGGGCGAGATCGTCTCTGTTAAACGAATCGGCAATGAGGGAAGGGAAGAGGCGGATACCGAAAGAACGGGAAGTAGGGAGTGGAGAGTGCTCTCATCGCTCTCGCGAACGAGTTTATAGAATCAATACGCGGGATGCCATGAAACAGGGAGACAAGGGATACCGCGGCAGCAGCAGCAGCAGCAGCAGAGTGCGCGAACGCGAGGAAGGATGAGAGAGAGAGAGAGAGAGAGAGAGAGAGAGAGAGAGAGAGAGAGAGAGAGAGAGAGAGAGAGAGAGAGAGAGAGAGAGAGAGAGAGAGAGAGAGAGAGAGAGAGAGAGAGAGAGAGAGGAGAGAGAGAGAGAGAGAGAGAGAGAGAGAGAGAGAGGACGTAACTCTGCGCGAGATAAGGGAGTAACGGAGTAGACGGAGACCTCTTCTCATCAGCCGACGGATTCGTCTTATTTCGCGTTGGCGACGGTGTCGGCGTAACGGATTCCGAGATTCGCTCTGGCGGCGTTTTCCTCGGGAATGCCGCCGCACACGGCGTATTTCGCGCTTTGAACCTTTCTCTTGATATGTTTCTTGCGGTCTACACTCGCGGACATTGTCTGCGATTTACAATTGTACCTGGGATGTTATCTTAACGGTGAGAATTTTTTACTTTTTATCGTTAATACCGCCTGTGAGAGATCATACGCTAAAATAGAACGCTCTACAAACGATTCTCCGAACAGTCGAAGCTACGAATAATTGGCAGGCTGTATTCCCTCGGTCTGACAGAAATTTCTCATATCTATAATGAACATAGCGTGCCAGTATCGCGAAAATAAGAGTGGCAAATTGAATATTTGTCGTTTTCTCTCAGGAGGATCATTTTTGGCGGAGTATCAAGTCTGACGTCTGATTAATAACGAAAATGCTTGCTATTTTGCAACATTAGTTGGACATACTGCGACTACACAGTGTGAAGCCGTGCGTATGAAACTTGGATGTTCGTCCAACGGTATCGATATCAATAGCAGCATTCCGCGGTTGCGGAGGAGAGGCACGCGTGTCTGCCGCAATACGAAAGTCGTAACGTTTCGATTCGTGATATCGCGCGTTATTTTACGGCCCATTGAAAAGCGTAACACGCGTAACTTTCCTAATCGTAGATTGTTACGCTTTTATAATTGGCACTTAAACGCGGCTAGCGTGCATTATTGCCACGCGCGGCGTATGTTTAGTTTGCGCGCGCGTACATCCGCAAGTAATAAAATCGAGAATCGCGTGAAATTATTGCAGAATTTTCTTACCTCTACGAACCTGCTAATTCGCACGAAATACAGTATTTCGACCGAAGACGATTTCTTCAGCGGATCGTAATTTTAAGATTCTATTAAGCCAACCATCCTTATCAGTTCTCGTGAAAGACCGTGTGCAAAAAATGGAAGATTTTTGATAGCGTTTTCACACACAACATTCAGAAAATGTTGATATATTTGCTTACTTGAATATACATACACACACAGAAAAAAAAGTACAATAGCTAATGCAATTGCGGGCTGCCAACTACATAAAATATTCAATACAATAATTTATTGTTAATGCAAGTACAATGTTGATACTACAATAGCATATATTATTGTATTGAGTATATTTGTAGTTGGCAGCCCGCAACTACATATCTTATTGGATATATTACATTTTTTCCGGTGCATATATGTATATAATATATGGTCATAGAGTTGTTCGTGTTTTTACGCTGCTATCACTTTGCACGCGGACGGTCGATCACGTCGGTCAGTTTCGCTGTAATTGAGACTGATGAGTCGAAGGACGAAGGAATCCTCCCTTGTGCGTATTGGTTTATTCCTGGTCATACGAAACCCCAAGAATGCCATTTGTCGCGCGAGACGACGGGACGCGCGGACGTCATAGTTTTGCATCTTTATCGGCATAAATTGCAGTCCGGCCGGTCAATCGTTCGTGGAATTTCAACGCTGTGGCGTAATTTGGCGCACGCGACCATCACTGCCAGCAGTCGGATGACGGACGATACGACAGGCTGTTGCCCGGAATGCCATAATAAGCGTTAGACTACCGAGAATTTTGAGTATTTTGACGATGGGACGCGTCGACCTTTCCATTCATATTGGTGTGATACCGTTTTTCAAAAAGAAGCCTCGAACAAGGAAGTCCTGCCCTCCTTTGTAAAAAAATCGTTTTTTTGTGCCATTTTATGACAAGGAAACATTCGGCTAATGAGAAAAAATGTTTCTTCAATGGTTACATTATTATACAACCTTTTGAAGAAATTGTACAAAAAGTTACAAGAAACGACAAATGTGCGTGATATTTTTTGTGCAGCAACAGGAGAGGCATTGCCTCTCAATCATCCCATTAACACGCATTTGTATACATAATTATACATTATTACTTGCGGTATACCTGCGGTATAATTTAGGCTCGCCTATCCTCCCGGCAGAAAAAAAAGCGTTATGCTGCCGACTAATTAGCAATGAAATGAAAACAAACAATTATAGAGAGTCACTTTTTTCTCAGGATGCTGTTTGTAATTTTAAATACGGGAAAATGGTGGAGAGACATTCGAGAACAAAATTACTACATGTTCTTCTATTTATTTTAATAGTACAAGTATACATTTTAATGGTATATTTTAATATACATAACTAAAAGTAAAACAATACATTACATAAATAGCTAGAGGCAATACATATATTTTCTTTCATAATTTGTGTTGTTTTTCCGTCGTATTCACTGTAGCTGTTTGGGTTTCTTTTTCTGGCATTTATTTCTTTTTCTCTTTGATCTTTTTCATTGGGTAGTTAAGCAGGAAGTAGGTATGTATTCTTGACGATTCAAATCGACGGACTGATTCGACGGACATTATAATATAATAAGAATCAGATTAGCATTGAATGGAGTGAGTGGCACGATGGATTGTCGAAAATGCCCTATAAGAATTCCATAAGACTCACAATGTTCAGAGTAACTAATATTAACAAAAAGAAACATAAAAACCGTTGTATCTCCTACGAATAACGATATGAATAATATTATTGAAATATTATTAAAAATTTTAAGCAATGTTATTTTAAATTATATCTAAAAATTGTACCAATATTATTCACGAAACAATAAAATCGATATGAAACTGAAGCATAATTTTAATTCAAAAATAATCACCTACCTTTTCACACAAACAAGTACTTGTTATATAATTCATTTGAGATCATTATTTATACATATATCAATATATTTTTTAAATAAGGAGAAATGGAGGAAAAAAAGAAATGAAAAAAATGTAGGCATAAATTCTCGATTAGTAATGAAAACTACTGAGCTTTTTCTCGCTGTTGAAATGTAAAAACAAGTGACTATTCCTGAGTTAAACGAATTACGTACATTTTTGTGTCGAATAGAACGCAGTCAGAGAATGAATGAGTATTTTGCTAAGGAATATACGTAGCTCCGTGCTTTTCAAGCATCCTGTATAGGAGACAATTATAGGCGCTATTGCATTAACTTGATGGACTGTGTCGAGCCCACAGCGACACAGGATATCAAGTTAGAGCCACCTCGCTGTCGCGCCCCCTAATGCGTTGCATACGTCGCGAGATTTGGAGCGCAACACAACGATTATTGCTACTTTAATACAGGCGTGCTCGTATAATCGGTTAAACCGACGACCGGTGACCCTATGTGACTCTGCACAGTCGTATAACAATAGTCCAAAGCGTCGACGTCGGACCACCCGCAGTTCGCCATTAAAGCCGCTTCTGAAAAGAAGAGAAATAAAGATGAAGATACACACACACACACACACACACACACACACACACACACACACACACACACACACACACACACAAACTTATACATGTGTAGATGCTGGACTGCCCGAAGAGGGAGACTTATGGTGAGGTGGGACTAAGGGCCGAGAGCAAAGCGAAAGAAAGGCGGGGAGGGGGGAGCCAAGGACACCCGTTAGGGCCTTCGAAAATCGAAACGAAGTGTAGGAGCGAGCAAGGAATTAAGAAAGTGGACGCTGATGACGATGAAGACACGACGACGACGACGACGACGACTACTACTACTACTACTAGATGTAACACGAAACTCCGTGGCGCCAAAGAGACCACTCCTAAGCCGCTGCACTAATAATATCCCCCATTGTGCTACCATTAGCCGCGTAACGTGCCGCGGCACGTTTCTTCTCTTTTCTCACCTGCACTCCTCTCTCTCTCTCTCTCTCTCTCTCTCTCTCTCTCTCTCTTTCACCTTTTCCTCTCACCTTCTTTCTTCCATCTTTTCGCTCCTTATAACGTGTCTTGTGACAGCATTATACATTACTGACTAACTCTGACGTCATGGTAATGTCTTAGGTTTGCTTTCATAATATATAATTAATCAAAACTTAGTTGGGTTAACTAAAAATTAAAAGATTAATTAATACATACTTTTATGGTTAAATAAATTAAAGGTTACGCATACATAACATTTAATTTATACATATAACGTTAAGCTTATGAAGTGTGTACTAATTAATTATCAGTTATATTTAATCTCAATTTTTGGTTACTATATATTGTGAAAACGAGTCTTAGGACTACTAGCTCGTATCACTTGGTTAAATCTGCAATCGCCTTTCATTTTCCTCTTGAATCGTCGCGGGATGATCAAAACGAGAGCGAAAGATTATTGAAAGATTTCTTTCAGGGACATTTATATCCCCCTCGTCTTTTTAAGGCTACAAACCGCACTGTGTGTGCTCAGATCAAATATTATATTTATACAATCCGTTGTACGACTCCTTACTGCTTTCCAGTCTATCAGCGAAAATTGAGATGGATTGGATTGAACCTCTAAAGGGTTTCTGTACAGGCTTGCGATAATCTCTCTCTCAGCATGCAGAACATAATCTGTAGCATTAACCATAATGGATCCATATAGTTTCCTGAATCGCTCGTGTCACGCGAGGATCGATATCGATCAATATCGTCGTTTATTTTTAATTTTGACGTCGCGATAAGAAGATTAGCATGTTTACATTGTAGGAGAATTTATATGCACGACGCATAGCGACATACTTTAAATAAATTAGTGCTTATCATGCACTCTGCTCTTGCAGGGTAATCCGTACGGGCTGAAGGACGCGACGGGAATGGGCATGACGGCGGACATGGGTGCTGCCTGGGGCACGGCCGCCCTTCAACCTGCCGCCACGGGTTACTACCCTTACGATCCAACCCTGGCCGCCTACGGGTAAGTTTATCGCCAGGTTTCATGGTCTCTCGGCTCCATTAGATTAAACTACCACCGAACGAGAGAAAGGGAGAGGAAAAGAGAGAAACCGCCGAACCATCTCTCTTCTTACCCCTGTCCCGTTACCTCCGCGCGCCGCCATTAAAACAAGAGTCACGATTCCCGTCGTACTCGCCACGTATACTCCGCTAGAAACGTTTCCGTCGCACGACGACGGTTATCGTTATCGCGAATCCGTAATATCTCCCCCTCAGTCGTGCACCTGGAGAAGCGCACCGTTTGTGGTGTATGGACCGTTAAAATTGCGCTGGTCGCAGCGAGATGAGCGCTTCTCGTTGTCCATTGAGACTGCAGCCAGAATAACTTTTACGTTATTATAATGTACAATGCGTTAGATGTTCAGCCGAGTTAAATGTTTATTATTTTAACTTCGTTTCGAGGATAAACGGAGTTGTTTGCGCAAGTTGGATCGCCCGTAACTACGTTAATACGACAGCGTCTGATATAATCGTCATTCGACTGCCTTGACATTCGGTCAAAGTAGTTACCATGATTTCCGAATTCTATCGAATTCGAAGGGGTTGAAGGTACCGGCGGGCACTCGAGTTAGGCCAAACACGACGGACGGCTACAAAATGGCTGTAGGCAGCCGGGTGGGCGTATATAATGGAGGCTTCCAGGTTGGACGTATGTACATACATACGTACACGCTGGCGTTATACACGCATACACAGCCACACATATCGCCACATCGCGAAGCGTAGGGAGAGCAGTAGGTCTCACTCCGTAGGAGAGCGAGTGAGTGAGTGAGTTTATTGATTGGCTTCCTCCCCGGGGTTGGCTCGCCCGTTCGCCAGGCCTCTCTCTGCTCTACTCACCACTCTACTCTCGGCTCCGTGTGCTCTCTCGCTCTATCCCCTATCTCTATCTTTATCTCTCTCCGGCTCTAAATCCCTCTCTATCTCACCCTCTCCCTCTCTTCTTCCCATCCATTCCTCCCGCACTCCCTCGCGTACGTCTACTCCCTTTCGACTACTTCCTCGGCCGCTTCCGTATCCTCCGAACGAGTCAGCTCCCACAGGTGCTTTACTTGCTTCGCTTAGCAACCCT
The DNA here is from genome assembly GCF_013373865.1 of Monomorium pharaonis. Classification (NCBI taxonomy): domain Eukaryota; kingdom Metazoa; phylum Arthropoda; class Insecta; order Hymenoptera; family Formicidae; genus Monomorium; species Monomorium pharaonis. Next base: position 10,201,036 of record NC_050468.1, on the reverse strand, counting down.
CGTGTCCGCCTGGCGAATACACACACACACACACACACACACACACACGCGCGCGCGCGCGCGCGCGTTCATGCTCAATGTTCAGGAATAGGCAAGCGCGCTGTGACTCACGCAACGGGAGGCTTCTCCCTCTCTCTTCCAGAGCCACCCCTTTGGGTGATTGCATAGTCTGCATGTGCTCGACGGCGGTGGCGGCGCCTACCCAGAGAAACTCCGACGGTAGGCATTGTTTATCATGGAATTCAGTGCCCTTACTGCTTCGCACTCTCACCACCTTTCCTGGACAAGCCTCTATTAATTTACTTGCTTAATAATACGGCCGCTCTCTCGCTCTTCTCCCTCATCTCCGCCCCGGTTGCTCTCTTCCCTTAACGGGTTACTACGTGCCCCTTTCGTCACTTTCGACGCCGTCGAGCCACTATTGTTTTACTGGCAGCGTTGAAAGTTGCGGACTGTGTTGTACGACGACATAAGGAGAGGGGATGCCCCTCTCGAGGGTGTAAATTGAAGCGGTTCGATTGAGACGCTCCGACGCGAACGCTCTGATTACAGGAAATGAGAAATATATCGTTATTGGGAAAAGGTACTTTTGAGGACTCTTCGAACTGATTGATTTCTCTGTTTTCCTTCATTCGCATCAATGCACATTCCTGCATATCTTATTGTCTTACTACTGTATTTGTTACTGGATGATAGATGAGTATATCTGATGTACTTGCTTTTTGTCAATAAGACAACATAAACATTTTTAAGTGCCATTGATTTAAATATTAATTTAAATATTGGAGATATAGTTGTCATGTAGCTTTCAATAACGAAATATTAGTATAATATCGGATAATTAAAAAAAAATTTACATGAATATTTCTGTGTTCTTTTGCATTTAGATTGATAATTATACATTCACATTTGATGATGCTATAATTGCGTTACTGCTCTTTTCGTTCACTAAAAGCTAGGACAGTGTGTCAGCGAATGCTACGGTGATACTATCTTAATTCTAACCCAATCGGGAAATACTGCTTTTTGTTAACGCTCGCTTTTAGACATTCGCTATATTGGGATTACAGAAACGCGCGGCCTTTTCCTCTTTGAAGATTACCTTTGATTTCCTGCAGGTAACCGGTTACTTATTCGCGTCCTTTTTATCTATCGTCTGGAGACTCCTGAAACGGCATCTAATACTACTAGAAAAATCATCCGACATGCCGGACGAATAGAGCACGTACGAGAGCGTGCGCGTTTTACTGACCGACGAGGTACAAAGATTTTCCGCTGAGATTCCCTTCGCGCCATCTCACGCTTGAAACAAAAGATCAAACATCGAGGCTACTCGAGCGTAGTACAGTTCCATAATTATTTCATTGACTATCGAAGTGATTGTTACATCCTCCGCGATTATTCCGGCTTAGAATAAAGCTCGAGGAAAAGGCTGCGATGTTAATGATTGCACACAGACAGCATAGTATCGGTCTATCGTAGGACGCAGCGATTGCGCGAGTACAGGGGGCGGATCTTGTCGATGGCAGTACGGAGCAAACGCAGCCGTAAGCTATACATGATTCCACAGAAGAGAGGGTGTACGTGTGTATGTGAGAGAAAGAGGCAGCGAGAGGGCGAGAAGGAGCGAGAGAGAGAGAGAGATGCTGTAGATTGGCTGGTCGGTAGGAAACGTTTGCACATCCGAACCCGAGCGTAACTATTGAAGCTATCTATATATATACATATACACAGCTATACTAGGCTGGAGGACGTAATTACGCGCGTTCTGCCAATATTGGTTAACCTTTCGAGGTTGACGCCACCATATGCAAAGCCTCTAATGAGTCGCTCGAGTGCTGCCAGTGTCTAGCATTACGCGCTCCTCTATGCACCCTTTCGCATCGTTATTATCTCTCTTAGTGGAGAAATTCCGCTTCGATCCTACCGTTTTCAACCTCCCTCTGAGCCGGCCGACAATTTCGTTTCGCGTATACGATACACCTCTCTCCGTCCTTTCACTCCCACGAATACGGTGCTGCATTTCTAAATCGACGTTAATCACCAATCTACGTAGAAATATGAGCGGCGATGCGATAACCGCGAGTTGATTTTTGTTATTGCGCGAAACCCATTTGCCGAATTCGATATTGCATAACGTCGACATTTGATTATCGGCCTTTTGACGGGCGATTGACTGACAATAAGAAAGATATTCGTTCCCATTTGTTTACCATTTAATGTCGGATTGGAGATATTTTTACATTGTGGAAGATATTTTGAAATAAGTCACTCAAAGTGCCAGCTCGGATTAACTGAAATTCACACGTACATTTGATACTTGTACGCTTATTGGCAGATCGCGCGTTAAAAATCCACATACGTTGTGGTTCTTCAAGGACGCTCGTCGCACGATTTCGCTTTAGCATCGACAAAGAGACGATAAGAGCGTGTCAGAGAATTTTATGATAGCAGATAGCGCCATTCACTCGCGGTCTACTAGTCCGTGAGTTCTCGCACTGTAAACACAGCACTTATAGATCTTTATGCACATCCGGCTTCGTTTACGATCTTTTGAAATATATTAATTCGTATTTATAAAAACTGCTCATTACTTGCATGCTTATTTCATGTAATACGTACCACAAAATCCGATCGTAATGCTTGTGAAGAGTAATGCATCGTCTTTTTATTTTCTTTTTTTTATTAGATTGCATATTTTGTAGTCAATTTTAAGGAAATCCCAAATTATTGATATAGGTCCTAATTTTTTTTAATTGAAGATCATTTTTCATGTTTAAAGTTTTCACAAAATTAAAAATTCTGAAAGGCTCGATTTAAATTTAAAAGCAAATCAAATTTTAAATTGCATATGATAATGTACTAACAAATTAAATTCTTTCATTTTTATGTTAAATGTATCAACTCTAAATATAAAAAATTTTTAATTCTGTAAACCGAATTTGTAGAAAACTCGAATCTATAATGTCAATAATTCCGTTCGGCATCATTTGAATTCACGGTAAAACTGGACGTTTTCGTTATCCGAGAACATCGTGACTCGGATGTGAATAACAATAAGATTTTTTGCAAACCAACCGCGTTGAGATGCTACAAGCAGGAAGGGGAACATTGGACTGGTCGTTGCACATTCGCTAAGTTTTTATTTTGCTGCCGTTCGTCGTCGCATCTGCATCGTCGCATATACAAGACGCCATCACATCCGGAGCGATTCTCTCTCAGCACGCAACGGTACACTTAGTATGTAAATGCCGATGCGGAGTCGTTGTGTAGATAATTGCGCGGCGCAGCGCCGGCGCGGCCTGACGTGTGGGAGGCACTCGAAATTGCGCATATTAACGAAGGGGCGAACTTTGATTATATCTGCAAGCGTGTATCGTCGTCCGCTGTCGATTCCTGACGAGTTTTCGATTCGAAACGCGGGCTGTTACCCACCACCGCGTATTCGTTAATTTTTTTCATATTTAACATTTAACGAATCGCATCCGCAACGACGATTCGGTGATGGACCGAAAATGCCTACACGAAAAGAATGATTTTGCTGAAGTATCTTTAAAAATGTAGGGATACACATCTGAAAGTAATTTTATTAAACTATCAAAATAAAAATGCAGGAGCTCTCAAGCTGACTCTGCTAGAACGTCAAAATATTTTATATCATTGCCTATCATACTTAAACGTCTTTCACAATTATTTTGATAGTCTAATAAAATTATTTTCAGATTTGTATTTATACTAGATTTGTATTATAGCTAAAGTTTTAGGTAGAATCGTTCTTTGCGTATATACATACATATATATTGATACCATTGATAATCCAGAAAATATTAGAGAATCTTTCATATTTTGTTTCGCTGAAAGACATCTCCGTAATAGAATGAACCGCTTTCCGCCGTAATACGGCGCGTCTCATTGGTTCGTGTTTGGTAAATGCCACCATGTGGCCGCAACTGCTTCAACGAACGTGAAAGCCTATCAAAATCGATAGGACTCCTTCGAGGACATGGCTGTTTTCTTGCGGTAGCAGCAGACGAAAGGAGGAACGCGGCCGGAGGAGAGCAAAGAAAGAAAGAAAAGGGGGGAAAAAAAGGAAACGTGGAGGTCGAGGAGAGGCTCGTTTTACTGGCGACGTATCCCGGCGGCCGCCTTTCCCTTGTACGAGGGAGTTTAATAGAGGGTGAAACGTCCTCCACCTTCTACGAGTCAGCCTCCTGCGGATTGCCGCTTCCATCCCCATCGACGCGGTCATCTCAGCAATCTCGGATGCGGATCGCAGTGGTAATCGGAGGGTGGCACGGGGAGGGGGTTGCGCAGCCTTGTGCTCGTTGAGCGAAAGCGGGAACCTAATAATTCGCCATTCGTTCGATTTACCTCGGTTTCCGCTTTTCTCTTTCTCGCTCTTCGGCTTCCTCCCCGCGTATACCGAACGATTTCTCGCAGTTCGACCGCCGCCCGACATGCGCTCGTCTAATTCGATTACATAAAATGGAGATGGAAACTTGACGACGGAAATAAAGAACCCGCGATTAATACATTGTCGAGGAAAACCGTTGCACCGTAATCAACCAATACAGGTTGACCAATGTTCCTGATTCGATTCATTAAGAGTATTCGTTTGAATTATTTGCATACAATTTTAAATTAGTCATCCATTATTTCCCACAAAATTTGTAAGTCTCGTAAATTGGTCGGAAATGTTATTCCGAAAATCCGTTGATTATCAATATCGATCTTTCGCTTATCGTCTATACCTCGATGTCGATATTACGAGATTTTCATTTATCCCTAGCCACTGATGACGAGCAACAGCAGCAGGTATCTCGTCAGGATGTGTTCCGCTTGAGGCGAAACATTGTTACTAACCACCACTATCGCCGCTATCGCGAACCACTGTGCCTCTTCCATCGTTTCACAGCCGATGGATCGTCGATAGGTATTTTAGCCTGTAGTATATAACAGTATCCACCTATAACATACTCGCGCACTGGGTTCTTCGTAAGGGGAGGAATGGAAGAGAGACGCGAGAGGAGTAGACGAGACTGAGCGAGCGAGAGGAGATGGGTGAGAGGGGATCGATCGAATCGCCATTACGGCGAGTGAGTGCCGGGGGTGCACGATGGAATCACGCCGCCGCTGGGGGTTTATTCCCCGTATATATTTGCCGGAGTATCACCCTCGACCCAGTAGGATGCCACCCCCTCCCCTTGCTCTCTATCCCAGAGGGGTTTGATGTTCGGCAAGGTGGAGAGAGAGAGAGAGAGAGAGAGAGAGAGAGAGAGAGAGAGAGAGAGAGAGAGAAAGAGAAAGGGTGAGATAGGGAAAGAGAGGGAAACAAAGAGAGAAAGAGAGAGGCACGAATCTAGCAAAGCCGAGGGCTCGTGCAGAGCACTTCGGACTTGCCAAAATCTGCGGGGAATTCGCACCCTCGACACGATACCACTTCTCGAATGGAGTGGCCCGTTTCGACAAATATGGAACAATAGTTACCTTCTGGCAGGCAGACGGCGAGCGTTACGTAACGATGATTATTCAATCGTTAATAATGCATTTGATGTTTGTTAACGAACATGCGATTAGTAATTTCGATGTGATTCTTGACTTACAACACACACACACACACACACACACACACACACACACACACACACACACATACACACATACACACACACAAATAGGCGCACACGTGCACATGTGCATAATTACACACCTATCGATTAATTAGTTGTCAGCTGGCCTATTATGGGAACTAAGAGAGACGCGTGCAAATATTATCCACGGTTTACTGAGCTCTTCTTTACGTCTCGGTTTTCCTCATATTGCACTTCCTGTTTATAAGTCGCTGCTTACTCGAGCGTAACGGAATTTTGAAAGAATTTCAGGGGACCGTCTCATTATAAGCCGTTTTTTTCCGTTGTCTTTTTTCAGGTACGGCGCTGGATACGACTTGGCCGCGCGGCGGAAGAATGCCACGAGGGAGTCGACGGCAACCTTGAAGGCTTGGCTGAACGAACACAAGAAGAACCCGTATCCGACGAAAGGCGAGAAGATTATGCTGGCTATCATCACAAAGATGACGCTGACCCAAGTCTCGACTTGGTTCGCGAACGCGCGAAGACGTCTCAAAAAGGAGAACAAGATGACCTGGGAACCGAAGAACAAGACGGACGACGATGACGACGCGGTGCTCACCGATTCTGAGGATAATAAGGAAAAGGACGATCTCGCGTCGGACAACAGGGGCGACCGGGTCGGCGAGGAGGCGAGGCGGGGCCTCGACGATACCGGTGAGTCTCTTTTTTTCTCCTCCCCCTCCCCTTCCATGCATGGACCTCCGCTGCCCGTCAGCGAGTCAGAATTCATTATTCAGTAAGACGCTGCCTCCAGATACGAGCCGTCACGTTTTCACGTCGCTATCTGCGAGAGCGATTTAGAAAATTGCTCGTAGTCGAACGGGGCGTGCTGACGTTAACACGCGAAATCTTATGCGTTTACGTCGCTAACAGGACTACAAAATGTGAAACGAAATGAAGCGGGAGGCGTGTCCGCTAACGTTGCCGCGGAAAAAAAAACATGCTGGAAGAGTAATAATATTCGAAACTGCTATAGCCCGCAGCGGCGCGCCGCCGCCTCGAGAAAGCTCTGAGAAAAGGGAGAAATTGTGGCGTTGCAGAATAATAATCGCGATAACTCGTCGTTCTGTCGGGTGCTATCGGGAAATTTCTATCGTTAGAAACGTCCGATTAACAATATTGCGAGAAATATCGTCGGAGCTAAAGCTGGAATTCACTTCTCGAAGGTAGATCCAGCGCGAGCGAGGCGAGCCGATCTCTTTGACTCCGGAATGTCGATGGCGTGTTTCCGTCGCGTGACTAGTTTCCCCGATATCGAATACCCATCAGTTGGCAACGTTTCTCGTATTGTGCAAGTATATATTTCGCTCACAATGAATTGGACTTATGACTTCACTCCGGGCGGTCGGCAGTTGTTTCTGAAGATTACCTGAATCTTTTCGAGAGTATTCCTATACCGTTTCTGGATGATGCAAATACATCTTCGTTCCGTGTTTCGCCTGAAAGATCGATGATAGAGGCCTTTCAGCCTTCTCGCTCGCGTACCTGTCGTTCCTTGAGAGCTTCTGTGTTTTGCCCATCAACCGTGAATTTTTACGGTCGACGATTCCGAAATACGCAAATTTCGGTTCGTTTTAGCGCCCGCCTCATCGCGAGCACATGCTCATTAAGGGCCCCGAATGCCACGACCCGTTCCCCAAACAGTGATTCGGATATCGAAGATATTTGCATGCCGAGGACGATCCGCTCGTCGAGGCGCACTTTTTTTTATTTCGCGCGGCGACCGGAAACGGCGAGTTAGGAATTCGCGGCGATACGCGGCGGAGCGCGCGGCGCGGAGCGGAGCGGGTTCTACATCGCGGGGGCGGACATAATGGTTCACATGTGGGTAAACACAGTGACGGGTTGCGGGTTGCCGCGCGAAGAGATTAATGGCTCTCGGTTTGGTCCCCCGTTGAATCGGGCCGACACCGTTGGTATTGGTATTGGGGACCCCGGGTTGGACCGGGCGGCTTGCCCGTGAGCTTGCCGCGGGCGTGTAGGTGTATATACGGTACGCGAGGAGCACAGAGATCTGTGAGAGGAGCACGTAATAGTATGCGTGTGCGCATGCAAGAGGGAGAGGGTGCGCTGAGTAGCCATCCGTAGCACCATATCCACTCCGTACTACGGAGTCCATATATATACATATATGTGTATGTATGTGCACACACACACACGCATATATATATATATATATATATATATATATATATAAATGCACATAGCATAGATAGATATATATATATATGTGTGTGTGTATATATTACATACAGTGTGAATGTATATAGATACACACGGGAGAACGCTGGTTCGAGGTACGGTGATGTATCGGCGCCCGCGGCGAGACGAATGGTATGGACCCTCCTATGGCCACCATTACCCCACCGCACATTGGCCAATATCGGATCTCTCTCTCTCTCTCTCTCTCTCTCTCTCTCTCTCTCTCTCTCTCTCTCTCTCTCTCTCTTTCTTTTACATCCACACACTCACTCATTCACCCGCTCTCCTTCCCCTTCGTACTCTCGTCGTCTCGGTCTCTCTCCGGATTCAGGACACCTAGATCCTGCTACGTCACGCGTCCTGCAATGGCTCGTAATTTCAAAGGACCAGCTCGAGCGGAGGAGAGCACTCTGACGATGTGCTCCGGGAAAGAGCTGACGAGAACCGATGGGAAATTGATTCGTCGCGTCGGTTCTCCTGCATGTGAGGTCGCGTGAAAGCACAGACGCTAGCGTCTCTTGCATCTCTAAAATTTTCGTGGTTCTCTTCTTCCTATATAAATAACGGGAACGTGTATCGACACTTTGGTATGTGGACGGATATACACGTACACGCCTTCACTCGCTCTGTGCCGGTGACCTTTAGAAATTCAAAGGGGAGCTTTTGGCGCGCTCATGAATTTCTACGCCGAGCCGGTGAGGAAGATAGGTCACACGAACTGTCAGCCACCTATGCGGCGAGGGTTGAAATATTCGTATTCAAGTAGAATATATATTCAAACTCTCGAGCTTTTAGAGCCCGACTATTGTTACATAAAGTTAGACACTGGCAAGTTCGGTCTGTCTTGTAAATCACCGAAATGTAATATCGGAATGGAAAAATTATTATGTGCTTGCTTGCGCGCGATCTCATCGGGTAAAGTCAAGCCTAATACAATTTAGTTATTCAATTTAAACACAGAATCCGCCCGCACGGCACAAAGATTACGAGATTAACGTCTGATAAAAGAGGGTCAAAAGTTAAAGAGCCACTTGTGGACTCGACGGTAGTATCTATTTAGTTGGCCCATAAGAGAGAAGTTCCCTTTTATAAGGGGGTGCGTACGCCCTAAACCGAAACTCTCTTTTTCTCACCTTCTCTCCCTTTCTCTCTCTCTCTCTCTCTCTCTCTCTCTCTCTCTTTCTCTCGCTCTCTCTCTCTGTCTCTCTCTCTGTCTCTTTCTCTCTTTCTCTATGCATCTCACTCTGCCTCTTTCTACATCTCTCTTACACTCAAGAGTGTAGCAGCACGCCCTTCGTGCTTGGGAATTATCGCTTGACGACCCATCAAGTAAACCCTCTGCCGACACATTCGAACCTCTTAATGAAATTCTCACCCCTGACTGACTGCCTGGCTTGGCTCGGTGGCTGCCTGGCTGGCTGGCAGACGGTCGGGACGATCCGTGGAGTGCCCCGAGAGACGACGGGACAGGGAGATCGGTGAAAAAGGAGACGGATACGCTTCGCTCTCTCTCCTTCTATCTCTCGCTTATCCACTCGCTCGCGCATCCTCCCCACTCATTGCCCCGAAGGGAAACTGAAATCTCTCGCGCCCCAAAGTGGTTGAAGGCTTCGCTCCCTTTTTTCACAGCATCCCTTACAGCTTAACTGTATAGGGGTGTAAGAGAAATATCCGCACTCTCCTGCCGCTCGACGACCCTCCATGACGGTGGAATCCCGTTACGATGACTCGCGTTCTACGTCTCACTTTTACGTATCGAATATTATAAACCATTAATGTCTCTATTTTTCTCGCGTATATCCATATTCACGAATTATTTTCGGCAAACGATAAGCAATTTCATATCTTTTATCCATTTCAGACAATTTACAAGTGAAACGATTATTTGACGAACAACATAAGAAAAAAACTTTTACTTTTGAATTAAAAGAAATTTTATTATTGCAATATTAATAATAATTAACAATAATTGAAGAATACTTTATTACGTTATATCCTGAGTGTGTATATATGTGTATGGGATATTTTTTAAAACTTGTTTTTACAAAAAAATTAAATGTTGAAAATTTTTACTTATGCATTTATCAATGAAATCGTCATTTTCATACGTATAAAATATATTTTTTAATTAGAAAAATATATAAATGTAAATGACAAACTCTTTTGAGAATGTTATAAAATAAAAATTACATGCTAAAAGATATTTAATTACTGAAAAATATACAATTTGAAAGAAAAAAGGATTCGTAATTTAATTTCAGTATACTAAAATTATTGAGTGTGTTTTTACAAAGTACAATGTACTTTTACTGTGGTGTTTTCAGATAAATAAGTTTTGTAGACATAGTGCATAAGAAAGGAATACCCGATTAATATGGTGTTTGAAGGAAATTATGTAATTATCTCCCCTGAGGTCTCTGAGTCTGAATTTCTTAATATCTTAGTTTTGATAAAAATTGACTTATAAAATTGACGTTTGTTAAGTGATTGATTAAAGTCTTTTCAATCCTTTTTTCAATAAGTATGTACGTAATCTCTTCAATTGTTTCCAGAACCAATGAGACATGTAAAAGCGGAACTTCTACAGCATGAGAAGGATCTCGACGATGAGGACGAGTTAGATCTTGAAGACGACCGCCGACGGAGTGAGCACCCCTTTCACCACACGATGCAACATCACCATCATCACCACCAAGGTTACGGCGGTGAGGATCATCTGAAGGAAGAGGGTATCAAGTCAGACTGTAGTGCGGGCGTACCGATTCCCGCGACGAAACCCAAAATCTGGTCCCTAGCGGACACGGCAGCGTGTAAAACGCCTCCGCCGCCATCGCATCCCCACCATCAACAGTATCATCATCTGCATCATCAGCAACATTATCCTCAGCAGCAGCAGCAACAGCAGCAACATCACGTGCCCAATCAAGGACATCATCATCACTCGCAACAGCCATGGCTGGGTCCAGGAGGAGCGGGAAGTGGTGCCGGCGGCGGTGGGGGCGGTGGCGGGGGTGGAGGAAACCTGGGAAGTTCGTTCGCTTTGCCCTCCTCGGCGGGGATGAGCCCGTCGGCGGCGGCGACGGCGCCCTATTCGGGCGCTGCCGCGAGATACGGTGGCTTCCTCTCGTCCTCATCCGGCGGCCAGCTCCATTACAACCCCAATTCGTCGTCGGGCTCGAGTTCGAGCGCATCCTCCTCAGCGGCGGCGGCGGCGGGGTTTCCAGAAGTTGGCACGGACACTCCACCCCAGACGCCGCCCAACATGAAGGTGGCCACGCCGAACGGAGTGATCCAGGCACCGCCGGGCGGTTACTGTCCTGGTGGCAACGCCGCCAGTGCCACGACTAATGGCAATCCTAATATCCCCTATGGCGCGAATCATCCCGGTGGCGGTGGTTATCTGTCGACGAGCTCGGGCTCGGTTAGCAGTGCCTCGTCTTTCAATTCTCGGCTACAGAGCTCGCCGCATAAGGATTTCTCGCCAGTCGGTCAGAATTCCATTCTCCATCAACATCAAACCACTGCCAGCTTGCCACCCACGGAAGCTACTACCGCATTTAAACCGTTTTACAAAGGGTGAGTGACAGTACGGTCCGACGTCGTTTAACTCTGTCGTTTAATACTTATTTACTAGCGTTGCTAAATCGTATTTAAAATGTGCGAATTTTTATTTGACGTACGCAATAACAATGATGTTGTTAAAAAAAAATGAGAAAGAATTAATAAAAATGCGTGTTTTATTGCAGCTCGCAGTCGATGAGTAGTGGCTTCGTCTCGCCGGTTTAAGAGGCCAATGCTGAGGTCCAGAAAACAAGATAGTCGTCTTTCCCAAAGTAAGTGTGAGAATGCTATATTATTTTGTCGCTTATTTCCATTCCTTTCGCAATCTTTGCTTCTCGTCTTATAATTGCGAACGACACGCGCAATATATATGTCGACAAATTTTTGCTGTAGAAAGATCGACTTAAAATTCCTCTTCGGTCGCGTTAATATCACAGCGGTGTTCGCAATTTACTTTCGACTGTAAAAGAAAGAAGAAGCGTCGTCGACGAGATAGGTAACGGGGAAAAAGACAGGGGTAGAGAAGGGGAGAGGGAAGGAGGGGGCAGAAAAGGTAAGTTGTCCGAAGCAACGGTACATGACCGGCTTATCGAAACGAAAATCGATACAACGATTCTCGCTTGCGCGAACGGCGCGAAAGGCGCACCGATCAAACTGGTGTGTTGCGCCAAACTCGCGCACGGCCGAGACGCCACAGGAACAATCGATAAGAAATTAATATCCGGCGTGTCGATTGGTCGTTAAGTCGAGCGACCCGAGTTGAAATAATAATGGTATCAGACACATATTGAGTAGCGTGTGGGTAGTCCACGGTGGGATAGAGGCAACGACTGGGAAGAGGAAGAGTGAGAAAGGGAACAAGAGGGGACAGGGGAGGGAGGGAGGGAGGGAAGGGAGGGAGGGAAGAGAGAAGAGAGAGAGAAGAGAGAGAGAGAGAGATGGAGAGAGAGAGAGAGAAAGAGATAGGATAGAGAGAGATAAGAGAGAGAGGAGATCTCTCCGATAAGAGAGAGATCTCGCTATCTCTCTCTCTCTCGCTACTCTCTCGTCTCTCCTCGCTATCTCTCTCTCTCTTCTCTCTCTCTCTCTCTCTCTTCTCTCTCTCCTCTCTCTCTCTCTCTCTCTTTCTCTCTCTCTCTCCCTCTCTCCTCCTTCTCGCTCCCCCTTACCTCCTTCGCCCTCTGTACTGTGACCCAAAGGACGGAATTTCAATCCACTTGAATGAATCTCACCACTGGCTAACCGCGTCTTTCTCTTACCACACCAGTCGGCCGTAGGTTTTTACGTGTGTACGCGCACGTGCGTCCATGTGTGTGTGCCGCGTGTGTTGGAACACAGACTACACTCGGACACACCTCAACCTGTCGCGTCGGTGACCGAACGGACGACTCCCCGGTCCAGTCCCGCGTTTGGGTCTCACGAGCGAGATCTCCTTACTCTAGCGGACCTGACCCTAAGATGGATACCCCAAAGCGTCGTGAGAGAAGCCAACGTTGGCCGTAGTATTGCCGTCGTAAATTTTCCGTAAATTACGTGTGTCACGTCAAATGAACGATTCACGTAGAAATTTATCGCGCGTATAAATTGTATACAAATCATTGCGTCGTTTAAAAGGTTCGTGAGTAAAAACTTGCTCCTCGGGTGTTTTATCAAATTTCTATTCGAGTCGCGCATCGTGTAAATGATCGTAAAAACAAACGCGCCAGCGCACGCCAGCGACTTGTGCGCGAGACGATAATTCGGGAAAGAGATAGAAAAGCGGTTGTCCGCGATAGTCGACGAGCGATCGTTAAAGCGTCTTGGGGGGAAAGCCAGAGCCTTTTCGTCTTCTCATTCGCGGCATTCGTAGATAAAAAAAAAGTGAGGAGGGGAAAGGGGAGGGAGAGTCGAAACGGCTGTTCTCCCGTTTCCTTACAAACGATACGCGAGATTCATCTCCAGGGCTTACCCTCGCCTCATTCTCCTCCTCCATTCTTCTCGGCGGAATCCTCCCGCGGTATCCGTAACGTCGCGGTGCGAGTACGAGTCTTTGAGCGTTATCTGATTCGACGGAATTGTAAAGGAGCTGAATCGCTCTCCTCGCGAAAATACATTTCCCGGTGGTCCTCCCCGCGCCGATTCGAGAGCAATTCCGGTAAAGCGCCTCCTTTCTCTCTCTCTCTCTCTCTCTCTCTCTCTCTCTCTCTCCTCTCTCTCTCTCTCTCCTCTCTCTCTCTCTCTCTCTCTGCCGTCTGTACCCGATGGCGACGGGAATCTGCTCGACAGGATCGATATTATTGCGCGGAAGGCGCGCATCGGCCGTGGATGGCGTATAATCGAGAGACACAGAATATCTTGGATCTTTTTGTTTCGGTGTAAAGTACGGTCTAAACATAGCAGTATTATCGATATGTATTCAGGACAATTAATTATCTCCGCAGCGGAAAAAGGTAAAAAGCGAGGCGAGAGGCATCGGAGTTTTTGGAACGTCCGATAAGATGAGACGAGCTGCAAAAAAATTATCTCAGCGTATCATTCGTCGCCTCGTTTCGCAACAAGACGATGAAGACTCGGGGAGAATCGCCAGCCAGGGCGACGCTGCCACGTATCGGACGCGCTGTGGAGAACATACGTCGTCGTTGTTGTTTTGTAGGATGCCACGACGTGAACGCGAGTAGAAAGGCGGACGGCGAAACGGGGAACGGGGGTGGCGGATAAAGGGGGAGTCGTCTTTTCGGATGGGACCGGGTGTTAGCCGGTGCTCTCTTATCTCGCGGCGATCTGATCCTAATTTATAGCCGCGTTCCAAATAAACTAGTTTTCGCTGTCGTCACCTCGCTTTCTCCCTACCCCGTTACCGCGCGCGCGCGCGTGTGTGTGAGTGTGTATACATATATCAAACGCGTCGATGCGTTCGCAGCTCGGACGAAGCTTGTAATGCTACCCTCTCCTCTTTCGGACCTCTCGGCACCCGCTCCGATCCGGACCATCCTCGATCTCAGCCTCCTCCCTCTTCGCCTTTCCTGTCGCGCACAGACAGACAGGTATACGAGGAAAGAACGGAGAGATAAATAGAGAAAGAGAGAGAAAGAGAGAAAACTTGTGCGAGTCTCTGAGGTTGTGCCAGGCAGCGCCTTTTGTAGCACCTACCACCAGGTAAAGGCGATCTCCTCCTTCGTTCTCCTTCCGATCGCCTGCTTTCGGCCGCGATCGGAAAGAGAAAGAGAGAGAGAAAGAGAGATGCAGGGACCAAGAAGGGACAGCCTCCGTGCAGAAGTAAAGTCCTCTCTCGTGATGCCTGTGCCCTATAATTGCCAATTAGCGCGAGGATGTTTAATCGCCATTAGAGCGATGGTAACCGGCCGGTGGAGGATCGGGGTTGGGCCCTTCCTCCTTGGGTGGACCCGCTTCCACCTATCGTCGTCTTTTACCTAGCGATATTTACACGCTCTCGTGGGATCTGCATAAAATTCGCGACCACCGTGCATCCGTGATCCGGCCGCCTCGCGGAGGCGCGAGAGGATAGGCGATCTTTTTAACGGCTTCGAGATTCCGGACGGGGGATTCATTGTCTCCTTAATAAATCCTCGAAACACGTCGTCGCGGTTTCCCGCGTGCTCCCCTCTCCCCTCTCCTCTTGCCCTCTCTTTTTCTCTCAAAGATAGGCCTACCCGTCGCCGGTGCCTTTTTGAGAAACAGTTGCGCGTTTCTGGAATTCCCACACGACCTTCGGAGGTTTCATCGGAGCGCGTCCTTCTTTGTCCTCGACCTCCATATTGCGAGACGTGGCACAAGGTTTATCGCGCGTATACGGTCGTCTAGCGCGGAAGATCGTGAGATCTTCGAGACCGAGGTGGAGAGGAACGGTAGCATAGAAAACGGATTCACGTTTCTTAGATGCGCGCTAGTGTTACGGCGCTACCTGGGCGAGAGATCGGGGAGATCGCCACGGGGACACGCACCTCCATCTTTTCGACCCTGGCGTAGCGAGGCGTCGCTATCACTCACGGTGATTTCGTGACTCAACCGCTCGGCCGGCCGACGCGGATGCAAATGTTATTGATTGGGAATAAAATGCGGAGCCCGCAGAGTCGCGTTCTCCTACGTGTGCTTCCTTACCCCCTTCTCTCCCTCCCTTCCTCCCTCCCTCCCTCTCAGTGAATATAAATCGACACGTTAATTCTAAAACCGGACAGATACAGCGAGAGCGATCCTATCTCGGCTTATTAAAAAAAATGACGCTCAACATTGCCGCTCGCTCCGGTACGATGATCAGTACTCCGTATGCGTGTAAAAGATCTGCGAACGAGACGGCTCGTTATCCTTACGCCCTTACGTATTACCGCGCAAACTCTCCTCGTGCTGCCCGTGCAGCAGCTTCAACGGAGATTATTAATAAAGTTATAAAATAAACAGACTCTCCCGCTTATCTCGGCCACGTTATAATTAAATCATTATAAAGGCGCATACACGCTCCTGAATTTCCAAGGAAATAATTCGTGTCGATACGCGAGCGGAATGTTACCTCCTTCCATAAAAAAGAAAAAAATAAAAAAAAATGCGTAAAGGCGAGCTATCAGCGTGAGTTATTATTAAAATTCCCCGGTAACCGGTGCTTTTCATTGAATTAATGATTGTTTGAAGTTTATAATTTCATGCGCCGGGCTGTCTTCTACATTATGCAAGCTGCCGCGACCGGCCACACGAGACCAGCGCAATATAATTACGCACGATGGCGCGTTTGCTACTAGTGGAACAGCTGGTTCGCTGTCCCCGCGATATCCGGAGAATTCGCGGAGCAATGAAATTCGCGTTGTCGCGCTCGAGAGCGCGAGCGTTCAATTTCGCGTCGGGCTCGATCCCTCCTCGGGGTATCGTTCTAAGCGCGGAATATCGCGGGCGTCGATCGACACGGCACCTCCCCGAGACTACGAGCTTAAATTACGATGTCACATTAAAACGATCCTCCTCGAGAGAGAGTTTTCGCAATCGGCGTGATCCTAAGCCGCGATAAATAAATTATAATACGATCGGGCCGGGGGGGGGGAGGGGAGAGGAGGATGGTGCAAATGGATACGTGCGAAAGGGAATTCGCTCTCTCTGTCGCAAGATTTTAATCCGCGGCTGTATCGATGATCGTTCAAACGCCAATTTATCGCGGAGATACGTAAAGATATTATTTGAAGGAACGCAGCACGACTGCAGTGTTAACCGTGCCATGTTTATAAATTACGTATGAATAGCGCGAAATATTCAGCGCCGTTTGTATAGGTACCATTTAAATACCCGACAGTTTTATCGTGAAATAAAACGTTTCACTTTTAGCGCGTTGAAAGATAATGGCGAATGAATAAACAGGTTTCCTATGATGCGTCAATCATCGGGAAAATCAACGGTTATAAGCGGCTTTGCGTTCGTAAAAAAAAGAAAAGGCCGCGCGCTCCTCTCGATTGCGGCACTGGGCTTATTTCAACTTAATGACACGTGAATGGAATTGTACTATCTCCCTTTCGTCTGAGAATCGACTCTCTCGCGAGAAGACAGACGGTCGTCTTATCTGAATGTCGATTCGACCACACTGAGGCGAAATAATCGCTTTTCAGCGCGTCATCGATTCTAAATTTTGTATGTGCAATCGCGCGCTGGGTTTTCCCTCTCTCATTCTCCTTCCGCTTTATCAAATCAAAGCCGGCAAGGTCACCCGACGTATCGATAGCGATAAACGTCGGGAGACATTTTTATCGCCCATATAGATCGCTCCAAGTTTTCGTAGCCCAGTGGAAGCGGAAGCGGGGTGGGAGGAAGGAAGAGGAGGACGCGCGGTGCGGTCTCGCGGCGCATAAATGATAATCGCGAATGTTTATTACCCCATTGCGAAGAGAGAGAAAGAGAGAGAGAGAGAGGGGCACGACGGCGGCGGCCGGTGCCTCGTCGGTGGTAAACCGGCATGCATGTAACATCCAGATGTCACTGTGGAAACTTTCGAAACGACTTGCCGCATAATCGCGCGACATTTGTCATCCGGGCCGACGCTCGCGTCATTTCGTTCGCGGCTCGGCGGCGAAGCGGACGAATGGAAACGGGCAAGGAGAAACGAGCCCGGGGAAAGGGGGTGACAAACACGACAGACAGGATAGACGGTCCGTACAGGCGTTTTGAAATATTCGCCGGGCGTCGCCGCGGCGCGGCGTTGCCCGGGGTGGAGGAAGAGAGGGGCGTCAGTTCCGAAATGTCGGCCCCGAAATGGATATTGGCGTCCCGTTTATAATCGCGCACCACTGAAATTTCCCCGGCGGCGTTCCACCGCGACGTATCATCGCGTGTCGCCGTATCCGCATAATTGTTCGGCGAAACACGATTAATTCGTACGTGTCGCCGTATCGCCGTGAGCACCAATCAGGCACGTCGCTCAGGAAACGTGACCCTCTTACGGCCCGAATCGATTGCACGGGTTCCGTGATATTTCTACTTTTGTCTCCGTTAACTTTAAGAAAGTAATTTGAACAGAAGAAACACGTGTTTTTATTCTGTGTTTCCTTTAAGTATTTTATCCTTGTGTTCCATAGTCCCGTAGTTTCGAAAATAACTCTAAAAGCCTTTTTATTTTGACGCAGAGAAAATCTTTGATATATATGAACGCATTCAAAGCGAGCAAAAGTGAAAATACTCTTTGGAGAAAGTTTTCAAGGTATATGATCACATGACATCGGACTTTATTGATGAATTACTTGTTAAAATTCTTGACCCTTTGCGGCATAGTGACCAATATTGCCAAAAAATTGAAAGCTAAATGTCGGACTTAAAAACGTAGGTTGTACAAACCTCAAATTTTTTGTACAATTGTAGAAAAATATTAATGTTTAATACATGTTTAAATTGAACTTTTTTTGAAAACAGAATGCTGTGAACTGTGTCAACTGTTATAATTATACTAACTTTGGGAATACTGAGAGTGACGTATTCATATGTCACTTTCTCTTCTCTGTTTTTTATGGTTTTCTCTCATTTTTTTAATAAGCTAAAATTACATGGTTGTTATATGGTAATTAATGTAATAGGAACTTAAATGTATGACTAAAGGCTTGAAAAATATATAAAGATCGTAAAAAAACAGCAAAGAAATGTGACATATGGGTATCATTATGCCAAAAAAAATTAAATAAAGCGTTAAATAAAGCGACAATACATCAAGTAGACCAAGTCCAGTCGAAGAAGTTTCGACTAAGTACACATTTGACCTTTTTCCAAATTTTTCGGTTTAAGGACACAAATAAAAAACCGGAAATAACTAAATGGTAAAACGTCTTATTATTCTTTGAGCTCGTTTCAAATATAAAATAAATTTAAAAACCATTAACGTATATAAACGATCATAAAAGTGAAATTATTTTGAAAAAAAATCTGGAAAAATTTAACAAAGAAAAAAGCCATTCTTTTTCTTATTAGAGTTTTGAGAATTTTTACGACTTTAGAACACTTTCTCTAGTCCATAAGGGAGAATTGCTGAATACGTAGGTACCAGCTGTTTAACTAGTTGCGTCAATATTTTATATTCTTATACGGGAAAAAATAATTGTCGTAGCTAAAAACCGCGCGTGAAAACTAAACTTTGTAAAATATGGACTGCTATCATTTTAGCTGTGATACCTATTTGATTTAGTTGAAGGATTTTAGCTACTACACAACGTTTAGTTACAGTTCAACATTTGCGCCATAACAGAATGATATGAATACCTTAGCATATCGAATATTTTCGATAGCTAAAGATATTCATATCGTAACTTCTTTTATGTTGCTGTTGATATAAACCTTTTGGACAATGCACATTTTGCTACTTTATTTACATATTAAATGCGACAATAAATTGTTTTGCTGTAACTTATAAATTTTTAGTTACGTTAGCAAATATAATTTCAGTAAACTGTAATTCGCTACAGTGGCGAAATTTTTTTCTATGTACTTAATATAAGCAACATTTAGCGAAAAATGTAAAATAAATGAAAAATGAGTAATATGTGTGTGTGTGGGGGAAATCGAATAATTTTTTATCAATTTATGTAGCTAATAATAGTGTAATTGTTGAATTTTATACAGACTTTTTTATATTTTTATAAAAGGTTTATTGTAAAATATTTGACATTTATTTTATATACTTATTTGCAATTATTTGCAAGTATAAAGATTAAATCGATATTTTAATAAAATCTATCAAGTTTCCTAAATTATAACACAAATTTTATTACAATAAATGTAATTAAGTGATGCGCATGCACGCGAGACAACTCTTCCCTATGTGCTTGTAAAAAAATAGTTTTAATGAAATTTCTACTGTATATTTAAATGAAATTGTGACTAACATTTACTTACATAATTTTTACAATAATAATGTATAATAAAAGTTGTGTCGGTCATGTATCGATGGAAAAATGTGTTGTATTTGTGACTACAATTATGCAGTAAAATATTTATAGTAAGGGATATCATTTTTATAATAATTATTACTATAATTTTAGTAATAATAACCATGTGCTGTATTTTAAATCTGTATAATTTACAGTACAATTTTTTCACAGTTAGATATAAATACATGGTTATTATTACTAATATTAGTAGATATAAAAATGATATTCCCGACTAATATTATTTTTACTATGCAACTTTAGTCGCAAATATCACATATTTTTCTTATCAGTGTACTGATTCAATCAGTATGCATATCGGATTTATCCACGAAAGAAAGATATAACAAAATTGAATATTGATTCGTTCGTACACGTTGGTCCATCAGAGTGTTCCTCTATGTATATGAAGTTCACTATTAACAATTCTTGATCACGTTAATTTTACCACTTTGGAAAGTAACAATCGCTGGGCTGCAATTGTTAGCTTAATCCCACATAAATCGTCACGATTAAGTAAAAGTTTCATGCCCAGAGATTACGTTCTATTCTCCCTCAGAGTTAGGATTTGCGATGTGTCGTTGCTATTAAAGTCCTTGTTACTCACCCTGTCGTCCCAAATACGTAACGCGAAAATAGTCAACAATTGCGGCAAACAGTTACGGGCGTATAAACGTCTGCTTAGTGCCGAACGATACCGGCGATAATGGCCAAGCGAGTAGCGTGTTTTGCATAACGATCACACTTTATCTCGCGGCACGCGCGTGGTTTGCCGTTTATTAACATTGACAATCGCTGTCGCGGTATCGCGAGGCGAACGATTATCCGTTAGAGTCGGAAAAATGACCTCGCGATACGTAACGAGCAGGTTTCCGATGGGACGTTCCTTCCTCCTTTCCCGAACCCGAACGTGGGATCTATATCCCCAGCGTGACGATCGGAACGTCGGGGCATCGTCCGTCGACGTGAGATACGGGTAATCGAGTATCGATAGGCTCAAACGAGCGCGCCGTACGCAACGTCGGGCTTCCACGGACATAAGCACTCTAGCGATAGTTCGTTTACGAGTTTACAAAGGCATCGACACTTTCATGGGTATCGGCGGCCATTCAAACCGATTGCCCGTTCATCGGTTCGTAACGAGGTTGTCACGATTGTCGCGCGAGGCATAAAAGGAAAATTTCTTCTTTTCTTTACTAACGGCAATTTAAAAAACCGCAATTGCGCGCTCGATAAGCTAATATTCGTGGCTGCTAATTTTTGTAGCTTATGATTATTGAACGCAACGTTCGACGTTGCTTGAACGTGTAAAATGCGACGAAAATTCAATCCGAGTATTTGATATAATACGTATTTTTACGTTAGCGTGTGCGTCAGTAATCCTTCTTCCTGCTACGTAGGAGAGGAGAAAAAAGAGGAACACGCCGGCGCCGATCTAAGACCATTTTCATTTCTCTGTTGCAGAATAAAGCGGCGCCGTTGAGGGAGGAGAGGTCCTGTGGCCGGACTGTAAATACGCGCTCCTGAGTGGTCTCGGGATTTATTAGCGTTATCTCGACTTCACGTCAGAGGCGAAGAGAGAGAGAGAGAGAGAGAGAGAGAGAGATAGAGAAAGAAGTTACGAAGCGTAAGAAGCGGGTAGAGGCAGTCAGTCAAGCAGGAAGGAAGAAGGAAGGGCGGAAGGAAGGAAGGGAAGAGAGGAAGGTGGCCGACTCTTCGAGATACATAAATCGTTCCCCGACCTCTGGAAGGCGCGACTTGGAAAAGACGTATGAGGGGGGGGAGGGGTGGTGGAAGAGGTCGACTGTGCGCGAAGCAGGAGTACGCGAGAGAGGAGGCGGCTTAGAGGAGATTTAGGAATTAGGAGAATTACGTCAAAGTGCCTGCTTACGCACGGCTACGTACGGCGAAGCGACACCGGGGGCCGGGTAAGAAGAAAGTATATGGGGGCCGAGCGCGCGCGGGATTTATGTCCGACGCGTTCTCCTCCTCGAGGAGAGGAGTGCCGCAACCGAGAGCTGCGAGAGCCGCCATATTTTTTCGATCGGTACCATGCATCGACCGCTCTGGCAAGAAGATGGGTTTACGGGGGAGGTGAGGGGCAACGTGTTGCGTCACCCCGTCGAAGCCGCTGAAGCAGGCTCGAGTGAGAGGAAGAAAGGGAGAAACGGGGGTTTTTCAAGTTACCCGCAGGCTCGCGAGTGGCCGAACGCGAACTTTCCGCGATCGTCTTCGATGTTCGGATGTACCGCCGGTGTACATCGCCCTCACACGTACACTCACACACGCACACACATACACACGTAACCGTGAGTCCATATTTTTCTTTTGTTTTTTTTTTTTTAGTCAATAATATGTTTCATTGCCGGTCGTTCGTCGCGACGTCTCGGGATTTTCGGAGCACGGCACTGCGCGTCGCCGATTTTGTAAATATAAAGGACGAGCAAATGCCAATCGTTTCTCCAGAATCCCTCATCAGTGGCACTGAAGATCGTATACGTGTATACATGTACAGTACCTCCGGCGGAAAGGGCGGAATCGTTTGAGGTGTCCCGCGTGTCTCGGCGGACGGAACGACGCGCCACTTCCGAGATCGCGATGATACCAATCACGTATTATAACACATGGGCAACGTGCAAGGTAGCGCTACTTTTCCTCGTTACGACGTAACGGGGTCTTTCTTAACGGTCGTCGCTCGAAATCGGTCATTTAACTCGGCAGAGAGAGACGGAAAGGGGGGAAGTTTCGACGAAGAGCGGGGAGCGCTCGAGCGAATATGATACTTTCGATCGGGTCGCGCGCGGCACGAATATCGAGAGGGAATGAGAAAGAAAGGGAATGAGAAAAGAGAAACACTCGATCTACCTGTTGTAGGTTTAATATGAAAATAAAGGGGGAAAGACAGATCGCGTAGCGCATTACAAAGCTACTATCGTTAAACTTACCACTAACTCCTTTAATTATCCGAATGAAATATTAACGTATACCCGAATACCCGCATATAGAGATGGAATGATAAATAGTACACCTACGAATTACACATACAAACACAGTGACACGCAAGTAACTCTAGGCCGTAGATCTTAAGGCTGTACCTACTACATCACGAAATTTTATCGGGGTGACGCGTCTCGAGAATTTTTTGCAGACAAAGGGAAAAAGGGAGAGAGAGAGAGGGATCCTCGCCGCGGAGTATACGTCGAGTATATTATAAGTATAAATAAGTATACATGGGCGGCGAACAATAATACTGACAGCGATGTGAGAGATAAGGTGAGAAGTTGAATAATAATCGTTAAGGATCAAATTCGTCCCTTTTCCGCGCGACAACCGTGCACTCGCGCATCTCAGGTCAAGCCGGGACAACGGAGACGCAAATTTACGTATACTTAGTATCATTTGTCCTAGTACATGTTACATTTGATTGTTGCCTAATACTATATTTTATTGCATTTCTTGCAATTATCAATTTCTTTTATGAACATTTTTAAGTTTGTTGGTAGGTAATCGCATTAATCAGCGTTTTACTCTTTAAGGGAGAGAATATTATGATTTTGCTCACAATTCCTAGACGAGAGGATACGAGGACATTGTGGATGCGTGAAGAGCGAAAATGCGGCGTGCACGGTACTCGAAACAAAAAAAAATTGTTGATATTTTTTTATATTATATGTATATCGCGCGGGTCGTCCCTCTTTTCGCGGAATCTTGCGATGTATTCCGAGGGACGCACGACATCATTGTCTTGCGCAAATCGCGAACGACTGTCGGGCCGCATTTTGGAAAAAAAAAGAAAACGAAAAAGTGAAGAAAGGGGAAGTCGACTATTATTTTGTACTTTGGCGTAAATATAAATAAACGAGAGCGTGCGCGAATCATCGCCGGCGGTGTTGAGGGGGAGCGTGTCGAATGGAACTTGTACATTGTTTTGTAAAGAATACATTTATTTATATCTGTGATAACGGGAGAGTTCAACGGAGGAAGAAAAAAAAAAGAGTGGAAGCGATAACATAAGGCGTTTGCAGTATCGGTATACTCTGACGAAGACGGTCGGTGCTCGTGCATTCGTTGACACGTATATCATAGTATAATTATATAGATATGATAACATTTTTTTGTAAATAATCAGAGAGGTATAGAAAGATAGAGAGGAAAGAGAGAGAAAGGGAAACAAGGGTAGAGTGTACCGCTTTGCGGACGATTCTAATTAACGAAGGCTAGAGAAAGGGGTAAATAAAAAAAATTATATAAATATATAAATATAACGCACGTTTTGTGTACATTGTCGCACCTTCGTGAGAGAATCTATTTGTTGTGAATAGTACACGTAATATAATACAGATATACGCTATGATTATTAGGTTTTATTCGCTTGTTCGTACGAATTCGATTGTAAAATAATTAAACTGTACATAGTCTTAAATGTGAATATAAACAGAAAAAAATATATATATACATATGTATGTATACATACATGTATATATATTATTGCTATTATCACGAATTTTTTAACATCGACATATTGTTATTAACTTTTTTTTTAATTATTATTTTAATATGATTATCTGGTCGATATGAATTCATGTTATATAATAAAATAATAGTAATAATATGTCGATGTTTATAATAATAATAATAACGATAGCAATATATATATTCGTATACATATATATGTATTATTGCTATTATCATTAATTATTATTATTATTCACATCGATATTTTATTGTCTATTATTATTTTATTATTAATATTATTGTCTACTCTATCATTATGAATTCATATTATATTAAAAGGAAGACTATATTACGTTGTACATGCACGCTTCATACTTTTTTTCTCCGTCTACCTCAATACCGCATTATGAAACATTATTCAGCGTTACTTTCCTCCGGTATCGGCGTTATTTGCAACGGCGACGAAGATTTATGAATAAAAGACCACTTTAACGTCGTAGCACGTTCATTGTCGTTCAAAGAAACCCAAGTTTCACCATCCTTGACTCGATAATCGTCCTCCTCATTCAAGAGTCTCCAGATCGATAGATATCCCGCGATCGTTACGACGATCGATATTTAGCCCCGCCGCGGCCAAAGCGATATCGAAGGCTGCACGCACACCTGTTTGCGAATCCTCTCCCATCCCCCTCCCCCGACCTCCCCTCGCCCCCTGAACTTTATTTTCGGCGTTCTGCAGATTTTAAAAAAGTCACGGACGAGTTGGAAGTCGCAGCACGCGCGCGCCGCAACACAGGAACCACATTGTGCCCATTCTAACGTACCACAATGGACGTCTCCGTTTTGAATATTCGAACAATGGTACTTTCGCGGTGGGTGGAGTTTCAATGAAAATACATGACTCTAGCGGAGAGAGGGAGAGAGAGAAGGAAGGTACGGGAGAAGGACAATGGAATCGCGCACCATCCCTCTCCTATTCCGGGGGAGCGGAGAAAATAAACCTCTATTCGCGGTAGTTTGCGAACACGAGTTTGCAGCCAAGTTAAAGTTTCGGAGATAAGGCGGGGGAGACGATAAATATTGGAATAAGTTGCGATATAGGTACACCCCATTATGAAACATCTTCGTTGCCCGCGGCGAATTTCTAGCGGCAGGACGCGCCGGATCGCGAATACGTAGCCGGGCACGCGTTCCGATTATCGGCTCGCATTAAACTTCGAAGATACACCAGTCTGAAATAAGAAACGTTCGAAATTTTCTCTTATTAATAAAGACCCGGCCATTAATAAAGGAACTTTCTGAAACTTTCCCACCCTGACGATTCGCCAAGGGGGACGGACTCTGACCCGCGTCCTTCCGGTCCGTTGGCAACGAGCACGCACTCGTGGCACGCACGACCGTCGAGGATTAAAACTCGAGCAACGAGAGATCGAGATGCCGGCCAGGAGGCTGTTTTGCGTTTCCCATCGTGTATCTGTATACTTTTATACGGGTGTAAAAAGTGTTCAACACGGCCCGTGCTTAAGAAAATGGATGTGCCGCGGTTCCTCAATCGGTGATTCGAGCGAGAGAAAGAGAGCGGTGTAATTACGTTGCTTGGCGTGAGCAAGGGGTAAGTCAATTTTTCCGTGCGTGGATAATCACGCCGGCGTTATATTTATTCATCACGTTGCGGGCCACCGCGATCACGGTGTGATACACCTCGATCGCACCTCGTATGTTAAAATCCTAACAACCATAAATTGAGGCAGCGGAAACTCTCGCAGGCGCGCCGGCCGCTAAGACAAAGGATTAGGACCCGCAATTCCGCAGCAGGATATAGCACTATAAAGTCATAACGCGTCGTGACTTTTTTTATTCGCTCTCGGTCTCTCTCTCTCTCTCTGTCTCTCTTCCTGCCTCTCCATCATTCCTCCTCCTCCTCCTTCCTCCTTCTTCCATCGCTTTCTCTTCTCGCACGAGTACCATCCGGGTATTCCACTTGAGCCGCATTGCCGCGCCGGGCGGATGCAGGCGAGTGAAGTTTACATGAATCGGCCATATAACAACGGTCCTATATCATTTGGCAAGAAATATGGGATCCCGCGCGGTCGTATACGTGCACACGTACGTACACGCGCGTTTAACGCGGCGGACACCGCGAGCAAATCCTCCCCCCCGTGTCAACGTCGCGCCCGAATCGCCTCCCCCGGCCGATACCGGAACGTTACACGGGACACGACGTAAACGCACGCGCGCGTATCGACACAAATACTTCGCGGGAGAAATGTATCATTCAACGATATAATTTCGGACGACTCGCGCGCTCCCCCTCTTGCCGCAAATAAATCTCCCCGACGCGCGCATATATAATTGTATCGCAGCTTGTTTTCGTCGTCTCGGTGTGTACACGTGTCTCAAATAACTGCCACCCGTAAGTACGGATCGTGACGCATATATAATTTGTATAATCACCCACCGAGAATACTTTGCTGATAGATTAATGATCGCGGCGCTACGAATATCGTGAATTAATATTCATGATCCTCCCCTTTCTCCCTTCCCATCCCGCGGACGTCGGCCCGCGAAATCTCGCTCGATCGCGATCCGCGACTCTTACGACCGTACGAGAATAACAATAACAGAAGTGATATTAATAACGGCGGTAACGGCGAGCGAGAGAGAGAGAGAGAGAGAGAGAGAGGGAGGGAGGGAGAGAAAAGAGAGAAAGAGACGAGATCGATAACCCCGCGCGTCGAGCGGCCGAGCATTATCATAAATTTGAATGTCCTCGCACTTTCTGTCCCCTTCCCGCCTCTTTTCCCCTCGCGGTCCACTCACGATTCCTCTCTCACGACGTGCTCTCTCTCTCCCTCCCTTCCCCCCCGTTCCCCTTGCCTCCCGCGCACGAGCGAGCGTGCGTTTCCCCATGACCGCCACCCTTTTTACGGCTTACTTTATGGCAAAGACTCAATTTGGCCACGGCGGTTGGTGCGCGTTCTCCGGTGACTAATATACCGGGATGCGCCGCGTGGGGTGCAGCGGTGATGCATCGTCCGCGGTGGGCTCCACGTATGCCTTCTTCTCCCTCGGGGGAAGGGGAGGGGGGAGAATAGGGGGCCTCTACGGGACACCTTCGGTTCGGCGCGCGCGTACGCGTTTTTACGAATGGCTCCTTACCAGCGGAGCTCGCCCCTCTCGTAGCGCTGCTCCGCAAGATCGTTTAATATCCGCGACTCCCTCGACGGCTGCGAGAACATAGATGATGTAACGCTTTAACGCTGCGCAGCATATTACCATTATTTTCCAATATCAGTCGTCACGAATTAAACAAAAATGTAAATATATATATATATATATATTTATTTTCCATTCGCTTTATAAATGGTTTCTACCTAGAAAATAAATAACCCCAGCGAGTATAATCTGCTGCGCGACGAAAACCACCTGTCCTCGACAATCACGCATGTTATACTGTTATACTTCCACTGTTTTATCGTCCTTCCAATATCGTAGGACATTCGATCTGTAACCCCCGAGGACGGGGCGTTATTTGCGAGCGTCGTGAGGCGCACTTACGAATGGGCCCTTCACGCAAGTACACGCATTCGCACGGGCATTCACGGGCACCACGTTGGGGCCTCGTCTTCCTCACCGTGGGGCATCGGGCCGCGCTAACTTATGCCGGATTACGGACACTACTTCATCGGAACGCTCGGGGGACCTCTCGGGGGGCCACAATACAACCTTACCATCTTCGGGCGGATGTCGTCGTATTCGAAGCCGCCTGCGACATACAACGAGATGTGAAAACAGCAGTTTATCGATAAAATTTATTCGTTGTATATGATGGGATGGATATTATAAATCGTTTCATTTCACGCGATAAGTCATGCGATTTTAAGGAAAATAACGTGGGCAGAGATAATTCTTTCCGATTAATAATTCAGTTGCCATCTACAAAGTTCTGTTTTATCGTAGCGATAGTTAATCTATTATGTTTAACTGATACACGCATATATATTTCGCGTATCTTTGCGCGCGATCTTTAAAACGAGAATCTTACTCTATTTTAATAGCCGGCATGTAGATCATAAACATAGAGTTCCTGCGAAAGATAGTATCGACGAATTAAGTACAAACACACGGGCCGCATCTATCCGTGTAACCTTAACTCGCTGCATTAGTGTAATTATAATAGCTTCCGGCTGTTGCCCGCCGCAAACCATGAAGAAGTCTGCGGTTGAACGGAGACCGCGGAGTTAATGACAAACTGCCGCGCGTTGAAACCGGTTGGGCGAACTCTCAGCGAAAATGTCCATCAGGGTGGAGCCGGATGGGATCGTTGAGGGAAAACGAGAATCGACGTGACCGTGCGCCATTGTCTAGGAGTTCTTCTGCTCTCACGGGAGAGGAGGAGGAGGAGGGCTAAAGCTACCTGCGGATACGCGAGCAAGTACGAGACGAGCGTAAGCTTCCAGCTGCGCTGGAATGTCGAATTCCCTTTAGGTGCCGTACCTCCGCCGCGACACTGTCGCCAATGCCCGCTCAACGGGAAGCAACGATCGTGTAACTCTTAATGTCCCAAAGACGGCACGAATGTTTCTTTTGCTATAACTTAATTACAACGCAACGGACTAGCTGAACGTCTTAAACGAGTTCGAACGGAAAAACTAATTTACTTGTCATAGTTCTTTTGATAGAGAGACAGAGAGAGAGGAGAGAGAGAGAAATATGTAAATAATTTTTAATAATTTAATTTGATGCTCGTTATTCAATACATGTTGCCTCTTTTTCCTAAATGATTATTGAAATAAATCCTTTACAAATAACAATGCAACAAAAAATTGTTATAACTGAAAAAATTCTGTAAAAAAAATTTATTGTCCTCCACTCTCTTTTATAATCAGCCGACTTGATTTATATTTTGTCTTAACAGAAGTGAGGTCCTTAGATACTTATATATTGGTGAAAAAATTTTTTTTTAATTGATTAGAAATCTTATAGATGTACAAACAAATGTGGTCAGACCATAAACATTGTAAAATCATAAAGTGATTTATTGCGTTGTACTACTTAATCATTAAAATATAAAAAAATTCCTTATTAGAATTTACTAAAATTGCAAAATCAATGTATGAAAATAAACGCGATTTCTGACACGCAAAGCCGTTTTATATCAATACACTCATTACTTATCGCGACTAATCGTACGACAGCTGACTGAATTATACATGCGCGGAATCCGACATTTGTATCTCACGACATTATAGCCGCGTGTTCGTGTCGCCTCGACGATCGAGTCGCAGTCGAATCAACTAACGGCAAAAAGTAATAATCCAATGAGCAAAATAATCGGGAGTACAAAATAGTGGGCCGATAAGGAGGAAAAGAGGCTACGAGCGCGGCCACCATTGCCTCGGAACGCGCTCGCACACTTATCTGGCACTAAAGATGTTTACAGCACGCTCTGCACCGCCGCTATCACTATCACCCCGAAAGAACGGGGCGCTCTAATTGATTTGTGGCTCCGGCGCTATCGGCGCTCGTAACTTAAATTAAATTACACGAGCAATCGCCCGGCGACTCGTCGAAAAGTTATGCCCGAGACCTGACGCGACTCGGCACTCGCCCCCTCCCGGGCCATTTCGTCTTCAACGACGGTGATTACTTTTACCGGGCGACAATGCTCACCTTGCGTTACAGTTCGAATATTCGGATATTCGTATATCATTTGCCCCTGGGATATAAACGATAATGTTTTAAGCCGAAACTTCTGATTATGCCTGTGTCTTCGGGGAACTATACAATGTCCCGAAACGCGTTCGACGATAAAGATGATTTGATACCGGGGAGCAACCTGGGTGCCGCATAAAACCCATTCAACGAATGTAAAGGCAGTCGTAGCGACGAGGTGACAATGTCAAGGATAACGATATCTAAACGGTTTCAATGTATCGCGATAAGGCTCCGGAGAGGCTAAAAAAAACTCTGGCAGCTTTATCTATCATTTCTGTTTAAGCTTTAAGGATATGTTATGTATGTTACATAAATGTATATTTTATGCAAGCAATCGCGACAAATAAAGCATGTAAATATGGAGCAGGTACAATGGAAACTGACAACGGATCATTGGAAAATTATCGTAATTGTACATAACGAAATTTCGACAGAAATAGCAATTGGAAATAAATTGATGTCATTTCTTCTCGTAAATTGAATCCCGCTCTAATGTATCGACAATTTAATTCGCTTTCCGACGAATTTACTTCTTCCGAGCCAATCAATGTCACACTTATGAAAGTTCGAGTAAATCCATTTACGTTCTTGCATCCTGGAACTTTATAACGAGTCAACATTGTCAATCGCAGTTTTAATGGTGTTTATCATTATTGCTTAAACTCTGCCAATTTGTGATAAACCGCAAATACTTTGATTTGATAGAATCAATTAATTGAAAGGACTCACTGTTAATACCACCATAAACACGGTCAACTAAGCGAGACGAGTTAAAGAATGTAAGCTCATTAGCAATCATAAAATTTCATCATTTACACGTATTTTACCTGCATTTTCGTGACTTTGATAAAAGACTCGAATATCATCAAGTATCACTCGAGCTTCCGCAAACGAGATACGACGAGAAACGATCGTTTGTAACCGATTTCGCTCAGTTTAGTCTCCAAAGAGAGACCACCTTGGACCCAAGAATTCGGCCTTCTTTCCTCCTCTCCTTCTCTCTTCCTCCGTTTCTGCCTCGCGGAGTATCTGTTGCCATACGAGTAGGTACAAAACTGTCAGATGCGGCCCCAAAGTAGGCACCGGATATTCCTTGTTGCCGCGGACCCTATCTTATCGCATTCACCGAGCAGAAAAGCAACCCTCGTGGATTCCTGAGACATACGACGCGTTCTCGCCGTCTTTCTCGCACTCTTCTTCTCGCACACCGCCTCTCGAAACTTCGTGATTTAAGGTCAACGAGTCAGGAAGATACAAGTAGGATGGTAGGGATGGAGGAAAGTCACCAATACCAATGTAGGTCTTCTAAAACAACACCCTTTCTCGGAAATTAAATATTTTATTAATTTATACTTATTATTTTTTAAATTCATTGATATAAAAACATGATTTGTTTAGTTGAAGAAGTAAAAGCTTGTAATGTTCATATAACACGTTAAAATAAATTTTTCAAAAGCTAGAATAAAATATACATAATTTTCGGTTGTAAATGACAGTTTAAACAATAGTAAGTGTATTATAAGATTATTTTTCATGTTTGCATAGTCCTAAAATTAATTAAAATTTTTCTCCTTTCTATTTTTTCTCATAATGTAGTTTGAAAATTATAAAATCAGGATGCATCGTAAATGTGTTGTAAATCTGTATTTACACAAATTGAAATAAAAAACGTTTTACTTTAAAACAAAATCGGGATACTCTCTCACACTATTGATTAAACAAACAATAAAATAAAAATCATATAAGATAAAATAAAAGGCAAGTAAATAAGAGACTTCTTTGTAATCTTTTTCTTCAAATTAAAACAGAAAATAAAACGTTTTTCATCTTTCTTTCCTTCACTTTAAAAAATTCTCATACATCCTCATATATACATTTGGCTTGTAAACATTTTGTACAGATAATTTGTGTGAAAGGAAAAGGAAAACAAAAATATAGCATCACACTATGTCGATTTGTGACTTAAATCAAATTTAAAACTTAATTAAAAGATTTATTACATAAAAACTGCTAAAATCTGATATAAGACTTTCTAGTTTGTATTCGTTTTTCCAACGTTTTATTTTTAATTAAAAAAAATTTATTTTTAGTTTTATTTAAGGAATATAATTTAAAAACTAAGTAGTATGTCGATATCGGTGATTTTCCTCTACTGTCCTGTATCGGCGAACTTGTCATTACTCCAAGTGGCCGACGATCTATCTAATCTAACATTCTAAAAATAAAATTTAGGCACAAAATAAAGGATCACTTTTACATAATTTTTTAGTACTGAGCGAGATAGTTTACGGATTGTTACGGGCGCAATGACTCTTTCTAGACGCGATCTTTCTTCCTCGTTAACTGAAATTATGTGACACGTCCATCATCCTCAACGACGAATGTCGACGCTCATTAATACCACAGCTTAACGAAGCAATTATCCACCGACGTTGCTCCGATAAGCTGCTCTGAGAGACGTCAATGAATCCAACAATATCGCAGAGCAATAAAAAGTTTTTAAACTAATGACATCATAAAGATTTAAAACCCTTTTTACTATCGAAAAAAAGGTTTTCAAGACTTTCCCCATTTCAGATTAAATCAGTGTTCTCTTTGTTCTTGTATCAAAATACTTTTTACGAATACTCTTTCTAATTCTTTCCTGAATTTTTACGATTCGACGACACCGTGAGAGTGGTATTCCCGGTTCGGTTAGGCGTACGTGTCTACACGCTACCGGCATCGTTCATTCACGCTCCTCTCCATTGATGCTGCTGCTACGCGGGCCCGAGTGAAGAAGCGCGGCTCTCCCAAAGAAGAAACTATGCGATCTGGATAGTGTAACGAAGGAGAACCACGCATAAATACTCGTGCGGCGGCTCCCATGAGACCACGCGCTCTCAAGAACCCCGGAGCGGTACAAAAGGTCCTAAAAGTGTGTGAAATCAGCAGGTAAAAAGAAAGATTGACTACCAAGTATCCATGACATTTCCGGAGATTTGTAGTCACACTTGGGTGAACGGTCACGTAATTTTTCTAAGGAAACACAAAAAGTGAAAAATTTCTCTATTAACTTGAATGGTAAAAATGTTCACTTCTTCGCTTCGGGGAAAAAAGTGAAAAGGCGAAGCACAACTCGTTGTTGATCAACTTTACTTTCAAGCGCAAACATGCGAGCGTAAAATTATGCGGTCATTTAGACAGTCATTTGTACAGGGTTTGCAATTAACCCTTACAATGCACACTTATTTTTTGTTGATGTTTTATTGATTCATACACAGTAGGGGTCTAGAAGACCTCACCAATGATTTTTGGTGTGCGCTTGCCAAATACCGGTAACATCGATATATTTCTTAAAACTTTAAACCTTTTGAAGTAGGTACCGTATGTTTGCACCGAAATACATTTGGAACGCAAGGTTTATTTACAAAAAAATGCCATGTGCCTCAGGCTATTTTGTAGATGACATAGTAAAACAGGTGTTGTTAGAATACTGTGGAAATCTCAGTGTGTATTGTAAGGATTAACAGTTAAATTCTGTTCGCTAATCAAAAAGATGCACCTTTCTATAAATCTCGGAAGCTGAAAGAGAAAGAGGAAGGAGAGAGGTGTTTTTGGAAGAGTCACGAGATTAATCTCACGATATCGCCTCGGGCGGACGATGGAGAACGGACGGCGGTCATCCGAAATATTTCGAGGACGCGTCGCGGTGGCCGCAGGACGTTCCAAGGATGTCGTCGCGACACCTGGGGGATCCTCCTTTTGTCCCTGTCGTTGCATCCGGCGACGTGATGCTGCCGCGAGATGCGTTACGTCATCAGCCACTAGCCACGATACGTGGCGTACGATTTATCACCGTCGCCACGTTAGCTGCCCGATTCATCCGTTCGCTAGCCATACGCCGCTGTTAGAAAGCCGTCATTATTTCAGAATAATCTAAAACCGATGGTGATTAGTGGAGGAGATCGCCGCGCCGGCGGCGTCACCTGTGCGATCAGCCTCTCGTTTATATCGAGGCTGTAACGGCATGGCTAAACCCCCCCTTCCCCGCCTGTCCCCCCTCCCCTGTCTCTCTCCCTGTCCTTCTATACGCCAGCGAGCGATTCCAGGGCATGGACAGACGCGGTCGATTTTAACTATCCATCATCGCTCGTCTCGTACTAAATGACTCCTCGCCTGGTATCGTCGGGTGCTGACTTCTGTTTCGACATCCCGCGACCGTTAATACCGCCGTCAAATCAGATATAATAGTACCGCAAAAGTGAATTTGCATTTAATTCGCAAGGATAACTGTGTGGAAACTCTGAGGGATATTCAACGATATTAATTAATGTAAACGCTTAACAATAATATTTGTAAATGCTCGTGCGGGATTTACGTGAGAAGATACGAGACACACAAAGGATCCATAAATCCATAAATCGAAAGATTGCCATGTCCTCGTTTTCTTTTTCTCGAACAAACCTTCCCTTATAATGCCTTTTAAGAATAATATGCATAACATGATGAAGTGCATGCGGCAATTCCACGGAAAATAAACGTTATTGGAAAGATGTATAAACGTTCTCTTCGATGATTTGTTAAAGATCTGTCTCATTTGTTTCGAGAATTGGTTTATAGAGACATCCCAAAATGCTGTCAGCTATTGTACGTCGTTATTTCGCACTTCGGTCTCTTTATAAAATTTTGGGTCGAGAAATGGTCGCAAGGCAGGTAAAAAGAGAATCACAAAAAATTACCGTTAACCATTGTGCAATAATAGTCAAGGACAGAGATTATTCTTCGTTTTTTCAGTTTATATTCCGATATGTTACCTGTGTTCTTCATAAAAACGTGGGTTTTCTATTAAATGATGACGTTCTTTTCCAAAAAGTTTCTTAGCTGTAATTTTCGATATATAAACACTATAAAAAAATTGTGTAAAATTACATCTATTATAAATGGGTGATTTTGAAACCTATTATAATAAGTATAATTTTACACAAATTGTTTACAATGTGTAGTTCTTTTGTCGTAAATCTTACCGTCACTAAAATATATCATATTTTTTACACTCAAAATTATTATCAATATTTCTTGTTTCTTTTTTTAGTCGAGCAACATGTTCATTTTTTTAAATTGTAGCTATATATGCATTCTTTAACCTTTTGCGACATAACAATATATATCACTTTCCTTATTAAATCTTTTTTAACGATTTTTACATATTTTCTTTAATAAATGTCAAAATAACTTTGTGTGATGGTTGTTATAAGTGATTGGTATACTAGGAACTTAACTCTAGGATCCTACACTTTATTTATTGTGCATTATATGTATACCCATCTAGATTTGCAATGTAAAAGTATCAATTTAAATCTTTTTTTTTTTAAGATCAAACTCTAGACATTAAAAAAAAAAGGATATCCTAAAAGAGTGTTATAAATATTTCAGTTCAAAAAATATTTAAGAAAAAATAAAAACATTTTGAGTTATATTGACCCAGTGTGAAATGTGAGAGTTAAATATATGAAGCCATTTGGGCTTATCGAAAAACAGAGACCCGAACCGAACCGGAACCGGAACATATAACAGTTTGATAACCGTTTTTTTTGTCAGACTAAAATTGTAAAGCGTATTGAAATTCTGTTAAATTTAAAACACCGAAAACATAACTGGACCATTAAATTATGTTCTATTTGCGGTTATTTTCGGTATATTTTTGGTTATTGCAATTTATTTTCTACAAACTTATACGACTTATTTAAATTGTTTATTCTTTTTTTAACTGGTCATTTTAATACTATTTGGATGATGACGGAACCAATGATTACATTATGTGTTTAAATGTAACACGCACCTTGCGTGGTAAATGATTAGCACAGAAATTTTGCTTCGATTCTGTGCTACGGTGGCGTTTACGGTTAAGATCCATTTTATGTTATAAACGCTTTGAGGCATTTTTTCTTTGTTCTGATTAATCAATAAAATGTTTCGAAGCGTTTGTAGCGTTGAATGGGCCGCAGCTATCGCACACAGTAAAATATAGTAAATAAATAAAAATAATATTGTTAATTAAATATTATATAAAAATCATGTATAATTATATATATTATATATATTATATATTATATATATATATATATATATATATATATATATTATGTAAGAAATTCTTGCTAAGAATTCTAACTAAAAATTTTCTTACTCTGTAAAAGAATTATATTAAACGTAGTACTTATGTACAACACACACACACACACACACACACACACACACACACACACACACACACACACACACACACACACACACACACACACACACACACACACACACACACACACGCACGCACGCACGCACGCATACACACACACACAAAATTCATAACAGAGAGGGGAGAGAGAGAGAGAGAGAGAGAGAGAGAGAGAGAGAGAGAGAGAGAGAGAGAGAGAGAGAGAGAGAGCATATATGTGTACTTATATATTCTAAATATAAACTATTAATCACGTTAATTCAACAAAATATACATTAATTTTGCTTGCTACGTTTTACTTGCAATTTTGCTTACAACTGTGTAACTATTCTCGTTTTTTTTCTCATTTCTCTTGTTCATCTTTTGTTTTTTGTGGTGCAATAAAGTTATGACGACAATTCAAATAAACCTTTGCCTCCGCTATGTACTCAATTATTTAAATTACTAATAAACATTATATATATAAAATATTAGTAATTACTATTAAATTATTATTTATCAAGCGATATTTAAATTAAGAACCAAAACCATGACCGAAAAAAACCGTGATTTAAACGTTTAAATCGTGTTTCGGTTTCTTTATCTGTTAAGGAACGAGAAACCGATACAGTTTTCAAATATTTTATTAAACTGTAATGAATTTTATGAAACCGAATGATAATTTTGTTTTAGTCTGAGTAAAAAACTGAATAAAGAAATGTGACATGAGTATATCACTATGCCGCAAAGAATTAAACAAAATTTACTTTTTCCTTCTTTGAAAGTGCAGAGAAAGTCATCAGTACTGTTAAGTTTTTATTTTTTAATAATATTTCTTAATCCAGAAAATAATCTAGTTCGCTGTTTATTTATGGTATTCATTTTTCATTTCTTATTTATAATTCGTAATTTAATAGCATTTTCATATTTTTACTTTTAAGTATTATTTCTTTATATATAAAAATACGACAGGAAATCATGAGGAAATAAAAAGCATCGCTTATTCCTAAACGTAAAATTTGATATATTTATAATATAACATTTGCATCTAAATAACACATAACGTGCTTGTTTACGATAATCTTTTATTCACTTCTCCGTTTTCAATATAACTGAATATAATGTATTTTTTAAGAAAAAAAAAAAAAAAATAAAAAGACCTTTTAGGAAACCTATGCCAGTGTCGATAACTTTCTGTTTTACGTTCAAGTCAAGAAGTTTAAATACTTGCCATAATTTAAAAATAGAAAAAAATTGGAGCTTGTTGGCACAACAAGCAAGTTCGCATTGCATTTCATTTATATTTATATATTTATACGTATGATAAAAGAAACAATGAAAGTTATATCTTTTAAAATATCTCTTTTTAAGTACTTTTCTCTAAGTTTTATTAAAGTTAAACGAATAAATATTACGATTAAAAAATCTGACTCAAGAGACAAATACATTTTTTTGTTTTAATGTCGTATTAATAATCCTCGACTTGAAACAGAAAAAAAAGAGAGAGAAAGAGAGAGAGAGAGAGAGAGAGAGAGAGAGAGAGAGAGAGAAATTTAAAGTAATATATTAGTTAAAAAAAAAGTTTCTGTTATACAACACATTATTTTAAGTAATACAAAATAATGTGTCGAAATAGTAATACGATCTAATAAACTAATTTTTATTTTTGTTACTTTTTATTAAATTAATACAGTTTGTTATATGAGCGACTTGTGATATGTGCCAATTTATTTACTTCACTATCGAAGCAAGATAGCTGTAATGCAGCAGGTTCGTATTTCACTTACGATAAAGGAATGTACAGAATCGTTCCCACTATGAAAACGTTGGTCCCCTTTATTATATTATTAGTTGAAACATAATAAATAGTTGCTTGAAAAGTCAAAAAGTGCAAACAGTGTCTGCTCTTAACGTTTCCCCTTAGCATGTGAATATGTAAGAAATATTTTGTCGTAAGTCTTTTCAAACATCACGTACATGTAGACAGCCTTATAGTTAATCCGATCAATCAGCAATTCGAAAGGTGACACCATTCTCGTTCAAGCGCGCGAGCAAGTACCTTCCTTCTTCGGAGGAAACTTCGTATGACAAAAGTGGCGATTCTCGATTCCACCGCGCAAAACAGCAAGCGACGACGACACGGTGGTCCGGAGAGTCGTGCGATTTAGTCGAACAATTTATTAGCCATTATCTGAGACAATACGGCTACCTGGGCGCTAAAGGACGCGTACGCAGTTTAAAATGTGCGTTGCCGCGCAAAGGAAAGGGGAGAGGGCAGGCTGTACCCCTGAGAGGGGATGCGCGGGTTTCACCGGTGGTGTGAGAAGAAACTAACCGAGGATGGCATAGGTGGATCATGCATATACGTTGTACGCACCTTCGCCGCTCCTCTTCTTCGACGTGACCGAAGCGAGTAAAGCGGACGCGGAGGAAGAAGAAAGCGGGAAAGAGAGAGCGAGAGTGAGAGAGAATGAGCGAGCGAAGGTAAAGGAGGCGAAGGAGAAGTGGAAGAAAAAGTCGCCTAATTGATGCTTCGTCTTTGTTTTGGTTAATTCCAACATGGTTCGGCCATTAAAACGTCCCGCTGTATCGGCGGGCCCGATCTCCGGTGCGAGATAAATGATGACACCCGCTCCGGGGGTACCATACTTACCACCACTACCACCACCACCACCGTCACCCACTACTACTATCATCGTCGCCATATCCCTGTCACCACTACCATTCCTTGGATCAACGGTGGTACACGATGCGTTTCCTACGATCACCATAAATGCGGCCTCGAGGCCCCGAGCGCTGGGCCCGCCGGCTCCCGAGGGAATCACCTCCCCGAGAGAATCGAGACGATCGAGACACTCGGGGCGAGGGTCTTGAAATCGCGCTCGGCTCTCGAAAGTGCCGTCCACTTAAGAAAAGGAAAGCGTACCAGCGAATCGCGACGCACGTTGAAGATTGTAAGCTTGCATGTATCTTCAAACCGATAATGCGCTTGATATCGGAGAAAGCGATGACTCGTACGAATAAAGTGAAGTATGAGATGACTTCGCCGGATTAAGTCGTAAGGAAGCCAAAGGCAGTCGCAGTCGACAGATCAGAAAAGAAAACCTCGTAAGTGCGAGCGCGACGTAAGACCCCGAGGTCGTCGCACGGCGATCGGTAACTGGCCAGGCGGCCCGGGC
This sequence comes from Monomorium pharaonis, assembly GCF_013373865.1. Classification (NCBI taxonomy): domain Eukaryota; kingdom Metazoa; phylum Arthropoda; class Insecta; order Hymenoptera; family Formicidae; genus Monomorium; species Monomorium pharaonis. Next base: position 10,161,714 of record NC_050468.1, on the reverse strand, counting down.
GAAGTAGCGGGAATAAGGTCAAACGACTTGGCGCAACTTCGAACGTAGATATCATATCGGGAAGAGGACGCGCTCTCCTCGGCGCCGAGAGTGTATAAATTTGTAAAGCCGGGAGCCGGGCCACTCAACGCGGAGTGGCATTAACGGCCCCGGCAATCGCCACTAAAACACTAAAGTATTAATGTAAAACACATTCTGATAGAGATACCTCTCGCCCCGTTTGCTCGCAGCGCGCACGAGAATCCGCTTCCGCGCCGCATTGGTCACCAACCGGCCGTCTCGATTTCTGCGGCTTTCTATATCTCCGCTATCGCGACACTCTCTCGGCGTCTCTTGATTTCGGCCACAGAAACCGAAGGAGAGCTCCCGTTCCCAGCGTAAGCAACGGAACGTACTTCGTTCCTGTTGTCGCGCATTCGAACCGTGCGCTAAAATGAAAAGGGAATCCCTACGTCTGGCGTACGATCGATAAGCTTAATGGACACTTGCGTAATATTACTACAAGCACCGAGGATGCGTTAAGCGAAGTTCCCAGTCGCCGTAGTTTCGCCTGAAGCACAAACTTGTGTTAACTGTTTAGATATTTTCTCCCTTTTCCCCCGATTTGTTTCACGTTCGTTTCAATACGTCTGACACGAGCGCATTTTTCGCATGTAAGCCAACTCTTACTACACTTGTCTCGAATTCCTCGCGTTTTAGTCTCGCGCGAGAGTATAGATGTTGCATCAAAGCCATAATCTTAGGGTCATTATCTTGTCACTTTGTACGGACCGAGAGATCTTTCGCAAGTGATAAACTGAATAGCCGTTTGCGAAATCTGCGACGAGCCGAGGAAACTGAGATTTGAGGATTTAAAATAATCGATGAAGGATCACCGTTCGAGAAAACCCGTGCGAAACCCGCAGCTAAAGTAAAGTATCGGAATTAAAGAATTCATTTTTAAAATATTGGAAAAGAATTATATCGATTTTCTCGGGATGTTGGCTGCGCTGCTGAATTCCGCGCGTTTAGTAGATTGAATACATCACGATCATTAATTATCGTCACTAGCGCTATCTGCTGTCGACGACGGACTTGCCAGCGGAGGACAAAGGTGACAGGACGAACGGGGCGCGATAAATAGAAGAAATCGCGCGGCCGCGACAAGCGAGCGGACGGCGGCGCGGCGGTTTAATTAAATTAACGCTTAGCGCTTAGATTAACAAAGGTGCGAGGGGAGATTCGAGATGCATAATGAATAGCTGAAGAGTGACCTCTCCTCAGGGGCTATTCGAGATTCTTTGGGTGGTCCGTCGCCTACGTCCGAGGCCTCGGGCCTCGTTACCGGGCCCGGCGACACATTTTATTGCCAGTTTTCGTCCGGATGATTATTTAGCGCTTTACGAGGGCCACAGACGGCCACGATCCGAAAGCACCGAGGCATCCGGTCGTACGAATTCTCAATTCCCCCGCCGTCGACAATCGCAGCGCGCCGATGAGCTTGAAGATCGAGATGCCTATCTCGAATTCTTGCGCTCTCGCCAAAACCTTGGCGCACTGAGAGATGGGGGAAAAAAGACGCGGTTCTTTAACGGAAAACCTCACCGTATTAATTACCGACGCTGACGTTTCTTTTTCCCTCGCGTAGCGTTGCCGAGGATTCTCTGCGCAATCACTTTGTTATTTCGATGACGCTCGCGGTTCGCGGTTACAAATTTAATAAATCCCGGGGTGGTTTAACGGCGGGGACCGAGCGAAGGGGAACGCACGGCGTGTCCGATGATAAAGGGACTAGATCCTCGAAAAGATAACGGACGCGTAATTAAATTCAGCTTGATTTTATTACCTCGGACAGGACGTCGTTTATGTGTGGCTTTTATACCTTACGAGCAAATTCTGAAACTGCGTCTTGATAGCGCCCGGAGATGAGCGTTATACGTTAGTCACGCAGCGTTCTTCGACACTTTATCGCCGTAATTTCGACGTACGGCTACAAATCCCTTAGTAAAAAAAAAAAAAAGAAAAAAAATACCAGCCGCTGTCTGCATTTCGTCCGCGAGTAACGATTGTTGTGTCGATCGGCACGGGAAATACGCTCTAAATAATTAGCCCGATGTTAACCGAACCTTCCGTCTGTTTTGCTATTTATAAAACACAGAAAATTCGTTTGAAAGATTAATTCTTCATCCGTATCGCTCTGTATCGCACATAAAATATGATTGGATTCTACCTAATTTGAAGTGGATTAAATGACGTCAATCATTTAATATTTAAATGGAATTCTCCATTTGTAAAATAAAGAATAAATCGATATACCAAAAGAGAGAGTCGAGGCACGATGTTCACTGTCACCTTTTTCGAATTCCTCGATAGCGATCGCGATCATTAGCAATATTTAGAGGTAAGCGTTTGATGAATTAGACTTTAACTACGCCGCTTGTACCCGGCACGTGACGGAATAACAATGTGCCACACGCGTGACCATTATATTCCTATCGCTAAAGGTTTTTCCGACACACGCTCACACAATCACTCGATATAGAATATTCAAGAACGCGTGCGTGGAACACGTAGGAAACCGCCAAAAGACAGCGTGTCCTACGATCGCATATTGCTTCGTGGTGTCTGGGTGGTTAAATCTTGATTAATTTGGTATTCAGTTCGATCCGCGTTATGATGACTCACGGCGTCAACAGAGACGAATCTCTAGTCTAATTGTAAGTCTGAGGTGCCGTCCTGTCGTCTACATTCAACATAATTATGAAGGTGTTGCACGTGCAATGTATCGCGTGGATCAGTGGCATAGCACAAGAATAACTTAAATAAAAAGCACATGAAATTAATCGCAATTCAAGAAATTTAAAATTCTCATATAAAATCTTACGTAGAGAGATATTCAATCTGAAAATATTTAACATATTCAAATTACACATATCTCTTGTGGCATTCGTCTTTTGCATGGAACAAAAAAATTTTTAGGAAAAATGGAAATAGAGAAAGAAAAGTTAATTTGTTGTTTACATGTAAAAAATTTTGAATATGTTGTGTAACTCAGGGAATCCATAGACGAATCTCTAATCTAAGTCCGAGGTATAATCTTGTCATCTATAATCAACATAATCATGTTGCATGTGCAATGTATCGCGTGAATCAGACATAGCACAAGAGTCATTTACAGTTAGATAAAAAGCACATGGAATTAATTGCAATTTTAAAAAATTTCAAACTCTCGCATAAAATCTTACGTAGATATACTCGTTCTGATAATATATAACATACTTGGATTACAAAAATCTCTTATAGCACTTTTGCACGGAATAAAATAGCAAAAGTTCAAGGAGAACGAAAAAGGGAAGTCAATTTTCACTCATATAAAAGGTTTTGCATAAGGTCATAAAAAGTCACGCCATTGGTTTGATAGTATGAACGACGTTCGAAGTGGGCACGTGGCAGCTCATCCTGTCACGTATGGAAGGGTACATCATCGGTTTATTTTTTCTTCCACCTCGTCTTTGTGCGCCGGGGAGACCATTGTTGCTCGAAGCTGTATTCCGACCAAATCGTTACAGCATCGGCATTGTTATTGCCGCGCCACGTCTGACACGCCAATTTTTCCATGTACGATAATCCCACGAAAATGATTCACTCGGATCGCGGTGAATAACAGCCGATCGCTTCTCGGCTCACGTAGCCCCTTCGTCACTGTTAACTTTGATTATTCGAATCGAATAATCGGGCGTCTTTTCAGGTCGGAGGAAAACAGAGCCGAAAGCGAGACACCGTGAAGGCTACAACTTCCGGTTGTGAATTTTTATCTCCGCGTAAAAGCGACATTCTACGCATCCGCAGATCTAATCGTACAAAGATGGCGACATCTCGGCGACATCTAGTCACAAAATACGAGACAGGACGTACGGGAAGAATACGCGTACGAAAGAAGGAACGGTGAAGAAATCGGGAGTCGTGCACGCGACTGTCCTTGATTCATTCAGACCCTTTTTATCTCGGGAATTCGTCCCGGAAAGGACGCTCGATTTCTCGGAAGGCGAAAAGGGGGAAAGGGGGACTCCTCTCTTCACTGGACATTCAGGAAGATATTTAGACCGGACCGTGAATCCTGATAGCGAGGAGAAGACGCTCTCGAGAACGGGCGCGGACCCATCAATGGACTCCATTCAGCTTCGTTTCTGATGCTATCGTCGAAGTGGTTTTCGAGGCCGGGACATCGATCTTGGTCCCCCTAATTATTTCCAAGATGGAGATTCGTGCGGTCTAGGTCCCGGTTCGTACGGGGCTATTTTCGACTCTAAAGGCCGTACCTGCTGCTTCGCGAGAGTGTCTCGTCCGGTAGAAGATAACTGCGTTAAATGCCGTCACGCTCTAACGATGGACACCAAGGTGATCACTCGCAGCCAAGGTGATTATATTTTTCGAAGACATACGACGTTGTAAATGCAGGTACAGCTACATTGATAAAACGCCCGAGTCTCGTCATTGTTTAATAACTAGCTCTTAAAAAAAAAAAAAAGGGGGGGGGGGAGTTTATATTTAATGTACGCTAAATTACACGCGTAAACACACAAGAGGAATGTTATTAAGAAGCGAGCTGTTCAACGCGTCATCTCATCAGGATTAAGAGATTATCGAGAAAAGTGCCGTGCAAAAAGTCAGCAATGACGAGAGGCTGAAAGAGAGATAAGACTCTCAGCGGAGATCGTCGGGCAAGGGGCGCAAAGAAGGGGCGAGGGAGACTTCGTGAAACGATGTGAAGGCCCTCCCGATGGTACCCCGCGATGATGGAACGTGGCGGAGAACGCGGCGGTGGAACGCGACGCCGTAGGCATGCCGGCCGTAGTTTCGAGGGGGGGCCCTTGGCGGGGGGTGGTGACAGCGGAGCCCACGGACCGCGGGGGGCCTCCTCGGAAGAACCAGGAATTTAACCACGAATGGCCACGCAACCAGCGGAGAGCCGTCACTTCCAGCGAGCCCGGGCATCCATTACCTCCTGGTGCCCTGCCAACCACCGCACCGCCACTCGTATCTTATATTAATATATTATTTACCTCGCTCCGAGCCGCTATAACTCGTTGCGCCTCGTTGTACTATCTCGCCGGAAGAAGAAGAAGAAGAGAGAGAGAGAGGGCGGGCAAAAGAGGGAAGGAGCGAGAGGACATGATAGAGAGAAGTCCGAATAAGAATGGCCGCGGTGTCATGTGCCTCGCATTGTTCTCATTACTCGACGACGAACGCGAAGCGGGAGATCGACGATGATCTAGAACCTAGGGTACTCCGTACTAGGGCCCTTCGACGAAGTCGGATCGGATTCTAGAACGTGAGCGAGCGCGAGAGAGGCCTGCATCGAACGAGTCGGATCTATCGCGTGTCGTGACGTTTCTATAGCCTTCTCCTTTCCGCTTGTGCACGCGTCGTGCAAGAAAAGTGTGGCCTTCAAATATTATTCGAAACTCTGTATTTAGTTCTTGACTTTTGCTAAAATATTATTCCTCTTATTGTAGTTTATTACTTAGCTGGTAGAATGCTCAAGCATGATGAACAATGGTACCAAAAGTTTTGACATTCCAGCACCTAGCTCAAACATCTCTTGCATAACTTTTATTTTGATGGGCTAATAAAAATTACTTTCACGTTTGTATCTAGCTAAACTTTTTAATTTCTTTTTTCAGCAACGCCGTTCTTTCCTCTGCGATTTATCAAAATGTAATAAAAGTAGTAATAACTTCCAGCCTGTACTTGGTTATTTTCCTGGGCCCATCGGCATCACGCTTTCTCGAGAGGGCGCGAAGCCGCAGCCATCGACCACCGGGGTGATCGAAGTGTCATGAAAGTCATGACTCCGCATTAAATTCAGATTAATGTCCCGCGCTGCACTTCGGCGCGACGGCAACGGCAGCGCGCGTGCGATTCGCGTGACCGAGTCCACGCGCGTATCGCGGGGTACACGACACGCGTGTACGTGTCCGTGATCATACGCGCACCGTTACGGTGATACGCCGAGCTTTATGGTATCGCGTACAGAGAGGTAGGTATGGGCGGCTACGCGGGCATGGCGTGGCGTATTCATTTCCATGCCGGCCTCGTAAAGCCGACTTAATTTAATGTACCGTTCCACCTTCCTCTCGCTCTCTCGCTCGTTGCCCTTCTGCCGTTTTCCCCATCCACCTACGTCCCCAGTTTCCTTTCTCTATCATTCTGTCTCTTTCTCTCTCTCTCTCTCTCTCTCTCTCTCTCTCTTTTCCGCTAGTAGCAGTAAAATCATAACGCTCCGCGGATTATCCGCAAATGCGGCAGCACGGACTTCTTCCTTTCGTTTCATCCAGACGTGATTGGGCGAATTTTTTAAAGAACGTATCAAAAGGAGATAGCTATCTTTTCTTTTTGCGAATTATAAAACAAACGATTAATATCGCGCGCATGAGTGAACACGTGAGTTATTTCAATCGGGGAGCAACTCATGTTTCTCGAGCACTCGCGAATTAATAGCACAGTATTTCCTTATTACCGCTGTCTCTCGTGCCACATGCCGACAGCGGATTCAATAATTCGTAATAATTTATTAAAACCTGTTTGTAATCGCGACGCGGTAAATCACATATCTTATATATATATATATATATATATATATATATATATATATATATATACACTATACCATTTCTCTCTCTCTCTCTCTCTCTCTCTCTCTCTCTCTCTCTCTCTCCTCTCTCTCTCTTTCTCTCTCTCTCTCCCTTTTTTTAGTCAAGCAAAGTCGCTGGACTAGCATAGTACGTTACAGCATCGCGAATTGTCACTGCGGACAGAATCGCAGCAGGTAGAGGAGCCGTCGGGGCTATCGGTATCAATAATCCCTCCCCGGCTAACGCGCCCCGGCCAAATCGCGGCATTTTGTTTCGTGCCACGAGGAGTCCCTTATACTTTAGATATGTATATATGTACGGTTATATGCAGATACGCGTGCCAACTCGCGAACGTATGCGCGCGCCGTGAGCGGCGAGGACCGCCGCGCGGAGTCCCGCAGGGAGAGTAGAGGTATCCTTTTTCCCGACTCCTACGCGCCCGCGGGACTGTCCCTAATGTCTAATGAATGGCCCCCAATAAATTCATAAGAGCCGGCCGGAACATGCCCGCGAGATGCGGTACACGCCGCCGATCCGCTCGCCCGCTCGCTCGCTCGCTCGCTCGCTCTTCCGAACGCATTAAAGTCGGCCCCGAAAGTGCGTTTTATATGCGGTCCCGCGCTGCCGAACGCAACAATGTACAGTGCGGGTATGCAAGTATGAGCTCGAGAAGCAGCGGCTTATGTAAGTGCCGCAAGGACAATCCGGTTTCTTTTCGCGGTTATCGTGAAACAATCTTAAAACGCATTCGAGAGAAGTACCGATTCATATGCAAAACAATAAGTAAGAGAGATGGGAAAGTTAAATTGAATGCAATTTATAATCAGACCAACTCCTGCGTCTCATTTCACGTTATTAAAGAAATATTAATTATGCGTATACTTCCAGATTGTTGTCTTTAATAGCAACAGAAAGATTTAATCGTGTGTTCCTTTACATGGCAAAATATTTGTTATACAGCGTAATGTCGACGTCGAATTTTATTTACGGCATTACGCTCCATTATTAAGATCATATTCGAAGATGAGAGCGCGAAGAGTTTCAGCTGTGAGAGCAGGGGAGCATCGCTCGTTACTCCAGCTTCTTCGCCGTCGCTCTTTTACGGTGAAACTTTTGCACTCTCCGCGCATTAAGACAACGCGTCGCAGGGGAAGACTCGGCTATATAAGTAATACACGTCCCCTGACGCCCTCGTTGTTGAAATTTTCGGCCCAACAGCGTGAGCAAGATTATTTCAGACGGTCTCTCTATACAGACGAAAGCATTATTATCTTAAGTTTTCGTCATAAACTCATTCCCGCTGCTGGCTATATTTGCTGACGAGTAAAACTGAAACAAAACCGGAATGACAATATTGTCTTCTGAATTTTTATCGAAGCATAATTTGCAAAAATTATAACTAAAAAAAAACCTTTTTGCTAAAGTTTCTAAAAATTTAGCTAGATACTGGTCTGAAAATAATGTTAGACCATCAAAATAATTGTGAAGGATTTTCAAGCACGATGAGCAATGTTGCAAAAAGTTTTAACATTCTAGCAATCAGTTTGAGTATCTAACAAAATTATTTTTAGATTTATAACCAGCTATATTTTTAAATACTTTGCAAACCATTCTCTTCGAGTACGTTTTCGTAATTTAATTTGGAAGCTTAAGCAAAATATAAATGTCCTGGATAGATATTTCAATTTTACTTACTTACCCATGAAAAAAGTCGCATACGAAAAGAACGAATTAAATTATTGAAAAATTTAGTTTTTGACACAGATCTGAAAATTACCAAAATAATTTAGATAGAACACTCAAGCTGATTGCGCTAGAATGTCAAAACTTTTGCAACATGATATTTGAGCGCTGTTTATAGTTATTTTAAGGATCATTATTTTCAGATTTGTGTATTTAGATACTTTAATTTCTCAGGTACTTTAACAAAACTATATTTTTCCCGCAATGACAATGGCAACGACGCTCATTTGACAGTGCTCTATCGAGACGCGTTTCACGATACATCTCGCGTGTACGCGACGCGCGAGATGTATCGCTGCAAAACTTCAAGTACCCGTACAAACTGTACAATACATTTCGACAGCGAGACAGCCAGTGCGCACATGTATATACGTTGTACATGCAGATACGTCGTAACGCAGCAAAACTTGCCTGAACTTTGCTCGGGGGAAAAGAGGCGAAGCTGCTTAGTGCCGGCTGCCGCCGCCGCGGATATACGAGCGGAAACTCCACTTCGACGGAAACATAACGTCACTCGCGAGCACGGAAACGGGGCGCAAGGCAGTTGGTAAGAAGAAATCGGAGTGCTCCGCGCTCGCGAGGGTGGAACTGGGGAGGTGTGCTGTCGGTCGAATCTCCATACGTAAAAAGAAGAAAAAAAAAAGAAACTGGTCTACACAGTTCCAGGATTTTTCTCGAGTAACGCAGTGCATTTCAGCAGTAAAAGAAGCTTCACGTGATATCTGCAGACAAGAGCTTTTTGTTCCCTTATCATTATACCGCAATTGCAAATTATTCATTATAAATTCAACTTTATTGTGCATTAAGTTTTAGAGTATATTATAAATAATTAACATCCACCCCTTGTAAAGTAACTGAAATTATTGCAAGTTTGCATTTAACGATAATTTAAATAGAAATTATTGTAATTATATAATTATATATTACATATATATAACGATATAATTATATATAGTTACAATTATTATATTAAAAATTAAAATTGCAGTGATTCATAGAACCTTGTAATGCGAGGCTATAATAATCAAACCTTCGCGTACATTAGAGAGGCCAATCGAGTCTCCGATCTATCCTCACGTTTCGACACACTTCGCTAATACGCGCGTCGCGCTGCTTGAGCATTAACGCTCGAGTTACCCGCGCCTATCTACATCGGAATAATTATTGCGGCACGTAGAGCCCGAGTGATCCTTGCCGATGGTGATCTACGAGGCTTCGTTGCCAGAGACGGTGGAAAGACCGGCTGTATGCCTGAGGTCCGTCGGGGATCTACATCTGATTTGCAATCGTCGTGAGCGCGGATAGCGAACGCGGCCGACGCGATGCGAATGATTCCGTTGTAATAGCGCATGGTAAACGAGCCGTACCGTACCGCCGATTCCTCGCGTTCTGTTTGTCGTACTTGCACGAGGCAAGATAAGAGTGCTGAGTTACGTTTCGCTTACGCGTCGCGGTTGCCTACGTAGGCAACCCCGACTCGCGAAGTCCTGCTAAGCCGCGCGCGCTTGATTTATTTTAATGCGAGCGCGTATGTAATGTATTACGATCTGGCCGTTGGATTTTTCCTACTTTTTCCTTCTTTCTTTTCTAATTCGGGAGAAAAACACACACGCTGCGCGAAAGCACAGGTGGCCGCGCTCAAAACACGTCGATCGGCCAGCTCGCTCGCGAAAAAAAATGTTCCATTTGGCACACGATGATTTGGCACACGTGATAAAAAAAGATTTGGCGATTTCGTGTCTCGAGCATTCCTGACACGAACGCCCGTAATCACAAATGACTGCTTTAGGCCCGCCGCAATATTTGAGATCGCATATCGCAGCAGCATTAAGCGGTAATGACCTAATGACACTTTGCACCTTTCGGCGGCTCCTCCGTCCGCTATAATTATTTACAGCAGCATAGTAGTTTTCTGCACGTAATGTTACGATTTGTCGGCCGACATTACCGTTCTCTCTCGTGTGCGCGCAATCTAAGGCGGAATATCGTAATACACGCCAATAAATCATTAAATTAATTTCCGAGAGCCCGCGCGCGGTCTCCCCCTTTTCTCTCGCTTTTCCCCTCAAAGTGCAGTAAGATAAGAGTGATGCCCCGCCTGTATCGTAATCGCGAATTAAAAAGTCTGATTAATATCTCCGTCAGCGATGATAAATGAGCGACAAGCCAGAAGTATTGCGTTTTGTCGCATCTCGTACGTACGTCGACGATAGAAAACCGTGGTATTCCGCGCGTGTTAATTCGGCGCGATTATTTAAATCTCATTTAACACGCGCAATTACGCTTAGTGTCTCCTTTAGTCTAGTTATTCGCGCGACACAATGTACACACACACACACACACACACACACACGTATGTATATACACACTGTATGTAAAAAGCAGAGGCGTGTGTCGACGTCGCGAGAGTCATTGCTCATTAACGTGGCGATATCGTGGGATCTCAGTTGCGGTAATCTCAACTGTGTACTCATAGTAATTTATTGCTGATAAGGCGCTGGAAAAGGTGGCATTTATCGCTAAAAGCATAATGGCCGCTTTGGCATTTATTATCAGTAAAATGGCAGCCTACGGCGAGCTTGATTTATATATACGATTGAATTCTATGATATATTTTTATATCCACGTGCGCGAACACAGAGCTGTCGGCGTCTAGCGCGGAAAAACTATTTCGCCGAGTGCTCGCAATAATCGCACCTCATCGTTCTGTAGTCTGTAAATTGCCAATTAAACTTAACGAAATCAAGCGCAAAAGAAAAGGAAATTTATAAACCGAATTTGTCCGTTTTAACATTTATCGCGCGGCATGATGTATTGCGCAGATAAGCGGAATATGCAATCTTGAAACAAGCCATTTAAATCGTGTTCCCCGTACGTAGTAATTTATTGAAATTACGTTCGCTTGATCAAAAATCGTCGCGCAACTCGTAAATGTGCATCGCTAATGACTGCGTGAATTCTTTATTTGCTTGTTATTAATGTCAAATGTATAATATCGATTGATCGGCATCGCCGCTGCCAAGCGCATGATTGTTGGTAAAGCAAAATTATATCCCGACAATACGTACAAATTCGATATAACTGATGCTTATGTCGTGGTGCGTTTATACTCCCGGCATTCATATTCCCTGGATTCTTGCAATTGCAGCGGTCATAAAGTCGCAATCACCACTCGGTGCAAGTGTTGCATCGTTTAAAAACGTATAGTTCCCGTAAGTAGTAGATGGCAGCACCGCACTGCATCCGTATGGAATTAAAAAGAGCGACTGAGAGAGGGAAGAGGTCGCGAGGCGGACAGAAGAGAGAAAGAACCGCAGAGTGGTGAAGGGATTGAGAGGGTGGAGGAAGGGCGCGAGAGAGGACAGCGGAGAGGAGGTGACACTAGGCAGAGAAAGATGGAAGTGAAAGAGAATGAGAGGGAAGGGAGAGGTAGAATCCGAGAGAGAAGAGAAGAGAGGAACAACGCATCGCGAGGCTCTGGTAGGGGAAATCAGTGAATCGAAAAAAGGTCGACGATGAGGATGGAATAAACAAACGAGAGATGCGCGGAATAAGGATGGAGGATGTTAATGCGTGCGTGCGCTATGATGGTGTGCGTTTAATCTCCTCCACGACACGGAGGTGGGCCGATGGGAGTCCAGTCCGCGCCTCTTAGGAGGGAGATGACTCGACTGCCTTAATGATTGCGGGGGAAAATAATGAAACATGACCAGGTATCAGAAAGGGGCGTTACTTTGGTGCACAGGACGATGGAGGAAGAAGAGAAGGAGAAGGAGGATGAGGATGCGAGAAGAAGAGGAGGAAGAAAGAGAGAGAGATAGAGAGAGGTTCTCTTCCTTTTCCTACGCGTCGTTGATATAAGGACTAGGATACGGCGTCTCGACGAGTAAGGAAGGTAGGAGGCACTAATGAGGTACGCGCAAGGGGTGCACGAGAGAGAGAGGAAGACATGGAGAGCCACGACCAAGAAGGATGAAGAGAGAAAAGGAAGGGAGACAAAGGGGAATAGGCGAGAGGAAGAGAGAACGAGAATAAGATACGGAGAAGGTTGTGGCTCTGGACCACTGATCATCAGCGGGGATTGGCCTATGGGCCCAGCCACCGCCATGACCTGGTTGGACGAATGGACCCTTTGCTGCACCAGGTGGAGAAAAACTCACCTGAGAGAAACCATGCCTCCGTGACGGCTGGGAGTGGTGAAGCTATCATGAGATAGCGCAATCATGGGGGTACCAATGGTTCACCATTGAATACGAACACTTACTCTCATTTCTCTAGATGCTTTTGCTGTACCATGACTTTCCTGCAAATGTGATCGTGCAAATTCCGACAAGTTTATAATCGTTAATTTATTCAAATGTATTTTACAACAAGAAACTCAACAGTAGAAATTTATTTGTAAAAATACAAAGGGAGTAAAGAAAAATTTGTAGCTGACTCTTTTTTTTATATCATCACGCATAAAAAAATATGTTTATATAAGTCAAAGTCAGCCGCGCGATTCAGCGCGTTGAAGTCATTAGAATATATGCACCGTAGGTATTGGAATCTATTAGCGAAAAAGAGGTGAGCCTAGAGTGGCGGCGTTCCGTAATTATAGGGTGCAGAACGTACAATATCGTGCCCATTTAATTAACGATGAGCATATTAGGCGATACCAGGAAAACAGTATTGCTATGTGGCGGGGGATTCGAAAATCGCTTCATAAATATGCATACCCATTTAAAAGCGCAAGGAGATTACCGCGATTCCAAGATATATCGCGCCTCGAACTTTGTTATAAAATCTTTCTCAAGATCGCGGCCGATAGAATCGGTCTTCCAACATCGCCGAGTATGAATATAAAGTAAGTCTTTCGCCGCTTCTAACTCGCCCGCGACTCCGGTTTACAACAGGAAACGATAGTTACTTTGCTATCAGACGGATGCAAAGTCGCGCAATTATCTGTAATTACCGTTTAATAGCGGGAACGATAGGGGCACCCGCCTGTCAGAGCCTGTACGCCACCTGATGCATCGATAAACCGCACAATGAACGCGTTTAATTGCTTCGGATATTTGGTAAGATCGCGGAGATACCGCCGGCATGTTGTGGAAGTAGTTTCACCGCGTATTCATCACCTTCCGTGAAGTATACTTTGCATACTATGTAAATCGCGCTTTAATCATTCGTTCATTCAAAGGACGAGTAATTTCTTTTGTCCTCGTTGAGCAACGCAAGAGCGGAGGCAAACGTCAGATTACATCTATATTCTTTATTCTATTAAATAAAAATACATAATATGCAAGAGAAAGAAATGAAATGAGTAATGTTTCGTATTGTTAACTAAAGTTTGTACGCAACTTGTTAAGGAAGTTATTAAAATAACAATTATTCGAGAATAATTGCATGCTACTCGACGGGGGCGGTAAAAAGGCGAAAGAAAGAACTTCAGACACCGCAAGTCCATTAGCGCGCGTTAACATATTTAGGGCGTAAAAAGTTAAGACACATGTATCGTTTTGCCGTAATAAAAACTTACGCGACATTTACCGAATTAAAAACAAAGTCCTTCGCTGTTACTATAACAATTGTGGAAAAAATCGTAATTCTGTCTCAGTGTCAACTCCACGAACGGTGAACAAAACGCATATACACCCATGGGTATCGTTAATTCTCGTACATGACAGCATACATGTTGCTAGATAAGAGTTTATGTCCAATAATTAGTGTATACATAACCCATGTTGAAGGAGGCTTATCACTCCCTTAACCACCGTCTGCGGTAGTCGACTCGCCGATTATACAATCGTCCTACAACAACGCACGGAGACGTGCTGCACATTTTCGAGAATATCTCGCGTCAACGGCGCAGTAGCACAAAACGATAATATTTAAACAATGTTTAAACTTCGTCGCAAGTGTAAGTGCTCGATCGATCGATGAGTTTAGCAAGCGGCATTTTGCACCAAGCAGAACGCTTCAATTGATAACAAGACAATCATTAAACAGTGACTCGCTTCGCTCGATAATACACGTAAAACGATCACGATTGTCATTGACGTGCCCGCGCAAATTCGTTGATTGCTCTTTCAATCACAATCCATCAGCTGCGTAGCTCGAACAAATTCGAAAGAAAATCGTACCTGTCCATGACGAATGATGAATTGTTATTTCGATCCTGTCGCACACGTACCCCGCACTCATTTTGAAGAAGATTACTACAATCTGTATCGTGGCAAACTTTCGTCTTTTACAATGTAACAAAATTATAATGCAATAAAAAGATGCCACAAACACAACGGTTATTTAAATAATTCTAAAATATTTTTTAAATATAATATAGAAAAAATTATTTTTCAAACGATATTTTAAATATTCTCTAAAAATTATAAAAAATGCCAGGATTATATACGGAGATACTAAAAAAAAAATATTGTGTAGAGGTTTTTGATTAAATATTTTGATAAATTAGAAACGCCAGTTTCTGTGAAACCGCCATCTGTCTCCATTTCGTGTCTTCCTATTCGTTTTTCGAATTTCTGAACGAGAGTCGACACTTGGATGGCTTTACGAATCGGTTGATCGACTTTCTAACGGACGATCGTTCGAGCGGCTCCTTCAGATCGTCCGCAGGATTGACCGGCTTGCACAAAGACAAGCTGGGCAACGAGGGGATTGCCGGGAGAGGGTTGGAAATCTCGCGCTTCGTTTAATTAATGAATGGCGGCAGCGTTCTTCCCTTCTTTTTATATGAGAACCGCCGCTCTCATCTAAACGCAGTTCTCTTTAGGGTCCTCACACAGTTACGAGGGCGCGTCACGTATTCATCACGGGGCTCTAACTACGGCGCTTTTTATGGGCCTCTCACGAACACACATACGCATACGTAACGGCTAACATACATGGCTGAATACAGACACATGAGTGGATCTAACTATCCACGTCTACCGCGGCAAATCTTTCATGTTGCCGCGCGACAAGGTGCATCCAGAACCCTTCTCGAAGATCGGCCATGATGGCGCCGACCATGGATATCTTGGAACATCGACCATTAATGTCGAGGATCGTTTGGTTGCTATTCTCCGATTTTGCAGCCTTATTGACTCGCAGGATATATTTACATATTAAAGATGCTAAATCAAAATCGTCTAGAGAAATAAAAAAATTGCAAGGTGATATTTATAATATAAGAATTAAACCATGGATAATTTTAATCGTTTTTGTTGTACAAATTTTATATTAACGTTCTGTATTATATTATAAATAGTTAAAATTGATTAATTGTCTCTTCGCTTTTCTTAATCATTGTTATGCAATTCAATATATTAAAAGTAATATAATTAGAGTGACTTCCAATATTTTGAGATGTTTCTCCGACAT